>NC_060123.1:434537545-435145045 GCF_021461395.2 Schistocerca americana
AAACACTGTTAACTGGGCTATTAAACGTTAAAATACAAAATTGATACTGGAACGGTAACTGCGGTAGGAACAGCGAAGCAAATAGAAAGTCCCTACACAACTGTAACGAGTTTGGAACTAGCATCGAGTATAGAAACTGTGATACCGCAAACAATCTTGCGAAATTCAGCTCGCTCTGTTTCTCCATGAGAGCCAAGCGGCCATAGACAACGGCCCTCAGGTCGTAATTTAGTGAACAAAGGAAGGGCATACCAAGTATCGGACCAGTACTTCCAACCATATACAACACTTTGTTCTTAACGGGACGAAATAGATTCTGTTAAGGGAAATGTAGAGGGTACCCCAAGGCAGTGTTTGTGGGCAGCTATTGTTTGTGGTTGGTTAGTAGGTTGATATGAGAGGAGGGATCCAAACAGCGAGATCATCGGTCCCATCGGATAAGAGAAGGGTGGAGAAGGTAGTCGGCCGTGCCCTTTCAAAGGAACCATCGCGTCATTTGCTTGAAGTGATTTAGGGAAATCTCGGAAAACCTAAATCAGGATGACCGGACGCGGGTTTGAGCCATCGTCTCCCAAATGTGAGTCCAGCGTTCTACCCACTGCGCTACCTCGATCAGTACAGTATGTGTCTAGAAGATATAAAAGATATAATGCATAACGTCCGAAGCTTATATCACGACCGGATACTACTAAAGTAACAGCACACCGATGATCTTACTCTTGTGAAAAGA
Organism: Schistocerca americana; assembly: GCF_021461395.2. Lineage (NCBI taxonomy): Eukaryota > Metazoa > Arthropoda > Insecta > Orthoptera > Acrididae > Schistocerca > Schistocerca americana. Next base: position 434,538,276 of record NC_060123.1, read on the forward strand.
TTTTAATTTGACCGTGATCGTGCGAATAACGGTTAAGGTATCGGACTATTTTCATTTTTCTAAATATTTCTGTTGCAAGGAAGCAGTAGCAGAACAAACGGGACTCGAACGAAGATTCTATTAGTAATAAGTTAAGTTGTAATTACGTAAAAGAAAACGGTCGCCAGCGCAATTAGACAAATTTGTACTAAGTACTCGCACTGTGCATAAAGACAGGTAACTATCAGGATTGACTTCACTTGGTATTGAAATTATTTTTGCAAATAAGATTCCAAGCGCAATTTATCAAGAAATGTAACGGTAATTTGGCACGAAGAGCACAGAAGGAATGTTAACCGTTTTTTCAGCAACGGGCTCCCAGTAACACATACTAGCTGCATATTAACGCTGAACTCTAATGATTATTATAGGTACATAACTACTAATGGTCGAGCAATATCGAGCACGAGATTCTTTTAACAACCTAATTACTGGAAAATACTATCACTGAAATGATTTTCAGGCAATTACATTCTCTATTCCGACTATTATTTGTGTTCTCAAGGGGCATTAACTTTCTTAAACTATTAAATTCAAATATATAACATGTGGACCTTGGATCTAGTATAGTTTGGATACTTGCAGCCAGTTGGTAGAGAACTAGCAAATACACTTCATTAATGTAGTAGTTCTTGTATGAAACTTACATCTGGCTCAACAATTAGCATGGGGTCCAGAAACTAATCTGTCATACGACTCAGATCAAGGCCGAACATTTTCAACACAATATGAGAAATATTATTATGTATATACAGATGAAATAACAAACACTCTTACTGCCCAAACCTGTAAAGTACTTAACCCTTATGCTGGCCCCTCAAAGTATACTAGCCACTAATTTTCTTGAACCATCACGGTTTTTGTAGGTAACTGTAATACTACACTGAAATTTCAATAAAAAGAATCTTTAAGCTGAAAACTTTAAATCTGCCCTTTATAATTGTAATTTAGTGAAACTTTAACTAACATTTTATGAAAATAAAGTGGAATACTTCAAATAATTGTGAAATTTACTACTCCGCAAAAGTTATTAGATTCTGTTAAGGAAGGTAATTGCTTTTCATTAATATGAGTGCTTCGAAACTGCTGAATTGGTCGCTGATTGAAATGCCGCTAGTTAAAAAGTCAGTGACTTTATTTAACGCATTTCGGGAGATAACCATCATCACACAGTCATGATCATCTAGGTATTCAGATGCATAAAGACATGCTGTAACTGATACAGTTTTCATGGCAGCTGTATCAGCGACCAATTCAGCAATTTTGCGGAAGTATGGTTGCATCTTCCTACGTGACCTCATGTCACAATTACAGTACCTTTTCAGTTCAGTAAAAGATTATACTCGAAAATATAGCAGCACTTGGTACAGGACCCTGTCTAGATAAGTGACTAAGGATAAAATACCGGATGGTCAACGCAAAATTTAAAGAACACACACTTATTACTGAATAACAAACCGCATAACTGGTACGTGCAGTTATACAGTACCCAACTGATCCTTTGAAAAGAAGGTCGTGGCAGTGTCGGTCTTCTGTGGCTATTCAAAAAAAGACGGAGAAAGAATCGATGGCTCTTGCTCTGTAACGGGCTTTGAATATTCTATTCTTAGAGTAAAATTTTTGTAGTGCAGGGCAGTCTAATATATGCCACGGACAGTAAGCGGAATTGCTTCCACGTCGGAGGTTATGTTATATAGTCTTGCTGGTCTTCTTGCCTCATTCCACTTACAACATTCCAACACTTCGCATGTTAGCCGCCGTCTAACTGTTGCCAGACAGATGCCTTGCAGTTGGAACGCCAGGTTCACCTTTCCTGTTTCACGCCAATCCAGCTTCGTTGCGGAGGAACTTCCCTCCAAGCTTTTTATGATAACAAACCTACTTTCCCTATACATGAACCAGTAATAAAATTAGAATTTTACCATCTCTATTCATTTACGGATCATTATTTTCAAAGTTACATTCATAGATTAATTACATTGACATAAATTGACATAAATGGTGAATAAAACAGTTACATTGATATTACATCAAAGAGTCTGGTGATATAGAAGACGCAGTAAATAAAAACAAATAAGTTAGATAACTACAGGTAATATCGGCTTTACAAGCTCCATGACGCTGTCAGCTGACGATGATGTTCTCTGCAGCTAGGTTGCAACTAAACAACACTAGAGAAATCCATGCAGAGAATTAAGGATAGTGGGCAGGCTGGGAGCTGATCCCGAACGTACTGTAGCGTATTGAGTGTGAAGATGTCTGTTACTATTCAATTACACTATTGGCTATAAATGGAAATGTCGTGTGGCTACGGCCTCCCGTCGGGTAGACCGTTCGCCTGGTGCAGGTCTTTCGATTTGACGCCACTTCGGCGACCTGCGTGTCGATGGGGATGAAATGATGATGATTAGGACAACACAACACCCAGTCCCTGAGCGGAGAAAATTTCCGACCCAGCCGGGAATCGAACCCGGGCCCTTAGGATTGACAGTCTGTCACGCTGACCACTCAGCTACCGGGGCGGACATTGGCTATAAATCACTGTAAACAGTAACCACAAACTTTTGGGAGTAGCTGCCTGTAAGAACCAAAAGAGGTATGAGCACATAAAGGTAATTTTTGGAAATTCAGATGCCAGGCTGAGAGTCACTGGAAGAATTTTGAGACACTATCCACGAGAAAAGTGGCTTACAGCTGTTTTTACCGATTCTTTAGTACTGCTGAGCCATATGGCACCTTTAGCAGACTTGTTAACAGAAGGAACAGGTAAGATCCAAAGAAGAACAGCGCTTTTCTCAAATCACCGTTTCATAAATAAGACAGCGCTACGGAGATGCTCGAAAAACTCGACTGGCAAACGCTACAAGAGGGGCATTCAGCATCGAGAAGTTTCTTGTTCAAATTCCGAGTTCGTACGTTCCAAGAAGGCTTATTACTTTCTCCGGCATACGCATCGCGTAATGACTACGACGCGAGAATCAGAGAAATGACAGAACCTGTGACGGTTTATCGACAGTTATTCGCGAATGGGACAGGGAAGAGCGCTTTTAAATACAATCCAACGCACACCGTAAGCTGGTTTTGCGGAGTGTAGACGTAGTTTCAACCGTAATGGAATACGAACATTCTGAACCACTAAGCAATGTAGTTGAGAAATGACTAATCTGATAAAAGACACTGGAACACGAGACGCAGATGTTGAATACCTCTAGAGGTTGCGTACAGTGATATAGTGTACAGTCTATCCACCACATGATTAAAATTTCAGCTGCGATTATGAATATCGTTCCTATTCCTTACAAGCTGTTATACTGGACCTCTTACTCATTGCTTTTCAAATCACGTTCTTGCTATATTTTCCCTACTGCTGAGATTTAAGCGCAGCTACTTGGACGCAGCAGGCGACATCGTGGGCTTTGCAGACTAGGACGTGAAGGAAGCATAGCGAACAGCTAGCCATTACTGGAAAATTAGTTGGAAATTGCATTGATAATGAGTAATAAACAATACGTTCGCAAAGAATGGAACAAGAAAATTAGCTCATTTATCTTTGTAAACAGGATCTGGGCATATTTAGACTTTAGCCACTTACCCAATATGATAAAGGCACTAGAGCAACTACGGCAAATAGGAGACGATTTGCATAAGTTGCCTGCGCTGAGTGGCAATGAGCCCAGAATTGTGAGTACAAGCAATTATCAATTTCCGTCAGACATTATCTTCTGTCATGAGACACAACATCACGTATTAATGAACTATGCTACTTATAATTTGCGAAGCATAATACGTGCAAAAGAAACAATTTGCTACGTCAATATACTTCGAGGTCTTTGTACACTTTCTGGGGGAGGGTACTTCGAACCAATTTCCTATCTTGTCACGTTCGCCAATTGAGTGAATGATAAAGGGGTTGTACAAAAACATGGAAACAGGGCTACAAATGAATGACTTAACGAAAATACACATGCTAGTCAAGCCTGCAAGTTTTGCTGCAGTATTTCATCACGTACGACGCCTGCTCAACGTGTTCAATACGTTGCAACTGACGGTCGTGGTCAGAACGCTGTTCTGTCCAGTGAGTGTACTATATCGGAGCTAAATGAATTCGAACCGGGGCAAACTGCTGGTGCTCGTATTTGAGCGTTTCCGTAACCAAGGAAGCTGAAGAATTTGGTGTTTCAAAGAGGAACCGCGTCGAAGGTTTATACCGCACACAGGAAGAAACGTCTTCCGCTAAGTCACGGACTGTCACTGAGGAGGACTGTACCGGAAAATAAGAGCAAGACCGCTGCAAAGGTCACTGCAGAACCGGATGTCGCACTCGCGAATCCTGTCAGTACCAATACAACAGGTTGGAAGCTCCATAAGCAGGGGATTGCAGGGCGACCAGATATTACCAAACCACTCATCAGTGGTGCAAATACCAATGACAGGAAAACGTGGTGCCGAAGCTATAAAACCTGGACTATGGAGCAGTGAAAGAAAGTCATTTGGTCAACTGAGTCTTGTTACACTCTGTTTTCAACTTAGAACCGAGTTTACAGCCCATGAATGCAACACAGACGGGGCTAGGTGATCGTTTGTCCAGACATATCGTGGTATTCAATCGGCCCCCATGGTTACTCTCCAAGGCTCCAGTACTGCAAAGGATTGTGTGACCATTTAGGCTGATCAGGTACATCACACTTTGGTTCCCAGTGGTGATGACCTATTCCAAGAGGACTGGGGCCCTGTTCACCCAGCTCGAATCGTTCGGGTCTGATATTGTGAGCACGAGAATGAACTGTCACATCGCCCCTGGCCATCATAGTCATCAGATGTCAATATTACTGAACCGTTGTGGTATATTTTGGAGAGCAAGGTACGTGATCGCTGCCGTCCACTATCAGCGTTATCTGAAGCTGCCAGAATTTTGCAGGAAGAATGGTATAAGATTGCCTTGAAAATCATACGGTATCTCTATTTATCCATTCCAAGATAAATGGAGAATTTTTTTTTCTTTAGTCTTCTGACTAGTTTGATGCGGCCCGTCACGAATTCCTCTTCTGTGCCAACCTCTTCACCTCACAGTAGACCGAGCGAGGTAGCGCAGTGGCTAGCACACTGGACTCGCATTCGGGAGGACGACGGTTCAATCCCGCTTCCGGCCATCCTGATTTAGGTTTTCCGTGATTTCCCTAAATCGCTCCAGGCAAATGCCGGGATGGTTCCTTTGAAAGGGCACGGCCGACTTCCTTCCCTAATCCGATGAGACCGATGACCTCGCTGTCTGGTATCCTTCCCCAAACAACCCAACCACACAGTAACATATTCAATTATTTGCTCGATGTTTTCCAATCACTGTCTTCCTCTATAGTTTTTACTCTCTACAGCTCCCTCTAGTACCATGCACGTTATTCCCTGATGTCTTAATAGAATACATGCTTTATCATCCTCTTCTTTCTTCTTCTCAGTGCTTTCTACAAATTCCTTATCAGTCCACGTATTTTCAACATTCTTTCATAGCACCACATCTCAGATAATACGATTTTCTTCTGTTCTGGTTTTACCACAGTCCATGTTTCACTAGAATACAATGCTTGCTCCTAACATACATTCTCAGTTATGTCTTCCTCAAATTAAGGCCTATGTTTGACCCAGGTAGACTTCTCTTGGCCAAGAATGCCCTTTTTGCCAATGCTAGTGCGCTTTGATGTCCTTTTTGCTCCGTCCGTCATTGGTTATCTTGCTGCCTAAATAGCAGTTCCTCAACTTCATCTACTGCCTGACCCTCAATCCTAATGTTAAGTTTCTCGTTGTCCTCATTTCTGCTACTTCTTACGACTTTCGTTTTTCTTCGATTTACTCTCAGTCCTTATTCTGTTCATTCCATTCGGCAGATCATGTAACTCTTCTTCACTTTCACTGAACATAGCAGTAACGACAAAGAATCGTATCATTGATGACCTTTCACCTTGAATTTTAATTTTACTGCTGAACTTTTCTTTTATTTCCATCATTGCTTCTTCAATGTATAGATTGAACAATTGGGGAGAAAGACTACATCCCTCTCTTATAACCTTTTTAATCCTGCACTTCGTTTCTAGTCTTCCACTCTTATTATATCCTATTGGTTTTCGTACATGTTGTATATTACCCGTCCCTCCCTACAGAAAATGTTCAAATGTAAGTGAATTTCTAAGAGACCAAACTGCTTAGGTCATCGGTCCCTAGACTTACACACTACGTAAACTAACTTATGCTAAGGAGAACACACACACACACACACACACACACACACACACACACACACACACACACGTGCCCGAGGGACGACTCGAACCTCCGGCAGGAGGGGCCTCGAATTCGTGACATGGCGCCTCTAACCGCGAGCCCATTCCGCGCAGCTCTCCCTACAGCTTACACCTATTTTCCTCAGAATTTCGAACATCTTGCACCATTTGACAATGTCCAACGTTTTTTCCAGGTCCACAAATCTTATGAGCTTGTCTTCATTTTTCTTGATAAAGCCTACAAATGCTGCCACAGTACTCTACAACTGGCCGTACTAGCGTCTTATATGTGGTTTCTGTCTAGAAGCACTGCATTTTGCCAGGAACCTTCCATGAAATCAACCTTTCACCCGAATTCCTGTTGCAGAGATTTTCATGGTCATGCCATTTTATAACACTTTTCAGTGTTCCCCATAAATATTAAAACAACGCAACATGTTCTAGATCTTGCAGTGGGATATTGTCTAACTCTTCCTCTTTGTTATGGGCATTATCTTGCTTATATGCACATTTAATGAGACCTGCAACTGATGACATACGAATTACGCTACATAAACTAAAATTTAGATAGGAAACATATTTATCTGTGTCATGTAACCTGATCATCAATAACTGTAGCCATGCATCATTTTTTGTTGGAGCTACGTGCTTTTAAATACATTCCGTTGAAAGAAAAAGTATAATAATAGAAATAACAGGTGTCTGTATGGCAGTAGGATAATTTTGATAATATTCCTGTTGAGTGATAATTAGGACAGCCATAAAAGCAGGAATACGACAGAGTTAGCTGTCACTAAAAGCTCGTATTATGTTGTTTCTTAATATAAAAAGAAAAGTAATCTAAAAATAAAATATCAAGTTATTAAAAGTAATATAAAAAACAAGAATACAAAACAAATTTATCAAAGTAAGAATAAAAATAAAAAAACGAAAACCAAAATAAAAATATAAAAAATAAAGTAACAAATTATTAAAAATAAGAAAATCGTTAATAAAAACTACAAAGAATAAAACAAGAATTATTAGAAACGATAATATGAAATAAAAATAAAAAAGAACATACGTAATCTACCTGAAAAGTACGACCTCTTTCCACAAAGCTTAAGTAATTCGCTTGTGGTAGTGGGGAGATAGGTGAGAGGAGGTAGGAACCCTCAGCAAGGCTTCACCTTGGGTAACTTGGATACGTTCTTTATGTTCCAAAAGTTTCTTCCAAATTTAAAGACATAGTATGCCACCACAATACTGTTTTCAAAAATTTCCACAAACTTCTAAGTTGTCGTCTAATTATTTCAGTGGATAAGTAAGTGACGATCATCAATCATATTATCCGTAAAACACTCTCCCTTCACGTTCTGCTGCCGATCGAAAACCTTACTCCCATTTGTTGAAACTAAGTAATATTAAGAGCGTTCATGTCACGAGAGACACCTCGTACAATGGAGAAAGTATTTATATAAAAACCATTCAGTAAAAAGTACCACTACAGCAGTCACAAAAGTCTGTACGTTAGAAATTGTTGCGGAATTACAAGCAGGCAAACCCTGAAGGTCTGTGCCAAGATATTACTCCTTGTACGTACGCAATCAGCTGTCCACCAGTGACTATTAATGCTGCACTGCCGACGGCTGTGTGTGATTCTTCTTGTTAATGCAGTCCTTACAGCGTCTGGCAATTGCGGAGAAAGGATGTACTCGTACAAGGCGAAAACTTGTTTGCGCGATAAACGCCTCTACGTAAGGCCATCACGTACTCTTCAATATTACCGAAGATGTCGGCTAAAGCCACAAAACTCCGATTTGCACAGCAAATAATGACTGAGCCGTTTGCATTGCTAGTACACCGCGAAGCAACGGGGCAAACTGCAACCCATTAGCCAAGAAGGTAAGGAGCGAGATGTCTCTTTCATACTACAGCATTTGAATCCTTTTCTGTTTTGTTCAACCTTATTATGTCTTTTTCTACCTGCAATTCCCGCTTACTACTTCTTACTTGTTCTTTGGTATAGGTACGTGACAGGGCATAAGATCTCTCTTGTTTCCTCTAGATTCATAATATTATTACCTGTTCGTGTACCCAGTACACTATCAGAAACTGTGGACCTGCCGGTGCGTCAGTCCTTTGCGTAGACGTTAGCTGCAGTCGAATAGCACTGACAGTAACCACGCCCTAGACTTCTTAGTAGCACACGCCACACGACAGTAGCAACAAGGACATTTAATTTGCGTGGCTTTGCCGAACGGTATCGTTCCTCGTTCTAGCCTCGCTATCCATTCGAGGCTATTGTACTGCGTAAGTTATTCCGCTCGGCCTATAGCTGTTGTTACAATGGTCCTGGGTACGGTTGAGGGTTGGGCGAACTGCGACTGCGCGTCGGTACATCACACACACACACACACACACACACACACACACACAGAGAGAGAGAGAGAGAGAGAGAGAGAGAGAGAACGGTGTGGTGGACTGTCTGTAACGCGTGGGGTGCGGGTGTGCCAGCAACCTCGTCAAGACTTCGAAAGTTTCCGTCTCTGCCAGAGATGCACTAGAGAGAAATTTTTGATGCAATCCAGACGTGAAATATGTTGATCATAATGATAACGACATAACAACAACACTAGTTGTTGTTGTTGTTGTGGTCTTTAGTCCTGAGACTGGTTTGATGCAATTCTCCATGGTACTCTATCCTGCGCAAGCTTCTTCATCTCCCAGTACTTACTGCAACCTACATCCTTCTGAATCTGCTTCGTGTATTCATCTCTTGGTCTCCCTCTACGATTTTTACCCTCCTCGCTGCCCTCCAATACTAAATTGGTGATCCCTTGATGCCGCAGAAGTGTCCTACTAACCGATCCCTTCTTCTAGTCAAGTTGCGCCACAAATTACTCTTCTTCCCGAGTCTGTTCAGTATCTCCTCATTAGTTATGTGATCTACCCATCTAATCTTCAGCATTCTTCTGTAGCACCACATTTAGAAAGATTCTATTCTCTTCTTGTCCAAACTACTTATCGTCCATGTTTCTCTTCCATACATGGCTACACTCCATGCAAATACTTTCAGAAACTTCTTCCTGACACTTAAATCTACACTCGATGTTAACAAATTTCTCTTCTTCAGAAACGCTTTCCTTGCCATTGCCAATCTACATTTTATATTCTCTCTACTTCGACCATCATCAGTTATTTTGCTCCCTAAATAGCAAAACTCCTTTACTACTTTAAGTGTCTCATTTCCTAATCTAATACCCTCAGCGTCACCCGACTTAATTCGACTACATTCCATTACCCTCGATTTGCTTTTGTTGATGAACGACACTTGTATTATTTATAAATTATAGAGTGCAGCGATCAGTCGTCCTTTTTTAGACTTTATTACGCAAATCCCGATTTCGGCTAGTAGCTAGCCACTCTCAATGCACTATTTCCTATTCTCGATTCATGTAAGCTCCTGTTGCTCGGGCGTCAGTCACATTTCTTTGAATTCAAAGAAATGTGACTGACGCCCGAACAATAGCGACTTACACGCACCGATAATAGAAAATAGTGAATTGAGAATGGCTAGCCACTAGCCGAAATCTGGATTTGCCACATAACAGTCGCTGAGTGTACCCACTTTCCGAATGGAAGGTAACCTGACTAGCATTATTATTTGTTTACTAGCTGAGTACCCGAAGTTGCCGCTGTTCCAGTCTTCTATTAGTCCACCTCCTCTCCCCCCCCCCCCCCTCTCTCTCTCCGTCAATCTGCCCCTGCCCTTCCCGCTACGTTCATCGCCTTGTTCCTTCTCTAACTCCATCACCTCCTCCCCTCTCTTTTTCAATCTCCACCTCCAGCTCTGTCCAATTCCCCCTTCACTATCTCTGTCCATTTCCCCTCCCATATCTCTGTCCACCTCCTCCTACTCCTATCAGTGCCTATGTCATCATTCCTCTCTCTATCTGTCTATTTCATTGTCCTCCCTTTCCTCTCCACGTCATCACACTCATCCCAAAAGATGGCTGGTGGTTCTTATCCCTACAGTATTTCTTTCCAGATTATAAACTAATGTCTGTGTCAAATCAGACTGAAATCGTTTCACGGGTTTAGGATGACCTTTTGACCTGTGATTTACCAACATGCACACATGTCAAATATATTTCACATACATTTAATGTATCTCACGAGTATCTGTACACATATTTCACATACATGTATAGTGAATTTCCGCCTGCAGTTTCATTTTCACGCACCTAATTGTTTATGACGTTGTATCTCTTGAATTATATGCTATAACATGACAATATTTTGCAGGTACAACCGGTAGTATACGTGCCTACTATCCGCTGAATGTATTGTGAATAGAATTAATCGTAAGGAAGTAATAAATTAAAACGCCATTCATGATGCGTCAGTTTCTCACGCATTTCAGAGTTCATGACGCCATATCTCCTGAACTAAGTATCGTACAATGATGTAACCTTTCTCATACATTCAGTGGTGTCTGTAAATACTTTGTGCAAAATTTGTTTCCAATACAGTAAGTGGTAAAGAAGTAATAAATTAAAACGTCATGCTTCATGTGGCAGTTTTACTGCATGAGCTGCGAAAATGTACGAGTAGTAAGCGATACGCATTTCTCCTTTCATCATTTTCTAGGGGTTTCAGCGAGAAAAAGTTTTGTAAAGGTCTGAAATTGTGTGTGAAGTTCATTGCAAGTGTCTAAGTGCTCTCATTCCCTCATACTGAATGACTTAAGTATGGATATTCCCGCGTCTGGCCTACACTTGTCTTTCACGCCCACCCACACCTGTTTAATAAATGTGTTGGTATTACACCCACCGTTTTTCTTTCGGACAGTAAATGATATACCAGAATGAAATTTTCACTCTACAGCGGAGTGTACCCTGATATGAAACTTCGTGGCGGGTTAAAACTGTGTGGCGGACCCAAACTCGAATTCGGGACCTTTGCCTTTTGCGGGCAAGTGCTCTTCCGGCTGAGCAACCCAAGCACTATTCACAACCCATCCTTGCAGATTTCCATTTTATCATAATCTGCCGGGAAGTTCCGTATCAGTGCACACTCCGCTGCAGAGTGAAAATTTCATTCTGGGAACAGCCACGGGTTTTGGCTAAGCCATGTCTCCACAATATCCTTTCTTCCAGGAGTGCTAGTCTTTCAAGTATCACGGGAGAGCTTCTGTGAAGTTTGTGTGGTAGGAGACAAGGTACTGACGGAAATAAAGCTGTGGGGACGGGTGTCCGAAGTTTGGTTGATATCGGTGCACTGGTTCAGGAGATGAGAAAGTACGTGGTTCCATTTTTCTAATTTGTATGGATTTATTTGATCGTTTCAGCCACATGTGGGCTACGATTACACAATTGCTTTCACTTATTGACTTTTTCTTCTTTTCCACGAGCAATACTTCTTTCTGTCTCATTTTACATCCTCTTTTTCCTATATTTTTTTTCTGTCTCAGCAGACAGATCCTCCATTCCCGCCAGTTTTTGCTCCCAATCTCCCTGTGTTGGTTCAAATGGCTCTGAGCACTATGGGACTTAACTTCTGAGGTCATCAGTCCCCTAGAACTTAGAACTACTTAAACCTAACTAACCTAAGTACACCACACACATCCATGCCCGAGGCATGATTCGAACCTGCGACCGTAACGGTCGCGCGATTCCAGACTGCAGCTCCTAGAACCGCTCGGCCACCCCGGCCGGCCTCCCTGTGTTCACTATATCATCTTTACTTATCCCAAACTTCTCTAGATCCTGTTATACTAGCTTCATCCATAGGAATTCCCTTTCTGTTCTCCTCATAAATCAATATATTACCTGCAACCCTTTCTGGTTTCATTATTCTAGTGTGTCAATAGAAATCCAGGCATCTTTTCTCTGGTTTATGTTGAAGCAAGGAGGAAAGATTAGAATTTAGCGTCCTGTCGACACTGCCATCATTAGAGACGAAGCACAAGCGCTCATTACGAAACGATGGAGAAGGAAATCGGCCTTACCCTTTACAGAGGAACCATCACGACTTTTGCCTGGAGCTATTTAGGGAAATCATTGAAAAAACACATGTGAATGGCCGGACGTGGATCTGTACCGTTGGCCTCCCTAATGTGAGTCCATATTGTTGCTGAGATCTTTTTAGTCTTTCCATATAATTCCTTGTTTGATCTCAAAATAAATGTAAACGTATCTGTCAGCTCGTTCATGGATTGTAGGGTTGTTTTAGTGTTTTATGATGTCGCGTTCTAACATCCAAAATAATTCAATCCATCTGCTGGTAAACTTTTCATCCCCAGTATCTTCGTAAAAAGCTTCCTTTCTTTTCTGTTTGTGAGAGCACCTTTTTCGTAATTGTCTGCACTTCGTATACACATTCTGATTTAACTGTGGTAATGTAGCGTCTGAATTTGGCGTGATAAGATAGGCATGCCGTTTTCATCTTTCTGGCGCTTTCTTCGACTGTTGTTTTCTCACAGATGATCGGACTCAGATATAAACCTAAGTACTTCCTGTGTTTTTTGATGTCACCATACATCATTTGTTTCTGATGGTTTTCGCTGCATTATTATTATTATTATTATTACACCAAGCAAGTCTTCCTTATTTGGCGAGGGAGATTAAGATCACGTTTTTAAGTGTAGATTTAGAAATAATATTAAAAATGTAGTGTTGGTTTCAGTACATCACTTCTGGTGACTCCCGACATGGTTCCCTTGAAAATGTCATGGACGATGTGTTGTTCCATTATTCTCCATTTGTAGATTGACCCATTTCTCTGCTGATCTCGTCATCGTGCTGGTATGTAAAGTCTATATCTTCCTTTCATAAAAATAGTTCTTTAATGACAGATAGATGCCTCACGTATCCCACAGAATGACACTGCAGTAATGACTGTAAAACACCAGAGAGTCGCTAACATGGTGAATGAAAGCTGGCCAGAAATGTAGTTAGGTGAGTTAACATCACCCATGATTTTCCGATATTATAACCTCACATTAAGTGATGCTGAGGGAATTAGATTAGGAAATGAGACACTTAAAGTAGTAAAGGAGTTTTGCTATTTGGGGAGCAAAATAACTGATGATGGTCGAAGTAGAAAAGATATAAAATGTAGGCTGGCAATGGCAAGGAAAGCGTTTCTGAAGAAGAGAAATTTGTTAACATCGAGTATAGATTTAAGTGTCAGGAAGTCGTTTCTGAAAGTATGGAAAGTATGGAAGTGAAACATGGACGATAAATAGTTTGGACAGGAAGAGAATAGAAGCTTTCGAAATGTGGTGCTACAGAAGAATGCTGAAGATTAGATGGGTAGATCACATAACTAATGAGGAGGTATTGAATAGAATTGGGGAGAAGAGGAGTTGTGGCACAACTTGACGAGAAGAAGGGGCCGGTTGGTAGGACATGTTCTAAGGCATCAAGGGATCACAAATTTAGCATTGGAGGGTAGCATGGAGGGTAAAAATCATAGAGGGAGACCAATAGATGAATACACTAAGCAGATTCAGAAGGATGTAGGTTGCAGTAGGTACTGGGAGATGAAGAAATTGCACAGGATAGGGTAGCGTGGAGAGCTGCATCAAACCAGTCTCAGGACTAAAGACCACAACAACAACAACATCAATATGTTTATAGTTCTATATCAAACTGACGTCCAGTGAGGCCATTCATTACCGTTAACAAATATGTTTTTCGAAAGTAGTTTGTCACCTACTTCAACTCCAAATCCGATGATTCCTTCAGTGATGTATTCTGCAAATTGCCTCCGTTGGGAGATTGTTTAGGGTAGTGAGAGGGAAGAGGAATTTTTTGATTAGTTTATTGAGTCCAAGATTGGCCGTTTTAGACATAACTGTCATTTTCATGTGTACCTAGGCCAAAGAAGAGTAGTAATAAATTACAACTTGCTGGATAAATGATGTGTAATAAATTCACGACGTTTGTGGCCTAATGCACAGTTAAAATGTTTTTATTACGTGATGTACACCAGTCTTATCAAATAGTTTTTTCACAGAAGGCAACGATCTCAAAATATGTCTCCACATTCTATCCTCCGAATATGTCACCTTTGAGAAATCTGTAGTAAACAATAAATAACAGATTTTTCTAGTTCAGCCACGCTTTAACTTCAAGCCTAACCAATTTAGCCTTTTCCCTAATAGTGATACCGCGCCCTCCATAGAGTGCGCGCACGTGCACGTTTTGTTAGACTCTCCCGAACAGTGATTCTCAAATACCTGGAGTTAATCCATCACCGGCTCGCCAGGCAGCCGTAATGGATTTGTGGAGGAAACTGGCTGCAGAGGCAGCTGACAGCATCCTCCATCCTTCCGTCCTTCGCAGGCTCCATTAGCCGACGCTTTCAACTACCGAGTCACTCTTCTGGAGTTCAGTTCTTGCTTGCTCGAAGGCCGACGCCGCGGCACCGAACAAAAGGCAGTCCGGGTGTTCCACTGCCTAGGTGACTGTCTGCGTCGGGCGTACGTTCCGAGCCCATTCAGCGCGCCCACAATTACTGTCCGACACGTGTTTTCTTACCGGCTCTGCACTATTGCGCAGGAGTGAACAAGTTCGTACCCTTTTCAATCTGCAACATTTCGCATTAGCTTTACGTAGCGCGGCGTGGCATATTCTGACAGTGTTGTGTGTTTACATAGTGTACAAGTAGGATGTAGGCACACAGCAGTACTGTTTACGTTGGCGAATGGCCACTTTCATCTGTTCTAGCATTTTTACAACGCAGATAGCAGAAACAATAGGAGGGCAAGTGTATACGGACACAATACTATCAGCTCTATTGGAGCCAAGACTTCCTGATCAAAAGTTTGCGGAAACCTATTTGTGGATATTAGTATGAACTGTGTCAGCCGATCACGTTTATGGCGACATGAAATTGTGAGGTGTCTGACTTGTTAAAACCATTCAAAAACCATGATCGCATAAAATATCTTTTTTATTTGAGACAACCGGTTTCAACAGTCATTGCTGTCATCTTCAGGTCTTTAAAATCTTTTTTACGCTGAACACACGCACAAGATGTCAAGTGGATAAAACTGAGCACATAATAACGTTTCCCATCGGAAAAATATTTGAAAATATAAAGCGCCTTGTCCATAAGACCATGTCCATATACATTATGTGATCAAAAGTATTCGGACAAATGGCTGAAAATGATTTACTAGTTCGTGGTGCCCTCCATCGCTAATGCAGGAATACAATATGGTGCTGGGCCACCCTTACCCTTGATGACAGCTTCCACTCTCGCAGGCATACGTTCAATCAAGTACTGAAAGGTTTCTTGGGGAATGGCAGCCCATTCTTCGCGGAGTGCCCCTCTGAGGAGAGGTATCGATGTCGGTCGGTGAGGCCTGGCACGAAGTCGGCGTTCCCAAACATCCCAAAGGATTCAGGTCAGGACTCTATGCAGGACAGTCCATTACAAGGATGTTATTATCGTGTAACCACTCCGCCTCAGGTCGTTCATTGTGAACAGATGCTCGAGTGTGTTGAAAGATGCAGTCGCCATCCCCGAATTGCTCTTTAACAGTGAGAAGCAAGAAGGTGCTTAAAACATCAGTGTAGGCCTCTGCTGTGGTAGAGCCACGCGAAACAACAAGGGCTGCTATCCCCTCCGTGCAAAACACGATCACACCATAACACCACAGCGTCAGAATTTTACTGATGTCACTATACACGCTGGCAGACGATGTTCACTAGGCATTCGCCATACACAACACTCTGACATCGGATCGCGACATAGTGTACCGTGATTCGTCACTCCACACAAACTTTGTTCACTGTTCAATCTTCCAATGTTTACGCTCCTTATACCAAGCGAGGCGTCGTTTGAGATTTATCGGCGTGATGTGTGGCTTATGAGCAGCCGCTCGATCATGAAATCCAAGTTTTCTCACCTCCCGTCTAATGTCATAGTGTTTGGAGTGGATCCTGATGCAGTCTGGAACTCGTGTGTGATGGTCTGGATAGATGTCTGCCTATTACACATTACGACCCTCTTCAACTGTCGGCGGTCTCTGTCTGTCAACAGACGAGGTCGGCATGTACGCTTTTCGGCTGTGCGTGTCCCTTCACGTTTCCACGTCACTATCACATCGGAAACAGTGAACCTAGGGATGTTTAAGAGTGTGGAAACCTCGCGTACAGACGTATGGCACAAGTGACATCCAATCACATGACCACGTTCGAAGTCCTTGAGTCATACCCTCTCACGATGTCTAATGACTACTGAGGTATCTGATATGGAGTACCTGGCAGTAGGTGGCAGGAAATGCATCCAATATGAAAAACGTATGTTTCTGGGGGTGTCCGGATACTTTTGTTCATGTAGTGTACATATTGCTCACAGACGCTTGTTACATCATACAAACACGGTACATATAGCACATCTGTTTACGTATTCTGGACACATACTGTATGTGCCTTATGTTCTGAGCATACTCGCCTTTTTATTCTCCGATAGGAGTATTTTACCGCTGGTCTGTGAATAGTTTAGTGTCCCGTACCTACCTGTCTATCTATATCCGAATCCCGCTCCAGCTACTGCCGGGTCTGTGTGCTGACGATTCCTCTCCATTTTGCTCGGTCCTCCCACCACGTTTCTTCCTCCACTTGCTGCAAGGTCACACCTCTCCTTTCTGCAGATATTCTCACTTCCTTTTTCCACCATGTTCTTGGGCGCCCTCTAAGTCTTTTCCCATCCATCTTTAGTTCTTCCATAATTTTGGGGAGTCTCTGCCCGTGAATCCTCTTAACATGCCCATACCATCTTAATCTCTTTTTTTCAATTTCTACTCTCATACTTTTTTGTTTAAGGTCCTTTCAAATCTCTACATTCCTTACTCTGTCCATTCTTGTTTTTCCCTTAACTGCTCTGAGAAATTTCATTTCCCCTGTTTGCAGTCTGCTCCAGTCCCTTTCTGTCATTGTCCAGGTTTCTCCGCCATAGGTGACAATAGGGAAGTGATAATTCTTATACATAAGGAGTTTTTGCTGTTCCTGAAACTTCCTTATTACAAATCAGGTGTTTTATTGTTTGGTAGAAATTGCCTCCCTTCTGCAACCTCCTATTAATTTCGTTAGTTATTCTTCCATCCCTAGATATTTCACTCCCTAAATAAGTGGAACTTTCAACCACTTTGAGAGGTTCTCCATTCAAGGTAATATTTCCGTTGATCCCTTTCTCTCTTCCAAATACCATTAATTCACTCTTGTTTTTATTTATTTTTAATCCACACCTTTTCATTGTTTGCTTCCACGCATCAAGCTGTAACTGTACATCTACCTCTTTATCACCCCATATTACCATATCATCTGCAAAAATCATCTTTTTGTCGTTTTCTTTTACTATATCTTTAACTGCCCTATTCATTCCCTCCACCACAACATTAACAAGCGCAGAAGATAGAATACTTCCTTGCTTAAGTCCTTGTCTTATTTCGAAGTACCACCTGAATAATTTTGACCTCAAGGCTTTGAGACAGACTGCTCTTTCGAGGCCTATGGAAGCTTGCCTTATATTGCAGTGAACAGGTACCTCGCAACATTCTCCGCTCCATCCCCCCTCCTCACGACCCCGCTCACAGCGCACTCCCTCCGTGGGCTGCAGAGTGATTCGTCTGGAGGAAGGCGCGTCGTGCGCCGCTTGATTGCGAATGCGTGTCGCTCGTGGTCGCAATTTGTCGGTTGTCGGCGGGTGGGCCGCGATAGCGCACGCTAAATCAGCCGCTAACGAGCAGATAGCGGCGCCCCGCTAATGGCCGCGGCGCGCTGCTCTTAATCGCCGTTTAAGCGCCGGGGCCCGGCCGAGTATGTGTGGCCCTGCACCCACTTACCGGCTGCTGCCGTTCCGGGAACCTTCTCCTCCCAGCCACTATCACTGCGGACGTCTCCTTAGGGAGTGGGTCCAAATGGTGTGTGCTGTAATCTGCTACCTGCTGGTTACAGCAAGATTACTCCCTCAGAAAGGATAGGATGAATCGCGTTTCTGTCAAGTAATGTTGTTCGCTAGTTTCCCAGATAGGCTTCTCTGCTAAGGGTAACTTTCATTTCACAAGACTTCTTGCAAACGTGACGTCATTTTGAGGTCACAAGCAATATCGATAGCAACAGGAACTGCTATCTGTTGTATACAGCTTTGTACACAATGGTAAGGAGAGATGGGGTACGGAGTGGTGTGACAACTGTCGTCAGAAGAAAGCAGGACAGGAGCAGAAATGATTAATGAACAACACAGCAATAAACTATTAATTTAACTTGTACACTACTGGCCATTAAAATTGCTACACCAAGAAGCAATGCAGATGATAAACGGGTAGTCATTGGACAAATATATTATAATGGCACTGACATGTGATTACATTTTCACGCAATTTGGGTGCCTAGATCCTGAGAAACCAGTACCCAGAACAACCACCACTGGCCGTAATAACGGCCTTGATACGCCTGGGCATTGAGTCAAACAGAGCTTGGATGGCGTGGACACGTACAGCTGCCCATGCAGCTTCAACACGATACCACAGTTCATCAAGAGTAGTGACTGGCGTATTGTGACGAGCCAGTTGCTCGGCCACCATTGACCAGAGGTTTTCAATTAGTGAGAGATCTGGAGAATGTGCTGGCCAGGGCAGCAGTCGAACATTTTCTGTATCCGGAAAGGCCCGTACAGGACCTGCAACATACGGTCGTGCATTATCCTGCTGAAATGTAGGGTTTCGCAGGGATCGAATGAAGGGAAGAGCCGCGGGTCGTAACACATCTGAAATGTAACGTCCACTGTTCAAAGTGCCGTCAATATGAACATGAGGTGACCGAGACATGTAACCAATTGCACCCCATAACATCACGCCGAGTGATATCCGAGTATGGCGATGACGAATACACGCTTCCAATGTGCGTTCACCGCGATGTCGCCAAAGACGGTTGCGACCATCATGATTCTGTAAACAGAACCTGGATTCATCCCAAAAAATGACGTTTTGCCATTCGTGGACCCAGGTTCGGCTTTGAGTACACCATCACATGCGCTCCTGTCTGTGATGGAGCGTCAAGGGTAACCGCAGCCATGGTCTCCGAGCTGATAGTCCACGCTGCTGCAAACGTCGTCGAACTGTTCGTGCAGATGGTTATTGTCTTGCAAACGTCCCCATCTGTTGACTCAGGGATCGAGACGTAGCTGCACGATCCGTTACAGCCATGCGGATAAGATGCCTGCCATCTCGACTGCTAGTGATACGAGGCCGTTGGGATCCAGCACGGCGTTCCGTATTACCCTCCTGAACCCACCGATTCCATATTCTGCTAACAGTCATTGGATCTCGACCAACGCGAGCAGCAATGTCGCGATACGATAAACCGCAATCGCGATAGACTACAATCCGACCTTTATCAAAGTCGTAAACGGGATGGTTCGCGATTGTCCTCCTTACACGAGGCATCACAACAACGTTTCACCAGGCAACACCGGTCAATTGTTGTTTGTGTATGAGAAATCGGTTGGAAACTTTCCTGATGTCAGCACGTTTTAGGTGAATGCTCTGAAAAGCTAATCATTTGCATATCATAACATCACCTTCCTGTCGGTTAAATTTCGCGTCTGTAGCACGTCATCTTCATGGTGTAGCAATTTTAATGGCCAGTAGTGTAATTCTCCAAACAGACGAAGACTCATCACAAATGATGTCGATGTCGATGTCACAAGGAAGAAGCACGAACGAAGGTGTCTAACGTAGTGGCTCCAAGTGGAAGTGGGCTGAGCGGCTGCCGCGGGCCGTCCTGTGTTATGACGGCAGAGGGCGCTCATCTTACAGAGCTGCTGCTGGGCGTCGTACGGGAACTTGCCATTCCGTCCTTGATACGCCACCGGGTGGTTTCGGTGTGTGATACCACGCTATCGGATTCTGTCAGCATTCAATACAGGTCTCTCTTGCACAGGTAACAAAAGGGTCTAAGCACTATGGGGCTTAACATCTGAGGTCATCAGTCCCCTAGACTTAGAACTACTTTAACCTAAGGGCATCACACACATCCATGCCCAAGGCAGGATTCGAACCTGTAACAGCTCACTGGGCATTTTGACATCACATGCGGTACCGGGGATTTATAAAAACACGTCGTTCTTGCGAGCATTTGTTATAATTACTAACTGAGAAACCCACCATTGCCCAGGTATCCATTTTGCCAGTTTTCTATTTGAAACATAAACATAAAATAAACTGTGTTTGTAGTGAACTATCGAAAAAGTCTCATTTTAATATATTCCTAAAACACTCAGAAATTATGAAACATTTGTTCAAAAATGTTCAAATGTGTGTGAAATCTTATGGGACTTAACTACTAAGGTCATCAGTTCCTAAGCTTGCACACTACTTAACTTAAATTATCCTAAGGACACACATACACCCACGCCCGAGGGAGGACTCGAACCTCCGCCGGGACCACCCGCATAGTCCATGACTGCAGCGTCTCAGACCGCTCGGCTAATCCCGCGCGGCGAAACATTTGTACAAAGGAATATGTGTATTGCACAAATGTATAAATACAGTATCCAAATTAAGAAACTTGGTCCTGGACAGCTAGGCGCAGCTGCTTCGCGTGTCAACACGGTTTTGCAAACATCTCATGGCAACGCTTCGTAGTAGATCTATATGCGGCTAACTTTTTAGCTTAACAGCCGTTTTCGCTTCGCACTTGAAAGCTGCATAAAGCGCTGCCACTTGTCAAGAATTTCCTACCCCTTCTACGTCTACATCTACATCCATACTCCGCAAGCCACCTGACGGTGTGTGGCGGAGGGTACCTTGAGTACCTCTATCGGTTCTCCCTTTTATTCCAGTCTCGTATTGTTCGTGGAAAGAAGGATTGTCGGTATGCCTCTGTGTGGGCTCTAATCTCTCCGATTTTGCCCTCATGGTCTCTTCGCGAGATTTACGTAGGAGGGAGCAATATACTGCTTGACTCCTCGGTGAAGGTATGTTCTCGAAACTCCAACAAATATCCGTACCGAGCTACTGAGCGTCTCTCCTGCAGAGACTTCCACTGGGGTTTATCTATCATCTCCGTAACGCTTTCGCGATTACTAAATGATCCTGTAAAGAAGCGCGCTGCTCTCCGTTGGATCTTCTCTATCTCTTCTGTCAACCCTATCTGGTACGGATACCACACTCCTGAGCAGTATACAAGCAGTGGGCGAACAAGCGTACTGTATCCTACTTCCTCTGTTTTCGGATTGCATTTCCTTAGAATTTTTCCAATGAAGCTCAGTCTGTCATCTGCTTTACCGACGATCAACTTTATATGATCATTCCATTTTAAATCACTCCTAATGCGTACTCCCAGATAATTTATGGAATTAACTGCTTCCAGTTGCTGACCTGCTATATTGTACCTAAATGATAAGGGATCTTTCTTCCTATGTATTCGCAGCACATTACACTTGTCTACATCAAGATTCAATTGCCGTTCCCTGCACCATTCGTCAATTCGCTGCAGATCCTCCTGCATTTCAGTACAATTTTCCATTGTTACAACCTCTCGATATACTACAGCATCATCCGCAAAAAGCCTCAGTGAACTTCCGATGTCATCCACAAGGTCATTTATGTATATTGTGAATAGCAACGGTCCTACGACACTCCCCTGCGGCGCACCTGAAATCACTCTTACTTCGGAAGACTTCTCTCCATTGAGAATGACATGCTGCGTTCTGTTATCTAGGAACTGTTCAATCCAATCACACAATTGGTCTGATGCTCTTACTTTGTTCAATAAACGACTGTGGGGAACTGTATCGAACGCCTTGCGGAAGTCAAGAAACACGGCACAAACCTGGGAATCCGTGTCTATGGCTCTCCGAGTCTCGTGGACGAATAGCGCGAGCTGGGTTTCACACGATCGTCTTTTTCGAAACCCATGCTGATTCCTACAGAGTAGATTTCTAGTCTCCAGAAAAGTCATTATACTCGAACATAATACGTGTTCCAAAATTCTACAATCGATAGACGTTAAAGATATAGGTCTATAGTTCTGCAAATCTGTTCGATGTCCCTTCTTGAAAACGGGGATGACCTGTGCCCTTTTCCAATCCTTTGGAACGCTACCCTCTTCTAGAGACCTACGGTACACCGCTGCAAGAAGGAGGGCAAGTTCCTTCGCGTACTTTGTGTAAAATCGAACTGGTTTCCCATCAGGTCCAGCGGCCTTTCCTCTTTTGAGCGATTGTTTCTCTATCCCTCTGTCGTCTATTTCGATATCTACCATTTTGTCATCTGTGCGACAATCTAGAGAAGGAACTACAGTGCACTCTGTGAAACAGCTTTGGAAAAAGACATTTAGTATTTCGGCCTTTAGTCTGTCATCCTCTGTTTCAGTACCATTTTGGTCACATAGTGTCTGGAAATTTTGTTTTGATCCACCTACCGCTTTGACATAAGACCAAAATTTCTTAGGATTTTCTGCCAAGTCAGTACATAGAACTTTACTTTCGAATTCATTGAACGCCTCTCGCATAGCCCTCCTCACACTACATTTCGCTTCGCGTAATTTTTGTTTGTCTGCAAGGCTTTGGCTATGATTATGTTTGCTGTGAAGTTCCCTTTGCTTCCTCAGCAGTTTTCTAACTCGGTTGTTGTACCACGGTGGCTCTTTTCCATCTCTTACGATCTTGCTTGGCACATACTCATCTAACGCATATTGTACGATGGTTTTGAACTTTGTCCACTGATCCTCAACACTATCTGTACTTAAGACAAAACTTTTGTGTTGAGCCATCAAGTACTCTGATATCTGCTTTTTGTCACTTTTGCTAAACAGAAAAATCTTCCTATCTTTTTTAATATTTCTAATTACGGCTGAAATCATCGATGCAGTAATTAATTGAAAAGATACCCACTAAAGGTCTCAATTTTGTCGTGTGCTATCGAGAACCTGCAGCAGTTAAACACGCAATCAAGAATTATTAAGATCATGTGAGACAGCTACTAGCTATCTGACGGAGACGACTGCTGGCACTCGTAAGACCTGCAGTGTCATGTGCTGTGACGTATGCGCCGCAGCCTTTCTCGTGCGCCTCGCGCACAAAGTTATGTGACGAGTGGTACCCGTTGCCAAAAGCACTCCAAGAAGACACTCGGCGCGCTGACTAATGGGAATATCAGATTCGATAAAAATCGCAAGACGTTGCTCGGCTTTGGGCTGATACTAATTTGTTTTGGGTCGTTACCAAACTTAGCCCAGCACAGAATGCAGTTGTTACTGGCACTGCTATAACCACCTGTGTTGTCCTCGCTGCGCTCGCTTTCATTTCGTGTGTTAATAAAAGACATAAAGTCTGTTGAACTTTCTTCAAAAAATGTGTGTGAAATCTTATGGGACTTAACTGCTAAGGTCTTAGTCCCTAAGCTTACACACTACTTAATCTAAATTATCCTAAGGACAAACACACACACACCCATGCCCGATGGAGGACTCGAACCTCCGCCAGGACCAGCCGCACAGTCCATGACTGCAGCGCCTAAGACCGCTCGGCTAATCCCGCGCGGCTGACCTTTCTTGTAAGTATGCGTAGATCTGCAGGTAAGCTGGCTAGGTCCCATGAAAAGCCATAGAGCAAATGAAGAATGATTTCATTGCTCACAAGTATGAGTGACGCCTTTCGGAATTACTTCCAATTTCAGAAAATTTACCACGAGGACAAGAGCGGTGTCAGAATATTATTTTGTCATACAAGTCCTTTGTACTTGCAAACATACTGTATGTGTTACCCAAACCTCTAAAGAAGTATCACCTGAATTTATGTAACATTACATATTAGGTTATACATACATATTTATTGTCTATATATGTCAAAGTACGTAAATGTGTGGAAGTACATAAAAAAAATTTCAAAACTTTAATGACCTACAGAATTGATTTTATATAAAGAGCACAACCTGCTGTAAAAGGGAGAAGGAGGAAACCAGCTGAAAAATGCTTCTGTCGGAGCACAAAAAAGACGAATATGCTCCTCTTTCAAAGATTCTGACAGAAATGTCATGAAACGGGGGCCTCAGTCCTCGCCGCGCCTTCGCCATCAGAATATTTGGTACGTGAGCACATTCGAGCTTTCTTGTGCTGATTGAGACCAGCGGGGGGACAGTGACGATGGAAGAGAGAGGAGAATGTGACTGTGAGAGAGATAGAGACTGTGATGTTGGGAGAGAGAAATTGGCAGTGAAAGAGAAGGAGAGCTGGATAGAGATATCAGCAGTAGGCGAAAAATAGAGAGACGACAGGGAAATAAAAAAGAGAGACGAATAAAACAAATAGGAAGCGCAGGGAAGCTAAGACGAAATGGTTGCATGAAAAATGTGAAGAAATCAAAAAAGAAATGATGGTCGGAAGGACTGACTCAGGGTATAAGGAAGACAGAACAATCTTCGATGAAATTAAAAGCAAGGGTGGTAAACTTCCTGGCAGATTAAAACTGTGTGCCGGACCGAGACTCGAACTCGGGACCTTTGCCATTCGCGGGCAAGTGCTCTACCAACAAAGCTACCCAAGCACGACTCACGCCCCGTCCTCACAGCTTTAATTCCGCCAGTACCTCGTCTCCAACCTTAATCTGCCAGGAAGTTTCATATCAGCGCACACTCCGCTGTAGAGTGAAAATCTCATTCTAGAAACATCCCCCAAGCTGTGGCTAAGCCATGTCTCCGCAATATCCTTTCTTCCAGGAGTGCTAGTTCTGCAAGTTTCGTAGGAGAGCTTCCGTGAAGTTTGGAAGGTAGGAGAAGAGGTACTGGCAGAATTATAGCTGTGAGGACGGGGCGTGTGTCGTGCTTGGGTAGCTCAGTTGGTAGAGCACTTGCCCGCGAAAGGCAAAGGTCCGGAGTTCGAGTCTCGGTCCGGAACACAGTTTTAATCTGCCAGGAAGTTCATATCAGCGCACACTCCGCTACAGTGAAAATCTCATTCAAGGGTGGTAAAAGTCGGGAATTCCACTTTTAAATGCAGTGGAGAGAGCGGATGGGAGGAAAGAGTACATTGAAGGCCTCTATAAAGGGGGAAGATTTGTCTGATGTGTTGAAGAAGAAACAGAAGTCGGTTTAGAAGAGATAGGGGATCCAGTATTAGAATTAGAATTTAACAGAGCTTTGGAGGTCTTAGAAATCAAACAGGGCTGAAGGGATAAATAACATTCCATCAGAACTTGTAAAATCGTGGGGGGAAGTGGGAACAAGAGGACTATATACGTTGGTGAGTGGAATGTATGAATCTGGCACAATACCATCTCACTTTCGGAAAAATATCCTCCACACAGTCCCGAAGACTACAAGAGATGACAAGTGCGAGAATTATTGCACAACCAGCTTAACAGTTCATCTAAGTTGCTGCCAACAGTAATATACAGAGGAATGGAAAAGAAAATTGAGAATGTGTTAGGAGAAGATCAGTTTGGCTTTAGTAAAGGTAAAGGCACCAGAGTGGCAATTCTGGCGTTGCAGTTGATAATGGAAGCAAGACTAAAATATAAAAAAAGTCAACACACCTTCATAGGATTTGTCGACTTGGAAAAAGCATTAGAAAATGTAAAATGGTGCAAGATGTTCGAAATTTTGAGAAAAATAGGGGCAAGCTATAGGGAGCGACGAGTAATATACATGTACAAGAGCCAGGAGGGGATAATAAGAGTGGACGACCAAGAACGAAGTGCTCGGATAAAAAGGGTGTAAGACAGGGATGTAGTCGTTCGAGCCTACCGTTCAGTCTGTACATCGAAGAAGCAATGATAGAAATGAAAGAAAGGTTCAGGGGTAGAATTAAAATTCAAGGCGAAAGGAAATCAATGACACGATTCGCTGATGACATTGCTATCCTGAGTGAAAGTGAAGAAGAATTACATGAGCTGCTGAAAGGAATGGACGGTCTAATGAGCACAGAATATGGATTGAAAGCAAATCGAAGAATGACGAGAATCGTAACATCAGGACCAATGATCACGAAGTAGATGAAGTTAGGGAGATCTGCTACCTAGGCAGCGAAATAACCAATGAAGGACGGAGCAAGGAGGTCATCAAAAACAGACTAGCACTGGCAAAACGGGCATTCCTGGCCAAGAGAAGTCTACTAGTATAAGGGAAGAAATTTCCGAATGTATGTTTGGAGAATGGCATTGTATGGTAGTGAAACATGGCCTATGAGAAAACAAGAACAAAAGAGAATCGAAGCATTTGAGGTGTGGTGCAACAGGTGAATGCGGGAAATTAGGTGGACTGGTAAGGTAAGTGAGGAGGTTCAGTGCAGTATCGGGGAGGAAAGGGATGTGTCGAAAACACAGACAAGAAGAAGGGGCAGGATGATAAGCCATCTGTTAAGACGTCAGGGAATGACTTTCACGGTACTAGCGGGAGCTGAAGAGGGCAGAAACGGTATAGGAAGACAGAGATTGGAATACATCCAACAGACAATTGAGGACGTAGGCCGTTACTTTGAAATGAAGAGGTTCGCACAGGAAGGGGATTCATGGTAATCATAGGCGCTTGTAGAATTTCTACGGAGGCTAACAGTGGAGTCGTTGAGCGAGGCGTTAGTCATCGTCGCAACAAAGTCGCGCAAATCTGTCCGATCTCCCACGTGCCGACGGGTCGAACGGAGTTGTGACTCCTACAGTGTTGGAACGTGCGGACACTCTCATTCCGCTTGTGGAAACTCATCGTTCTCGCGGACATGGGACAGTGGCTGACGGTGTAAGGAAGGAAAACGAACTACCACAGCCGCATCATCAAAGAAATTTATTTCAAATGACTTAGTTTCAGCGCAACACTTGCGCCATCTCAAGGTTCGCTGTGAACAAAACGAGTACTTTCATTGCTTGGAGTACGTTGTTTTTGTAAGCACATTATGTTATTATGGTCACAGTGGTGACAACACGTTGTAGGGGATACACTCCTGATGTATACAGACCGCGTCAGCTACTACTATATAAATTTTACGGTAGATGGGCAAACAGTGGAAGTACTCTTTTTATTTGTAGTGGACAGAAAGCGCAGTATATCGTCCTGAATGTGGTGACTTCAACAGGAACAAGGGTAACATCAGGTGTGCCCCAGGGCAGCGTAATAGGTACTCGGCTTTTTACTATTTACATAAACGATCTGGTTGATGGTATTGACAGCGGCATTAGACTGCCGATGATGCTGTAATCTACAGCAAAGTAGTATCACACGAAAGTAGCGAACAAATCAGCGAGAATTTGCAGAAAATAAATGCGTCGTGTAATGACTGGCAGTTATCTCTCAATATTAGTAGGTGTAACCTACTGCGTATAACAAGGTGAAGATCCCCATTAATGTACGAGTACAAAATAAATGCCCAGTCTTTGGAAGCGGCAATATCCGTCAAGTATCTGGGTGTGACTATTCGAAATGATCTAAAGTGGAATGATCGGATTACACAAGTAACACACAAGGATAACTCTAGATTGCGGTTTATTGGTAGAATCCTGAAGCGACGCAGTCCTTCAACAAAGGAAATTGCTTCAATACGTTAGTTCGTCCAGTCTTAGAGTATTGTTCGTCTGTATGGGACCGTTAACAGTTGGGTCTCATTCAAGTGATTGAGAAGGTCCAAAGAAGAGCGGCAAGATTCGTGACTGGCACATTTAGCCACCGCGAGAGCATTACAAATTTCATAGAAAGAAGTGGGATACACTTTGTAACACCCCACCCATCACTTAGCTGGTTTTGGCGTGTGTTCACCCCAACTCATTGACTAGCAGATCAACGGAGAGTGCAAAACTGCCGCAATATCGGATAATGCAAAAAGTAATATAGCCCTGTGACTCCTGACTGAACTGCGGTGGCCGTGTTGACATTAATTTATTCAGAACTGATCCCTTTTAATTAAAAAGGGGTGCACATTGATGTTATATTCAGCTATTGAACACCAGATACAAATGTTGAACATAAAATTAATTAAGAAAGTGACTTGGGATTTCAGCTACTTGATTGAAAACAGATGCAGTCGATTAGCACAGATTTACTTTAACTCACGACCTTCAATTATCACATTACATGACTCTCCTAACAGGCAGTGGTAATAAATTGCGTTTGCGTGGAGTAAAGCGTGATAACTCAAAAGAAATTCCTATCGACTGACCCAGGTGTAATGCGAAGTGCGAGAAGAATTCTACAATACATGGCCCATGAAACCCTCATGGAAACTTTGCCGACGTGATCCAACAAATTAATCAGTGGCCGGAGTGGGAGCAATATCACCGAATACAGTGTGGCGGAGCGGTGTCATTGTGTGGACGTCGGCCGACCTCGTGGTGCTGCAAGGCTGCGCTCATCTATTTACTCCTAACTATCTTGCTCAGTACATAGCTGAACGAAAACTTTCTATCTCCAAGCTCAATCGTTCCATTTGCTAAGTCCTAAACTGCAGAGATGCTCACTCTTTCTCAGGCAAACTGAGTAAAGAACGCCACATCCGCACTCTAGGCAAGCTGGGAATGGAAGACCTCTACGGAGACTTCTCACAGTCCGCTCTTCGCCTCGGTTTCCCCTCCAGCAAAATCACTTAACCCAATTGCAGCGCAAGTCGCGTTAATTATGCGTCGCTTCCCAGCGCCGACCAATGCCTGCTCTGGGAAGTGAACAAATTCCCACAAAATTTCCCTTCTTCTCAACTTCTGCTATATAGCTCCTCCCAGGCCACCCATCAAGATTAGCGTCTGCACAAACACCAAGTTTTCCGGAATTCTGACTCCCAGGAGAGTACTTCAAATTCCTTGGTCCTACATTACCATCGGAGGCCGGTGTATTTCATGCTGTCGCTCTTCACCTGATTTACTTCAGACTCTGCGGACCGTGAATTCACTGTGAAGTTGCTATAGTCACGAACACACATATTTTGACCTCTGTTGACCGCTCCACCGTAGCTTTGCGCGGCTTTCTCGCATGTTTCACAGAAAACGGGACGACGGACATTTATCAACAGGCGTAAAGTTCTCCGTCTGTTTCCCGGAACATCAGCATGGGGTCGGGGTCAACCACCCATGCTGCCACTCATCTTAAGGCGGCTGGAGGCCGCACCGCATTACCGCTTTCTCAGAGCTTGAGCCGCCCTAAGCTGCCTATTGTCGCTTCCCTTTGCCATTCCCCATCCGGGGTAAACTAGCGCCCAGTAAATCGACTCATTTCCACAAAGTTTTCATGTCGTATGAATTACTTTAAAACCATCACCCGACATTAATTATTCCACTGCGTCCATACTATACCCTCTACAAGATGCATTGTGTCTTGTCAGTCATTTTGTTCAGCCCTACTGTTCGCTCAACGTGAGTTAGGTGATCTTTAATGATTTCATGTAAGGGGCATAGTTCTTGCCATCTTACAACTTGCAGATAGACGAAGTGCTAAACGGAAGGGGCTGCTCACTAAATTCCGAAATCCGATCTTCGCCGAGGATGTAGAGCATATATTATTACCACCAACTTTCAAATCCCACAATGATCACCATTCAAAGGAAATTAGAGCTCGTACTATGGGGTTCAGACAGTCGTTTTTTCCTCGTGCTATCTGCGAGTGGAACAGAGGAGGGGGGGGGGGGGGGGGGAAGTATGACTTTGGCGCGAATTGTGCCTTCCGCCACACACCGCTTGGTGGCTAGTGGAGTATATATGTAGATGTAGGTGTAGACCTGAAGATAGGGTAAGAGTTCCGCCGTAACCAGACGTTTGAAATAAATTTCTTTGATGATACAGCTGTGGTGCTTCGTTTTGTTTACTCTAATTCGAAGTGATCGAAGGATCACACTCAAACATCTCGCTGCACACTCGACATTTCTCTGGGTAGTGTTGACACACCCGTGCACCTGCTGGGGTATTCGCCAAGGTGTGAGACTGCTAGTTTCCTCGCCACGTAACAGAAGACCAATACAATGACGAAGGACCACTTGTGCAGAATTGATTGCTCGTTACGAGGGTGACCGTGACAATTTTTTGTCGAACATTGCCACAATCGATGAAATATGGGTTAATCATTTGGAACTGGAAACAAAACGTCAGTCCATGGAGTGGCGCCACACAGCTTCTCCTTCGAAGAAAAATTTCAAAGCCGAACCCTAAGCCAGTAAAGTGCTGACGACGTTCTTCTGGGGCTCTGAAGGAGTTATTCTGTTTGATGTCCTCCTCCATCGTGCAGCGATCAGTTCTGAAGTAAATTGCGCTGCTCCCGGGGAACTGAAGAAGCGACTTCGCCTCAAAAATGTAAAGGAACTTCACCTTCTCCATGACACGAGTTTGTACTCCCGGGAAGAGTTCACAGAACTTCTTTGGACTATTCTTTCTCATTGACCCTACAACCCGGATCTCGTACCTTCGAACTTCCAGTTGTTTGGCCCAATGGTGGATTCACTCTGCGGGAAGCAGTACATGGACAAGGAGGAGGTTGTTGATGCAGCAAGACGTTGGTTGCGACGTCGACTAGTGAATTGGTAGCTTGATGCCATACTGCCCCCAAGCCCCCAGTAAGGTGGAGATTATGTTTAAGGGGGGGGGGGGGGGGAATAGTATCGAGTACTGGATACCTGAATAAAACCAACCTCTTTTCAGAAAAAAATGTGCTGCATTACTTATTTAAAGACCGTCGTAGAAGGTCACAAGTGACTGCGCAGACCTTTTCAATTGAAGTTTCTGCTCTGTCTCCAAAAACCACGTCGTAGACGGAAAATTAGGCCCCGACCCTCCTGCCTCCGAGGTCAGCCAATGAATACTTCTCGGAAAGGAAGCACTCAACTCTGTGAATGAGGGTACTGTTGCCGCCGGTGCGCCTATGTTAATATCAACTCGCATTACGCGATGAGGTCGACGCGAGGTCGCCGACGGAACAATACGGTGCGAAGTGCTAACGGGAAACCCTGCGCCTGCGCATGCGCAACCCACGGACTGGCGCCGCGAACAATGGCGGCCGCGCACTGGATGAGCCCGCGTGCTCGAGGCACGTCCCGTTCTTTATGGTCGGAGCATGAGACGGCACGATGTACGCCTGTTGCGGAACAGTCGGGAGCTAGGCAGCGGGTTCTTTAAAATTCACACTGCAGCCCGCCCCATGCGGGATCTCGTCTTACAAGCCGGCGCGACTTGAGGACAATGACAAGGAAAAACGTAGTGCTTTGAGATATATTCCATCTCTTGCGCTCAAGTGAACAGCAGGGTCTTTAGAATCGCTATTTCAACGTGGTGCTGGGAACGCAGAGCCATATGAGGACAAAGCAGTTCAGCACTACAGTACTGCGTCGTAAAATTCATTTACAGAGCTTACGTCTGGGTTGCAGGTCATTTGACCTCATTGCCTGTAAAAATTGTGCTTCCTGTGTGTTGTTCACACAGCACATCTTCGAAGTGCGTCATTCTCATTTTGGAGAAGTCATCAAACATCAGAATAATTTCGGGCGTGCTTCATGGGGGTTTTACAGTAACATTACTTTTCACAGTCTTCGACATCGACCAAAGAGGGAGGTGGCCGGCCAAGTCAGGAAATGGTCGATGCCTCTTCTTGATTTCGGGATTTGGGCGGCCAATTCGTGAAATGGCTTGGAGGCCTCGGCCAAAGTGGGAAGAAATAAATTGAGCTGATTTGAAGGTGTCTATATAATTTCAAACTCTCTACAAGCTAATGGAACAGCCTGCTGTGCTCTTATTCCAGTTATCGGTGGTGTCCTTGTGTGCTGCACCTAGACATCGAGCACCATTGCTCGTAGATATCGAGTTCTGGTTAATTTTTAAACGTCGTGAGTTGCATATGGTAGCTTAACGATTCCATCGCAGTGTCAGTTTCATTATATGTTGTCTAAGAATTATATGCGGTGTTTTACATTAGCCCTACTAATTATTCCTGTTTTATTACATTTCCACTAACCTATAGCTAGATATCGAGCGACAGTATTATATAGCACCTGGATCTCATGCTGTACTGTTTATGGTACGGCTATGTAATATAAACGATTGCATATAATGGTGGAGAATATGGCTGGTACCTCTCATAATGGCACATCCTATACTTGAAATGTGCTGTCTATATTGTATCTAAATCCTTATTTCTAATCCTTTGGTGATGTCCTGGTTTAAATGGCTCTGAGCACTATGGGACTTAACTTCTGAGTTCATCAGTCCCCTAGAACTTAGAACTATTTAAACCTAACTAACCTAAGGACATCACACACATCCATGCGCGATGCAGGATTCGAACCTGCGACCGTAGCGGTCGCCCGGTTCCAGACTGTAGCGCCTAGAACCGCTCGGCCACCCTGGCCGGCGGTGATGTCCTGGAAAATATTTGTTAACATAACTTGGACAAGATATGAAGTTGTACTTAAATAATAGTGCAGTGGTAGTTAACCTGAGCCCTGTCACCCACTGGTGGGCGTGTCGGCTTTCATGGTGGGCAGTAGGTGCTAGAAACATTGATGACATATTCATTAGATTATCATAAAATTTTGACAAAGTATTTGTTAAGTTATTATTAGGGTTCTGTACTTCCATCGGTAAAAAACGGAATCCTTATGGAATTACTTTGTTGTCCTCCTGCCTGTCTAAAACTGTTCAGAGTCCTTTTTCTCAAGATGGGTAGATGTATGAAATTGAAATTTAAGTCAAATACGATGGAACCTCACTTGACAAGCATCTCCCACAACGCGCAATTCTCATAACGAGCAAAACAAATTGTAAAAAATGACTCGCTTAAAAAGTGATGTTTCACATAACGAGTGACTACGATTTATTCTGACGTCACCAGCCGTTCGCGCGCAACGGGGAAACGTTCAACAACATGAACAATTTTCACTGTCGGCAGTGGCATATAAACACTGTCTTTAGTACGTACTGCAGTCTCGGTTTAGCGCTCTTTTTGCTACCATCTTTGTGCAGCTTGTCATCACACATTTTTCTAAACTTAAGTTCAGACATTGTTTTCTAGTGTGCAAGTTTTAATAACGTTCATAGAAATGTCGCCGAAGATAAAGCCGCAAGACGACGAACACATGAGAAAGAAATTTACCTCAGAAATGAAACTTAAAATCGTTGAAAAACGCGTACGTGGTGCAGGCGTTGCTGATTTAGCACGCACATGCAATCGGTCTACATTAACTGTTTGCACCGTCCTCATGAACAAGGACAAGATTAAAGAGATAGACGCTTCAAAGGAGTGGCAAGAGTATCTAAACAACGGTTTAGTATTCTGGACGACGTCGAAAGGTTGCTCCGTGTATGGTTAATGAAAAGCAATTGCAAGGCGACACTATTAACAAGAACATCATTTGTGAGCAAGCGAGAATGATTTTCGCCAACCTTGTTAAGAAGACGCCAGTATCATCAGTGGCCGAAGAATTGTTTAAGGGAAGCCTTGGGTGAAGTTTAAGAGAAGAACCGGCATCCACAGCGATGCGAGGCCGCAGAGGCAGCAGAGAACTTCATCAGCAACTTCAAAATGCTCCTAGATTGTTAGGATTATCTGCCGCAACAGGTTTTTAATTGTTGGCAAGACGGGTCTGTTCTGGAAAAAGATACCGATGCGTACTTTTATAACAGCAGAGGAGAATCCACTGCCCGGTCATAAGCTATTCTGTGCCAGTGCAAGCGGCGATTTGAAAATTAAACCGCTGCTTGTTTATCATTCAGAAATACCACGAGCCTTCAAGAACTGTAAAGTCAATAATTAAATTTGGTGTGGAGGTCCAATAACAAGGCTTCGATGACGTGTGACCTTTTTGTGATTTGATCAATGAAGTGTTTCGTCCTTCAGTGAAAAAGTATTTGCTTGAGATGAATCTGCAACCCCATGTCCTGCCCATTCTACAAAATCCAATTTCTGCCTCCCAGTACCACTCCGTTACTCCAGGCTTTGGATCAGCAGATTATTTCTAACTGTAAGAAGCTCAACAGTAAAACACTCTTCTAGCATTGCTTTGAGTTGACTGAATCTACCAATCTCACTCTCAGAGAGCTTTGGAAATATCACTTCAACGTCGTTGCCTATTTCAAGATGATCGGAAAGGCGTGGTAAGGGCCTCCAACAGAACTCTCACTTCTGCTTGGAAGAAGATTTGGCCAGAGTGCGTTGTCGAATGTGACTCTGAGGCATTTGAGTCAGTACCTGTGGAGCCTGTAGTCAACGATACTGGGCAAGAGCGTGGGACTAGAAGTGGATAACAATGATATCGATGAGCTTGTGGAAGATCACAGCCAATAAATGACCACCAGAGTGTTTATAGATCTCCAATGTGTTTCACAGCAGGAAGTTGTTGAGAGGAGTTCTTCACAGGAAGAGGAGTAGGAGGAGGAGGAGGAGGAGGTAACAGCCAGGCAGCAATCTTCTGATTCAAAAAGAGAAATGCTGAAAGCGTGGGAATCGGTTGCATTGTACATTGAAAATCGTCACCTCAATAAAGCAGTGGCTAGAACTTTATTTGATGATAATGCTGTGACGCATTTTCGTCAGGTGTTGAAGCGTCGGCAGAAACAAATGACTATAGATAGCTTCCTAGCAAAAAAGAATTAGTTATTTATCCTGAATAATAACATAATACTGTATATATAACTTTCTTTGAATAAATGGCATGAATAAGATAAATCTTTTAGTACTTTTTCTGCATGTAACGCATTATCGGATTTCACATTAGTTTATATGGGGTAAATTGTTTCACTTAACAAGTGTTTCGCACTACGACTAAGATTCTGGAACGTTATGTGTTCGCCATGCGAGGTTCCACTGTATTAAGATCTACAGTCTACGACGTAAAAAGTGAAGCTTCTAAGACACTGCAATAAATAAATATGGCCATTTACTGCGTGTATTTTGATACTATCAAACTCACTCATCAAAACCTACAGGGTACATCCCGTTGACCCAGAATCGTGAAACATCCCAAGATGGAAGGTTTCACTCTACAACCAAAGGCCCAACAACCGGAAATGATCGTCTGGGGTGACATTTCGTATCACAGCAGGACCCCTTTGGTTGTCATCCTGCAATTGTAATGTCGAATGTCCATATTCTCAGATATTGTGACTCATAAAATTATGAGTTACTGTGCTGGTAAACTTCTTAAACTTCGTTATTTGATACAGAGACAGCTGAGTAAAACTGAACGTACTCAGACAGTTCTCTCTTTACTTATTCTAATCATCGCTAAACTGACACACAATATTTTTTTTTAGCGCAACGCTATCTGACTTTCAATAATCCCTAAAAAAGAATGGCCCTGAATAACAATAACCTATACCTTTCATGAATCACTCACCTCATAAAATCTTCGCCATTCGAACTACTGCAATACAGCAAGCGCCAAACTGCCAGCTAAATGAAAGATTCCAACTACTGAAGGCACTAACTACTGATAGGCATAGTTAGCAAATAAAAAATTTTGGTAGAGAACAAACAATGTATTTACCTTAATAATGTTCAAAAGTCATCATATATATAACTATCAATTCACGACATCCATCTTTACAAATTTCCTTTTTCTGGCGGACACACGTCCAGATCGTCCCCTTATAGTAACCTCTCAAAACTCTGGCATCTCTCTCCCCACATCCACCACTGCTGGCGGCTCACCTCCAACTGCCCAACGCTACATGCTGTCCACATCCACGTGCCTAACACTACACAAGCGAATATTCCAACAATGAGTCCAACCAGCCACAGACTGCACACAGCACAGCCAGTGGTTTTCATACAGAGCGCTACGTGGCGTTACCAACATAAAAACCTAAACAGCCTGCACACAATTGTATTATTGAATAAAATTGTGTACGCCTCTAGTTATCGATGTTTGACTTGGGCTTCCCAAGCTTGTCCCTAGTCCTTGAAACCTGTGTCTCCAGATCGAAGCATCAAGGTGCAAGGCACTTCTCGTTACCTTACGGTACATTACCCGATTGCAGGTGTAACGGGTTTAGGAAATCACGACAGCCGTACATTTTCAGGAAACCTTTATGTGTTTGGTCGTTTACTTGTCGATATAACATTTCTCGTGATGGTAAAAAATTAGCAAACAACCAAATAGCATTGCAAATTGAATAAAAGTTCATGCAAATACACGTGTCTCTTCATCGTATTACCTTTCAAATATAGCGTGTAGGAAACACTATGACTGTTTTAAAAAAATATAAATTAAAAACGAAGACACAAGCGGCAACTGATCCAGCGATCCATCGACTAAGGCGCTTGAACGCTACCCACATGACCCCCGCTAGCTCGTGCTCAGTGCCGCAACGCATCGATACATCAGTAATGTGTCAAACTTAGGTTGCGATTTTCTCGAAATCACCTAAATAGTACGCCTTACTGCTTGCACATTATGTTGCCGAAATGGACTCCTAAAAGTGTACAAAAATGCTGTTCCACTGAGACAGCAATATACAATTTCACTGTCCATATAATAGAGTCTTTAAATAGCAAAGTATCACGAATAGGAATTTTCTGTGACTTGTCCAAAACATTTGATTGTGTGAACCATGACATTATGTTACAGAAATTACAATTCTATGGTATAAATGGAATAGCATATGAGGGGTTTAAGTCACACCTACAAAACAGGTAGCAAAAAGTTTCCTTATGTTGGTCAAGTGATTTAAACCAGTTTGCCACTTCATCTAACTGGGGTGAAATTACATTAGGTGTTCCACAGGGTTCGATCATGGGTACCGTTCTGTTCTTGATATATGTGAACGACCTCCCTTCCTATCTGAAACAGGAAGCTGAACTGACACTGTTTGCTGATGATACAAGCACCATTATTAATCCAGTAAAAGAAAGTCCAATTGAAAGTGATGCAAATAAGGTCTTTGGAAAAGTCATAATTGGTTTTCTGCAAATGGGCTTGCTCTGAGCTTTGAAAAAAAACACAGTACATACAATTTTCTGCTGTAAAAAGTACAATTCCTTCAATAAATATAACACATCAACAGAAGTCAGTAGACAGGGTGTATGTATAGATGCGAATCTTAATTGGAAAATTCATATTTTGGATCTCCTAAAGCGACTAGGTTCAGCAACTTTTGTGATCAGAATAATTGCCAATTTTGAGGGTATAGAAATTAGTAAGCTAACATACTATGCATACTTTGACTCTCTGATGTCATACGGAATAATATTTTGGAGTAACTCAACATTTAGACAAAAAGTATTCACTGCTCAAAAGAAAGTGGTTAGAATAATGTGTGGGCTTCATAGTCGCACATTTTGTAGGCATCTTTTCAAACGTTGGGAATTCTTACAACAGCCTCACAATACATCTACTCACTAATGAAAATTGTTCTCAACAACATGGACCAGTTTAAAAACAACAGTGATATTCATGATTATAATACCAGAAAAAAAGAAAGACTTATACTGTCCTTTGTTCAACCTATCTTTGGCACAGAAAGGGGTAAAATATGCTGCTATAAAAATTTTCGACAAATTACCAGATGAAATAAGGTGTCTGACGACAGCAGTAATAGCTTGAAAAATAAATTGAAATCATATCTCCTTAACGGCAGCGGCCTTGCCGCAGTGGCTACACCGGTTCCCGTGAGATCACCGAAGTTAAGAGCTGTCGGGCGTGGTCGGCACTTAGGTGGGTGACCATCCAGGCTGCCATGCGCTGTTGCCATTTTTCGAGGTGCACTCAGCCTCGTGATGCCAATTGAGGAGCTACTCGACCGAATAGTAGCGGCTTCGGTCAAGAATACCATCATAACGGCCGGGAGAGCTGTGTGCTGACCCCACGCCCCTCCTATCCGCATCCCATCCTCCTCTGAGGATGGCACGGCGGTCGGATGGTCCCGATGGGCCACTTGTGGCCTGTAGACTGGGTGTTATATATATATATATATATATATATATATATATATATATATATATATATAAATCTCCTTGACAACTCCTTTTACACCTTAGATGAATTCTTGAATAGGAATAAATAAATCTATAAAGGTAGTATACCCAGTTTGTGCCATTTAAGGGAATGGTGTAAATAACAGAAATGTTAATCTTTTACTCTGTATTTATACATTAAAAAATTTTGTTTCATATGTGCATTTCTTGTGCACTTGACACGTTCCACATCATAACGGCTACCGCACCATGCGACTGATCAATGGAACACGCAACCAACTAACTAACTAACTAACCAAGTTTGAAGTAAATATCTGATCCGAACGTCGTGACCTCCCCTTATTACTTTTTTTATAGATGTATACATTAGCACAAGATAGGAGAATACGAAGGACAGTATCAAACCAGCTGAGAGGCTGATGACTAATAAGACTTCGCGTGGACTGAACAGACAGCTGTCTAATCGTCGTTATGTAAGACAACGACAACGGACTACTCCCCTCGTTAACAAATCAGCCGAGTGTGAGTGGTCCGCTTAACAACGAGCTGTACCAGTGTCGGTGCTGGCAGCCGAGCGTCAGAGCCGCCGCCGGCAGCTCCCGGACGAACCTGGCGGAGGCGGGCTTCCGCCCCCGCCGCCCACGCCCGCCGCCCACATGACGGATGGGCCGCCGCGACCATTCTTCGCGGGCGCTGCCCCGCTGCCCGCTGTCCGAGACCGTGACGTAGCGTGGCGTACCGTGCTGTACCGTTCTGTGTTGTAATTCCCGTGCAGATGCGGGGGCGTCGCCGCGTCGCTCTTTGCCTATGCTGTTTCCGTCTGCGCAACCAAAATCTCTTCCCACCTATGCGGATTTTATAATTTCACTTTCCGCAAATCGTATGTTCCATACAAACTGGGAGAAGACGTAAAAACTTTAATGTATGCCGATGACATTATCATTCAAGAAGGGATAGTAAATACCACGGAAGATCGGTTGAACAGAACTGAAAAGTTGATAAGATGAATATCAATAGCTTATTAAGTAATGGTAGCAAAAGACTGACGCGAATTACTTACAGGAGAACGGAATGACTGTTCATACCTACCGTCGATGTTAGGGTTGCGGAAATACAAGTGCGTCTGAAAAGTACGGTGAATGGTCTCAGAAAATAAAGACAGTAACAATTACAAACGCGATACCCTTACTACCCTTCATAATAATCACCATTAGCTGCAACACACTTCCGACATCCGTTGTAAAGCTGTTGGAAACGGCAGCTAAACGCCTCTTGTAGGATCGCTCAAAAGAGGAAAGGCCTCTGGATCTGAAGGGATACCAGTTCGATTTTACACAAGGTACGCGAAGGAACTTGCCCCCTATCTTTTAGCGGTGTACCGAAGGTCTCTAGAAGAGCGCAGCGTTCCAAAAGATTGGAAAAGGGCACAGGTCATCCCCGTTTTCAAGAAGGGACGTCGAACAGATGTGCAGAACTATAGACCTATATCTCTAACGTCGATCAGTTGTAGAATTTTGGAACACGTATTATGTTCGAGTATAATGACTTTTCTGGAGACTAGAAATCACTTTGTAGGAATCATCATGGGTTTCGAAAACGACGATCGTGTGAAACCTAGCTCGCGCTATTCGTACACGAGACTCAGAGGGCCATAGACACGGGTTCCCAGGTAGATGCCGTGTTTCTTGACTGCCGCAAGGCGTTTCATACAGTACGGCACAGTCGTTTAATGAACAAAGTAAGAGCATAAGGACTATAAGACAAATTGTGTGATTGGATTGAACAGTTCCTAGATAACAGAACGCAGCATGTCATACTCAATGGACAGTAGTCTTCCGAAGAAAGAGTGAGTTCAGGTGCGCCGCAGGGGAGTGTCGTAGGACCGTTGCTATTCACAATATATACACTCCTGGAAATTGAAATAAGAACACCGTGAATTCATTGTCCCAGGAAGGGGAATCTTTGTTGACACATTCCTGGGGTCAGATACATCACATGATCACACTGACAGAACCA
Organism: Schistocerca americana; assembly: GCF_021461395.2. NCBI lineage: Eukaryota > Metazoa > Arthropoda > Insecta > Orthoptera > Acrididae > Schistocerca > Schistocerca americana. The sequence goes on from NC_060123.1 coordinate 434,578,467, forward strand.
CAGGCACATAGACACAGGCAACAGAGCATGCACAATGTCGGCACTAGTACAGTGTATATCCACCTTTCGCAGCAATGCAGGCTGCTATTCTCCCATGGAGACGATCGTAGAGATGCTGGATGTAGTCCTGTGGAACGGCTTCCCATGCCACTTCCACCTGACGCCTCAGTTGGACCAGCGTTCGTGCTGGACGTGCAGACCGCGTGAGACGACGCTTCATCCAGTCCCAATCATGCTCAATCGGGGACAGATCCGGAGATCTTGCTGGCCAGGGTAGTTGACTTACACCTTCTAGAGCACGTTGGGTGGCACGGGATACATGCGGACGTGCATTGTCCTGTTGTAACAGCAATTTCCCTTGCCGGTCTAGGAATGGTAGAACGATGGGTTCGATGACGGTTTGGATGTACCGTGCACTGTTCAGTGTCCCCTCGACGATCACCAGTGGTGTACGGCCAGTGTAGGAGATCGCTCCCCACACCATGATGCCGGATGTTGGCCCTGTGTGCCTCGGTCGTATGCAGTCCTGATTGTGGCGCTCACCTGCACGGCGCCAAACACGCATACGACCATCATTGGCACCAAGGCAGAAGCGACTCTCATCGCTGAAGACGACACGACTCCATTCGTCCCTCCATTCACGCCTGTCGCGACACCACTGGAGGCGGGCTGCACGATGTTGGGGCGTGAGCGGAAGACGGCCTAACGGTGTGCGGGACCGTAGCCCAGCTTCATGGAGACGGTTGCGAATGGTCCTCGCCGATACCCCAGGAGCAACAGTGTCCCTAATTTGCTGGGAAGTGGCGGTGCGGTCCCCTACGGCACTGCGTAGGATCCTACGGTCTTGGCGTGCATCCGTGCGTCGCTGCGGTCCGGTCCCAGGTCGACGGGCACGTGCACCTTCCGCCGACCACTGGCGACAACATCGATGTACTGTGGAGACCTCACGCCCCACGTGTTGAGCAATTCGGCGGTACGTCCTCCCGGCCTCCCGCATGCCCACTATACGCCCTCGCTCAAAGTCCGTCAACTGCACATACGGTTCACGTCCACGCTGTCGCGGCATGCTACCAGTGTTAAAGACTGCGATGGAACTCTGTATGCCACGGCAAACTGGCTGACACTGATGGCGGCGGTGCACAAATGCTGCGCAGCTAGCGCCATTCGACGGCCAACATCGCGGTTCCTGGTGTGTCCGCTGTGCCGTGCGTGTGATCATTGCTTGTACAGCCCTCTCGCAGTGTCCGGAGCAAGTATGGTGGGTCTGACACACCGGTGTCAATGTGTTCTTTTTTCCATTTCCAGGAGTGTATATATATATATCACCTTGTGGATAACATCGGAAGTTCATTGAGGCTTTTTGCGGATGATGCCGTAGTATATCGAGAGGTTGTAACATTGGAAAATTGCACTGAAATGCAGGAGGATCTGCAACGAATTGACGCATGGTGCAGGGAACGGCAATTTAAACTCAATGTAGGCAAGTGTAATGTGCTGCGAATACTTAGAAAGAAAGATCCTTTATCATTTAGGTACAATATAGCATGTCAGCAACTGGAAGCAGTTAATTCCATAAATTATCTGGGAGTAGGCATTAGAAGTGATTTAAAATGCAATGACCATATAAAATTAATCGTCGATAAAGCAGATGCCAGACTGAGATTCATTCGAAGAATTCTAAGGAAATGCAGTCCGAGAACAAAGGAAGTAGGTTACAGTACACTTGTTCGCCCACTGCTTGAATACTGCTCACCGGTGTGGGATCCGTACCAGATAGGGTTGATAGAAGAGATAGAGAAGATCCAACGGAGAGCAGCGCGCTTCGTTACAGGATCATTTAGTAATCGCGAAAGCGTTACGGAAATGATAGATAAACTCCAGTGGAAGACTCTGCAAGTGACACGCTCAGTAGTTCGGTACAGGCTTTTGTTGGAGTTTCGAGAACATGCCTTCACCGAGGAGTCAAGCAGTATGTTGCTCCGTCCAACGTATATCTCGCGAAGAGAACATGAGGATAAAATCAGAGAGATTAGAGCCCACACAGAGGCATACCGACAATGTTTCTTTCCACGAACAATACGAGACTGGAATAGAAGGGGGAACCGATAGAGGTACTCGAGGTACCCTCCGCCACACACCGCCTGGTGGCTTGCGGAGTATGGATGTACATGTAGATGTAGATCGCTAGAGGCCCGTGGTCATTGTCGTTGGATATTCTCATCATCACAGGAGACGACACCGGTGCCTTCAATACGATCCGGAGACCAAGGGACATTCAATGGCATGGTGTTCACCTTCTCCCTCACCTCCCTTGCGCAGAAATTAACAATGGATCAAGCCCTTGTTGACGAATAAGGCTACCATCATCATCTTAATCTTGGATTTGTTAGCCGAACCGTTTCAGGAGCTGGGGAAGAGGATAAACACCTTGCCACTGACTGTCGGCTGCTCTTGGGACCATATCGATAGTACCGGGTCAGATGATGCCCATGTCCAGCAACACGTGATCAAGATGCTTGGAACGATTCCACAAGAAGCATCTGCTGACAGTTTCCAACAGCTTTACCCCGCACGTTAGAAGTTTTTTTTATAGCTAATGGTGATTACTTCGAACGCCAGTAAAGGTATTTTGTTTCTGTCTTTTGTTTCCTTTTTTTCTGAGACGATTCACCGTCAGATGCTTCTCGTATATAGGAACAAGCGGTACTGATCATACGACTAATAGCCTACGTTTATATCATTCGGAGATGTAGACAAAGCCTTTGAGAATATTGAATGCAACATTTTCTTTGGAATTCTCAAGATAGCAGAGATAAACGCCGTGTGGCTATGCCCTCCCGTCTGATAGACCGTTCACCTGGTGCAAGTTTTCCGGGTTGACGCCACTTCGGCGACTTGCGTGTCGATGGGGATGAAATGATGATGATAAGGACAACACAACACCCAGTCCCTGAGCGGAGAAAATCTCCGTTCCAGCCGGTAATCGAACCCAGGCCGTTAGGCATGACATTACGTCGCGATGACCATTCAACTACCAGGGCCGGACAGAGCAGAGATAAAATACAGGGACCGAAAGATTATCTACAATTCACACAGAAACCAGGCTGTAGTTGTTACAGTCGGCGGATGAGTTGAAGACAATGGATAAAGTCCTGAAAGGAAATTGTAAGTTCAACATCAACAAAAGTAAAAGAATAATGAAATGAAGTTGAATTAAATCGTACGTTTCTAAAGAAAATACATTAGTAAATAAGACACTGAACATAACATATCAGTTTTGTTATTTGGACAGAAAAACAACTGATATGGGTGAAGTGGAGAGGATATAAAATGTAGACTGACAACAGCAAAAGAAAAAGCATTACTGCAAAAGAAGAACTCGTTAACATCGAATAAAAACTGGAATGCCTTTTCTAAAGTTTTTTTACTGGAGTGTAACCATGTTAGTAGGTGAAACGTGAACGATAACATAAACACTGCAGATAAGAAGAGAACAGACGTACGTGGTGCGTTTAGTCATCAATGCAACACTTTTTTTTTCTCGGCCACTTTCGTTCGAGAAAAATGCGGAATTTGTTGCGGGACGTTGTGGAATATCCCGCTTCAGTCCCCATAGTTCCAGGAAATTCCGATAGGTCTCGGCGCTGTACGCACTTCAAAATGGCATCTGTAACGAAGTTGCATTCCAAGCAGAGAGCTGTCACTGATTTTGTTTTGGCGAAAAACCAGAACATTGCAGATATTCATAGGCGCTTGCAGAATATTCCCGGAGACCTGGCAGTGAACGAAAGCACGGTGAATCGTTGAACGAGGCGTCTGTCACCATCGCAACAACATCGCGAAAACATGTCCGATCTCCAGCGTGCCGGCCGGCCGCACACAGCTGCTACTCCTACAATGTTGGAACGTGTGGACACTCTCATTCGAGGTGATCGACTGATCACAATTAAACATCACGCTCATCAACTGTAAGTCTCTATCGTTAGTGCTGACACAGCCTTTCACCAGCTGTGGTTCTCGGAAGGCTGTAAAAAGCAACGAAGGACCGTCTGTGCGGAGTTGCTTGAGCGTTACGAAGCTTACCGTGGCAATTTTCTTGTTACAGGTGTTGAAACATGGGTTTATCTCTTTGAACCGGAAACAAAACGGCAATACATGGAATGGCGCCACACCACCCCTCCTCCAAAGAAAAAGTTCAGAGCCGAGTTCTCAGCCAGTAAAAACATGGTGACCGTTTTCTGCGACTCTGAAGGAGTTATTCTGTTTGATGTCCTCGCTCATGGTGCCACGATCAACTCTAATGTGTATTGTACTACCCTCAGGAAATTGAAGAAATGACTTCAGGGTGTTCGTCACCACAAAAATGCAAACGAACTTCTCCTTCTCCATGACAACTCAAGTCTGCGCACCAGAAAGGAGATCCCAAAACTTCATTGGGCTGTTCTTCCTCGATCGTCCCACAGTCTGGATCTCGCATCTTCTGACTTTTATGTGTTTGAGCCAATGAGGACCGCACTCCAGGAAAGCAATGCGTGGATGAGGAGGAGGTTATTAATAGAGCAAGACGTTGGATGCGTAGTCGACTAGTAGAGTGATGCCATACGGGCACACATGCGCTCCCATTATGGTGGCGTAAGGCCATAGCACTGAACGGAGATTGTGCTGAAAAATAGGGTCGTGTGGACTAAAATGGTATATTGGAATACTGAATGAAATCAACCTGTTTTCAGGAAAAAGTATCGCGTTAATAAATACTTACTTTAAATGTGGTGCTACAGAAGAATGCTGAAGGTTAGGTGGGTAGATCAGGTAACCAATCAACACGAACTGATTCAAACCGGGAAGGACAATTTATGACGAAACTTCACTAAAATGAGAGATCGGATGATGGGGCACATTCTGAGGCGTCAGTGAATCTCCAGTTTGATAGCTGGAAACGAAGATCGGTGAAAAGGGTAGTGGGAGTCTAAGGTTTGACTACAGTAAGCAAGTTTCAGCGGATGGGTATGTAGAGGTAGTTATGCAGAGGCGAAGAAGCTTGCACTGGATAAACTACCGTGAAGAGATGACGAAATCAAGGTTGAAGACTATGACAACAACGCAGTATCACCAAAATATTTTCCTCTCTTTTGTTTACATATGCGTGTTCCACACCTGGGTGACATCAATCGTTGTTCTTATTTTGTTTTGTAAAAAATAGCCGACCGTTATGGTCGAGCGGTTGTAGGAGCTTCAGTCCGGAACCACGCGGCTGCTACGGTCGCAGGTTCCTGTCTCGGGCATGGATGTGTCTGATGTCCTTAGGTTAGTTAGGTTTACGTAGTTCCAACTCTAGGTGAATGATGACCTCAGAAGTTAAATCCCATAGTGCTTAGAGCCATTTGAACCATTTTGTAAAAGATACCATACAGTTTTAATTCGAGAACACACTCGTATCAACTAAAATATAAGAGATTTCAGAGGGGTGGGTATGAATATTGTATGCATTAGGTATCACTGAAAGCTAAACACAGGCTGTTGGACGTATTGAACGTTCGCTGCGGGCCGGTTAGAGATCCAGAGAAGTGGTTGATGGACGCAAGATAAATAAAGCTGTCCTGTACCAAAGGGTGCTGTGAATTGCACAGTACTATACTAGCCGTGATCGTATTGGAAGTGCTAGACTCTTGCGTTCCTCTGATCTTTGAGCAAATTTATCCAGCCAGTGTGGGTTGAGCCACTTACATGTACGTCTACATATACTCAGCAACCCACCTTGCTGTGTGTGTGTGTGTGTGTGTGTGTGTGTGTGTGTGTGTGTGTGTCGGAGGGTAATTTGTGTGACATTGTCAGTTCCCACTATTCCTGTTCGAATTGCGAATAGTTTGCGAGAAGAAAGATTGCTTGTTAACCTCCATGCGGCCGTAATCCTCACCATAATGTAGAACGCCTCTCTTGCAGGATCTGGCACTGAAGTTAGTTGATCATTTCTGTGACGCTTTCGTGTTTGCTAAATGAACCTGAAGCGAACCGTGTCGCTCTGCTTTGGATCTTCCCTGTTTCCTCTCTCAGTCCAGTTTTGTACCGATCACGTACTGACGAGCGATAGTCAAGTATTGGTCGAAAGAGTGTTTCGTTAGCTACTTCCTCTTTTGATCGACTACATTTCCTGAAGATTCTTCTAATGGTCTGACGTCTCTCCCTTCGATTAATTTTCTGTGGTTTTTCCGCTTAAAGTCGCTCCGTACGCATACTTATAGATATTTTATGGAGGTAACTGGTTCCAGTGATTGTTCTGCAATTGTGTAATATACAATAAGGAGATTTTCTATGATAGAGGTGGAGCCCCTCCACGCCCACACCGGAATGATGGCCAACTCAAAAGGTCTACTGCCGTCTCTACATAAGGATTAATTATCACCAAAGTGAGGTGTCAAAGGATGTGGGTACTGCGATGTCTGCGAACGCCTGGTTAAGGTTAACCATTATACGAGCTCATCTGGAGATAGATAGGGTCGAAAGTCGAACAAAGGGCAGCGGTTTGGAGGGCAGTGCGGAAAAAAGTTCCAAGGCAAGAGCCAAGGTGGAAAAAAACCTATGCGATAATTAGGTCGGGTAGTAAGAGCAGTAGCGGATGTAATGCTGCCTGAGACACATTATGCAAGGGTGGGCTTTGTTAATAGCGGGTATCAAGCATGTCGATACCTTTGACGTTGGGCGGTGGTGTTACTCGGCGGGCACCGCTGGGTGCTGGTGTTGATCTCTCGGTCAGCGTCAGCATACCTGTAACAGTTAGGTTCATCATCGTTTTGTGTCCAATAGGTCATACATATATCAGATGCACAGTGCAGGGTGATGCTGGCGATTTGTTCGTGCGTCAGTGCGCGAGCTCGTCGGTTTCGCTGCTGTAGCCTGTTGGTCGGCTTTAATAGCAACTGGCATATCCAGTCAACGTTGCTGATGGGACTTTCAGGGACTTGCCGACGTTTGTCGCTTGTTGGTTTATGTTAGCTTGTGGTGTCTTTGGCCGCTTATGCTTCCACTTACGGTTGCGATCATAGTTTCCCAGAGTAAGGATGAAAGGATTGTTCGAGTGTCTCGAGTTCCTGTATAGTCGCGTGGCGCGCTTTTTGAATACTTCCTTGAGGGTTTCAAGGCGTATTCATTGTGAAAATCCACGGAGCGTGGAGCTTTGCTAATGATGCCTAGCACTTTGTTCTGTATGATCTGCATGCGGCGCAGGCGTGTAGGAGCTGCATATCCCCAGACGGAAGCTCGTACTTCATCAGAGGTCTAATCAGTGTCATGTATATGGACCTCGACGCACTCCTATTCAGTGTACTTTTCCTGTTGAGCATTGGTTAGAGTTGTGTGAGCCTCGCGTGCGCTCCGTTGGCAACGTATTCGATGTGATCCCCCCATGTAAGTTTCCGGTCCAGCCAGACACCGAGATATCTGACTATCTCGGAAACGTATTGGGCGTGCATGTAGGGTTATCTGTCTGCAGTGTTGATGTTTGCGCAGTAGTTTCGATCTGCGTTTGAACACAACTGTTTCGAACTTGTTGTCGTTTACCTTAATACGCCATCGTTCCAATCAAGGCTAGCCAGTTCTGAGTCCCGTCTGTATTCGTTCGACGGTTTCCAATCTTGTGCAAGGATGGCTGTGTCATCCGCGTAGATAGCTAACGTCGTGTTTTGTATTGCTGGGATGTATTTCTTTCTATGTATTCTCAACACATTTCCTTCGTCCGCCACCGGTAGTTTGGTGGTGGGCGTATAGCAGGGCCCATTCAAATTCGACGATCCATTCGCCAGGGCTGCCCTCTTTCGATGCTGCTGTTCGCGATAGCGTTGGAACCATTAATTGAGAGGCTAACTAATTCTCTTTCTGGGATGGAACTACGGGGCTACACCTTCAAATGTCGTGCCTATGCGGACGACCTCCTGCTGCTCGTTCGTTCTGAGGAAGAGGTGAAACGGTCCTTGAACTGTTGTTGGACCACAGTGTGACGGCGGGTAGTGCAGTGAACATGGACAAATCGGCGGCAATGCCGGTTGGAAGGGGCCTTATGCCGGAAGAAATCAGTCCGTTTCCTTATGTGCAACGATTCCGCTATCTCGGCATAGACTTTACCGCATCTGTAAAACATACTCCGGCAGTTAACTACCGACGTATTTTACAGACAACACGTACCATGGTCTGACAACATCTCCTATGGCACCTTGATCCTTTGAAGCAAGCAGAGTATCTGAACATTTATGTGGTTTCTCGAATGGTGCATATTTCGCAGATCCTGTCCCTACCACTCATGCTCGGACGTCGACTTCAATCAGCACTAGGCTATTTTGTGATGATTGGATCGCTCCTCAAGGTGCGATACGCAACGCTCACGCTCCCTGCGGACAAAGGGGGACGCGGACTTACGAATGTTCACTGCCGAGCGACGGCGCTCCTTCTAGCCACTATGTACAAGCAATGGCGTAGCGGGGGTGATTCCTTTACAACCCGCCTACTGGATCTCCTGGTTCCAGCGTCCCTCACACCTCCGGTGGCGGTGGGCAACATTACGCCACATTTTGCGCATGTATCAATATTTATCGTGGAACTTAGTTATATCAGAGACGAGCTTGCGCGCACGAGACCGCCATACGCGAAGGATTTTTATGTTTGGCTGCTACGACGGATAAGTCGTAATGTCATTGAACTCAAACACCCCAGGTTGCATTGGTCGAAGATTTGGAGACATGTGCACCAAAAATTTCTTCCTACCTTCGTTCGGGCACTGTGGTTCTGTGTCGCCTGTGGCAAGTTCAACACGAACCAACGGCTCCATGCAATTTGACTAGTGGACACTTCACTATGCCCGAAATGTCGCCAAGTGGATGACGACCATCACCGCCTAACTTGTATCGCGGTGGAGGACGTCTGGCTCCTAGGATGACAGATAGTAGCTTGCTACCTCCGTGTGACAACACAACATATTACACCTGCTTCCTTCTTACATCCGGAGAGTGACTACTTTCGGGCGACTAAATCACAGTCCATCATCTGGGTCAAAGGTTGGAACATCGCGTACCTCTATGGGGATGCTGCCAAGTTTCGACTTGACTTTTGGTATCTCTTGCAGCAAGCCCCATAGATGGTCACACTACCGGAAAACCTTTGCCAACTATCTTCAGGCAGTCTTCCTCGACCCACCACGCAGTTGGGATGTGCCGGGTGCAGTCGGTGTGCACATTTGACAGCTGATATTGAACCTCACGCTTCTGTCACCACTCAATATGTAATGCACATACTATACCATGAAATGAGATACATATTCCTTTTAACAGAGTGATCTTTATTGAAAATAAATAATTTAAAAAAACATTCCTGTTCCTTTAAATTTGTGATTGGCACTAAGCGATCGCCTCCATAGTTAAAAAATAAATAAAATAAAAAAAAGTGGTCAGCACGTCAGAATGTCAATCCTAAGGGCCCGGGCTCGATTCCCGGCTGGGTCGGAGATGTTCTCCCCTCAGGGACTAGGTGTTGTGTTGTCCTAATCATCATCATTTCATCCCCATAGACGCACAAGTCGCCAGAGTGGCGTCAAATCGAAAGACTTGCCCGAGGCGAACGATCTAACCGACGGCAGGCCCTCGTCACACGACATTTACATTTTACCACTCCTTCCGCGAAACGTCCATCCTCTTCAGATCTTCCTGCATTTCATTACAATTTTATAGCGCCGCGACTTTACACAAAAATAGCACCCACGAAAAGGCTCTTGGAAATTACATTATGTATTAGATCGCTTGTATATATTGCGAAAAGCAATGATCTTACAGCACTCTCCTGGAACACACCCGCTGTTTCTGTTAGATCAGAAGCTCTCTCTCCGTTCAGAATGGCATGTTGTATTATATTTACTAGAAACTCTTCAGTCGTATCACTCAGTTAATCCGATATTCCATACGCTTTTATTGTTCATTTGGCGGGAGTGCGGAACAGTATCGAATACCTTCCGTAAGTCAAGGAACACACCGACTACCTAGGCGCCTGTATCTACTGATTTCTGGGTCTCGTGGACAAATGAAAGAGGAGAGGAGGGAACGGACAGAGACAAGTAGAGGAAGGAATGAACAGAGAGGGAGGAGGAGGAGATGAACAGAGAGGAAGGAGAAGGAGACTGTCAAGGAGGGCGCGGGAGAAATGGAGGGAGAGAGCAAGGACAAGACAGACTGAAAAGAGAGAGCGTGTGAATAAAAATTACGCCATTACCTGGAATCGAACTCTCGAAGACGACTGCTCTAACGCAAAACTCTACTCTCTGAACAAACTGGATAGCACAGTTATACTCTACAGGGTCGTGGTACTTGTAGGTCACTACAGTGTTGCTAAATTCTTTGACGTCTACTTTCTGCCGAAAGTATACATAGGTTGAAATTGTTTTCGAAAGACATTTCCGTACCTTAAGTATGCAAGGAATCGCCCTGTGGCGTCGGAGTGCGTGATGTTTTCGCCATTACTTATCGTTCAGGTGAATCACACCCTTGTCCCACTGAGAATTAAGACACAAAATGTGTTGAGGACGGACGTAAAACTCTGCGCGTGGGCTGGAGGAAAGTACGCACTATTTTAAAATTAACGACTAGTTGTAACTGGGCTATAAACTAGGTCGTTAAATCGGACGGCTGTACAACCTCTTAGTAACATGGAACGCTTACACCCCGCTGTAACAGCCGACAGAGAGCTAAAAGGTCTTCAATCTTTACTTCTGAATCTAAGGAACATAGACATCCGTTGCGGTTTTCTTGAAGAGGAGGGCTTGCAGCACTACGACACGCATTTTATTTATGGAAGCTGTAAGCAGTATTTTGTAAGAAAGCTATTTTAAAGGTTTGGGCGCGAAACTCCGGAAATGATTTCGGCAAATTTACGTTCGTCGTAAAATTTCTGTAGAGAGCTATGGAAGTCCCGTCAGGCATGTAACTACGACGTGGTACCACGAGTAAACAAGGAAAAAAATCGATAGGATTGAACGCCGGGGCACATTTTTTAGGGTAATGTTCCGTAAACTGGGAAACATTTCACCCCAAAGCATTAAATGGAAGTTGTGTAAGTTTAATTAAACTGGAAGCTGGGAGGTCGAAGCGTTTATCTGTGAGGAATTCTCTCGATCTGGTGTCTACATCACGGAAATGTAATTTATAGCGCCACCTTAACTGTCAATAGACCAAAGTCATTTACAGCTAACGTCTTAATGACATTCTGTGAAAACTTAATGAAAGGAATCGTTGGTGGGCAAGAGCTGAACCGCTTGGAATGGCCATTAATGAAAGGTGTTTTCGCATTCGAACCACTGTACTTGAAGATTCAAGTGGTTTCTAGTACACGTACAGGAACGAATTTATAAAGAGCACTGAAGTTGCCAGGCAAAAGTAATTACGCGACCGAAATGCAACGTTCTTCTACATCTACATCCGTTCTCTGATACTCACCTTACAGGGTGTGGCGAAGAGTTGGTTCAAATGGCTCTGAGCACTATGGGACTCAACTGCTGAGGTCATTAGTCCCCTAGAACTTAGAACTAGTTAAACCTAACTAACCTAAGGACATCACAAACATCCATGCCCGAGGCAGGATTCGAACCTGCGACCGTAGCGGTCTTGCGGTTCCAGACTGCAGCGCCTTTAACCGCACGGCCACTTCGGCCGGCGTGGCGAAGAGTAATACGTGTATTACTCCTTCCACTTGTTCCCTTCTTGATGCAATCGAGCACGTGAAGAACATGTTGTTGGCGATCCTTAGAGTCATCTCTTTAGTTTTATCTTCATGCTCTTTTCGTGAATGCATCTGACTCGTCTAGGAGCGTACGCTCTCGGAATATTTACAGTAAACCATACCGTGATACCCAATATAGCATCTGCCAGTGCAGTTAGGTAAACCTCTCCGTGATCCTTTCGCGCTTACTAAAAGAATCAACGACGAAACGCGCTGCTCTTTGGATCTTCCTTAATTGCACTAATCAACCCTATCTGGTGATGTTGAGAGAGAAACAACGACGTTATTGAAATAATTCAATGGCGAAAAGTAAAAATTTGTCCGGACCGGCACTCGACTCTGAATTTCCCGCTTTAATGATCGGTCACCTTAACAGCTTCGGCTATCAGAGCACGCTTCACGTCCAGCTCCTCAACCTGTGACATACTGTCTTCGTAGAGCACCTTTGCCCACCATCGTTGTTGCTAGTAACTTCAGCGCGATTCCCGCAAGTGATTCGACCTAGGTCGCATCCATACTCAAGATATCGCATGAAATCCCGTGAAGGCGCGTAGATATTACTGTTATATATGTGGTGCCTGTTCTTTAGGACCTATCCGAAAGAACAGACCTTACAAATGTAATAGTAATATCTACCTGGTACAGTTCGCAGACTCAGAAGCGAAAGTCAAATGTCGAATCTTACCGCCTATTGCTACGGAATACATTATATATGTAGATGATCAGCGTTCTTCGTGATTAGTGATGTTACCAGGCCTGCTAACATATATAAGGGGCGTGTGCAATGTCACCAGGCCTGGTAACATATGTAAGGGGCGTGTAAAATGTCACATGCTGAGTAATCACTGTGAAGAACATAGAGGACTCGCCTGAGACAGCTTTGGTTGGGTTGGGTTGTTTGGGGGAAGAGACCAAACAGCGAGGCCATCGGTCTCATCGGATTAGGGAAGGACGGGGAAGGAAGTCGGCCGTGCCCTTTCAAAGGAACCATCCCGGCATTTGCCTGGAGCGATTTAGGGAAATCACGGAAAACCGAAATCAGGATGGTCGGAAGCGGGATTGAACCGTCGTCCTCCCGAATGCGAGTCCAGTGTGCTAACCACAGCGCCACCTCGCTCGGTGGTGAGACAGCTTTATCAGAACGTGACTGAGTTTGAAAGACGTGTCATTACAAGTTTATACTTAGTCATCTGGTTTAATCATGCAATATCGAGATTTGTTGGACATGTGGATGTGACAGTGGCCCGATATTCGACTGCATGGCAACGTGAGGGCAGCATACTCATCATTAGGGTCCCGGTGTGCCTTTTCTGATCACCATGATCTCCGTATTGTGCACCAAGCACATCATAGACCCTTTACATAGGTGCCTGCAGTCTGACAACGAGTGAGGGACCCCTTGCAACATTCTGTGTCATACCGCACTGTCGATCAGAGACTATCAGTGGCCAGACAAGTGAATTACTGCCCCATGCGTAATCTTCCATAAATACCACAGCACAAACGGCAGCCTTTGTAGTGATGCCTTGACCAGAAAATATGGATTGCTGATGAATGCTATCGCATTATTTTCTGCCATGTATCGTGGTTTTGCGCTATCCCGAATGATCTCCTCTCTAGAGTATGATGGTGACTTGGGCAAAGGTCCTATTCTTCCAATTTTTGCAAAGGCACTGCGGTGTTATTTCGTGCCTCATGTTGTGGGGTGCCATCGGCTATGACTTCGGGACATCACTGGTAGTGATAGAGGAAACTATGAAGGCCCAACGGTACATTAGGGGTTACCTACATCCTCACGGGTTACATCTCATGCAAGAGGACAATGCTCTGGATGACTTTGAGGTTCTCTTGTGCTCAGAGAGTTCCTCCGCTCTGTCCATCAATGTGAAATCATTTTGGATCTGTTGAACTGCTGTATCCAGGATAACCAGGACCAGTTACAACAGTTGGGGGGCTTAGGAGAATGTAACGGCTTTATGAGACCGTTTCCAACTGAGTCAGTGGACGCGTCCAGGCCAGAGCGGGTAAAACGTGACGCTGATAAGCAGACTCACAGAGTCAACTTCTTCGTAAATTTGACTAGATTTTGTAATCATTGAAATAACGTCTCACATCATCTCAGCCTGCAAAGTTTCATTTTGTTTCGTTTCCTCCTCTCCTTCTGGATACTTCACTTTCTTTGCCGGGAAAGAACTGGGTAGCACTATTGTGGTTCAGTGCTGTCCCTGTACATTGCATATCTTTGCTGTAGAAGGACAAGATAATGGTTCAGTAGAGAGAAGAGTGGTTGGAAATGACACAGAATAAGCTTCAGCTTCGAAAAATCAACTGCCATGATGTAGCTCTTCCAGCCACTGAAGCGAGACGAATTCCTTCTTCGACTGCTTCTGTTAGGCCACAGAGCGATGAACTGTGGTTTTCCTGGTCCGGCGTGGCCACCTTCCAGTGAGTAGTACTTCTGACCGACAGATTCAGTACATCAAATTTTAATTCAGCGTGTTTTATGTACAGACAACAGTTTACAAACTGATCTGTTCTCTATTTCAACAGACAGTGAAACGAATGTGATAGAACTTTTTAAGACTTTGTAAAATGTGTACCTTTTTCCGCGAACTATTAGGTAGGGAGTTTTAATATGTTGATGGTTGCTTGCTCGATCTGGATCTTTTATTACTGACAGTTACCCACACCCAACTGTGTTTTTATTTGTAGACTTCATTCAATTTGTCAATAATGATTTTAATATTGAGAATGTGACAACTTTACGTTCAGTGTGAGTGGGTACGGCTGCGTAGGCAAGTGCCAGCGAGGCTGGGAGAGACTGATTCTAATCTTAAGACAGTTTAAATCTTACATAATTTTTGTTTCGTCTGTTTTACCACATTCAAAATGATTCAAATGGCTCTAAGCACTATGGGACTTAACATCTGAGGTTATCAGTCCCCTAGACTTAGAACTACGTAAACCTAACTAACCTAAGGACGCCAAACACCTCCATGCCGAGGCAGTATTCGGGCCTGCGACCGTAGCAGTCGCGTGGTTCCGGACTGAAGCGCCTAGAACCGCTCAGCCACAGCAGCCGGCTTTACCACAGTCGTCTCAGACTGTTTTTCCAACGTAGCCGCACTTATAGGCAGACTAATCCTGCGGTGCAGTCAGTCTTGTAATGGAAAAGATGATGTCGGAAGATACATAACGTCTGATAAGTAGCCGGCCGCGGTGGTCTAGCGTTTCTAGGCGCTCAGTCCGGAACCGCGAGACTGCTACGGTCGCAGGTTCGAATCCTGCCTCGGGCATGGATGTGTGTGATGTCCTTAGGTTAGTTAGGTTTAAGTAGTTCTAAGTTCTAGGGGACTGATGACCACAGATGTTGAGCCCCATAGTGCTCAGAGCCATTTTTTTCTGATAAGTCCCTCTGACTGGTGACGTCACGGCAAGGTCTCACGGTCACTGGCTGCGTTTTAGCGGGAATTTCAAAAATGAAATCAACAGATGACTTTATTTTAAATATGAATGTATTTTTATGAAAATATTTTTTGTGGTACTAATAGAACTACAAAAAATTACAAACAACAAGGAAATTTGCAAACATACACGTTACAACACAATGACGTATGAAGTGCAAATCCCAGAATTGCTATTTGCAAGGGTCACTGATATCGACAGTAGTATGACGTAGTAACTTGTACCCCTTATGAGCTGCTGGTTCTTTGGAACATTCGGCACTGAGCGCTCTTCTTTCTGGCAGTTGGTATTGTTTTTCTTATACGTTCAACAGAGCCCAAGCGCTCTAGGTTACGCATCAGAATGCGACAATGAAGTCGTTGTTCTGGTTTCGCGCGGGGCGGTCGATTGCAATTGACACGCACAAAAATAATATTGGGCAGGTATACGTAGGCATCGCAACAAAATGCTCGATGAATGTGTACTCGCAATGTTGGGACAATTGAGACTATGGAAACGCACGATGAAGTGAGTGTCAGTGATGTGTCGTCAAAAACATGATCAACAAAGCTCTTAGGATGTGAACTCATGACGAAGTTGTTCATTTAATTCGGTTGCACGAGGGAAGGAATACACAGTTACTGGACTACAGGAATCGATGGCTGAAATGGCTACAGTTTTTTTACATCTACACAGAAGAAATTTACTGGAAAATTCACAATTTAAGGAATCAGGTAAAGCAGTTTTATAACACAGCTTAATTAACACAGATAAACGCTGGCCGCTGGTGGTCGAGCGGTTCTAGGTGCTTCAATCCGGAACCGCGAGACTGCTACGGTCGCTGGTTCGAATCCTGCCTCGGGCATGGATGTGTGTGATGTCCTTAGGTTGGTTAGGTTTAAGTAGTTCTAAGTTCTAGGGGACTGATGACCTCAGATGTTAAGTCTCATAGTGCTTAAAGCCATTTTGAACCAGACAACACAGATAAACAAGTGAAATTATGTTTGAAAGTAATTGTTTTTGAACTCAGAAAATTGCCATTTAACTATAAGAAATACAGCTGTATTTATAAATTTTATTACGTATTTATTAATTATACTATTTTATTCCTAATATTGGGCGTTGAGGAACAGACCTTCAGCAATTCATGAGTAGTTTCTTAAGCCAATAGAAGTAAAAACTTTATAATAAATGCTCTGCAAATCGATTCTTGCATGCTCCAAAATCAGTACGCTGTCTAATTCAATCTCTTAGCCAACATAAACGCTGTCGTTTACGTTTTCCTTTTCCACGAAAAGTATTGAAAATTCCTCCACTCACAGAATTACGACTGAAAAATCTCACTGACAGAGTCATCTCACAGCTCTCACAGACTTTCTCACTCTGTTTATGTGTAAATTCTTTCAACATTTGTTCTCTCAAGACTCTCATCACTTCCAGAAAGTAATCGCAAGTAACTATCAGACGGTAACTACCAGGGAAAATTCGCCCCTGCTTGAAACAACTCTGCAAGTACTATATGGGAGTATTTTGCTGATGACTGACACCAAAATCTCCGATGTGTATTACACCCTTAGTTAGTAGCATTCGTTCGCGGAACGTAGTATTATCTGAACAGTTATAAAGGTTACCGCGGATAGTTATAGCGTGATAAATTGATCTGTATAACAAATACGGCAATGACAAACTTCAGTGTGAAGATCGAACTAAAATTTAACGGTTAATACAAGCATGGTGGGCTGTAGGCACTGGAAGATCTTATGCTACTTACCCAATTCAGTAAAGGGAGTGTGTGCTGTTATACTTTGAAAGCAAAATTTTACACCAGAATGTGAGAACTGTAAAATTTGTAACGTAAAGAAACGCGCTCTCATTTTACACGACATGGTCAGAATTTGCGACGAAGCACGTTTTTGCTCCGTTTATCATCTCTTACCAATGTCTGATGGCCACAGTCTAAACTGTTGATAGGATAAGAGAGCTTACATATTGCAGGTATAGCTTCAATGGAACCGATTGAAAATGTGAAAGCAAAATGGAGCTATTATTTCTGTAAAGCGTCTCTTACATTTTTATCTGTGTTGTGGATCGTCATAAAGCACAAAAAAGTCGCAAGGAGGAACAAAGCGGCAGTGTGAACTGAAAATCAATAATATAGTAAAATTTCATAGAATTAAATAGTAACCATTAAATGCTACGTTAATTCGATAGCAAACCAAAACCGACAACAATAGTTCAGGTATACCTACCGACGTCGCAATTAGAAGATAAAGAGATAAAGTGTATGTAGGTACTGAACGGGTATTTCAGTACATAAAGGCAAATTAAAAGCTAATAGTCGTACCGACTGGAACGCAGTTGTAAGGACACGAGTAGAAGCCAAGGTTACGTGAGAGTTTGGGTTTGGCAGTAGGAATGAGAAAGGAGAAAGGCTAATTGAGTTCTGCAATAAATTTCAGTTCAACTCCGTTAAAGAACCAAAAAAGGAGGAGGTATTATAAGGTAACTGCAAGAAGCCATCCATGGATAATACAAGAAGTACTTCAGCTGGTCAACGAAAGGAGGAAGTACAAAAATGTAAATTCAGGAACGCAGAAATACAAATCACTTAGGAAGTATGAGGAAGGTAAGGCGAAATCTCAACATGAAAAAGGCGAAGAAATCAAAAAAGAAATGAATCGGAAGGACTGAGTCAGCAAAACAACTTTCGCTGAAATTAAAATAAATGGCAGTTACACTAAGAGTGCAATGGGAATTCCACCGTTAAATGCAGAGGAGAGTGCGGACAGGAGGGAAAAGTACATTGAGGACCTCTTTGAGTGGGAGGAATTATCTGATGACGTGATAGAAGAAACATAAGTCGATAGTGAAGAGACAAGGGATCCGGTATCAGGATCAGAATTTAGAAGAGCTTTGGAAGACAAAATCATATGAGGCAGAAGGGATAGATAACATACATCGTAATTTCTAAAATCATGGAAGAAGCGGCTAAAAAGCGATTATTCACGTTGGTGTGTAGGATGATGAGCCTGGCGACATAGTATCTAAGTTTCGGATAAATGTCATCTACACGATACCGAAGACTGTAAGAGCTGACAAGTGCGAGAATCATCGCACAATCAGCTTAACAGCTCATGCCTCAAAATTGCAGACAACAAGAATAATATTCAGGAGAATGGAAAAGAAAATTGATGACAAAGTAAAGGCACCGGTCCCGACGTTGCAGTTAATAATTGAAGCAAGACTGGAGAAAAATCAAAACTCATTTAAAGTATTTGTCGACCTGGAGAAATCGTTCGACAATATGAAATGATGCAAGACGTTCGAAATCCTGAGAAAAATAGTGGTAAGATATAAGGAAAGACAGGTAATAGACAATACGTACAAGAACATAGAGGGAAATAAGACTGGGAGCCAAAGA
The DNA here is from genome assembly GCF_021461395.2 of Schistocerca americana. Classification (NCBI taxonomy): domain Eukaryota; kingdom Metazoa; phylum Arthropoda; class Insecta; order Orthoptera; family Acrididae; genus Schistocerca; species Schistocerca americana. The sequence goes on from NC_060123.1 coordinate 434,597,080, forward strand.
ACGAAGTGCACCTATTAAAAAAGATGTAAGACAGGGACGTATCATTCGCCGCTGCTGTTGCATCTATTGGTCGAAGAAGCAGTGACGAAAATAAAAGGAAGGTTCATGAGTGGAATATGAATGTTAAGATTCGCTCATGATATTGCCATCTTCAGTGAAGGTGAAGAAGAATTACAGGGTACGTTGAATGGAATGAATAATCTAATGAGTACAAAATGTGAATTGAGAGTAAACTGAAGGAAGATGAAAGTAATGAGAAGTAGCAAAAATTAAGACAACGAGAAACTTAACTTCATAAATGGTGATCGTGAAGTAGACGAAGTTAAGAAATTATGCTAGCTAGGTATCAACATAACAAATGACGGACTGAGCAAGGAGGACATAAAATGCAAACCAGTCCTGGCAAATGGGGAATTCCTGGCCAAAAGAAATCTGCTAGTTTCAAACATAGGCTTTAATTGTGGGCGAAAATTTCTGAGACTCTACGTTTGGAACACAGAATTGGTGGTAGTGAATATGGTCAGTGGCAAAACTGAGAGGGAAGAGAATAGAAGCAGCTGAGATGTGGTGCTACAAAAGAATGTTGAAAATTAGGTGAAGACATACGGAATGTGGAGGTTCTCTGCAGAAACGATGAGGAAAGGAATACATGGAAAACACTGACAAACAGAAGGGACAGAATAATAGGGCATATCAGTGAATAACTTCCATGGTATTAGAGGGAGCTGTAGCGGGTAAAAACTGTAGAGGAAGACAAAGCTTGTAATACATCCAGAAAATAATTGAGGACGTTGGTTGCAAGTGCCGCCCTGAGATGAAAAGGGTAGCACAGGAGAGGAGTCCATTGCGGCCAGCATCACACCAGTCAAAACACTGATGGGGGGGGGGGGGGGGGGGGGAGAAAAGGAAAGACGGAGCCTGTCATGAGGGCCCATCTTGGAATCCGATATTGCGGTGTAAACGTTACCGAGCTCCTTGCCGTTCACGGTGTTAGTGTTTTCAGACTAACTACTACCCGACGTACGTGAACGTAACAGGTTGGATGAAAGCTACATTTCTTCCGTGTCCTTTATATACCCGTATCGCAGCGGCGCAACACTCTGTTTGCTCCTCATTCGACGTCACGATTTTATTAAACGGCTAAAAAATTACGAAGCTTATAAGAGAGCAATCAGTTTCATGCTAAAAAAAACCTAAGTTGTAAATATTTTAATTTCTCCGAAACTATTAATCAGATTTTGAAGATTGAGACGCCGTTGAATCCACCTCTTTTAGAAATACGGTACTGGCAGTAGAAATTACTGCAGTTGAATTTGGAAAAGATAAGTTGAAGATAATTTGTCTCTAATTTCTCTGTAATTAATACTTTTTTTAGTAAGGACTTTCTCACAATTCGTTTGAGTGTAAACGGAATTCAAAAATGGTTCAAATGGCTCTGAGCACTATGGGACTTAACTTCTAAGGTCATCAGTTCCAAGAACGTAGAACTACTTAAACCTAACTAACCTAAGGACATCACACACATCCATGCCGGAGGCAGGATTCGAACCTGCGGCCGTAGCGGGCGCGGTTCCAGACTGTAGCGCCTAGAACCGCTCGGCCACCGCGTCCGGCTTTACGGTCGTATTTCAGGGTGTTAACTCAACCTGGATCAGTTTGTAAGAGACAGTGATCCAAATTCACCAGAGTTTTTATTATAGGTTTCATTCAATTTGTCAATAATGGCTTTAATATTGATAAAATTGACAAATTTATTTCTAAATTTACGTGATTACGTTTTAGCCACATTCGTCTCAGACTACATCAGCAAGAGTATCAATAAACGCCGTATTAAGCGCACGTAACTAGCACGCACGCACAATAAACAAGAACGACGAAGCCCCTTCGCGAGCGTCAGCGCGGCCGTTTCCAGCTGCTGCTGCTGCGGCGATTTTCTGCTGGAATGCTGCTGGCGACTGGAGGCGCGGGCTGTCGAGAAATGCGAGGAAAGGTTCTCCGCCGCGGCTGCCGGCGTAAGAATGGGACAGGCGATTGTCGTTTTGTGCGCAATTACCGCACGCTCTGCGGTCCGCATTCCGGAGGGCAGGGGTGGCCAATAGCCACTGATATCTGCGTCCGAGCCACCTGCTGTGCGTGTTGCGTCAGATCTCATGTAAGTGATCTGCTATAGAGCGATTAAAATTACTTGATAGTTGACGTCTGTCGCTTGGTGCTACAGCGTTGCCATATCCGCTGCCGGCTGCGGAGCGGTTATAGGCGACACACGATCACGGTGTGTCACTTCAAAAATTATGTTAATGTGTAATGCGGACCTATGTACTGCATCACCTCGTGATTTGCAGTGCATCCGAGAACACGGCGATCAACAATCTGCGGCAGAACTAAAATCACAATCTTTTTTTTTTTTTTTTTTTTTTTTTACGGCTCTACAAGAAAAACAAGACAGAAAAATTTCGTACACTACTGGCCATTAAAATTGCTACACCACGAATAAACCGACAAGAAGAAGATGCTGTGATATGCAAATGATTAGCTTTTCAGAGCATTCACACAAGGTTGGCGCCGGTGGCGACACCTACAACGTGCTGACATGAGGAAAGTTTCCAACCGATTTCTCATACACAAACAACAGTTGACCGGCGTTGCCTGGTGAAACGTTGTTGTGATGCCACGTGTAAGGAGGAGAGATGCGTACTATCACGTTTCCAACTTTGATAAAGGTCGGATTGCAGCCTAACGCGATTGCGGTTTATCGTATCGCGAGATTGCTGCTCGCGTTGGTCGAGATCCAATGACTGTTACCAGAATATGGAATCGGTGGGTTCAGGTGGGTAATACGGAACGCCATGCTGGATCCCAACGGCCTCGTATCACTAGCAGTCGAGATGACAGGCATCTTATCCGCATGGCTGTAACGGATTGTGCAGCCACGGTTCGATCCGTGAGTCAACAGATGGGGACGTTTGCAAGACAACAACCATCTGCACGAACAGTTCGACGACGTTTGCAGCAGCATGGACTATCAGCTCGGAGACCATGGCTTCGGTTACTCTCGACGCTGCATCACAGACAGGAGCGCCTGCGATGGTGTACTCAACGACGAACCTGGGTGCACGAATGGCAAAACGTCATTTTTTCGGAAGAATCCAGGTTCTGTTTACAGCATCATGATGGTCACATCCGTGTTTGGCGACATCACGGTGAACGCGCATTGGAAACATACTGGCGTATCACCCGGCGTGATATTATGGGGTGCCAATGGTTACACGTCTCGGTAACCTGTTGTTCGCATTGACGGCACTTGGAACAGTGGACATTACATTTCAGATGTGTTACGACCCGTGGCTCTACCCTTAATTCGACCCCTGTGAAACCCTACATTTCAGCAGGATAATGCACGACCGCATCTTGCAGGTCCTGTACGGGCCTTTCTGGATACAGAAAATGTTCTACTGCTGCCCTGGCTAGCACATTCTACAGGTCTCTCACCAACTGAAATCGTCTGGTCAATGGTGGCCGAGCAACTGGCTCGTCACAATACGCCTGTCACTACTCGTGATGAAATGTGGTATCGTGTTGAAGCTGCATGGGCAGCTGTGCCTGTACACGCCATCCAAGCTCTATTTGACTCAATGCCCAGGCGTATCAAGGCCGTTATTACGGCCAGAGGTGGTTGCTTTGGGTAGTGATTTCTCAGGATCTATGCACCCAAATTGCGTGAAAATGTAATCACATGTCAGTTCTGGTATAATATATTTGTCCAATGAATACCCGTTTCTCATCTGCATTTCTTCTTGGTGTAGCAATTTTAATGGCCAGTAGTGTAATATGATTGCATAATCATCTTCCGCAGCCAAGTTCCAGTCTTATCTTCCGCCGCTAGTACGCGCATAAAACCGCTCTTCAGCCAGCAGTTATAGGGGAGATCGTTGAACGAGAGCCGTTCAATGAGTAACGCAACGCGTATTCCTTCTGAAAGCAGTTTGGTTTCAGGATTACAATACGCTCTACTCCCCACTGTTTTGGCTACAAAACCCTATTTTTCAACATAGTCTCCGTTCAGTGCCTGCTCCTTTGTATGGGACTGAAATAGCAATAAAAGGAAAAACAGTAATAAGCCAGTGCTGCTAATCTAAGAAGCTGACCGTCAGACGCCGTTAAGACTGGCAGTATGCCGACCCTGTTGTAAAGTCCGCGCAGAATACGGTGGCCAACGAGCAGTGATCAGTTTTCGTGCTAAACGCTGGGCTACTTTCGTCCGGTCGGCTACGCGCTTCAATGATAGAATCGAGGCGCACGCCCTGCACTCTTTCTCAACAGTATTACAGGAAATATTCGGTAAAAAAGTTGATTTTTGCTTTACTTTTAGCTTCGTCTGTCAGCTTCATGATGACGTGCCCCTCATTTACTTAATTGTCATAGATATTGTGTTATTTGCATTTAAGTAAGACACTGCGCGACTTCGAAAAAGTTGCAATGCAAAATAGGCGTCGCTATGATTTTGCGTATGGTGCGCATTACGTAATATGTTGCTGCGTACGAAATGTAGCAAACATATTGATTTTTCTGTAGATCTGTGTATAGATCACAAATCTCGAGAAAATTTATGTGATGTAGCACACTCATTTGCGATCGCGTGCACCTGCGACAGAGCCAGAACGAAATATCCACAATATTCCTCATATCTCATAAACGTTTTAAGATATCGAAATCAGATTTTGGAAAATGAAAGCGCACAAAGAGGAGAGTATTTTTCCATATTGTTATTACGCAAAACTTCATTATCTACCGTTTTATTCCACAGACCACCAACTACTTTTATGAAATGATGTAATTTTTAAGGGACATCGATAGCTTGTAACACGAGAAATGCTGTGGGTTCTGGAACAGCGTAAGTTAAGACAAAACGGTTATTTTTGTATAAATAATGTGCTTTTTCATAAGCTATTGACCTTACTTTTCCTCAGTTAGCAAACGACTGCTTCAGAAATCTGTCGCGATTGTGTCTGTGCAACATGTTAGTGAAGTGGCATTGTGTAAAATACGCAGTGTTTTGGCAAAAGAAGCAAATATTAACATGGCAACTAGAGAAATGTACGTTTTGGTCAAAATTCGCCGCTCATGACGCTCTTCTGAAAGTTACCAATGGTTAACAAGCCAGGTGAAAATAAATGGCTGCTTTTGTTGCATTTTCAGCGGATTTCTGTCTAAAGCAGAGGTGACAGTAGATGTTTTTGAGAGGTCACCACGCAAGTGTGGCCGTGGAAGGGTACCACTTAATATTTACAAACAGTGTGAGCGCACGCATTTCCCCTACTGCGCCTGCCCTCAACCCCCAGCACTACGGTTTTCCCTGCGCTTGCCCTGCCAATTGAGCTTCCACCAACCACGTTATCCTGCCCGCAATCTATGACAGACTTCTGTGAAACGCCGATTCGATGTTGTTTTCGGCACAGTATCATTATATTAATTGGGCATACGCTATTACACGAAGGCGTAAAAGAAAAATATTTATGGATTATACGCACTCGACTATTATGACTGGTGTACACGAATGTGTTAACGAGAAACTAGGCAGAGGCAATTGTAAAATCAGTAACATAAGTGTTATTGATAGAAAGATACCATACTGTTTTACTGGTTTGGCTGCTGGCAGCAGGGTGTTCCGTTTTACTGTATCATCATAATCATCATCAGCCAGTTCTATCACTTAATGATGTGGCCTCTTTGAGTCTGTGTGTAACAAAGCATCCAAGTAAGATCTTCCATTTCTTCCGATCCTGAGCTTCCCGTTGCAAATTGAATGCCACTGGCTTCCTTATATCTCTGTCTCATCTGTCCGGTGGTCTTCATCTAGGTCTTTTTTTGGTAAATTGGGCTCCAGTGGAGGACTTGTTTAGACCATCTTCCATCTTTCGTTCGAGCAACATGACCAGCCCACTGTCATCTCAATGTATTCACTCTTTCCATTACATCGGTGACTTTCGTTGTTCAGTTTATTTCAACTGCTCTCTTCCTGTCTTTTTTCGTGTAACCCGACTTTCCATTCCATTTAGGCTACTGTTAGCTTCCTAACAATGAACTCATTTAATATCCACGTTCCGCAGCCATAAGTTGTTACTGGCAATATACAGTGGTCAAAAATTGATTTCTTCAGCTTAACCGGCATATTAGATTTCAAAATTGAAGAGTGTCTCCCATAAGCTTGCCAGCCCAATTTAATTCGTCGTAATATTTCTGGTTTTAAATCTCCTTTCATGTTTATCTGTTGACCCAGATAGATATATTCTCTGACTCTTTGGAGTTGTGTACTTCTAACTGATATACTTCCCTCAGGCGTCCATTGATCATTTAAAGGCGCTACAGTCTGGAACCGCGTGACCGCTACGGTCGCAGGTTCGAATCCTGCCTCTGGCATGGATGTGTGTGATATCCTTAGGTTAGTTAGGTTTAAGTAGTTCTAAGTTCTAGGGGACTGATGACCTTAGAAGTTAAGTTCCATAGTGCGCAGAGCCATTCCATTGATCATTATATTGGTTTTATCAATGTTCATTTTTAGTCTAACTTCAGAGCACACTAATGCGAGTTCGTTAACTAATACTCGAGGTTCTTCTATGTCATTTGCAAATAGGACAATACCATCCGCTAACCTCAAGTTGTTCAATCTTTTTCCGAGAACTTCCCTTTTCTACCCAGTTGAATTTAGACATGGCTTTTTCTAAGACTAATGAAAATAGTTTGGGAGGTATAGAAACACCTTGCTTTACACCCTTTTCAATGGGAGATTCATCAGTATCTTCGGCAACGCTTTCAAAGGCCGTGGAGGTTTTGTAAATGTTATGGAGGATTTTGATATACCCCTCTTCTACTCGTTTTCTTTTCGAGCCGCAAACATAGCTGGGTGACTGATCGAATCAAAGGCCTTTTCAAAGTCTACAAAAGCAAGGCAAAGGGGTAGATGGTACCCATTTATTCTGCTAATTATTTCCCGTAGCGTGAAGATATGGTCAAGTGTGCTAAATCCTGATGGGAAACCGGCTTGCTCAATGGGTTGAGCCTGGTCGAGTGTAGTGCTCAATCTGGTAGTCAAGATCCTAGTGCCGGCCGGAGTGACCGAGCGGTTCTAGGCGCTTCAGTCTGGAACCGCGCGACCGCTACGGTAGCAGGATCGAATCCTGCCTCGGGCATGGATGTGTGTGATGTCATTAGGTTAGTTAGGTTTAAGTAGTTCTAAGTTCTGGGGGACTGATGGCCTCAGATGTTAAGTCCCATAGTGCTCAGAGCCATTTGAACCAAGATCCTAGTCGGGTGACTAGGGCCTCTCGTCGGGTAGACCGTTCGCCGGGTGCAAGTCTTTCGATTTGACGCCACTTCGGCGACTTTAACTTCGAAAGATCCCAGTGAAAACGTTGTACACTGTGGAGAGTAAACTGATAGGGCGATAGTTCTTTATAACTTTGCTACTACCTTTCTTATGTATTAAAATTATTTTGGCTTTATTCCAGTCTCTTGGTAATGTTCTACGGTGCAAACAACCTGAAAACATCTTAGCTAAATGATTTATGGATTCCTCATCCATCAGCTTTAGAAGATGGATTGGGAGGTCATCACTACTTGGAGCAGTCCCGTTTTTCGTATTGTCTATTGCATGTTTGGCTTCTGTTGGGAGTATTTCTGGAATTTGGGAGACAGAAGCACCCAGTTCGTCTAGGATCTAGGTATCATCATTGATTTTACCGAATAGGTTTGTATAGAAATCTCCACTATATTCTGTTCCAATATATTTACTAATAATAACGTGAAAATTATTTAAACCGACAAATTCAGGAAGGTTGCACGATATGATCCCTCCAACCCTGTTCCACTTTTGAATAGTGCGTGGAAAGAATGATTGTCGGTAAACCCCCTGAATTGGCTCTAATTTCTCGAATTTCCTCCACGTGGTCAATACGCGAAATGTATGTGGGTAGGAGCAATATGTTGTCTGACTCCTCCTGAAAAGTGCTGTCCCGAAATTTCAATAGCAAATATCTGCGTGAAGCATAACGTCTCTCTTGTAACGTCTGCCAGTGGTGTTTGTTAGCACCTCCGTAACGCTCTCTCGCCAGATAAACGATCCCGTGAAGAAACGCGGATCTTCTCTGTCTCCTCTATCAAACCCACCTGATAGGGATCCCAGATAGATGAACAATACTCAAGAATCGGGCGAACAAGCGCCTTATAAGCCACTTCTTTCGTGGACGAGTTACATTTCCTTAAGATTTTTCCGACGAATCTGAGTCTGGTATCTGCTTTTCCCACTATCTGTTTTATGTGGTCATTCCACTTAAAGTCGCTCTGGATAGTTACGCCTAGATATTTTACGGCAGACGCTGTCTGCAGCTATGTGTCATCAATAGTGCAGCTATACAGTAGCGGATTTCTTTTCCTATGTATGGGCAATATGTTACATTTATTTACGTTCAGGGGTTAAACGCCAGAGCCTACACCATTCATAAATTCTGTGCAGGTCTTTCTGCAAATTCATACTGTCTTCTGGCGTTGCTACTTTGGTACAGACAACTACATAATCTGCGAATAGTCTCAAAGAGCATCCGACGCTTTCTACTAGATGGTTTATATATATTGTAAACAGCAACGGTCCTATCCCACTTCCCTGTGGTACTCCGGATATTACGTAAATCTGTCGATTTAGTTCCGCTAAGAGCGACGTGTTGAGTTCTATCTGCAAGAAAGTCTTGAATCCAACCGCAAGTCTGCTCCGATACCCCGTAAGCTCGTATTTGTTTCGTTAAACGGTAGTGCGGGACGGTTTCAAATGCCTGACTGAAATCAAGGAACACGGCATTTGTCTGAGCACCGTTGTCCACTGCGCTGTGGACCTCATGGAGTAACAGAGCGGGCTGTAGTACCGCAACTCATGGGCGCGAGTATGGCTTGTGGATCTGAGTGGACAATCACGTGGTTCCAGGCTGTACCCACGCTGTTACATGAAATGTATCAACAACAGCTCGTGAGGGACGTTTCTTACATTCGTCTGATTTGCCCCCGTGTCACGCTGAACTCCACGAGTGCTGAGAGCGATTACACCCTCTACCAGATTACAAAATGCTCGCATGTAATTATGACACAGAAGAAAAATGTATGTTTTGATGGCCCGCGAAAACTCCCACAGTTTTTCTCGTATAAAAAGTTAACGCCATTTATAACGTTAGATCAAATTATCTGACAGTATTTGCGGAAGATAAAACAAGGTTACTTTTGTTGCTTCTCAGTAATCTTGTGGGTTTAATTTCACGTACATCGCTCCTAAGTCGCTTGTGGTGGCCGACGGACATCTGCGGGCTTCTTCCGCTTGTGAACTGGGTACACTGTTGCTCTTTAAGCATCCCATGGGGAGGCCAAAACGTGCAGTCGTCATCCGATACTTCCGGCAGACTTGTGGTCAGGACCCTCTGGAGACACTTATGTGGCTTCCACCGATCCTAATGCCACATCATCGCCGAACACTCACCCTACTTTATTTAATCTCTGCCTCATGAGCTACTTCTAAATCTGTAATTGGGTATTTCTAGTACTACTATCATTGCTCCCTTACCCTAATCCAGTGACAAATGGAGTGCGGGAAGAATGATTCCTCTTCCCCGCAGACTTGAGAGTCATTTTTTAGGTTTTACTCACAGCCAGCAACTTTGTACGTTTCCTAACACATTTTCCGTGCACTTTCATTTCTGTAGTAATCATACCGATTCTCTCAATTCCTTCTTCTACAACAGGAAGAAGGCGACCTATGGGGAGATCAGTTTGGGTTCGGAAAAAATGTAGGAGGGAATCGATTTAACTTCGAAGATAGCTGAAGAAAGTATTTATACAATAAAAATCCGCTTCAGTTGCCAGTAATTTACTTAATTTTTCCACGACCGATTTCGAAACTTACAGCTTCACTTCAGGTGATATCAGATAATTTTATGAAAACAAATGAGTGGGGATCACACCCACGTCAAACTACTGCATGGGAGTGTAGGACCAACAACAGCTGCGTCGGCAGCACAACACTTTCCAGTCAGCTGTCTTTGTTTATGATGCCCGTATTTACATTACGTGGCCGATTTAGGAGTATAGAACTCCAGCCTCAGTCGTCCATGTGGCTATCCAGATCAATCGCCAACGGAGTACAGAAACTGAGATATAGTCTTTTGTGTATCATTATCAGTAATGTCTTATTGAATTACTTGCTACGGAAGTCGATTGCACAAAGGGTGTTTTATGTGTAGCGTGATAAAATGAAACACCTACTGCCATCGTTTTGATATTACTTTACTATATTGCAACCGATTTAGGTGACTCTGCACAGTATCTTCATGCTTTAACTGAATCCAGCCCTGTACACGATCCCATCAGTTCATAGATGTTGGCCACTAACGGGGTCGTGTATACGACCGGACTTCACCCCTCAGCGTCAGTTAAGGCATGAAGATGGTGTACAGAGTCACAGACTGGTTGCAGTGTAATAAAACAATATCAAACTCAACCGATGTCTGCAGGTGTTTTATTTTATTATGTAAGTCAACTCACGAAGTCCCACAGACCGTCAGTAGCAAGGATGAACATACAAAAATTTTAGGTAAGTGATCTGACTTGTTTGATGTAATCCATGATCGATTCATTTGGTCAGCTTTCCTGACGTCTGAAGACGAAGTTACACAATTCTGAAACCGATAAAGTTATGTAAATATGAGCTGCATAAATAAAGACCGTGGAGTGGTACAGTCTAGTAAATTCCGCAGAACGTCTAGGAGTATTTGAAAAACGGATAACGTTTGAAAAAACTGTAAATGTTGAAGCTAAAAGCACGGTTACATTTACACTCACATTTATAATCCGAAAGCCACTATAAATTCCATGGCGGAGGGTCTTTTGCACCAACTGTAGTGACTCATTGTGTTGTTCCATTCGCGTATGGAGAGAGCAAAAAAAAACACTATCTCTAATCTCTCCTTCGTCATACTTATCTGCCCAAGGTGTACGATGGAAGGGATACTAATTGTCCATAAAGCTGTTCAGGGTACATAACCGTACTGTCAGTATACAAAATTCTCCTGTGTTTCGGTCACTGTTGCAAGTGGTCTTCCAGGGTGTTTTACCTGTTGAGTAAACTTTCTCAGCAAGCAAAACACTCTAGTACTTGTTCACTTTATTAAAAGCTACGGTGCGGAGGCTGACGGAATTAGCTGTTTCGGTAGAAGATGTATGACTTCGGACCGATACTCACTAGTTTCCAGTCACTACCAACCTTAGCGTTCAACGATGTGTCTGAAGAATATCTTCACTGAACATATCAAAAAATTTGAACAAATTCAAATTCAATTACATATAACATTTTAGTGATCTCTGACTCTGTGTGTTACGTCAGATTTTGGTTATGTGTAGACGCGCCGAACACGTTGTCGTCTGCTAACTATTTTTTGACTAGGTTTGCTGCGTCGAAAAAGCTTTCATCGCCGGCCGGGACCATTTGAAACAGTTACTTCCTGCAGTTACTGCGCCGTAACTCATTATAAAGTGAACTGTCCGCCCCGGTAGCTGAGTGATAGCCGGCACGGTAGCTCAGTGTGTTCGGTCAGAGGGTTAGCAGCCCTCTGTAATAAAAAAACTGAGCTAATCGATCAACAACGAACTTCAACGGATGTCTTACGATGTCCGCCCCGAGCAGATGCAACGAACAAAAACGAACAAAATGAGATTTAAAAAAAAAAAAAAAAAAAAAAAAAAAAAAGTGGTCAGCGCGACAGAATGTCAATCCTACGGACCCGGGTTCGATCCCCGGCTGAGACGTAGATTTTTCTCCGCTCAGGGACTGGTGTTGTGTTTTTCTAATCATCATCATTTCATCCCCATCGACGCGCAAGTCACCGAAGTGGCGTCAAATCGCAAGACTTGCCCCCGGCGAACGGTCTACTCGATGGGAGGCCCTAGTCACACGACATTTACATTTACATAAAGTGAACAAGTAACAGAAGTGCTGAACATTCTACCTCGAATACCGATTCTCTGAGCTTATCCAATGATGTCTCACGAGAACTTATAGTCACGTTTCCCATACGTGTGGATTATGCAGTCTATTACAATCCTAGTAGCACCCCTCTCGTTTGCCTTCGTCTTTTTTTTGTGAGATCCACTAGATTAGTACTCCGGCCACTAGAACTATGCTCTGATATTGATTGCACTACTCTCTCGAGTTTGGTTTCTTTAGGAAGACGGCACTGGCCTAACCTACACTCAGATATATGAGGGCTATTCTTTTTCAATTTCCGAGCAGTAGTGAAATGGAAACCACACTGAAAATCAAAAATGTTTTATTTGCAACATTCAGCTACACCTTCCAGGTACTTCTCTGCACGTCGCCGCTCTGACGTAGACATTTAACGTAGTGTTGCACCAAACTTCCAACATCCTTGTCATAGATGGCAACTTCTGTGATTTCCGCGAATTCCCCACGCCTGTCTGCAGCTTGTTGAAGCCAAGTCCGGGTTGTATGTTGTGTGACCAAACGTTTCGCATCGAAAACGCTGCAGAACTGTCTTCGTTGCACCTGCAGTGTGCGGCCGAGGTCATGAAGAAGGAAACACATAACAGTTACGGTATGTAGGCAAAATAAGTCAGGCAAAGCCTCTCAGCGAGACTTCACAATTACCCGGCGAAACTAGTTTCTAGGCATCTTTACGTGCTCGCAATATGCTCAGAAATGAAAAGTGCTACGTAGTGCGATAGACGGCGAACTAGGAACACCGCGTAACATCAACAAGTTGTCAGCCGGCCGGGGTGGCCGAGCGGTTCTAGGCGCTACAGTCTGGAACTGCGCGACCGCTACGGTCGCAGGTTCGAATCCTGCCTCGGGCATGGATGTGTGTGATGTCCCTAGGTTAGTTAGGTTTAAGTAGTTCTGAGTCCATGGGACTGGTGACCTCAGTAGTTAAGTCCCATAATGCTCAGAGCCATTTGAACCATTTATTGAACAAGTTGTCAACAAGTCACTGTGAAAGCTGGTGGTGGCTCCACAGTGGTGTGGGCTGCGTTTACACGGAATGAATTGCGTTCTCCGGTCCAATTGAACCGCTCACTGACTGGAAATGCTTACGTCTGGCTACCGGAGACTATTCATGGGCTTCATGTTTCCAAACAACGATGAACTTTTATGGATGTGCCATGTCACCAGGCCACAATAGCTCGTGATTGGTTTGAAGAATATTCTAGAAAATTCGGGTGAGTGATTTGGTCAACGCGATCGCCCGACACGAATCCCATCGAACATTTATGCGACATAATCGAGAGGTTAGTTCGTCCACAAAATCTTTCACTGGCAAAAACTTTCCCAATTTTGGGCAGCTATAGAGGCAGTGTGGCTTATTATTTCTGCAGGGGTCTTCAGACGTTTTGTTAAGTTCATGCCACGTCGAACTGCTGAACTACACGGGGAACAAGGAGGTCCGACAGGATAGCCGCGATGTCTTAACGCGCCTGGTCACGGTTCGCGCGGCTCCCCACATCGGAGGTTCGAGTCCTCACGCGGGCATGGGTGTCTGTGTTGGCCTTAGCGTAAGTTAGATTAAGTAGTGTGTAAGCTTAGGGACCGATGACCCCAGCAGTTTCGTCCCATAAAACCTTACCACAAATAAATAAAATGACTATGTGGGATCTTTGATTTGAATGTCCACATTCTATCCCTTTATGTCCTCATTTGTACTGTTTTATGATTTATTTACGATTGCGGGCAGCCTTATGCCGCCACTCTGGCGCTGGTTCCGTATCTGAACGGTTGGTTGACTTTAGTGTGTACCACGTATATCTCTGTGCAAACTCGTATGAATGTGAAGTACTTAAGTCTATAATTAGAAATAATATTTTTTATTTTCAGGACAACAACTATGACATACACGTTGGGGGGGGGGGGGGAGGGAGGGAAGAGTTTCAGGAGATTGCTGCAACTTTAGGCAGCTAAATCTGGGAATGATAGGATTCTTTGTTTCAGACCAACAGCCTGGCCTTTTTGGAGGTGATTAGAAAATAATGTAACTGTCTATTTTGAATGTAGGTTAATAAAATATCGCTTGTTAGTTTGTAAGCTAAGATTTTGTATGAAATCCATGTGAAGATTTTTGATTAGGTCAAGCACTTCTCCAAGTCTGAAAGCCGCGCGGGATTAGCCCAGCGGTCTAAGGCTCTGCAGTCATGGACTGTGCGGCTGGTCCCGGCGGAGGTTCGAGTCCTCCCTCGGGCATGTGTGTGTGTGTGTGTGTGTGTGTGTGTGTGTGTGTGTGTGTGTGTGTGTGTGTGTGTGTGTGTGTTTGTCCTTAGGATAATTTAGGTTAAGTAGTGTGTAAGCTTAGGGACTGATGACCTTAGCAGTTAAGTCCCATAAGATTTCACACACATTTTTCCAAGTCTGAATAAATTTAGGTACAGCCTTTGTTAAAGTGAGCTGTATAGAAAAAGCAGACCATTAGAGCCTGAACCATACTCAGTTTCAGAACTCCGTGTGTGATTTTTATATATTTGCATGCGAAATTAATTTTACATATAAATTTCAGCGAATTAAATTTTAGTAGATACAGTGACATTAAAGATGGGCTTTATCTTCGTCACGCACGTAGTGGGTTCAACACGGACAATACCCATGGTAATTCTTTGTGTAGGATGCTTCATGTGACAAAGCTAATTCAGAAAAGTAATATCTTGTGAAGCTTTTGATTTTGTACTCTCTGAGCAAAAAAAGGGTGAGTACATTAGTCATCTATCCAGCAGTGCCACAAGCAGCCACATTGCACCGGGGAATGTGTCTGGTCGTTCCAGAGATTAAAAGTATCTTTCTCAGGAAAAATATCGTGTGTGAAATACTGAGCGTGTGGAGCACGTTTGATCATAGTACATAATAGTGAGTGCAACGAAATGCATAGAGAGTAGCAGCATGGGATACGGTGCATAAATAAGTTGCCATGATCAGTAAATAGTTACGCAAGTGACCTGTGTATTGTTATTAAAATTAATTGAGAGGTAAACAGTAGATATGTATAATTCAATATTTTGGAGAGATTCATAGCAGTAAATTAAATATTTATGATAAATTTATGTTGATTTAATGTGTCTTGAGACGAGCTTTGTGATGCAAGATACTAAGGTAGAGTTAAGATTGATTCGCTGCACGAGTATGAACATTATGAGAATGTGAATTTGAATTAGTAGCTTAATAGAGCACGTATAGTATGGAGGACATCCCAAACCAAACACGTGTTGTTCACTGTAGACTTCGATATTACGGTACCGTAGTACACATGCTAGTTGTGAAGTTGAACTGAAATGTTAACTAACAATTATGCCTATGGGGTACAAGTAAATAATTACAAAATAAATTATTTTAGGGATATAGGTGAAATTAATGCTCTAAAATGGTGGTCCTTGTCAGTTCTAGTCAGCAGTCATTTTCTTCCCGCCATGCAATCAGGTGTTCCTTAGTCACGCAATTGCGACATGGAAACTATACTATGACGAAACCCCGGAGTTGATATTTTGCACAGTGATTTGGTTAGAGCTGAGTCAGTATGGCAGTGATGTTATAAGAGGCTGTATCTCGGGGATAGTTCGTCACAGTAATGATTCTGTTAAAAGTAAAATTACAGGCCAGAATTTGCAGGTCATATGGTCGGGGCATTATTAAGAGAAAATCTGTTGTTCTCAGTGACGCTATTTACGGACAGCGGTATGATGCTTGACCGCTGCTATTACTAGTA
This sequence comes from Schistocerca americana, assembly GCF_021461395.2. NCBI lineage: Eukaryota > Metazoa > Arthropoda > Insecta > Orthoptera > Acrididae > Schistocerca > Schistocerca americana. The sequence continues at coordinate 434,612,865 of NC_060123.1, forward strand.
TAAATATTAATTGCTCCTCAAATCACATATCTAGCGGTTGTCCACTAGATACGCAAGAAAGTCAAGGGAGTAAGCTCTCATTTCTAACTGTATTCGTTGAAGTGGAACTTCCACGAATGAAATGGTCTCTCGGTCACATTCCACTGCTTTTTTTGTGCAGGACTCTTCCGCCTGCAGAATTCTCCGTAAATTGCAGATCAGTTTCCTTCTTAGAGAAACTGAATCTGAAACATGTCCGGTAAACGATACGGACACAATTCCTTTCTCAGAATGAAACTTACGTGACGCAGGTAGCTATCCGGAATTTGCGCAGGCAGAATTCTGTGGAATCGCTTGATCTTTGCAGATGTCCGCATCATTCGTATGAACTGAATCACACTCTGACCTTCAGTTCAGCTTACGTGGCAAGTTTACCCAATACCCCGGAAAAGAGAGAGCGAATTTTCATGTCATTGGATGGAACAAAATGAACTTTTCTGAAGTCTTGACTGCGAGTCCGACGAATGGGGAATTGATTTTACGTCTGTCGTTCTCAAATGCTAAAGTCAGAAAGGTCTCGCACAGTCCTTACTCCTCAGCTTCTTGTGAACGTTAAAATGGCCACCATCACCTGTAATTTGATCTCATGGTGCAATGGCATGAAAGAAACATCAACGGGCTCTAGAGAGTTCAACCCAACAAGAAATACTTTCCAGCATTGAAGGCCGATAGTGTATTGAACAAAGGGGACGTTGATTACCAAGACAGCGACAAAAGCCCTGCTTAATAAAATGGGAATACAAGAGATCAGTCTACCCCTTAGCAAATTTTTCACTCCCATGTTTCCTCTCTGTTTCATGGCGCGGATTGGAAGTCCGCAGAAATTTCTCGTCTGTCCCCTGGTGGTGCGAGACTACAGTGTCAACATGCAGTCAAATTTCGTAACCAGTTGAACAATGATTTAGATTGCAGATGAAACAAATGGTGTCACAAAAAATCTTCTCAATTGCTTGGCCGCAGCGAAGTCAGTAGTTACGTACGTAGATTATGAAGCATCGTTTTAAATTTTGATCGACAGAGTGGTAAAAGTGGAAAGAGATTCTGGAATGAGGATCAGTATAGGAGAGTCAGTATGCAGGGCGTTTAGGTACCAGGGGGAGATTAACCAGAATGATTGACTTTCTTAAAACTTTGTTCGTTGTGAAGATGTGAACAGCAACACGTCTTGTTTACTTGACACCTTGTTTTTTTGGATTCGGTAATCCGCTTCCTCTCCTTATCAACTGTTCAGAAACGCGACACAGTGCACCATTCACGTAAACATTACGTGTTGTTGTTGTGGTCTTCAGTCCAGATGGTTTGATGCAGCTCTCCATGCTACTGTATCCTGTGCAAGCTTCTTCATCTCCCAGTACTTACTTCAACCTACATTCTTCTGAATCTGCTTAGTGTATTCATTTCTTGGTCTCCCTCTGGGATTTTTACCCTCCACGCTGCCCTCCAATGCTAAATTTGTGATCCCTTTATGCCTCAGAACATGTCCTACCAACCGGTCCCTTCTTCTTGTCAAGTTGTGCCACAAGCTCCTCTTCTCCCCAATTCTATTGAATAATTCCTCGTTAGTTATGTGGTCTACCCATCTAATCTTCAGCTTTCTTCTATAGCACCATATTTCGGAGGCTTCTATTCTTTTCTTGTCTAAACTATTTATCGTCCACGTTTCACTTCCATACATGGCTACACTTCATTCAAACATTTTCAGAAACGACTTCCTGACACTTAAGTCTATACTCGATGTTAACAAATTTCTCTTCTTCAGAAACGCATTCCTTGCCATTGCCAGTCTACATTTTATATCCTCTCTGCTTCGACCATCATCAGTTCGTTTGCTCCCCAAATAGCAAAACTCATTTACTACTTTGAGCGTCCCATTTCCTAATCTAATACCCTCAGCATCACCCCGATTTAATTCGACGACATTCTATTATCCTCGTTTTGCTTTTGTTGATGTTCATCTTATATCCTCCTTTCAAGACACTGTCCATTCCGTTCAACTGCTCTTCCAGGTCCTTTGCTTTTTCTGACAGAATTATAATGTCATCGGCGAACCTCAAAGTTTTTATTTCTTCTCCATGGATTGTAATTCCTACTTCGAATTTTTCTTTTGTTTCCTTTACTGCTTGCTCAATATGCAGATTGAAAAACATTACATATGTAACTCAAAACTGACAATGACTCTCCGCACCAGCTCATAGTGCAAGCATCCATGGTAACATAACCTCTCACTTCCTGCAGTTGACAGTAAAGAGATGGAAACACAAGCAAAATGCACACCACTCACTCAGTCAGCGGTCTTCAAGTTTGTGTGAATACAATACACAACGAAGAGAAGGTAGAAATGCTACTCATCCACGGAGAATGTAAGTTAGTCGACTATAACTTAGCAAATCGTTATTGCTACATACTTTATCTATAACGTGCTTTGAATAAATACGCACCACAATTCTCAACGTGATTTCAGAAAGTTTTATACATTATTATGGCATGATAAATAACTATTTTTGAATACTCCACTACTCTTCAAAGTGATACAGATATATGCACCAGTTTTCTGTAGGATACAAAGTCTCAGTTAGTAATGGTTGGATCGTTGTAACAGTCGTTCACTTCCCCTGTGACACGAGGGGCACACAACAAGTAATGCAACTCGGTTTTTTTTCTGAAATCAGGTCGGTTTTATTTAGGTTTTAAATAAACGATACTCTTCCCAACTCATTTGACTGCAAAATCCTATTTTTCCACATAATCTCCGTTCTATACCACGGCCTTACTCCACCTTAATGGGAGGTCCTGTATGTTCTCATGGTATTACTCTGCCAGCCGACGTCGGCGCCAACATCCTGCTGTGTCACTGGCCTCCAACGTCATCCACGTACTGCTTCCCGCGGAGTGCATCCTTCATTGTGCCAAGCAGCTGGAAGTCTGGAGGCGCGAGATCCGAGCTGTGGCGTGGATAAAGAAGAGTCCGCTGACGATTCGTGAGCTCCTCTCGGGTGCACAGACTTGTGTAAGGCCTTACGTTGTCATGGAGAAGGATGGGTTTGTTTGCATTTTTGTGGCAACGAACACGCTGGATCATTTCTTTGATTTCCTGAGGGCTTACACCTGTGTGCGACCGGCCGCCAGGAGGGAGATCGACAGGTTTGCGCGACCTTATTGCGATGATGAGACGGTTCGCCGAACGATTCACCGTTTTATGGAGATGGTGTCTATTCTTTCGGACATGTCTGAAAGAACAGATACCATCTTCATATACGAGGTGCATTCAAGTTCTAAGGCCTCCGATTTTTTTCTAATTAATTACTCACCCGAAATCGATGAAACTGGCGTTACTTCTCGACGTAATCACCGTGCAGATGTACACATTTTTCACAACGCTGACGCCATGATTCCATAGCAGCGGAGAAGGCTTCTTTAGGAGTCTGTTTTGACCACTGGAAAATCGCTGGGGCAATAGCAGCACGGCTGGTGAATGTGCGGCCACGGAGAGTGTCTTTCATTGTTGGAAAAAGCCAAAAGTCACTAGGAGCCAGGTCAGGTGAGTAGGGAGCATAAGGAATCACTTCAAAGTTGTTATCACGAAGAAACTGTTGCGTACCGTTAGCTCGATGTGCGGGTGCGTAGTCTTGGTGAAACAGCTCACGCGCAGCCCTTCCCGGACGTTTTTGTTGTAGTGCAGGAAGGAATTTGTCCTTCAAAACATTTTCATAGGATGCACCTGTTACCGTAGTGCCCTTTGGAACGCAATGGGTAAGGATTACGCCCTCGCTGTCCCAGAGCATGGACACCATCATTTTTTCAGCACTGGCGGTTACCCGAAATTTTTTTGGTGGCGGTGAATCTGTGTGCTTCCATTGAGCTGACTGGCGCTTTGTTTCTGGATTGAAAAATGGCATCCACGTCTCATCCATTGTCACAAACGATGAAAAGAAAGTCCCATTCATGCTGTCGTTGCAGGTCAACACTGCTTGGCAACATGCCACACGGGCAGCCGTGTGGTCGTCCGTCAGCATTCGTTGCACCCACCTGGATGACACTTTTCGCATTTTCAGGTCGTCATGCAGGACTGTGTGCACAGAACCCACAGAAATGCCAACTCTGGAAGCGATCTATTCAACAGTCATTCGGCGATCCCCCAAAACAATTCTCTCCACTTTCTCGATCATGTCGTCAGACCGGCTTGTGCGATCCCGAGGTTGTTTCGGTTTGTTGTCACACGATGTTCTGCCTTCATTAAACTGTCGCACCCACGAACGCACTTTCGACAAATCCATAACTCCATCACCACATGTCTCCTTCAACTGTCGATGAATTTCAATTGGTTTCACATCACGCAAATTCAGAAAACGAATGATTGCACGCTGCTCAAGTAAGGAAAACGTCTCATTCTCGCCGCTGGCGGTAAAATTCCATCTGCCGTACGGTGCTGCCATCTCTGGGACGTATTGACAATGAACGCGGCCTCATTTTAAAACAATCCGCATGTTTCTACCTCTTTCCAGTCCGGAGAAAAAAAAATCGGAGGCCTTAGAACTTGAATGCACCTCGTAGTTACGGCTAACCGGCCATTGACCTCCTTCTTCCGTGCTGGATGCACACGCATTGCCCGAACTCTTACGGGACTCGGTAAGATTTGCTGCCGCGAGTAATGAGTGTAATGGGCAGGGGCAGTACGAATGTAGTGTGTGGACATTAATTTGGGAATGTGGGTCTCACGGGGAGCGTGGAAGGGATAAATCCCTGCAGTCGCACTATCCTCTGTGCCCTCGGTGGTTCAGCGTGTTCGGTCAGAGGGTTAGCTGGTTAGCTGTAATAAAAAACTGAGTTAATGGATTAACGACGAACTGAAACGGATCTCTTGCGATGTCCGCCCCGAGCAGATACAACGAACAAAATGAGATTAATATAAAAAAAGATGGATAGAGCGTCTGCCATGTAAGCAGGAGATCCCGGGTTCGAGTCCCGGTCGGGGCACACATTTTCAGCTGTCCCCGTTGATGTATATCAGCACCTGTTGACATCTTAGGGTCTTGATTTAATTATCATTTCACTCGCCGTTTTTGCTCAGTGTCAGGTCTGCGCAGACATTCTGCAAGCAACTATGAATAACTGCGATGCTCTGGTTTCCCGTCAAAATAAACTCACAAAGAGTGGCCACAACATTGGGATCACGGATTTATTTCAAACTTTGTTCACCTTAGGTCATAAAAACAACATAATGTGCAAGCAGTAAGGTGCACTTCAGTAGCAAAACCGCAAGAGAAGTTTTACACGTCTATTACGAAACTGAGGTATCTGTGCGAAGGTACTGGCCGTAAGAAGTAAGTCCGGTCAAGTGGGGCCGGCACGGTAGCTCAGCGTGATCGGTCAGAGGGTTAACTCCCCTCTGTAATAAAAAGCTGGGTTAATGGATCTTTGATGAAGTTGAACAAGCGTCATGGGACGCTCGCCCCGAACAAACAGAACGAACAAAAGCGAACAAAATGATTAAAGACAAAAAAAGTGTGTTCCGTCAGAGGGTTAGCTGTCCTCTGTAATAATAATAAAAAAAAACTGAGTGAACGGATCAACGATTGACTTTAACAGGTGTCGTGGGACGTCCGCCCCGAACATATACAACGAACAATAACGAACAAAAAGTGACAAAAAAGTGGTTAGTGTTCGCTCTTTTTAAGAGGTCCGTAGACGAGGCGACGGTTCGAATCGTCATGACATTCCTTATCGGCAGTAGTCGAAGAACACGGAGTCACCTTAATTTTGGCAGTACAATTGTAAATTCTGTGATATTCAAAAAATTTGTGTCTACACCATTTGTTCTTACCACGTTAGCAACGTCTCAACGCTACGCAGGTTAACTGCCAAATCGGGCCTGCCTCTGTGTCTGCAGCTCGAAGCTTCGAGGTGCAAAATTGTATGGATAAGGGTTTTCGTAAATCGCGACAGGCAAATATTTTCAGGGAACTCTACACGTTTCTTTGTTTACTTGTCGATGGTAATAAATATATTTGTTCTAACAATTAAATTTAATTGAAATAGAAGTAGTCAAATAACATGAATTCACTAAACCTTCATGCAAATATTCGTGGTTTTTTAATTATATTACCTCTCAAATGTCATATAAATTAAATAATATGACAAGTGATGAAAAAAATATACATTAAAAATTGTGTTTGAGCGGGAGTCTAACAGTCGTCCCATCCACGTTCGTCTTAGGATGTCCGCAGTTCGTGGTCTCGCGGTCGCGTTCTCGCTTCGCGAGCACGGGGTCCCGGATTCGATTCCCGGCGGGGCCAGGAATTTTTCACCTGCCTCGAGATGACTGGGTGTTTGTGTTGTCCTCATCATTTCAGCATCATTCGTGAAGTGGCGCGATAGGACTGAGCAAAGGTTGGGAATCTTACGGGCGCTGATAACTTCGCAATTGAACGCCCCACAAATCAAATATCATCATCTTCATCGTCTTAGGAATCTCAAACGCTAACGACATTCTTTTTAAAGTATCATTTTGTTCGTTTTTGTTCGTTGCATTTTCTTGGGGCGGGCGTCACAAGACACGTGTTCAGTTTCGTCGTTGATCCAACCCTTCACAACCATGAACTTTAACGGAGAGTAGCTACGCACAGATTCATGAACCACAAAAGAGACGTGAAAAACTCCTCTTGCGATTTTCTCGAAATTACCAGAGTAACGCACTTCTGGCACATTGTATTGTTTTAATGGCCTATCAAAGGTGTACAAAGCTTAAAGTAAACCTGTGATCGCCGGCCGGTGTGGCCGAGCGGCTCTAGGCGCTTCAGTCTGCATCCGCGCGACCGCTACGGTCGCAGGTTCGAATCCTGCCTCGGGTATGGATGTGTGTGACGTCCTTAGGTTAGTTGGGTTTAAGTAGCCCTAAGTTCTAGGGGACTGATGACCTCAGACGTTAAGTCCCATAGTGCTCAGAGCCATTTGAACCATTTTTTTGAAACCTGTGATCCCAAATCCGTGGCCTCCCCTTGTCAGTCCCAGCCCTCTGCTTGGGACGCACCCCCGCTACAGAAGCCATTTTGTAGGATACGTAGAGCACCCCCATCTACCGCAACTTCATTGAACTATAGGGGGTGAAGTAGGAATATTCCACGATCTCCTAGGCTGGCCGTGTGGCCAAGCGGTTGTAGGCGCTTGAGTTCGGAACTGCGCGACTGCTATGGTCGCAGACTGGAATCCTGCCTCGGGAATGGACGTGTGTGATGTCGTTAGGTTTAAGTAGTTCTAAGTTCTAGGGGACTGATGACCTCAGAGCCATTTGAACCACAATCTCCTACAACAAACTCCACATTTTTTTGAACCGAAATAGGCAGAGAAAAAAATGTGTTGTATTGCTTACTGAACGCCTCACGTAGAAATCCGTTCCTTGTCACAAAGCCATTTAAATGGTGATTAATTGAAAACCTCAGCTGCCGACAGGTGTTGTTGATGTACCTCGATGGGGACAGCTGAAAATGTGTGCCCCGACCGGGACTCGAACCCGGGACCTCCTGCTTACATGGCAGACGCTCTATCCATCTGAGCCACCGAGGACACAGATGAATAGCGCGACTGCAGAGACTTATCCCTCGCACGCTTCCCGTGAGACCCACATTCCCAACTGCCCACAATTCTGCATAATTATGTAATGTACCTAATAGATACTTGCCCATCTATTAGGTACATTACATAATTATGTAGCATTGTGGACAGTTGGGAATGTGGGTCTCACGGGAAGCGTGCGAGGGATAAGTCTCTGCAGTCGCGCTATTCATCTGTGTCCTCGGTGGCTCAGATGGATAGAGCGTCTGCCATGTAAGCAGGAGGTCCCGGGTTCGAGTCCCGGTCGGGACACACATCGAGGTATATCAACAACACCTATCGGCAGCTGAGGGCTTCAATTAATTATCATTTATTCTAGAGAATCTACACGGTCATCAATGGTATCTGTTCTTTCGAGAACAGTTACTATCTTCATATACCATTTAACTAACCGCTGTCTGAACATCCTCATCTTCGGAAAACCTCTTTCCCCCAGACGTTCCTTCAGCTCGCCGAAAGATTGAAGTCATGTGGTGCCGGATCTGAACTCACTGATCAGCATCGGGCACTTTCTGTGCGGCCTTCGTAAAACTGAAACTTCCTGGCAGATTAAAACTGTGTGCCCGACCGAGACTCGAACTCGGGACCTTTGCCTTTCGCGGGCAAGTGCTCTACCAACTGAGCTACCGAAGCACGACTCACGCCCGGTACTCACAGCTTTACTTCTGCCAGTACCTCGTCTCCTACCTTCCAAACTTTACAAAAGCTCTTCTGCGAACCTTGCAGAACTAGCACTCCTGAAAGAAAGGAGACATGGCTTAGCCGCAGCCTTGGGGATGTTTCCAGAATGAGATTTTCACTCTGCAGCGGAGTGTGCGCTGATATGAAACTTCCTGGCAGATTAAAACTGTCGACACCATTTCACTAACGTTGGGCACGACAGTGCATTTGATCCACATATCGCCAAAATTTCATAGTGAATCTTTGTGCAGTTTAGACGTTTTGTACACAAGAATCGTACTGCTCCGCTTACTTCGACTTTTTGAGTGCGTTTCCAGTTGCAGTGCGATTTCACTCGTACGCCGTTATCAGCCTCTGCTCCCTACTGCGGGAGAGCTGTGTCTGCGGGAAGCCCCGAACATGCACTCTCTTTTGACAACGCGCCACTTTTCCTTGCACGAGGGTCTTAACGTGGGGCAAGATATGTAACTTACTTTCTGAAGTAGTATATATGCAAGGTAGCACATTTATCATGACCATTCCCCCCCCCCCCCCCCCAAAAAAAACAATAAAAGCATCAAGAAAAATGTTGTTTACCTAATAGGGAGACATTGATCAGCATGTCTTTCTTATAACTTCTTTCGTTCCTCAGATAAGAACAGCAGAGAGTGCCTTTTCAAATACAGCCCTATATTTCTTATTTGGTGATCCACAACCTCTCCTCAACACTAAAAACGTTTGACAGTATATATCATGTCATTATTAAAAACAAAACATAAAACTGTCTTTGAACCTCCTGCACTAGCATACAAAGCACGCACCCGCGTTAAATCAACTCGTCCACCTGATGGAGTTGACAGCAAATAAATGGAAAAACAAGAAAATACGCACCGCGTATTCAGTCAACCGCCTTCAGTTGAATTTTGTATCGTGCGTCTGCTCCTGTTATCTGTAACATAAGCCGAATGAAGGAAGCGAGTAGGAGCAGGTGAGGTAAAGCTTTCGGTACTGCAAGTAAAGTAAAAGTGGTTTTACTTTAGTCCAACCCGAATTATACACTGAATACATAACTTGGTACAGGTGAGCTCGTAGGTGCGAAGCCGTGGTCCAGATAGAAAGCCTCAATAGCAAACTAAGCTAAAGCGATGGTTCTCGACCATCTGCTCTTGATGAACTTGGGGCGAAAGTTGAGCGGCGCTCGTAGAGCTCCACAGCGTCAGCTAGAGGGCGCTGTGGTCGGCGAAGATCTTCCGCTCTCGTAGTGCCGAGCTACGCATTGGCATCTTAACTATCGACACCACACACTCATTGTTCACATGGCTCTGAGCACTATGGGACTTAACATCTGAGGTCATCAGTCTCCTAGGCTTAGAACTACTTCAACCTGACTAACCTAAGGACAGCACACACATTTATGCTCGAGGCAGGATTCGAACCTGCGACCGTAGTAGCAGCGCGGTTCCAGACTGAAGCGCCTCACCATCTATAGCCGTCCTATCACCCTCACTCCCACACTTAAGTACCTTGGCGTCACCCTCGACCGTCGCCTCTCCTGGACTCCCCTCCTCCGGACAATCCAAGCCAAGGCACGCTCCCGACTCAGTCTCCTCAAGCTCCTCTCCGGCTGTACGTGGGGTCTGGACCCCTCCACCATCCTCCACACCTGTAAGTCCCTCATCCGCCCTATCCTTTGTTATGCCCATCCGGCTTGGATCTCCGCCCCACCTACCTTTTATAAATCCCTCCAAATCCTTGAACCTCATGCTCTCCGCCTCGCCTATCGCATCCGTCTCCCCTCCCCCACGCGGATCCTGTACGATCTCATCCCCTTCCCCCACCTCCTCCTTTTCCTTGAAAGGATACGGATCCTCTACACCGCCCGCAAACTCGATCCTCCTCACCCGCTCGTCTCCCCGATCCTCTCCCACCCCCGCCCGCTGCCGCGCCTGTATTCCCAAGTCCTGTCCGGTCTCCATCTCCATCTCTCCACCCTCCTTACCCTCTCCCAGGGTGGCTTCCGCCAGCTCCCCCTCCCTGATGATGTCCTCCTCCCCTCCATCTACCCCTCCTACCAACTTTAATCCTCCCTCCCTCTTCCTGTATCTGTTCCTTTGGGCATCCTCCATCCTCCATCCCTCCCCTCCCCTTCTCCCCACGGCCCCCCCTCCCCTGTCCTTCTACTCCTCCTCCCCTCTCCTCAGCCATTGGCATCTCTGTTCTCCCCTCTCCACCCACCCTCACCCTTCTTCCCCTCTTGGCAGGTCCCCGGACTCGCACACGCTACGTGGACTTTCGCGCGCCGGGGATCATCGCCATCTGTGTCTCGTGTGTGTGACGTCGTTTAGTGATTTTAGTGTCCGCCGTCACGCTTCTCCGTTCACTTGTGCCATCGGATTCATCAATGTTATGTGCGCCGTGTCAACGTGATTTCAGTGTCTTTCTCGTCGAGTGTGAACGGCTCCGTGTTTTTTGTGTGACTGTGAGCACTATTTTTTGCCCGTCACTATGTTCATTTTCATTCTCCATTCTTGTACTGTGATTGTCAACTCTATGGCTGAAGAGCGGCGTAGCATGCCGCTGCCAGTCTCCCTGATTGTTCAGGTGTTAAAATAACAATAAAGTAAAAAAAAAAAAAAAGACTGAAGCTCCTAGAACCGCTCGGCCACAAAGACCGGCCTATCGATACCACATTGAAGACGTGGGGTGACAGTCGAGTTGGTATTCCACTGCTGTCTGGGGCCTTTCCAGACACGGTTGCGTCCTGAAATCTCAACTGACTGGAGTAGAATTGTCTTCAGTATGCGTCTCACTTGGAACTGAGCCCCAAGGCCCAGCGAAGACGTGTCTGGAGGCGCCTTGGACAGCCATGGGTTACCGTCCTCTCTGTCGTCCGCCATACGACACGACAACCAGGAATGATGGTCTGGCGTGCAATTTCTTTTCGTAGCAAGACCTCTTTGGTTGTCATACGCGGCACTCTTACCGCACAGCAGTACGTCGACGACATTCTACGCTCCGTTTTGCTGCCCTTCATGGCAAGCCACCCTGGGCTTACATTTCAGCAAGATAATGCTGGCCCGCATAGGGTGAGGTTTTCTAATGTTTGTCTTCGTGCTCGCCAAACCCTATCTCGGCCAGCAAGGTCGCCCCATCTCTCACCATCTGAGAAGGCTTGGTGCCGTATGGGCAGGGTCCACCAACCAGCTCCGGATTTAGATGGTCCAACTCGCCAATTGGACAGAATCTGGCACGACATCCCTCATGGGAACATTCAACAACTCTTATCAACACCAAGCCGAATGCCTGTACGAAGGACCAGATGTGGACAAGCATGCTATCGACTTGTTCAGCTTGAGAAGCTCTTTCTCTTGAACAAATTATCCAATTTCCCTGAAATTGTAATCGTTTGTTTGTTTGTTTGCACATGTACATCACACCTACCGGTTTCCGTCCCATTCGGAAAATTCCTTTGTGGTTCGACGTTTCTTGTCGTAGAGTGTATTTGGGATGGTCAAAGTAAATTATATAAGGTGAGTCAGGGGGGGAAATGATTCTGGACAAAAAAACTTCAAATGAAACATATACCCTTTTCTTAACCGTATCCGACGGAGAGCTATTTGGAAATCACGCGGTTCAGTCGCTTGTCCTCCTTCACCATCAGCTTTCACATGCCAATACAACAACGCGACATTAGATTACGTAGTGCTGTCTTGACTGACCGTTTCTCAGTGAACGCGCAGTGTGGTATTATTGACGACAAACTCATCGATCCAGTTGTTTTTGATAACCATCTTACTGGATTGAAGTATCCCGATTTGTTTGAAAATGTGTTACCAGCATACTTGGAGGATATTCCTGTGGCAACACTATGTCATATGCACCTTTAGCATGTCGCGGCTTCTGCACGTCCCTTACAGTCAATGGCACAGTACCTTACTGAAACATATCGTGGGCGTTGAATCGGTCACTGTGTAGTAATTTTTCGGTCATCGAGGCTACCCAATCTTACTTCATTAGATTACTGTTTGTGGGGATAGCGTAAGAGCGCGGAGTGTTCACAAAGGAGGAAGTTCTCACTTGTGTTTTACTTGCGTGTGCTCAAATAAAGAACCATACTAATGAATTCAGATCAGCTACACAGTAGCTGTCTGAAAGAGCTACAAAACGCATTGCAGGTGACGGCAGACATTTTTAACGTGTTTGGTAGGAAAATTGAGATCGGTAATGGGGTCATAAGAGAAAACTGATGAGCAGAGTGAACTGTAGAGATGTACTATCTGCAGGAGAAAATGAGGTCCGGTACGATACACACAAAGACCGATTAGCTCTGGTATGTAGCAATACCTACGCTGACGTCACTGAAGAGCGCTGGAAAAGCATGGTCACTCTCTGAAATTACTCGAGGGCTTGTACTCCAAGTAATAAGTAGTCCGAGTTAATTTTCCTCGTAATGTATCATCAGGAAGCATATGTTGGCTTGCGAGTCCTTCTTACAACAGGTTGCTTCACGTCTGTGATCTGTCCACGATATACATGTAATTGGATTCCGTCTAAAGATTTCTCCACCCAATGCAAAGGTAGTAATCCAATGCAAATGAGATGGCCGCTACTTGTGTATCTTCGTACATGTCATTCTTGTGGAATAAAGAGGACAGTTGAATAAGCACGATAAAGTTCAGGGTTCTTTATCAAAATGATAAATAGTGCCGACAGTTCTTTTTTTTATTTTTATTCTGGAGAGTTTTCAGACGACTTCCAGTAGGATATCTTTATTTATTACTGGCCTGAAAAATTAGACTAAGTTAAGATATGAATTTCTGTAAGTGAATATCTGTCTGTGTCATTTGTGAAACCAACGAGTTAAATTCGAATAATTTGACATTCAGTTTACAGCAGCCTGTAAACAACAAACATCGTTTCTTTATATCTCTTCCGAATCCGCGAAATTCCCCCACCATTTATGAAGGTTCATATAGCATGATCACTACGTAGACTTTTAGTTTAACAAGGGTACCTTACGGTCTGGGAAATTCAGTTCGGGATTATCCTTCACAGGTTAGTAGTGTACCCCAAGGGTGCCAACCGTAAAAATTGTAAAGTGCATCAGCCATAAGATTCTGAACACAAGGGCACTGAAGTTTTACGCGCAGCGCACGTATCGGTCAATTGATACTCTACGGCAACACAGCAAAATATCTGTGCCTGTAGTCGACTCGTTTGTCATGCGGGCGACCCAGGTTCGATCATATCTTTGTGTTTATTTTGTTTTTCGAATAATTTTAAAAAATTGTAAAAACTTTTAAATATTTAAATAAAGTTAATGACCCAAATAGACTTATTTTATTTATAAAATGACTGTTGCAGCTAATTACATAAAAAGGAAATTACGATTAACATTTCATTTTCAAAAACGTGAATAACTTCAAAAGCATTTTAATTGGAGATAACTTAAAGATTTGATTGCCACTATATCAAAATTTCGGGTAGGGTTTTATTTATGCAAAACGTTTCAGCATATCATCATTATTTGTGAATGACGTAATTTAAGTACAATCAACAGAATGATAATTATCATAAAAACATTGAAAACGAAAAATATTTTAACATGTAGTACAATTTACGAAGGACGACTGTTTATAACAACACCCATTAAAAAAAAAGAAAAAATCTGTTCGCAAACGTACTACGTTAACATTCATAAGAACTTTTCTTTTATCAGTAAGCGTGGAAACGTACCAGGCATAATTGATCATTTCGTTAAAAATGGGCGATGACAGTTGATGCGCCGGCCAGTGTGGCCGTGCGGTTCTAGGCGCTTTAGTCTGGAACCGCGTGACCGCTACGGTCGCAGGTTCGAATCCTGCCTCGGGCATGGATGTGAGTGATGTCCTTAGGTTAGTTAGGTTTAATTAGTTCTAAGTTCTAGGCGATTGATGATCTCAGAAGTTAAGTCGCATAGTGCTGAGAGTCATTTGAACCATTTGAACAGTTGATGCTCTATTGATTGTTTTTTGTTTATATATTCTTCACGGGAATTTATTTCTGTATTATTTTCAATCGGATAAGCGCAATTTTTATAAGCTTTATTAGATTTTTTTACCTTTATCTGAAAACAGACGTCACAAGGTTGAACAAGAGGAGTGCATTTTTGGAGGAATCACTTTAATTTTACATGCCAGTGATTTCTCGTATTCCTAAAAGATTTCGTCATATAATTCTGGCTATGCTTGTCCACCTCTTGAGTCAATAAATAATAGAAACCACTCTTTTCCTACCTAACATTTTAAACAATGGCTGAGAAGACAGATTTCGAAGACGATATTACAACATTCTTACATTTTTACGCACGTTCGCTTACTGTTTTTTTTTTTTTTTTTTTTTAACTCTGGAGGAGAATGTTACCGGTTGCTTCTTGTAAATAACCAAATACTTGAGGAAGGACTTTTCTAGAGGGTAGGACTTTTCTAGAGGGTAGGACTTTTCTAGAGAGAGCATATTGAGCAGTTTCCATTGATCCACGGTTAAAGTCCAATGATCCCGTGCCGACTGCAATCATAATTGACGATGTCGGGAACACGTAGTGGTGGTCTGCTGACGAGCTCCATGTTCAACAATGTACAATAAACAATGTGCTCCGAAACACTCCTGGGCGCACCAGCGTTTTGCTCTTTCGGCTGAGATGCCACAAATCATCATCTATCCCACTTTACCGAGAATACAAGCCTCTGAACCCCACGTTCTGTGAAGAGTCATGGACGTCCAACCATTTAGCGCCTAGTGGTAGTTTCACTTCACTCTACCTCTCTCCGTAGATGCAACAAGACTCAAGCACGTGAACATACGAACAGCTACCCCGTCTTCGAGATACTCTTTCACAGGCTCTGCGTAAAAATAATATGCTCTTTGTCAAACTCGGTTATCTCATTGGATTTCCCCATTTGCAGTCCATATCTTCTCTAGATGATCCCCTGTTCGTGTCTGCTCCGCTTACGTACTTTTGCTACCGCAACACCGCCAGACATCATACGACGTCGCAGTGGGTAGTGGTCGCAAAGTTTTGGCTTATCGTTGTTTGCTCGGCGTAGCAAAGCAGCTGAAATCAAGACTCGAATCCAAATTGTATACCAGTCAGGTTCCTTTCAGAATATGCTGATACAACAGCTGTACACCTAGCAATCATATACAACCGCTGGCTAGTTGAAAGTTCAGTACCTAAAGGCTGGAAAGTTGCACAAGTCACACCAATATCCAACAAAGGAAATAGGAGTAATCCGCCTAGTTAAAGAGACACATCAGTAACGTCGATTAGCAGTAAGATTTTGGAACATATACTGTTGCTGAGAGTTCTTCCGGGTTGTATGGCCGTGGTCCATGCAACTCTTCTATCCCTGACGTTTCGTCCAAACCTACGTTGGACATCTTCGGAGGCGCTCCTGGTTGTGCTGAGTCTCTTGCCGACAGTCCGAAGATGTCCAACGTAGCTTTGGACGGAACGTCAGGGATAGAAGAGTTCTATGGACCACGGCCATACAACCCGGAAGAATTCTCGGCAGCTCAAACATTCGGTCGTGAAAGCCTTCATTGTATGAACACATACTGTGTCCGAACATTATGAATTACACCGAAGAAAGCGATTTTTTGACAGTCCGTACGGATTCAGAACATATCATTCTTGTGGCTTGATTTCCTGTCACAATGGTTACTGTTCGTAGTAATTGAGTAAAACACATCGAGTAAAACAGAAGTAATTTCTGACTTTCCGCAAGGAAGTGTTATAAGCCCTCTGCTGTTTCTGATCTGCATAAACGACGTAAAAGCTAATCTGAGCAGCCCTTTTAGATATTTGTAGATGATGCCGCCGTTTACCTGCTTGAACTTGTAAAGTCGTCAGATGTTGAAAAGGAATTGCGGAATGAGTTACATAAGATATCTGAATGGTGTGAAAAGTGGCAATTGAATCTAAATAATGAAAAGTGAGAAGTCATCCACGTGAGTACGAAAAGCGCTCCCCTTAATTTCGGTTTCACGATAAATCAACAAATCTAAAGGCTATAATTTCAACTAAATACTTAGGGATTACCATTACGAATAACTTAAACTGGAACGATAACACAGATAATGTTGTGGGGAAAGCAAACCAAAGACTCCCATTTATTGACAGAACACTTAGTGCAACAGGTCTACTAAAGAGACTGCTTGCAACAAAGTTGTCCGCCCTCTTCTGGAGTATTGTTCTACGATGTGGGATCCGCATCAGATATGACTGACGGAGGATATGGATAAGGTTCATAGAAGGGTTGCTCGTTTTCTGTTATCGCGAAATAGGGAAGAGAGTGTCACAGCTTTGATGCATGAAATAGAGTGGCAGTCGTTAAAACAAAGGCGTTTTTCGTTGCGGCAGGATCTTCTCCTTACATTGGAATCACCAAATTACTCCTCCGATTGCGAAAATATTTGGTTGGCTTCCATCTACATAGGGAGAAATGATCATTATAATAAAGTAAGAGAATTTTTCTCCGGCGCGCCTTTCGAGAGCGGAACGGTAGAGAAAATGCTTCAAGGTGGTTCGATGAACCCTCTTCCGGGCATCTAATTGTGAATTGCTCAGTAATCATATAGGTGTAGATGTAACATACTGGGTGATCAAAAAGTCAGTATAAATTTGAAAACTGAATAAATCACGGAATAATGTAGATAGAGAGGTACAAATTGACACACATGCTTGGAATGACATGGGGTTTTACTAGAACCAAAAAAATACAAAAGTTCAAAAAATGTCCTACAGATGGCGCTTCATCTGATCAGAATAGCAATAATTAGCATAACAAAGTAAGACAAAGCAAAGATGATGTTCTTTACAGGAAATGCTCAATATGTCCAACATCATTCCTCAACAATAGCTGTAGTCGAAGAAAAAAGTTGTGAACAGCACTGTAAAGCATGTCCGGAGTTATGGTGAGGTATTGGCGTCGCATGTTGTCTTTCAGCATCCCTAGGCATGTCGGTCGATCACGATACAGTTGCGACTTCAGGTAACCCCAAAGCCAATAACCGCACGGACTGAGGTCTGGGGACCTGGGAGGCCAAGCACGACGAAAGTGGCGGCTGAGCACACGATCATCACCAAACGACACGCGCAAGAGATCTTTCACGCGTCTAGCAATACTTTTTTTTGTTCTAATAAAACCCCATGTCATTCTAAGCATGTGTGTCAATTTTTACCTTTCTATCTACATTATTCTGTGGTTTATTAAGTTTTCAAGTATATACTGACTTTTTGATCACCCGGTACTTTTTTATACGATGATTAAAACAGTGCGAGTAGCTCTCGTGTTTTCCGATGTTCATTCGTTACCAAGTAACAGTTCTTCTTCATTACGTGGGATCGGTAGCAGTACGCTTATTGTGATCCCTAACAATACGCACATTTTTGAATACACTGACAAAGAACGAATGTTTTACGCTATTCCAGAGGGACCTTTTTCAAATTTACGAATGCACTGCAGAAGGAGTTGTACGCGTCCTGTTGTGACTAAGAATGGTTCCGAAATGTAAAACCTTTTTTGTTCTGTTTTGAACAGATCGGCTACGTTGCTCAGACGGAACGAAGAGTCCCGTAAGATAATTGGAATCGGCGCTTACATGCAATGGCACTCGCGATCGGTCCGCTAATTAGCCGAACAATAGGCGCGCCTGCGACCGCACCCCGCACCTCACCGTCTTGCCTGCCGCGGACAATTGCTCGCCGCCGCTGTGCGGAGGTGAGTCGGCACATCGCCAGAGTCAACGTCCTCGCTTCCTGAAGCAGGTGCACCGGTGTGCGGTTACAATGCACACACTCTGTCGCCACACTCCCTTTACTGCCTCGAGCGTCACGTTTCGTAAAGCTCAGAACGCGACAGCTCGAGAGCCGTTCAGTGTTTACAGTTTTACCAGTTCCACCGAGTTCGCCAGGTTTATTTGTGCGCATATCATTTGTCTCGGTCTAAATCTACATCTACACCTACATACGTATTCCGTAAGCCACTGTACGGTGCATGGCGAAGTGTATCTTGTACCACTACAAGTTACTCGTATTTCCTTTCCTATTCTACATCTACATTTATACTCCGGAAGCCACCCAACGGTGTGTGGCGGAGGGCACTTTACGTGCCACTGTCATTACCTCCCTTTCCTGTCCCAGTCGCGTATGGTTCGCGGGAAGAACGACTGCCGGAAAGCCTCTGTGCGTGCTCGAATCTCTCTAATTTTACATTCGTGATCACCTTGGAGGTATAAGTAGGGGGAAGCAATATATTCGATACCTCATCCAGAAACGCACCCTCTCGAAACCTGGACAGCAAGCTACACCGCGATGCAGAGCGCCTCTCTTGCAGTCTGCCACTTGAGTTTGCTAAACATCTCCGTAACGCTATCACGCTTACCAAATAACCCCGTGACGAAACGCGCCGCTCTTCTTTGGATTTTCTCTATCTCCTCTGTCAACCCGACCTGGTACGGATCCCACACTGATGAGCAATACTCAAGTATAGGTCGAACGAGTGTTTTGTAAGCCACCTCCTTTGTTGATGGAGTACATTTTCTAAGGACTCTCCCAATGAACCTCAACCTTGCACCCGCCTTACTAACAATTAATTTTATGTGATCATTCCACTTCAAATCGTTCCGCACGCATACTCCCAGATATTTTACAGAAGTAACGGCTACCAGTGTTCGTTCCGCTATCATATAATCATATAATAAAGGATCCTTCTTTCTATGTATTCGCAATACATTACATTTGTCTATGTTAAGGGTCAGTTGCCACTCCCTGCACCAAGTGCCTATCAGCTGCAGATCTTCCTGCATTTCGCTGCAGTTTTCTAATGCCGCAACTTCTCTGTATACTACAGCATCATCCAGGAAAAGCCGCTTGGTACTTCCGACACTATCCACTAGGTCATTTACATATTCGTAAATAGAGCGAGGGTAAAACGACTGTCCATACGCCTTCGTACGTGTCCTAAATTGTGGGAGTGCCTCCTTCTTATGAACGAGGGACAGCGACGGAAAACACACTGAAGCGTCAAAGAAACTGGTATAGCCATGGATATTCAAATACAGAGGTATGCAAACAGGCAGAATACCACGCTGCGGTCAGCAATGGCTGTATAAGACGACAAGTGTTTGGCGCAGTTGTTAGATCGGTTACTGCTCCTAAAATGGCAGGTTATCAAGATTTAAGTGAGTTTGAACGTGGTGTTATAGTCGGCGCACAAGCGATGGAACACAGCATCTCCGAAGTAGCGATGAAGTGGGGAATTTTCCGTACGACCATTTCACGAGTGTACCGTAAATATCAGGACCTGGTAAAACGTCTAATCTCCGACATCGCCGCGGCCGGCAAAAGATCCTGCAAGAACGAGGTCAACGATGACTGAAGAGAATCGTTCAACGTGACAGAAGTCACACGTTCTGAACTACATATACTGGGGCTACAAAAGATGAGTCACAGGTAGCAAGTGCATTTAATAGTGATTTCGTACATGTGGTAGAGAGCATAGGGGCAGATGGTTCAAGAGCAAAATCACAGCAGTATGTTGACAATGTAACTTCCATAAAATTCAATCATATGCATGTATCACCAACTTCTCTTTCTGAAATTAAGAAAATTGTAAATTCTTTCACAAATACGTGCTAATCCGATTTTGATGGTGTTTCCAGTACAGTACGAAAAATTTCCTCACATGTAATAAGCCCTGTCTTTTCTGAAATATGTAATACATCACTTACTCTAAGTTCTTTTCCACAGAGACTGAAAATTCGGTTGTTAAAGCCGTATTTAAGAAAGGTGATAGGGGAGACATTAGTAACTACCGACCTGTTTCACTGTTAACACCATTCTCCAAAATTTTTCAGAAGATGATGTATTCTAGAATAGTATCTCACCTTAGCGGCAGTAGTATGCTTACCAAAACGCAGTTTGGGTTTCAGAAGGGTTTTTCTCTCTGAGAATGCCACTTACACGTTCACTTACCAGATTTTACAAACACTAAATAATAAAATAACGCTAATTAGTATTTTCTGCGACCTCTCTAAGGCATTTGACTGTGTGAATCACAGTATGCTCCTAGACAAATTGATGTTTTATGGGATCGATGGTATATCCGACTAAGGGATATATCATATCTAAACAAAAGAATGCAAGGAGTTGTACTTAGTAATTCAAACAACATACTCCAGGGACATAATTCTCACTGGAGAAATCATGTATGGGGTTCCTCAAGTTTCAGTCTTAAGTTCACTAATGTTCTTCATATATATAAAGCATCTTTTGTCTCAAATAAAACAAGCAGAATTAGTTCTTTTTGCAGTGGCACTATTATTGTAATCGATCCAAACGTATCTACAGAAACAGAAGAAATGGCAAACAAAGCCTTAAAATTATCTTTAGCTCGTTTTCTGCGTACGGTCTCATTCTCAATTTTAAAAGGACTCAACATATTCGGTTCTGCACATCTAAAGGTATTAAATCAAAGAAAAGTGTAACACATGGAGAGTAAACAATAAATAGGATGAAAACTTCAAAATTCTTATGGATCCGTACTGGTGAGAATTTAAATTGAAAAAAAAATTGGAACTCCTACAACAACTTATTTCTGCCACATTTGCTCTTAGGATCATTGCAAATCTTGGGGAGAGACAAATCAGTAAGTTGACATATTTTGCATATTTTCATTCAATAATACCATATGGAATAACATTGTGGGATGCCTCATCTTTAAGAATGAAAATCTTCATTGCCAAAAAACAACAATTTGTGGTGCTTACCCACGATCATCCTGTAGACATCCGTTTAAGGAGTTGGGAATTTTGACTACTGCTTCTCAGTACATTTATTCACTCATTAAGTTTGTTGTAAATATTATGCTACAGTTTAAAAAGAACAAGGTACATAATTACAGTACCAGAAGAAAAAATGACATTCTTTACCCCACATTAAGGTTGTCTGTAGCACAAATAGGAGTGCACAATGCTGCAACAAAAATTGTTGATCAGTTACGCAGTGATATAAAAGTCTGACAGGCAGAAAAGGAAAATTTGAAAACAAACTAAAAAATTTCTGCATGACAACCCCTTCTATTCCGTAGAAGAATTTCTCTTATTGTAATGTGTAAAAGGTGGTGGGCAGGAATTACTAACTCACACATGTATATTTTTTTCCTTTTTTTAAAAAAAAGAAAGAATTCTTAGAAATGTTTAGAATATAACGGTATGTACAAATTAATTTGTGATGTGAACGTAAAATGACTCCTTCCACATCATTACGATCTATCGAGCAAAATCATCCGTGGAACATGTAACTAAACAATTCACCGCCATGTTACACGGTAAAATTCGGAGTTCCCTAGCGGTAGTGGGCTGCATACATGTAGACCTGAAGAATAACGAAGTAGAATGTCAATAGTGTTTGTTGTATTTAAAGAGTTGTAAGTGTTTTCACACAATAATCTGAAGCTCTACTTTTCAGCACGTCCTCGTTAGATCTTAACCTCAAATTTGGCTCTCTAGCTGGTCGAAGCAATTTTCAAAAAATACCTAAACAGTCTCATTCGAGCCCTGATCCTATCACCCATTTTCATAGCGGGAGTGACTCATTTAACAGCCATCAAGTGGTATTAGCGGTATGTGGGAAAAAAAGTCATTCCTTTAAAGCGACGCGAAAATCCCCACTAGAAAATACAAAAAAAAAAAAAAAAAACGGATTTGCAATTTGTTATATAAATCTCTTGGTCAGAAAGATATATGACTCCTGATAAAGAAAAAGGATGTTCTGAGAATTGCTATTTGAACAGAAGGCACAACAAGATGATAATGATAAAGTATACCCGGCAATGATATCACCACAGTAGAAATTGCTGAAGAAACTGAGCGTATGAAATTCACTGACCTTCTTGGTAACACGAAAAAGTGAACAAATTAATCGTGAGAATGGGTTCTAACTCCTTAATACCATCTGAGTTCTACGAACAGACTCAGTTTGAACAGAAGGACAATGGTAATTATAACAAAACTAAGACGTTACGACAAAGCAATTCTTATTTGCATCTATACGCACAGTAAAGGGGCATAAATGTTAGAGTGAGAGTGATAGCTATTTAAACACCTAAATGTATTTCTCACAACGGACGGAATACTATCTTATGTCTCTTGAAATAATGCCGGTCATTTATATCAGGATATACAAACATGGTATCATACATCTGTTCTGACGCTAGAGCGTATTTTTGTGATTGAGAGATTAACATTCCTTAGTCAGCTTAAGAGACTCACTGCCATCTGATAGCAGAACATGAATGCAATGAATGTCATGTTATCTGATCGCTACCGGATAATGTTTGCTTTACAACTAACAACTCGTTGAGAAATACCTAGCGCGAGAAACTCCGTTCCTCTTCTCTACCGTTTTATTACTTCTTAACATGTCAGTGTGTAGCTTATCAGTTTTATTTATTTCATATGTCATCTGAAGGAGCTATAGATTATATGCATCCAGCTTCTTTCGTAAGTTTCGCTTTCATTTGTATCACATTTCATCAACTAACTATTCACGAGGCAGAATTCTCTCTCTCTCTCTCTCTCTCGCTGTGTGTGTGTGTGTGTGTGTGTGTGTGTGTGTGTATGTGTGTGTATGTGTGTGCGTGTGTGTGTGTGTCAAGGCCATTGCTGTTACCTTCCTCTCATCCACATGTATTGAACCATATGGGACTTAACATCGGAGGTAATCAGTCCCCTCAGATGGGTATCTTTACGGGCGATCTGTGCAGGAAAGAAAACGGAATTAATCGGATGAAAGTGAGGATACATTACTCCCCCTCCCCCAACACACACAGTAACAAAACTTCATATCAATCTCCGTGTATATGTTTCTGACAAAGACCATTTCTGCTACACATAGATCGATGAGATTATTTAATCTTACAATGGCAGAGAGGATGAAATTTTTTTATTTGAAAACACCAAACGAAATTATGTTAGTCTCTGCGAAAAATTAATCTCTAATTCGATTTTACACGCACTTTTTAAATCGCTTTGAAGCTTTTCCTAAGAAATGTTTTCTATTAGTAGTTTAGGAGAGACCACGACGTTAACACTATGAAGTTAACGTGTAGCCTCAGCTGCAATTTAGTGTTACTAACGCTATACACTTCAAGCGTTTAAGCCAACTTTAAAACGAGGCTTTTAGCGCTGTGGTGAAGGCCTCATTATCAGATGGATGTTAATCCAAGTACTCCCTCCTTCCTGTTCCGAAGGAACGGGCTTCAATTTACTGTCCCTCCATTCCCATTTGTTATTTAATTGTCCTTGTAGGAAATTCCTCCAATTAGTAATTAGGTCTGATTAATCCTCTCAATCTCTTACAGCACTGTAATCTATCCATGAAATGTGTCTTATGGAAAAAATGATTCATGCTGCCAAAGATATGGGAGTGCAAAACCTAGGCAAAGACCTCGTGGTTTGTGGAGTACCGGAACACGTCCGGATATGGAGAAATTGTCATATGATAAATAAATTGAGACACGATTCAGCCGATACGACCGCTAAGAAAGGAAGTGGAGAGGCATTTTGATCCGGCGTGTCTTCCCCCTGCACACAGTCATCTCATTACCGCACAGAAGGATCAAGTGGAAGATAGTTTTTAACGGTGGTAAACAACAGATTGCAGTCAATTTCATCGTCCACTCAGTCACGCAGGTCGCACCTGTTCTCAATACGATGCAAGTGGCAATTGCGCTCGGAACAGCGTTCTGCGTAGTTGAGTGTACTAAGTTGGAGCTGACTGACTTCGAAAGTGGGCAGATTTGTTGGTGCTTCCTTGGTGAGCGCTTCAGCAACCAAATGAGGGCAAGTCTTTGGTGATTCTAAGAGGAACCATACCGAAGATTTATTCCGCATAAGGTTCAAGTGGTTCAAATGGCTCTGAGCACTATGGGACTTAACTGCTGAGGTCATCAGTCACCTAGAACTTTAAGAACTACTTAAACCTAACTAAGCTAAGGACATCACACACATCCATGCCCAGGGCAGGATCCGAACCTGCGACCGTACCGGTCGCGCGGTTCCAGACTGTAGCACCTAGAACCGCTCGGCCACCCCGGCCGGCTTCCGCATAAGGGACAGAGGTAAAACATCATTCACTAAGGTACAATGCGGTCGGAACTTGAGTGGTCGTGACGGACGATTATTGAAGGAGGCTGTGACGAGAAGCAAGAGAACGACAGATGCAAAAATCATTCTACAGCTGACTGTCGCACTCGCGAACCTTGTCAGTACCAAAACAACAGGAAGAGAACTCCAGCAGCAGAGAATTGCAGAGCGAGATGGGATTCCGAAACCACTCAGCAGTGATGTTAATTCCGTAACGGGAAAATGTGGTGCCGAAACCGTAAACCTGAATGGACTATGGGGCAGTGAAAGAAAGTTATTTGGTAGTATGAGTCTTGTTCATCAATTACTTCTGGCCGAGTTTACGTCCGAAGAGTGAAAGACGGCGGGAGTTTGGTGATGATTTGGGGAGCCATGTCGTATTATTCCATGGGTTCCATGGGGATTTTGCAATGACACATTACTGTCAAGTATTATGTGACCATTTCGGTTGCTCATGTCCTCTGCTGTTCCTTATTCATGTGAATGACCTCCCACTTAACGTTCAGAAAGCGGGACTAGTACTTTTCGCAGATGACACGAGTGTTATAATAAATCCCATTCCAGAAAAAGCAGCTGAAGATACTGTTAAGGATGTCTTTCAAAGAATTATTAAGTGGTTCTCAAAAATTGGACTCTCCCTTAATTTTGAAAAAACTCACTATATCCAGTTCTGTACACGTATAGAGTCATAGCGACAATTGATGTAGCGTATGATCGGGGCTGAGTTAACAGGGTAGATTTCTCGAAATTTTTGGGTGTTCACATTGATGAGAACTTGAACTGGAAGAAGCATATTACTGAGCCTCTCAAACAACTAAGGTCAGCTTCTTTCGCTCTTCGTATAATCGCTAGTCACGGTAATAAACAGATCAGCCTCCTAACGTACTTTGCATATTTCCACTCAATAATGTCTTATGGAATAGTTTTCTTGGGTAACTCACCACTTAAACATAAAGTATTGATTTCACAAAAGAGAGCAGTGAGAATAATTAGTGGTTTTCACCCAAGGACGTCATGTAGGAACCTTTTCAAGGAGGCATTTTAACTGCACCATCAGAGTACATATATTCGCTAGTGAAATTTGTTACAAATAATATCTTAAGTCCCGAAGAACAGTGATGTTCATACGTACAACACTAGGGGGAAAATTATCTTTCCTATCCGTTATTGAAGCTGTCAATTGCTCAAAAAGGAGTACATTATTCAGCAACAAAAATCTTTGATCATTTGCCCAACAACATAAAGTGTCAGGCAGGTAGCAGATTAAGTTTTAAATCTAGCTTAAAATCATTTCTTTTGGACAATTTCTTCTACTCCATGGACAAGTTTCTGTTTCATAAATGGTAAAAAAAATTCTACCTTTTGATCTAGTTGCAAGCGTAGAACTAAAAATTTCAGTAATATTAATATTAGCACTATTCATATATTTTGTAATCTGACTCGTTCCACATCATATCGATAAAATGATCGGGTAAATGATCTACGGAACATGACTTAACCAAAACAAAACCAAAGCCTGGTGCAACGTTAGTTCTCCAATGGTGATACTGTGTTCCACGGCGACGGGCCTCTCTTCACACAACTCGCATCGTCAGGGATTGGTTTTGCGAGCACAAGGATGAATTGTCGCATCTACCCTGCCACCACAGTCAGCATATCTCAATCTACTGAGCCATTGTTGTCTACTTTGGAAACAAGGATGCATGATTGCTATGCACCTTTATCATTGTTATCTGAGCTTGCAAATATTTTCCAGGAAGAATTGTATAAGATTTCAAACCATACCTGTATTCATTCATTCCGAGATTACTGGAAGCTGTTTCCATAGCGAACACTTTTCCTGCACCGCACTGGGCAGGACAACGTGTTTATAATGTTTCCACCACCACCCTCCAGTATGTGATCGTCACCGTACCACTTCCGGTGCAACATATTTGAACTACATATACTGACATAAGAGCAACCGGCAGATTTTCTGGATACCTGTCCACCATCCTAGCTGATAACGACAACTGTGTAGCAAGCATTTTAAAATTATAACAGGCAATTTTAATTTTCCTATTCAGGTAATTCCCGTTCCATTCCCCCAGCATCACAAGTCAGGATCACTACAGTTTCCTTCAAATACAATGAGCTGAATATTTATTCATAGTCCAATGTATCATAAACACGTTTTTCAAAATTATTGGTGGATTTTAACACATGGTAAGATATCTGATAAATTGATTTTATCAATGATGGACACTAGAGAGCTCCATATTGTCCCAGATGTAAAGTGTTGTATTGGGATAACTTCGATATTTTAATTGCTGTAACAAGAATAAATGGATGCACGGGGACCTTAGGAACCTCAAGGCCCATACCAATAGTGACCGAGTTAACAAGCCATCTGTATAGTGAACCGATAAGAGAAATCTGTTCGGGACGGATGCGCACTGCGACATCAATGGAATACTGGCATGCCAGCTACCTAGAAACATGTCCCACACTCAGAGACAAGGCTGAGAATGGAGCAGGACGAGAAGTAACTTATCCCACTGTGTTGCGGGAAAGACGAGCGTATTTTAAACATACTGCAGTTGTCTTCCAGAAATTTAGCACCAATAGTGTGCTGAGAATATGACTGTGACGTTTACAACTCGCGCTTGTCGTGCGTGGTATCGCTTGTATCTCGCAACAAGAGTGGGCGACAACTTCTTGCTAGAAGCTGAAAGGCGTGATGAGCGGAAATTGTAAATGTCAGATCGTTTGAGTTAAAAGGAAGGTCAGTAATAACGTAGGATATAAACTCTCAAAAAGTGTCTGCTCCTTGTGGCTAGAGGTGTTAACGGTTTAGGTCTAAAGAAAAACCTTGATCCAACGCTAGGAACAGAAGAAACGTAAGGTAACTCCCGACCCGAGGACTTGGACAACGTGCGTCTGGAAAGTTCGGTGAATATCCTCAGAAAATAAAGGAAATGAGAGTTGCAAACAATATACCTCTGATGGCCTTCAAAACAATCACCATTAGCTATAACAAACTTCTGACATCTATTATAAAGCTGTTGGAAAGTGTACGGAAAGCCTTCTTGTGGAATCGAGCAAGCATTTGCTAACAGTTTTCAACAGCTTTACAAACGGCGTCAGTAGTGCATTATAGCTGAAGACCAGTACTGTTTTGTAAGTCTCGTTTCCTTTATTTTCTGAGACCATTCACCGAACTTTTCATACGCACCTTGTCTTATCCAGCAACTATTTTCAAGTACGTTGCTATTAGTTTTATTTTAGCAAACAGTCTTCTTGTTTGATGGCTTTCAACTTCAACCACATCCCCCCCCCCTCTCTGTATCTGGTGTCCACCCATTAATTACGTGCAACTTGGAGACTCCTAGCAGATAGAACACAATATATCCTCTTAGAGGAGTAGAATCATCAGATGTAAAAGTAACTTGGGGCTTCCACTACAGGAATGGCGTACGACCATTCGACCGTTACTCAACAATGGTACAAGATGTTTCAGGAGGAACTGTAAATGTTTTAGAAGGTAGCAGCGTAGACTAATACGAAGAGAAGATTCTGCATGTGTTTATCGGTTACAGAGATGCAGCTGGTCACAGAGATAAGTTTTCATTTCACCCGTTGGTACCCCAGATGCTATGGGTTTATCGAACGATTGCTAAGTTCGAAGTGCCATATATGATATTTTTCAGGAGATTGAAAAAATCGATGCATTTCTGTTTTGCATTCAAAAAAACTGAGAAGGTAGTTTGATACTGCAAAATTATGCTACTCACTGCATCACCGCAAAACATGAGACAAATTAGAAAATAAATAGTTTGTTGAGAACGTGGTGCGAGTATCAAAGTTTTTACAAGCTGATTCTTGCAAAGGAGAAAACATCAGTCATCTACCGTTAATAATGAAATTTATTCAAAAAATGTTCAAATGTGTGTGATTTACTAAGGGACCAAACTGCTTAGGTCATCGGTCCCTAGACTTACACACTACATAAACTAACTTATGCTAAGAACAACACACACACACACACACACACACACACACACACACACACACACACCCATACCCATACCGATGCCCGAGGGAGGACTCGGACCTCCGGCGGGAGGGTCGCGCAGTCCGTGACGTGACGCCTCAAACGACGCGTCCACTCCGCGCGTCCATTCCGCGCGTCTACTCCGCGCAGCTTGCAATTTATTCCCATACACGGCACCTTTACCATTTCGGACAAACAGGTTCATCTTCATACGCTGTTAACGTTTATATTGCATTTGTTCTTGTGTACAGTGTAGAAAAGAAAATCAATAAGTAATGTAGCAACATCAAATGTAATATAAAAGTGAACGGCCGTATGAAGATGAACCCTCGGTTCGAAACCTGTATCGGCACTGTTTCTGTGAACACGTAGCGTTGTTACAAACGTCTGGTTGAAGTTTTCCTCTCTGCAAAGATCAATTTGTATTTTGCACACCGTCACGGCCTCAAAAACCTCAGTTTTCGACAGAATAGCAAGAAGAACGTTTTTGCCCCGAGTGCCATTAATTGTGAGGCACTATGTTTCATATGCGATAATGTAGATAGGTTATTTGCTAGTAGCACTCTACCCAGCAAGAACCACTTCTCATAGCCTTCAAATTTTGGAAGCTAAGTTTCGCACAAAGGCCATCTGCCATCTGTTAATGCTTGTTTGAAAGACTTTCTAATGGTTTGGCACCTTGATCAGGTCTAGGGACTTGCAACAGTGTACCGAGAAAACAACAGCACTGAAACTGAGCATTACTGAAAAAATAAAAGCCATTCAGAAGTATTCCCATTTCCACTCTTCAATTGTTGACCAATTCTACAGAATCGTTTAAGCGTGCCGCGAGTAGTTACAAATGCTGAGTATGACGATATCGTATTTGCGTACAAAAAGCTTTTGTTGCTTGTAGAGTATATGGTAGACGAGTACCAAAGTCGAGAACGTTCGCGCCGGCCGCGGTGGCCGTGCGGTTCTGGCGCTGCAGTCCGGAACCGCGGGACTGCTACGGTCGCAGGTTCGAATCCTGCCTCGGGCAAGGGTGTCTGTGATGTCCTTAGGTTAGTTAGGTTTAAGTAGTTCTAAGTTCTAGGGGAATTATGACCTAAGACGTTGAGTCCCATAGTGCTCAGAGCCATTTGAACCATTTTTTTAGAACGTCCGCAGGTGTTTTCTCTAAACATTATTTAAAATGGCTCTGAGCACTATGGGACTTAACATCTGAGGTCATCAGTCCCTAGAACTTAGAACTACTTAAACCTAACTAACCTAAGGACAGCACACACTTCCATGCCCGAGGCAGGATTCGAACCTGCGACCGTAGCGGGCGCGCAGTTCCGGACTAAAGCGCCTAGAGCCGCTCGGCCACACCGGCCATCATTATTTAAAACTAACATTCCTCTGGAGATGAATTAGCGGAAATAGTCACGTACCTTGGCCACCATTGACTTCTTTGGATTTTTACCTGTTGGTATAGTTGAATGGCCAAGACCACAAAATAAAACACAAAAGACAGCCTGAATGTTCGGATTATGAATAGTGCTCCTTCGTAAAAGAAGGGCAAGACGACCGGAAAAGAGCAGCACGTGGTGCTGTCAAGAGTATTTGAAAGTGCATTGATCTCCATTTGAAAATCACCTTTGAACTTAATGACTTACCTTCGCATAACACCTTCTGTATCTGTAGACCAAGTAAGAATCGGACACACCCTTGTCGAAGTGTCCTACTGGAATTAGTCTATACTGCCACTTCGTAAAATCTTTATTCCGAGCTGACAGAAGTCATGGGATAGCTACATGCACGTACACGGATGACGGTTGTATCTCGTGCACAAGGTATGAAAGGGCAGTTCATTGGTGAAGCTGTCATTTGTACTCAGGTGATTCATGTGCAAAAGGTTTCCGAGGTGATTATGGAATTAACAGAGTTCGAACGCGGAATGGTAATTGGAGCTAGATGACTGAGACATTCCATTTCAGAAAACGTTAGGGAATTCAGTTTTCCGAGGCTCACAGTGTCAAGAGTGTGCCGAGAACGCTAAATTTCACGCATTAGCTTTCATCACGTACAACACCATCGCCGACGGCCTTCGTATAATGACCGAGAGCAGCGGCGTTAGCGTGGAGTTGTCAGTGCTAAAAGACAAGCAGAACTGCGTGAAATAACCGCAGAAATCAGTATGGGAGGTACGGCGAACGTATCCTTTAGGACAGTGAGCCGAAATTTGGCGTTAATAGGCTAGGCGACACATGACCTACTCGAGTGCCTTTGCTAACAGCAGGACACCGCCTCTCTTCGGCTCGTGACCATAGCGGTTGGACCCCAGACGACTGCAACATCGTGTCCTCTTCAGGTGAGTCCCGATTTCAGGTGGGAAGAGCTGATGGTAGGGTTCAAGTGTGGCACAGAACCCAAGAAGCCATGGACCCAAGTTGTCAACAATGCACTGTGCAAGCTGGTGGTGGATCCATATGGGGTGGGTTGTTTTTACATGGAATAGGGAGCGGCCTCTGGTCCAACACAACCGATCATTGATTGGAATCGTTATGTTCGGCTACTTTGAGACGATTTGGAGTTCATGTTCCCTAACATGTCATCGAACCACAACTGCTTACAAATGGTTTGAAGGATATTCTGTAGATTTCGAGCGAATGATATGGCCACCCACATCGCCCGATATGAATGACATCGAACATTTATGGGACATAATCGAGAGGTCTGTTCGTACACGTAATCCTGCACTGGTAAAGCTTTCGCAGTTATGGACAGCTATAGGGGCATTGTGGCTATATATTTGTGCAGGGGCTTCCTACGACTTGCTGAGTCCGTGCCACGTCGTGTCGCTGCACTACGCAGGGCGAAAGGAACTCTGACGATGCAGGGACTGGCAACTTACCGTGAATGTAGCCGCCCGGTTAGCCGAGCGATCTTAGGCACGGCTTTCCGGAGCGGGAAGGAGCGCATAGTCCCCGGCACAAATCCGCCCGGCGGATTTGTGTCGAGGTCCGGTGAGCCGGCCAGTCTGTGGATGGTTTTTAGGCGGTTTTCCATCTGCCTCGGCGAATGCTGGCTGGTCCCGCTTATTCCGCCTCAGGTGCACTATGTCGGCGATTGCTGCGCAAACAAGTTCTCCATGTACGCGTACATCACTATTACTCTACCACGCAAACATAGGGGTTACACTCGCCTGGTGTGAGACGTTCCTTGGGGGGTAGGGGGGGGGGCGGGTTCCACCGGGGGCCGAACCGCACAATAACCCTGGGTTCGGTGTGGGGCGGCGGAGGGGTGAAGTGGACTGCGGTAGTCGTCGTGGGGTTGTGGACCACTGCGGCTGCAGCAGGGACGGAGCCTCTCCGTCGTTTCTAGGTCCCCAGTTAACATACAACATACACACCGTGAATATAAACAAATGTAACGTACTGTGCATAGTCCACTTCTTTAGCACGGTGGTCACCGTAACTAGTTAGTAATCCGGGTTCGAATTCCTGTACTGTCAGAAATTTTTCCTTGGTGGGAAGATTGGACGGGGTGCACTCAGCCTCTTGAGGCAAAGTCATGATCTCCTTGACCGAGCAGCGGCGGCTAGAAGGACTAGAAAGCCGACATTGGGTGGGAGAGCGTTGTGCCCCTAATTTTTTTCTTTTTTTTCCCAGTCTTCTCATTGGTTTCATACGGCCCGCCATGTATACCTCTCCTGTGCCAACCACGTCATCTCAGTTTAGCACTTGCAACGACCCTAATGATCTGCTGAAGCGTCCCAATTTCTGTCTTCCTCTACAGTTGTACGGTCTGCAGCTCCTCTAATACCATGGACCTTATTCCCTGATGTATTAACAGCTGTCCCATCATCCTGCCGCCGGCCGAAGTGGCCGTGCGGTTAAAGGCGCTGCAGTCTGGAACCGCAAGACCGCTACGGTCGCAGGTTCGAATCCTGCCTCGGGCATGGATGTTTGTGATGTCCTTAGGTTGGTTAGGTTTAACTAGTTCTAAGTTCTAGGGGACTAATGACCTCAGCAGTTGAGTCCCATAGTGCTCAGAGCCATTTGAACCATCATCCTGCCCCTTCTTCTTGTCAATGTTTTCCACACATCCCTTTCCTCGCCGATTCTGCACAGAACCTCGTCATATATTATCTTATCAGTCCACCTAATTTCTCCTGTAACGCTACATCTCAATTGCTTCTATTCTCTTCTGTTCCTCTTTTCCCACTGTCCATGATTCATTACCATACAACACTGTGTTCCAAACGTATATTCTTAGAAATTATTTTCTCAAATTAAGGCTTACGTTTGTTACCAGTAACCTTCTCTTGGCCACAAATGCTCTCTTCTCCTGTGCACGTCTGCTTTTTATGTCCTCCTTACTCCGTCCGTCACAGATTATTTTGCTTCAAAGGTAGCAGAATTCCGTAACGTCGTCTACTTCGTGATCACCAATTTTGATGTTACGTTACTTACTACTCTCATTTCAGCTACTTCTGGTTAGATATTTTTCAGTCCGCATTATTTATTCATTAGACTATTCATTCAACAAAGGACCTGGAAGAGCCGTTGAATGGAGTGGACAGTGTCTTGAAAGGAGGATATAAGATGAACATAACAAAAGCGAAACGAGGATAATGGAATGTAGTCGAATTAAGGCGGGTGATGCTGAGGGAATTAGATTAGAAAATGAGACACTTAAAGTAGTAAAGGACTTTTGCTATTTGGGGAGCAAAATAACTGATGGTCGAAGTAGAGAGGACATAAAATGTAGACTGGCAATGGCAAGGAAAGCGTTCTGAAGAAGAGAAATTCGTTAACATCGAGTATAGATTCAAGTGTCAGGAGGTCCTTTCTGAAAGTATTTGTATGGAATGTAGCCATGTATGGAAGTGAAACATGGACGATAAATAGTTTGGACAAATAGAGAATAGAAGCTTTCGAAATGTGGTGCTACAGAAGAATGCTGAAGATTAGATGGGTAGATCACATAACTAATGAGGAGTTATTGAATAGAATTGGGGAGGAGTTTGTGCCACAACTTGACAAGAAGAAGGGACCGGTTGGTAGTACATGTTCTGAGGCATCAATGGCTCACAAATTTAGCATTCGAGGGCAGCGTGGAGGGTAAAAATCGTAGAGGGAGACCGAGAGATGAATACACTAAGCAGATTCAGAAGGATGTAGGTTGCAGTAAGTACTGGGAGATGAAGAAGCTTGCACAGAATAGAGTAGCATGGAGAGCTGCACCAAACCAGTCTCTGGACTGAAGACCACAACAACAACAGCAACTAGTGTTGTTGTTATGTCGTCATCGTTATGATCAACATATTTCACGTGTGGATTGCATCAAAAATTTCTCTCTAGTGCATCTCTGTCAGAGACGGAAACTTTCGAAGTCTTGACGAGGTTGCTGGCACACCCGCACCGCACGCGTTACAGACAGTACACAACAACAACAACAACAACAACAACAACAACAACAACATTCATTCAGCCTAGCAGTTCCGGTAATGGTTCTTCACTTTCACTGGCGACAGCAGTGAGATTAAGGAATCCTATCATTGACATTTTTTCGCTGTGGATTTTAATCTCACCCCTGAAACTTTCTTTTATATCTGTCATCCCTTCTCCGATGTACAGGCTTAACAGTAGGAGCGATAGGCTACATCCCTGTCTTATATCCTTCACAATCCCAGCATTTAGTTCTTGGTCATCCAGTTTTATTGTTCTTTCTTGGCTCTTGTACATACTGTATATTGTATTGTACGGAATTGGGGACCCAGAAACGACGGAGAGGCTTCGTCCCCGCAATAGCCCTCAGTGGTTCATAACCCCACAACAGGCTACAGCAGTCCACTCACACTACCGCCGCCCTACACCGAACCCAGGATTACTGTGCGGTTCGGCCCCCAGTGGACACCCCACCCCCCTTTCCCCGGGAAGGTCTCACACCAGACGAGTGTAACCCCAATGTTTTCTTCAGATGGTGTACGCGTACGTGTGGAGATAGTGGTTGCGCAGCAATTGCCGACATAGCGTAACTGCTGCGGAATAAGGGGAA
Organism: Schistocerca americana; assembly: GCF_021461395.2. Lineage (NCBI taxonomy): Eukaryota > Metazoa > Arthropoda > Insecta > Orthoptera > Acrididae > Schistocerca > Schistocerca americana. The sequence goes on from NC_060123.1 coordinate 434,647,420, forward strand.
CCAACCTGCACTCGCGAAGGCAGATGGAGAACCGCTTTAAAAACCATCCACAGACTGGCCGGCACACCGGACCTCGACACTAATCCGCCGGGCGGATTCGTGCCGGGGACCGGTAAGCCTTCCCGCCTGGAAAGCAGTGCGTTAGACATTTTGTATATTACTTCCCTATAGCTTACTCACAATTTTCTGAGAATCTGGGGTGTATGACCCCGTTTTACATTATGGAACGCCTTTTCTAGTTCGACAAATCTTATGAGAATGTCTTGATTAGGGATGGATAGTTGACTTAATACTCTTTCTAACGATGATTCTTTGTAGCAACGATTTGGCAAAGCCTTCCTCCATTGCGTTTCGGTTTAATACCGCTTCAGTGCATAACCTGCCTCACTATATCAGTCTTTGTATTAGTTTGTGAAAGAATGTTTGAAATTCTTACCAGTCGTATTCTCCGGTTTTCTCAGTCTTCTTCTGTCCCGTAGACGGTTGCCGTTATTGGTCCATTGTGTCTACGAGCAATAAACGTCTTTAGTCGCAGATTCTCTCTTCACATGCCACGTTTGCTTCTTATATATTCCTTGCTTACGCCATGTTCTGCTATTCTACTTGGTTTATAATTCTTTGACTTCTTCTACTATATCTTACCGTATTCGTATTTTGTGAGAGATTTCGCTGGAGATGACACCTGCTTTGTCGAGGAAGGATACAAGTTCAGCTGATGCTCAGTGCGTGTAAACAGCCCCGATATAAGACACATTCCAATTAGTTTTGTGAATTAATAATGTGACCCCCGTGGTCTAGGGGTAGCGTCTTTGATTCATAATCATAACGTCTTCGGTCCCGGGTTCGATCCACGCCATTGCCTAAATTTTGATAAATAGTCAGCATTGGCGGCCGAAGACTTCCGGCATAAGAAGTCAGCCTCATTCTGCCAACGGCCTTGTCAAAGAGGGCGGAGGAGCGGATAGAGGTTCAGGGCACTCTCTTGTCCTACGGGTGGGAAATTGCCCCTAAAGGCGGAAGAATCAGCAATGATCAACGACATGAGGATGCAGAAGGCAATGGAAACCACTGCATTAAAGACACGTAACGTGTATCCACAGGACATGTGGCCTGTAATTGAAGAAGTGTCATGATGATCTCTCCATTGGCAAAAGATTCCGGAATAGTCCCCCATTCGGATCTCCGGGAGGGGACTGCCAAGGGGGAGGTTACCATGAGAAAAAGATTGCATAATCAACGAAAGGATAACGTTCTACGAGTCGGGGTGTGGAATGTCAGAAACTTTTTTTTTTTAACTGAAAATAAAAAATTTAACTTTTTACTCAATGGAAGATTTGAACCTAGGACTTTTTTTTTTTTTAAGAAGGTGGGGGAGTACGCGAAAGGCAGAGCGATCAGGGGTCGTAACCCAAGGCCTGGTCGCAGTGTCCCCCTCGTCCGTCAAGGAATCAGGGATGGGAAGGGGAAATCTTTTGTGGGAATTATTGTTTATTTATTTATTTTTATTTACTGTTTTAATACATTCTTAATGTGGTTTTACTTTATACCACAACAAAAATAATGTATCTAGCACCGCATCGTGCTCTGAGAAAAAGAAAACAATATCTCGGCACGTTCCTACACCGAGGTAATGTATATGGGGAAAACGAAAAAAAAAGTGCTTAGTGCTTCATACAGGACACAGAAGGGTGTGTCGCTACTCTCCTTACGCTTCATCATCTAGGTACGTCTTCACGTATATCATGTCATTCCACCGAGAATCGAACTTAGTCATGTCAGCTCACTCAATGGGTATCTTCTCCTACCTGTTGATGATCCAGCTGCGCGGAGGGTCGCGTAGGGCACTCCCTAAGTAATTAGAAAAATACTATCTGTATTTTGGGTTCCGTACGATCTTGCAATGACGTTCTTGTAGGTAGTTCCAAAAGTCTAATACATCTTTAGGTCCATCGTGAAATAAGTAGTGTACCGCATGCGCACGGATCCACGTGACAGCGTTGGTCTTGGCGCGCGGGAAATACTGTTGATCCGGAAATAGTAGAAACCGAGGTGTAATGTGTTCCGGAGTCACTCGTAGAAAATACGACAAAATTTGTCGCACCAAGCGCCATACGTCTTCTGCCGCGCCACATGTGAGACGGTGTTCGTCCGTGTCTGGTATCCCGCAGTCTACGCAGAGAGGCGATTCCGCCATGTTTATCTTGTGGAGGCGTGATCGGGTGATCTGTTTACCATTGACTGTGATGTACCATGTGGATCGGACGGCTGTGTCCAGTGGAATCGCGTGAATCGTCTTCCACACCACCTTCCAATTAACCTGATGGCTTTTGGTCTCCACGATGTTTGGTGGGCGCCTCTGCTGTAGGACATGATATATATCCCGCGCCGACGCCTGTTTCGTCGGTGGTACTGCGATACGGAAATATCTGTGTTCAATGTAAAAGTTCCCGAAGTAGTAGAAGGGTGGGGGTATGTCTTGCGTCGTCAGTGGGGGCATAATGGAGGGCGGAGCTAAGGACTCCAACAGCAAACCTGTCAAACTTTCCGGGTGGTGGCGCCACAGCTTGATGTGTGAGCTGACATACAGGGACACAGCTCTGTCGTGGACATGGACTAGGCCAAGACCTCTCCTTTCTGGGGGAAGGGTCAGTGACTCATAACTGACTTTGAAGAGCGTGCCTGTACTGACGTAGGCGCCGAATGCCGCTAATAGACGTCGAGCCATCAGTAACGGTATTGGGAGAACACGCGCTATGTGTGGAAGGCGCGATGCGGGGTAAACATTAACGAAGTGTGTCCTTTGGAGAATGTCGAGGGTCCGCAGACGAAGGTTGAAGATCTGGACCCGAATTTGTTGTAATAAGCGGCGGTAGTTAAGAGCCGCGGTGCGCCGTATGTCGTCGTGAAACTCTATTCCGAGACATTTGATAGTGCCACGAAGCTGTAGGGGTTCGACACACGCTGGGGTCAACCCGTCTCCTATGGCCATGGCGCCCGATTTGGCGACGGTGAGACAGCTGCCGGAAGCCACACCGTACATGGTAATCCATTCTAGTGCTCTGTTGACATCATCGCGATTGCGGAACACGAGAACCAGGTCGTCTGCATGTGCTGTACAGCGAAATGTGACGTCACGTAGGGTAAGACCGGTGAGGCGTTGACGGAGACCACAGAGGAGCGGTTCCAGTGCCAGAGCATATAGTAACGTCGACAAGGGGCAGCCTAGACGGACGGAGCGGAAAATCGGGAGGGACTGCGAGAGACGCCCCTTAACGAGCACTTTGGAAGTCGCTCCTCGGAGTAGGCGCATCACGACGGCTGTGAATTGCTGTGGGTACTGCATGTGCTGGAGAACGGACGTCAGGTATGCGTGATCCACTCGATCAAACGCTTGGCTAAAATCTAGTGATGCCAGCGCTCCCGGGACGTGGCGTGCCCTGGCTAGGGCTATTAAGTCACGGTATCGACACAGTGCTGTGTGGATGTTGTTGATACCCCCTAGGGAAGTCTTATCTGGCGAGATGACGTAAGGTAGGGTCGGTCGTAGACGGTTTGCTAATAGTCTGGTGAATATCTTCATGTCGCAGTTGACGAGTGTTAGCGGGCGGTAATCTTGTATTCGAGCCCCACCTTTAGGCTTGTGAACCGGTGTAATTATTCCTTCTACGAAGGTCACAGGGAGCGGCACCGCGGGGGACATAAGCTCCCGACAGATGTCTGTTAACTTGGGAGCCAGTAAATACTGAAAAGTTCTATAAAACTCCACAGGGAGCCCGTCGGGGCCAGGAGACTTATTCGCCGCTCCTTTACCGATGGCGTCGATAACTTCGTCTTCCGTAATGTCGTTCAATAATTCAGTTTGTAAATCCTGTGGGACAATGCCGTAAACCAGTTGTGAGACTGCTGTCACCGTCATCGGGTCGGAACATTGAGCAGAATAAAGTCGTGCGTAATGGTCGAAGAAGGCTGCAGCAATATCGCGTTGTGTGGTGTGATGAAGGCCGTCCTCAGTGGTGATGGCATGTATCAGCGCCCGTCTTCGCAGTGTACGTTCTCGGATGACGTGGTACATGGTGGGTCGTTCCGTTGCGAGTCTGTCTTGTGTCCGCGCTCGGACGATCGTCCCTTCGAGGTGTCGGCTCATATGGGCTACGATCTGTGCTTTCGCACGCTGAACTGTCAGCTGTCGTTCCGGTGTGGGTGGCAAGGAGGCGCATTCGCGAAGGACGGTGAAATAAAAATCAAGGGTCTGCCGCCTCCAAGCAGCAGTCTCAGGACCATACGTAATAAAGGTTCGCCGTAGGGCCGGCTTGGCGCAGGTTAACCACCAACTAATCGACGTAGGATACGTTGGGAGGCGGCGGACGCACAAACTCCACGTGTCTTCGATGGCGAGTCGACAATCCGGAGAAGCGAGATGAGCAAGGTTTAATTTCCAGGTATGTCGGCTGCGCCACACCCGTTGGCGACGAAGGGTGATGGCACATATATAGGCCTCGTGATCAGAAAAGGCTACTGGCCACACCTCCGCGTCACTCACCGTTGCCGCGAGAGAACGGGAGACATAAATCCTATCGATGCGACTAGACGAGTGACTGGTGAAATGGGTGTATCCCGGTCTATTTCCTCGGACATGTTCCCATGTATCTACTAGCTGGAGATCGCCGATGAGTGTCCCAAGTTCGGGGCACGGTGAATGGCGTGGCAGCTGATCTTCAGGTGCTTGGGTGCAATTGAAATCGCCCCCTAATATCAAGTCATCGTGCCTGCCCTGAAAAAGCGGTGCTATTCCTTCTGCGAAGAAGAGCGATCGGTCACGACGGCGATTCGTTCCGGAAGGGGCGTACACATTGATAAACCGGGCGCCTTGCACCGTTACGGCCATTCCTCTAGCGTCGGGGAGATATCGGACTTCGTCCGCCCCGAGGCCCTCTCTGAGGAGAATGGCGACTCCACTGTTAGTTGGCGAGGCGTGGGACACATGAGCCGTATAACCATACATACCCGGGAAATCTTCGACGAAGACTTCTTGGAGAAAGACAATGTCAACGTCTGCTGCATTGAGCATGTCTTGGAGCAGCGACAACTTCGTACGTGTCCGAATGGTGTTAATGTTGATGGTCGTTAAGCGATAGGTTTGTAGATCGTCTCCTGCGGTGGGGGCTGCCGTCAGTGTCGCCGTAAAAGGTGGGGCCTGTGATCTGCTGGCCGCGTCCGCGCCGTCATCTGTTGCTACTCGGGAGGGGCCGAGGTGTGGGAGGAGAGACCCCTCTCCTCATCCACCACAGCGGCCGTAGAATCGTCTTCAATGTCATCCGCCCAAGGTCCGCAAGTTAACGGTGGCTGCGGTAGAACACTTGTGGGCTGAGTGACTAAGGGTGAATCCGCAGTTGTTTCCGGTTGTGTGCCAACGGCGGGCGCTGTGCTGGCCATCCGTTTGTCCGAGGGAGCGGAAACGGATTTGTCAAAATCAGACAAAGTGACAGGTGAGGGCGATCTCGTGTCATCCATTCTCCTCGTCGTTTCGTCGGCCGTCAACTGGAGAAGACGTCCGCTGGAGGCAATCGTCTGAGGGTGTGCGACGTCGCTTTTTATGTTTTCTCGGTGACCTTTGTTTGCGGACGTGGGTTTCTGAGTCCGAAAGAGTTTGTGGTTCCCGCATAGCATCCCCCTCAGGGAGAAAGGCAGAGGTCGGTACAACCCTAGCGTCGAGTTCCATTCTCTCGTCCGAATCTTCTTGTGGAGTCGATGGGCGGCGTTCTTCAACCCCTGCAGACACCGTAATGGTGTTGGTCAATCCAGGACCGGCGACAGGTGCGCATTCTAACGCTTCCTGTCTTCCGGGGGGGGGGGGGGGTTGTCGTCTGTCATGACGGTCGATCGTGTCACCTCTGCGTAATTGAGGGGGAGGGCCGTGAGCGTAGGAGGTGGTGTCGTGTCATGCAATGGAAGTTGTGTAATCCGACGTTGAATACACGCCGAGCGGACATGACCCTCCTGGCCGCAACCAGAACAAGTACGAGGTTGGCCGTCGTACATTATTATTGCTCGACAGCCACCTATGACTAAGTAGGACGGCACATGTTTCTTTAATTCAATTTTCACTTGTCGGACGCCGTTGAGGACTTGGTACGTCTCGAAGGTGTTCCATTTTTCGGCCACGTGGCTAATTACCGTCCCATAAGGGCAGAAAGCTGAGGTAACGACGTCCGGTGGTACTTCGAAAGGGAGTTCGAAGACTCTTAGTGTGCGTAATCCTAGTCCAGCATGGTCAACAGTAACCTCTCCGATGTGACCATCGGAGTGTTTGAACTTGAGAGTGTTCGCGCATCTGTTCACAACTGCGTGACATAACTCGTCATCGACCATCTTGACGTAAACGACGCTGCTTGTGATGGATAGGTGGATACCGATGATGTGCTGTGTTGGTATTTGAACTTCGTCACGGATAAATCGTTCGACTTCAAACGCTCGTGGTCGTGCGTAGTCGGGCTGGAAGCTGATCTTGATGGTAGCTTTTCTGTACGAATGAGCCATGGCGACTCAGTATTAGCTGCGGCGAGGAAGTAAACAAACTACGCGCGCTCGCGACTCTGCCGACGGGACCGCGACTCTGCGGACGGGACGTAAACAAGACGTCCTCGCCGCTCACCGGCCGAAAGCAGACTGTGGGAGGAAGACAAGGATTTCTGGTCAGATAAGTATCGGGTAATATCAACAGCAGCAGAAAATGGTATAACAGGTGTAGGATTCGTTATGAATAGGAAGGTAGGGCAGAGGGTGTGTTACTGTGAACAGTTCAGTGACCGGGTTGTTCTAATCAGAATCGACAGCAGACCAACACCGACAACGATAGTTCAGGTATACATGCCGACGTCACAAGCTGAAGATGAGCAGATAGAGAAAGTGTATGAGGATATTGAAAGGGTAATGCAGTATGTAAAGGGGGACGAAAATCTAATAGTCATGGGCGACTGGAATGCAGTTGTAGGGGAAGGAGTAGAAGAAAAGGTTACAGGAGAATATGGGCTTGGGACGAGGAATGAAAGAGGAGAAAGACTAATTGAGTTCTGTAACAAGTTTCAGCTAGTAATAGCGAATACCCTGTTCAAGAATCACAAGAGGAGGAGGTATACTTGGAAAAGGCCGGGAGATACGGGAAGATTTCAATTAGACTACATCATGGTCAGACAGAGATTCCGAAATCAGATACTGGATTGTAAGGCGTACCCAGGAGCAGATATAGACTCAGATCACAATATAGTAGTGATGAAGAGTAGGCTGAAGTTCAAGACACTAGTCAGGAAGAATCAATAGGCAAATAAGTGGGATACGGAAGTACTAAGGAATGACGAGATACGTTTGAAGTTCTATAACGCTATAGATACAGCAATAAGAAATAGCGCAGTAGGCAGTACAGTTGAAGAGGAATGGACATCTCTAAAAAGGGGCATCACAGAAGTTGGGAAGGAAAACATAGGTACAAAGAAGGTAGCTGCGAAGAAACCATGGGTAACAGAAGAAATACTTCAGTTGATTGATGAAAGGAGGAAGTACAAACATGTTCCGGGAAAATCAGGAATACAGAAATACAAGTCGCTGAGGAATGAAATAAATAGGAAGTGCAGAGAAGCTAAGACGAAATGGCTGCAGGAAAAATGTGAAGACATCGAAAAAGATATGATTGTCGGAAGGACAGACTCAGCATACAGGAAAGTCAAAACAACCTTTGGTGACATTAAGAGTGCAACGGGAATTCCGCTGTTAAATGCAGAGGAGAGAGCAGATAGGTGGAAATAATACATTGAAAGCCTCTATGAGGGTGAAGATTTGTCTGATGTGATAGAAGAAGAAACAGAAGTCGATTTAGAAGAGACAGGGGATCCAGTATTAGAATCGGAATTTAAAAGAGCTTTGGAGGACTTACGGTCAAATGAGGTAGAAGGGATAGATAACATTCCATCAGAATTTCTAAAATCATTGGGGGAAGTGGCAACAAAACGACTATTCACGTTGGTGTGTAGAATATATGAGTCTGGCGATATACCATCTGACTTTCGGAAAAGCACCATCCACACAATTCCGAAGACGGCAAGAGCTGACAAGTGCGAGAATTATCGCACAATCAGCTTAACAGCCATGCATCGAATCTGCTTACAAGAATAATATACAGAAGAATGGAAAAGAAAATTGAGAATGCGCTAGGTGAAGATCAGTTTGGCGTTAGGAAAAGTAAAGGGACGAGAGAGGCAATTCTGACGTTACGGCTAATAATGGAACAAGGCTAAAGAAAAATCAAGACACTTTCATAGGATTTGTCGACCTGGAAAAAGCGTTCGACAATATAAAATGGTGCAAGCTGTTCGAGATTCTGAAAAAAGTAGGGGTAAGCTATAGGGAGAGACGGGTCATATACAATATGTACAACAACCAAGAGGGAATAATAAGAGTGGACGATCAAGAACGAAGTGCTCGTATTCAGAAGGGTGTAAGACAAGGCTGTAGCCTTTCGCCCCTACTCTTCAAACTGTACATCGAGGAAGCAATGATGGAAATAAAAGAAAGGTTCAGGAGTGGAATTAAAATACAAGGTGAAAGGATATCAATGATACGATTCACTGATGACATTGCTATCCTGAGTGAAAGTGAAGAAGGATTAAATGATCCGCTGAACGGAATGAACAGTCTAATGAGTACACAGTATGGTTTGAGAGTAAATCGGAGAAAGACGAAGGTAATGAGAAGCAGTAGAAATGTGAACAGCGAGAAACTTAACATCAGGATTGATGGTCACGAAGTCAATGAAGTTAAGGAATTCTGCTACCTAGGCAGTAAAATAACCAATGACAGACGGAGCAAGGAGGACATCAAAAGCAGACTCGCTATGGCAAAAAAGGCATTTCTGGCCAAGAGAAGTCTACTAATATCAAATACCGGCCTCAATTTGAGGAAGAAATTTCTGAGTATGTACGTCTGGAGTACAGCATTGTATGGTGGTGAAACATGGACTGTGGGAAAACCGGAACAGAAGAGAATCGAAGCATTTGAGATGTGGTGCTATAGACGAATGTTGAAAATTAGGTGGACTGATAAGGTAAGGAATGAGGAGGTTCTACGCAGAATCGGAGAGGAAAGGAATATGTGGAAAACACTGATAAGGAGAAGGGACAGGATGATAGGACATCTGCTAAGACATGAGGGAATGACTTCCACGGTACTAGAGGGAGATGTAGGGGGCAAAAACTGTAGAGGAAGACAGAGATTGGAGTACGTCAAGCAAATAATTGAGGACGTAGGTTGCAAGTGCTACTCTGAGATGAAGAGGTTGGCACGGGAAAGGAATTCGTGGCGGGCCGCATCAAACCAGTCAGTAGACTGATGACCAAAAAAAAAAAAATGTGACCCCAATCATATCTGTGTTCTCCTCCCTCAACCTTTCTTGTCACACCTCCCCACCTACCAACACTTTCCTTCCCTCTCCCAGCAAAGTCCATCAATACCATATTGCTTGTCCACGTCTTTCCCTAGTGAGCACGGTTTTGATTTCTATGCTTTCCCCAACATCAAATGCGGCCGGATGTCGGTCAGATGCAATCCGGTTTCATTCCCGCTGTCGCTTTTTCCCTCTGAAGAAAAGGCCACTTCACAGCCTGCTTGTACAAAATGACAAACAAAGCAAAACACAGCAACAGCTTCACAACTGGTACTTAGTGAATACACGGAGGCGTTCAAAAGACTTCAAACGATAACATTTAAAGATTAATTGAGGTAAAGGCAAAGGTATTAAATTTTTACTGTATAAGCCATTTTCGTCGTTGCTTTTTGTTGTGATGGACTGATAGTGCCATAGATTTAGGGTCCCTTCACTTTCAGGCATTTTCCAGAGATAAATGGTGTAATGATAAATGGTGTAATGTACACTGGTGTGCAAAACTTAAGGACGAAAGTAGCTTTTGCATGATATTTCACTCCCAAGTAACATACCTTCATGGAACTTTGGCCACACATTGAAAGAACGGTACAGTATGGTATAGTATAGAAGGTAACTGAAAGAAATACGCAATGAGATAAACAGAAGTGACACTTTTATTCAAAGACAGTAATTACACTGAAGTCATCGCGATTCATTATGGCGAGTGTGTGATCACCACGGATACTAATACGTGCTCTGCTACGTGCTACCATGCTGCACACAAGGATGGGAAGCAACTGTTGTGATAGAGCGCTCCACGCCTCCAGCAGTGCAGTTGACAGCCGCTGGATGGTCGCTGGTGCTAGTGGACGTGCTGCAAAACGTTTCCCCAACGTATACCATACGTGTCCGATGAGTCTTAAGTCGGAGCGACTAGGTAGGCCAGTCCATTCACCGAATATCTTATCGTTCCAAGAGCTGCTCCATCAGCGTTCTTCGGCCCGGTCACGCATTGTCATCCATAAAAATCAAGTCATCACCGAGTGCTCCACAGAAAAGACGCACATTGGGAGGGAACACGGCGTCAGAATAATGTTGTCGGGTGAGTGTACTGTTATGACGACGACGAAAGAGTCGTCGTCAATGTTGAGTGGTGCCCAATGCTAAATAGAAGCATATAAATCACAGCAGGTTTGTCAGTAACGCCGATCAGGTGTTGGCTGCATGGTCTGGATCTGCAACGACTAAAATAATTAGAAGACGTTGGTAAAAATTAATATATATTGTACTTAACTGGTTGTACAGGATTATTCTTGGCTGCATACATATAATTTTAAACAGATAGCTATTGAGGCCTCATTTAGGCCATACGTTACTAAGCGCCTTATTAGAGGTTGCTTCCTATCAGCTGAAGGATATGCTACTTTACTACTTGACGTCCCGAGCAAGAGAGGACGAGAGCTCGCTAGAAACTTGATACAAGCCACGGGGCGGCGCTGGTCGCGACTCGCGGGTCCAACCATACTAATACGGACCGCGGTCGATAACTGCAACCCTTAAGAAGTGTGGTATCGAACGTTGATACCACATGTACAGTAAGATTTGGAGCTCAGTGCCCATGCAACATTATGCCACCTCATAGGATACTCGTAACACCCTGACCATCGAAACGATTAAGGTCGAATATGTTCCGGGGTGCGTAACGTGTTCCCACCTCCCGCCATATGAGAGTACGTCGAAAACTTTTTTATGGCTTTCCGTCTCATAGCCTATCCATGCTCTCACCTGCTTTGGCTTCTTTGGCTAAGTTCTTGCCATTTTTCAGTTGTTTTGTGTTGTTCTTCTTGACTATATACAAAATTTGTACATATAGTTGGACATCGAATTTCTTTCAGATTTTAAACTTTGTGTGATGCTGAGAAATTCTTTTTAGCTCACAGACGCCTTCGAAGTTTGTATTTTCGTAGCGTTTTATTCGCTACGGAGGTGGGTTGGTTCACATCCCTATCTTAAAAGCTAGTGCCTTCGTGTTAGGCTATTCGAGTAGGCTAATCATCGCCTCCTTATGGGGTACAGAACCCTTCAACCATACTCGTGTGACTATGTCCACCGCACGTCAAAGTAGACAAAGATAAGAACAGTCATTGCTGGAAGAGGATTTCTACCCCAGTCGTGCTGAATGAGAGTTCAGGATTTCAACTTCTGCGCCACTTCGAAAATAATGAGAAGTAGCAGAAATGAGAACAGCGAGAAACTTAACATCAGGATTAATGGTCACGAAGTAGATGATGTTACGAAAATCTACTACCTAGGCAGCAAAATAACCAATGACAAACGGAGTAAGGAGGACATCAAAAGCAGACTAGCACTGGCAAAACAGGTATTCCTGGCCAATAGATGTCTACTAGTATCAAACATGTTTTAAATTTGAGGAAGAAATTTCTGAGAATGTCCGTTAGTGCACGGAAGTGTATATGTAGTAAAACATGGACTGTGGGAAAATCGGAACAGAAGAGAATCGAAGCTTTTGAGATGTGGTGCTATAGACGAATGTTGGAAATTAGGTGAACTGATAACATAATGAATGAGGAGATTCTGCGCAGAATTGGAGAAGAAAGGAATTTGTGGAAAATTCTGATAATAAGAAGCGACAGGATGATAGGACATCTGCTAAGACATGAGGGAATGACTTCCATGGTACTAGAGGAGGCTTTAGAGGACAAATACTGTAGAGGAAGACAGAGACTGGAATACATCCAGCAAATAATTGACGACGTAGGTTGCAATTGAGGTGAAGAGGTTGGCACAGGAGAGGAATTCATGGCGGTTCGCATCAAACCAGTCAGAAGACCGCTGGCTTAAAAAAAAAAAAAAAGAAAGAAAAGAGAGAGATGGGAGCACTGTATAACTTCAGAAAATTTGCGGCGACGGTGACGTTCGTGTAAGGTAGTGTTTTGTAACTGAATCCCTTGCTGTAGAAGGCGAAAGGTCCAACTGCATTTACGGAAGGCTGAAGAAAGATGTGTGTAGATGCTACGGTGGATATTAGCACCCTTACACGATTGGTTCGTCACTGTAGAGAAGTTGAAGGGCAAACAGTGGGTTGATGAAAGGTGCAGCGGCTGGCCAGGCATTACAGTGTATCGACCAAATCATCCATGAGAACTGCCGGGTAACAACAGATAGCAGTCGCTGAAGGATATGTAACGGTCATCATTGAAAATCTGGCTACTTCAAGATCTGTGCACGTTGGGTACCAAAAATGTTGACTACTACAATAAAGGCAGAAGGAAAACAGTTGTATCGTATCTGTTGCTCCGTCACACCTTCCATCACACCTTCCACTCAGTGAAGCTTATCACTCTGAAGATGCTACGATGTAGAGAATTGAAAAATTAGGTATGTCAGTAGCCGAGAATGCAGGGCCTTGATTTGTACCGCACAGGTATATATGCTCTTGTTTTAAGGTCGAAAAAAAAACCTGTGGGCAAAGATAGTGATTATACTGAAAAGTGTTACCCTATCTATATGGCATTTACTTTTATTGTGAAATAAAAATAAAAAGACTGACCGCCGGCCGGAATGGCCGTGCGGTTCTAGGCGCTACAGTCTGGAGCCGAGCGACCGCTGCGGACGCAGGTTTGAATCCTGCCTCGGGCATGGATGTGTGTGATGTCCTTAAGTTAGTTAGGTTTAATTAGTTCTAAGTTATAGGCGACTGATGACCTCAGAAGTTAAGTCACATAGTGCTCAGAGCCATTTGGACCATTTGTAAAAGACTGACCCTCGTGTAAAATCAATGGATACGTGCGGAGCACTTCACTGCCATGAATCACCGGTGTAGAGTTGCATGACAGACACCTCTACACCATCTACGGTGCTCCATTGTCACTAGTGTGTTTTGTGTGTTGAGTTTACGTGGACACTCTTAGAATAACAAAGGTGTGCCATAAAGACATCCGGGAGTGTGGTGATCGTAGTGAATAATTTACGTGGTCTGCAGTTCGCTGAACTGATCGTAGATGAAGGAACTGCAATGCACAGAAAACCAGGAAACAATATTCCTTCATTTAATAATCCATCGTTTACGCGTTTTGGCGTTAGCTATTATCATAATCCTGGTCTAGATAAAAACCAGACGATTACAAAGTTTCACTGCTGACCTGCAACGAAGAGGAATATCTACATTAACAAGAACATATCGTTGGAAGTCAACCACGTTCTGGTTTTCTCTACAATGCAATTCCTTCATCTACGACCAAGTGCAGATTGTGTAAGTTAAATTGTTAGAGTACCACTCCAAGATAGGCATAATGGTAAGCCGTCTGCAGTGTGAATTTTAGTAAATTTTACCACTGCAGAAAAAACTTTAATAAAAAAGAAGGCTAAAACACTGCAAAAGAATTAAACCTTCTTCCCTTTTTTTCTAGCCTTTATTCCGTAGAATTAAACCTCCTTCTCCTTTTTTCTAGCCTTTGTCCTGTAGCTACACGGGGTCCGCATGTTATTTATTGGATTTGGCAATGTTTGTGGTAGAAGACAGCTGGATGCCCTTCCTTACGCCACCGTGCAACTCAACTGCCTGTGTCTAGTGTAATTCCGTGTAAAAGTGAGTGAAAGTTTTCTAAATGTTCGCAGATCGTGTAGCTGAGACAGATGTGCGAAACCACCTAAAAGCCATATACAAGCTGAGTGCCACACCGGCTCTTGTCATTAATCCATCGGGCGAAATCCATTCGGGTCACCTCGCCTCCCCGAATCCTGAAAACGGCGAGCTAATGCGTGTGGCATCGAAGTGGGTTGAATGAGAATTAACTGTAGTTTGGAAAAGTAGAGTCACCAAATCTGTTGGTTTAGTTGGAGACTCGTGAAGAATTCACAAGTGATGGTGTAGTATTCTCGTCGGCACAGTGCTATCCTCGTGGCCACTGTAGAGTCCTGTACCGTAGGGAAACAAAAGAGAGGATGTTTTCATGGGTGGCCAGTACCCTCTTTCTACAACAAAAATGCACACCTGGATTAACACAGTTCTTTATTTGCCTGAACTGGGTAATTTATTAATCCATGTGCTGTGGTACAAGCTCATCAGTTACGGTCCACGTTAGCTTCACTGCTGGTGAAGTACAAGATCCGCTATAAATAGTACTCTGGTCGCTATGCACTGTCGTAGCCTGTGATGTCAGTGGTGGCAAATGGGGTGTGAGTTAAGCCTAGTTTACACGACGACACTAGGTCCCAGGCAACTGCGCTACCGGCCACTGCGCATGCGCACCGCGCGTTTGCGCAACTCGTTGGTGCAACTAAACACTTTCGGCCTGTTCCAACTTTGGCGACACTAGTTGCGTGAGTTTTGAGGTTGTGTGTGTTCGTAGACTGTAAAGTGTTGATAAACTGAAATATGAAGTGGGGAACGGAGAATAATGTTCGCTTTTTGGATCTCTATGCTTTGCATAGGTTTTTGTGGAATTTCAGTGACGCTGATTACAAAAATAAGCAACTTATTGATGCGCTTAGACCGTCGTGTGCGATCGTAACATACATGGTTTGACAACATCTGAGCTGCAGGGCAAAATTTATTGAATTAGGAGCACCTATACAACTGAATTAAGAAAAATACAAGCAAGTGTAATTCTAGCTATGGCAATGCTCTCGTCTACAAGACTAAAATCCCATCGTTCCAGTTGGCCAACTCTTTGTTAAGGAATATTGTTGACACGAGCGAAGGCTATACAAATTCAAGAAACTGCATTCCTTATGCAATATTAATCTACTTAAAACGTCGCTGCAGTGCTCCCCGTTCACATATGTTAGAATTTTGAAATATTGTCGATGTACAGATCTATCTTCAAGAGAGTAGTTTGCCAACCATTCTCTTCTTAATACGCCCTGCTTCGAATAATTACTGTTGCCAATGTTAATAATTGTTACTGTTAATGTTAATAATTATTGATGTTAATGAAATAATGTCATCACCGACAAAAACCGTATCTTGTAGCGTGCCGAGTGTTCTTGATTGTAATGCACACAATATGATATGTAATTTCAGTTCTGGCGACAGTGCTTCATGCATTACAGTACCTTTATTCCTTATCCCATAATTAACTCTATTTAGGACAAACGTGACCTGTTCTGGTAACAATAATAATGTCGTGTGACGAGGGCCTCCCGTCGGGTAGACCGCTCGCCTGGTGCAAGTCTTTCGATTTGACGCAACTTCGGCGACTTGCGCGTCGATGGGGATGAAATGATGATGATTAGGACAACACAACATCCAGTCCTTGAGCGGAGAAAATCTCCGACCCAGCCGGGAGTCGAACCCAGGCCCTTAGGATTGACAGTCTATCGCGCTGACCACTTTTTTATTTATTTTTTATTTTTTATCAAAAAATTTTTTGTTCTGTATTGTTCGTTGAATCTGTTCAGGGCGGACGTCCGATGACACCCGTTCAGTTTGTTCGATGATCTTTCGCTCAGGTTTTTTTTATTTTATTTTTTATTTATTTTCATTTTGTTCGCTTTAGTTCGTTGCATCTGCTCGGGGCGGACGGCGCAATACATCCATTTAAGTTCGTTGTTGATCTGTTAACTCAGTTTTTTTTATCACAGAGGGCACGTTACCCTCTGACCGAACACGCTGAGCTAATGTGCCGGCGGAACCACTCAGCTACCGGGGACGGACACCTGTTCTGGTTACAGTCTAAGATAATTAAAAGAACTTCTTGGATCTTCCGTTATAAATTATTTCAGCAAGGATACTGAGCAACCGAGCTGACGTCTTTACCCCATCCAGTCACGAATCGAAACACGATTCTTATTTTTGTCTTACGCAGCAATTCCACACAGCAAGCAACAAACAACTCGTGCGACGCACAGCTGCCAAAACTTTCATTTCAGACACGACTCAGGGACACACAAAACGACGAAACTGAAGTGTATACAGGTGTCGCCGTGTCTGCAATCACATATGAAACCACTTGTGTGCAACTGATTCCACGCAACGAGTGGCGCAACACAATGTCGTCGTTTACACTAGGCTTTAGTGAGGCCATCTGGTCAGCGCCGGCGGCCTAAATACATGTTGTCTAGAGAGCGTTGGCGGCGTGTTGCTTGCAGGTGTGTCTCTGGCCTCTCTCGTGATAGGCGCGCTAGATCCAGCGCCCGTTATCGATCTTTGGTTCAAAAATGGCTCTGAGCACTATGGGACTCAACTGCTGTGGTTATCAGTCCCCTAGAACTTAGAACTACTTAAACCTAACTAACCTAAGGACAGCACACACATCCATGCCCGAGGCAGGATTCGAACCTGCGACCGTAGCAGTCGCACGGTTCCGGACTGCGCGCCTAGAACCGCGAGACCACCGCGGCCGGCTCGATCTTTGGGCTACATCTTTGCCGACCAGCGTTCTGGTGACAGCGCCAGCACTGATGGTAACAGACAGCTGCGTGTTTTAAAATGGAAAACTACGCGGCCTAACAACTCAGAAGATTTTACTTGATTTGCTGCAGAGTCTGCTCTCACTCTGTCCCGTGTCAACGAATATTTTTGTTCAGAGTAGTTTGCGCTGATTTAGTTACGGCGCTCTTCGTTACCTTCCGACCGCTGCCCTGTACATCAGCAGAGCCTGTAGGGACTGTCAGACTCCACCCTGAAGCCGGTCGGGGGGTCACGTGCAGAGATCGGGCAATTAGCGGGGTGACGGAGGTAACGGCCGAGGCGTGGGCGGCGGCGTCGGCGGAGCCACTGAGGCCAGGCCGGGGCTAGGCTGGAGCTGTGGCCCAGTTAGCCACGTGTGTGGCCGGCGCAGGCGCTGGGCGGCGCCGGACACGCGGCCGGTAAACACGTCGATATTATTTATGGAGCACTCGATACGGATCTGTGAGGCTGCGCCGCATTCCGCGCTCCTCGTGGGAGGCGCCGCTCACTTCCTAGCCTGCCGCCCCGCCCCGCCCCGACAACAAAAGACGCGCCCGCGGCCCGGGCGGACCCCGCGCTAATCCGCTCGCAGCGCCGCGGTAGTCGCCCACGTGGCCGATTCTTGTTTACGGCTCTACACCTGTCTGGCACGAGAGAAGCACCAGTTGCGTCTTACTTACCCACAGCCCGAGTAAACTACTTCTTACACCTAAAATGTATCGTCGAATTATGTGCTGTCGGATTAAAAGTCAGGGCTTGGAAAGACCCTGTATCAATGGATATTCGTCATTTTTCCTGATACCTTGTACACTACTGGCCATTAAAATTGCAGATGATAAACGAGTATTCATTGGACAAAAATATTATACTAGAACTGACATGGGATTACATTTTCACGCAGTTTGGGTGCATAGATCCTGAGAAATCAGTACCCAGAACAACCACCTCTGCCCATAGTAACGGCCTTGATACGCCTGGGCAATGAGTCAAACAGAGCTTGGATGGCGTGAACAGCTGCAACGCGATACCACAGTTCATCAAGTGTAGTGACTGGCGACGAACCAGTTGCTCGGTCACCGTTGACCAGACGTTTTCAATTCGTGAGAGATCTGAACAATGTGCTGGCCAGGGCAGCAGTCGCACATTTTCTGTATCCAGAAAGACTCGTACAGGACCTTCACCATTCGGTCATGCATTATCCTGCTGAAATGTAGGGCTCCGCAGGGATCGAATGAAGGGTAGAGCCACGGGTCGTAACATATCAGAAACGTAACGTCCACTGTTCAAAGTGCCGTCAATGCGAACGAGAGGTGACCGAGACGTGTAATCAGTGGCACCCTATACCATCACGCCGGGTGATACGCCAGTATGGCATGACGAATACATGCTTGCAATGTGCGTTAACCGCGATGTCGCCAAACACGGATGCGACCATCATGATGCTGTAAACAGAACCTGGATTCATCCGAAAACATTACGTTTTCCATTCGTGCACCCAGGTTCTTCGTTGTGTACACCATCGCAGGCGCTCCTGTTTGTGATGCAGCGTCAAGGGTAACCGCAGCCATGGTCTCCGAGCTGATCGTTCATGCTGCTGCAAACGTCGTCGAACTGTTCGTGCAGATGGTTGTTGCGTTGCAAACGTCCCCATTTGTTGACTCAGGGATCGAGACGTGGCTTCACGATACGTTATAGCCATGCGAATAAGATGCCTGTCATCTCCACTTCTATTGATACGACGCCGTTGGGATCCAGCACGGCGTTCCGTATTACCCTCCTAAACCCACCGATTCCATATTCTGCTAACAGTCATTGGATCTCGACCAACGCGAGCAACAATGTTGCCGATAGGATAAACCGCAAACGCGACAGGCTACAATCCGACCATTAGCAAAGTCGGAAACGTGATGGTACGCATTTCTCCTCCTTATACGAGGCATCACAACAGCGTTTCACCAGGTAACGCTGGTTAACTGCTATTTGTGTATGAGAAACCGGTTGGAATCTTTCCTCATGTAGCACGTTGTAGGTGTCGCCACCGGCGCCAAACTTGTGTGAATGCTCTGAAAAGGTAATCGTTTGCATATCACAGCATCTTCTTCCTGTCGGTTAAATTTCGCGTCTGTAGAACATCTTCTTGGTGTAGCAATTTTAAGGGTCAGTAGTGTATTCTTCACAGAGTACACGCCTATATTTCTGAAACTAATAAACATATACAATTAATTTTGTTTTTTGATGAACGAGAAACTCAAAAACTTTGTTTTCATGCCTTTTCACAGGTGTTCAATATGCCCCCTTGAGATGCAAGGCAATGTCAATGCTGTATTCAAACTGTTCCCACACTGCAGCGATCATGTCTTGAGTTACAGTTCCCACAGCTGCTGTTATGCGACGTCTCAGTTCATTCATTGTTGTTGATAACGCAGGCACATAAACAGAGTCTTTTATAAACCCCTACAAAAAATAATCACATACAGTCACGTTCAGTGACCCTGAAGGGCACTAATGTAAGGCTGAATCGAAACTTCCTGGCAAATTAAAACTGTGTGTCCGACCGAGACTCGAACTCGGGACCTTTGCCTTTCGCGGGCAAGTGCTCTACCAGGTAGAACTCGGGACCTTTGCCTTTCGCGGGCAAGTGCTCTACCAGGTAAGAGCACTTGCCCGCGAAAGGCAAAGGTCTCGAGTTCGAGTCTCGGTCGGGCACACAGTTTTAATCTGACAGGAAGTTTCATATCAGCGCACACTCCACTGCAGAGTGAAAATCTCATTCTGTATGGCTGAATCATTTCGCCCACCGCAACCGATCAATTTCAGTAATCCTTCGATTGAAAAATTCATACACTTCCAGATGCCAGTGTGGGGGTGCCCCACCCTCTTGGTAAATGAAGTGGTTCGAATCAGTTGGTTCAAATGGTTCTGAGCACTATGGGACTTAACATCTGAGGTCTTCAGTCCCCTAGAACTTAGAACTACTTAAACCTAACTGCCCGAGGCAGGATTCGAACCTGCGACCAGACTGAAGCGCCCAGAATCGCTCGGCTACACCAGCCGGCAATTGTTTCTTTACAATAGTTAGCTACATCTGCCGGCTACTTCTCTACTTAGTCGCCACTTCGACTTAGACATCCGGAGTAGGTGTACCAACTTTCCAATACCCTCGTCTTACAAGGCAGTCTCTCGCACTTTCCAACAATTTTCTTGGCCGGACTGTACCTCCTTTTCTGTGGCAAAAGTTGTCTTCATAGGCAATGGTTCATTTAAGCAGAGATTAAAATTACAGAGATCAAAATCTGGGCAGTATAGTGGGTGATCAGAATGAGATTTCCTTCCGTTTTTCCAGTCACTTTTGATGTCTTGGTTGCTTCGGCCATTCTGTGCTCTGCCATTCTTTGTTCTGATATGATTTTCTCTACAGACGTGACAAGTTGTTTACACAGCATCATAGATATGAATATGATCGAATGTGATCAAAACTATTCATACTGCATACGGAAAAATAAACAATACAATTTTTCAAATATCAACACAGCTAAAATTTTTTGAAACATTGTTCTAGGAAAAACAGCGATTTTTATAATTTTATAACTTATTTCAATAGGAACAGTCGTGATCACATTTATGTTGTTTGTTTTTATTTTTATCGGACCGGGTTCTGTCTTCTGAGACATCATCTTCAGATCTTACATTCCTTGACGAACGTAGGAACCGTTGGCATGGAGCAGATCCGTCTGTACAGGCATGGAGAACACTGCTGCTTATTGCAATACACATAGTCGTGATCGTATTTATATTATTTATTTTTATTTTTAGGTGACCGGTTTCAATCTTCTAAGAGACCATTTTCAGATCTCATGCCCCTTTATAACCGTAGCAACCGTCGGCGTGGAGCAGGTCTGTCTGTGTAGGTATGGACAACACAGCACAGATTGACTGCTCCATGCCAACTGTTCCTGTGATCATCAGCGAATATAACATTTGAAGATATTCTGTTAGAAGATCGAAACCGGTCATCAAAAAATAAATAACTTAAATGCGATCACGACTGTGTGTATTGAGATAAGTTAACAACAAAATTTACGATTTATCTCGTGACGAATGTGTCGAATATAATGCGTCCAGAGGAATCGCGCGTCATAGGCGGGAGAAATCTTTCCATTGTTCCACTACTGTATCGTTCCCAATTTTACTGTCAAGCAAGCCGGCCGCTGTGGTCGAGCGGTTCTAGGCGCTTCAGTCCGGGAGCACGTGGCTGCTACGGTCGCAGGTTCGAATCCTGCATCGGGCATGGATGTGTGTGATGTCCTTAGGTTAGTTAGGTTTAAGTAGTTCTAAGTTCTAGGGGACTGATGACCTCAGATGTTAAGTTCCATAGAGCTTAGAGCCATTTGAACCATTTGAACTGTCAAACAAGTTGTTTTATTTTTTCTGGTACTAATCATCAATTCACGGTTAACAGAGTACTTAGAAACATTGTGAAACATAAAGTTCAAACAAAAACTTCTTTAAAAATAATTTTGATGGGTTTTTTTACGCCGCGCCGAAGATTGTTTCAGTGGGATAATTGCTTGACACAAATGATTTACTCATGCTTTATCTTAAAAGGCTGAGCAAACCGCAGAAAGTATAAATTTGAATGACTGAAATCACTGTCTTCTGTACTTGTCTTTGTCTCTTGATGAGGTGTTTCGTTCTGGTTAGGTTTTCAAGTCTGTCACAGAAAACAGAAGAAACAGTATCAGTACTACTTCGCTTTTTTGTTACGTTATGTAAAACACTGTGTGTGTCAGCTAGAAGGCACCTACCAGATTAGAGTAGGGATAAAAAAGTGTTTAAAACTTGTAGTGTAATCTCTGGTGTTCACCATTATTCGGGATATGAAAACCATGTTCGAGAGTAATGGAGGACCACTTTTGAGTAACGGTCCTGCGCGCTTGACCGAGTATCGATGTTGCGTGTCATCCGACAGGCTCGTTTCCTGAACGACAGCTAAATAGACGCGGAGACGCCCACCTACGTGCTTGGCCAACACTTCCATTCAGAGCGACGGACCTGATTGAGTCCCCTCGACACCTGGCCCAGACCACATGCCAGCAAAAGGAGGACCTCGCCGGCCGGAAACCTCAGGCCGGCGCCGCAGTCTCGGCGTGCACCGCTTACGCGACAAGAAGCGAGACATAATGCCGTCATAACACGGCGATCGGGTCTCTCGGAACAAGCGCCTAAGCACCTGCCGCGGGCTATGAGTTGCGTCACGCTTCCAGCGGCGACAAATGCTGCGTCGTTACGGCCGAGTGGGCAACCAGGTGGAAGACGACGGACAGCTGACCGCTTTCGCCCGCGCCGCCCGTTAGCACAGCTTTAAATTACGCCGAGCCGACGAATTACCAGCAGGATAGCGGCGGATGTTGCCCCCGGGGCAGCGCTTTCTCCAGCGGCGAGTGGGTGGCCCGGAGATTATGAAAGTCGTTCGGTGCGTGAGTACCTGCACAGACTATTGCAGACTTCAAGAAGAATATTATAATTCCAATCCCAAAGAAAGCAGGTGTTGACAGATGTGAAAATTACCGAATTATCAGTTTAATAAGTCACGGCTGCAAAATACTAACGCGAATTCGCTACAGACGAATGGAAAAACTGGTAGAAGCCGACCTTGGGGAAGATCAGTTTGGATTCCGTAGAAATGTTGGAACACGTGAGGCAATACTGACCCTACGACTTATCTTAGAAGCTAGATTAAGGAAAGGCAAACCTACGTTTCTAGCATTTGTAGACTTAGAGAAAGCTTTTGACAATGTTGACTGGTATACTCTCTTTCAAATTCTAAAGGTGGCAGGGGTAAAATACAGGGAGCGAAAGGCTATTTACAATTTGTACAGAAACCAGATGGCAGTTATAAGAGTCGAGGGATATGAAAGGAAAGCAGTGGTTGGGAAGGAAGTGAGACAGGGTTGTAGCCTATCCCCGATGTTATTCAATCTCTATATTGAGCTAGCAATAAAGGAAACAAAAGAAAAATTCGGAGTAGGTATTAAAATCCATGGAGAAGAAATAAAAACTATGAGGTTTGCCGATGACATTGCAATTCTGTCACAGACAGCAAAGGACTTGGAAGAGAAGTTGAACGGAATGGACAGTGTCTTGAAAGGAGGATATAAGATGAACATCAACAAAAGCAAAACGAGGATAATGGAATGTAGTCGAATTAAGTCGGGTGATGCTGAGGGAATTAGATTAGGAAATGAGACACTTAAAGTAGTAAAGGAGTTTTGCTATTTGGGGAGCAAAATAACAGATGATGGTCGAAGTAGAGAAGATATAAAATGTAGAGTGGCAACGGCAAGGAAAGCGTTTCTGAAGAAGAAACATTTATGTCAGGAAGTCGTTTCTGAAAGTATTTGTGTGAAGTGTATCCATGTATGGAAGTGAAACGTGGACGATAAATAGTTTAGACAAGAAGAGAATAGAAGCTTTCGAAATGTGGCGCTACAGAAGAATGCTGAAGATTAGATGGGTAGATCACATAACTAATGAGGAGGTATTCAATAGAGTTGGGGAGAAGAGGAGCTTGTGGCACAGCTTGACTAGAAGAAGGGATCGGTTGGTAGGACTTGTTCTGAGACATCGAGAGATCACCCATTTAGTATTGGAGGGCAGCGTGGATAGTAAAAATCGTAGAGGGAAACGAAGAGATGAGTACACTAAGCAGATTCAGAAGGATGTAGGTTGCAGTAGGTACTGGAAGATGAAGAAGCTTGCACAGGATAGAGTAGCATGGAGAGCTGAATCAAACCAGTCTCAGGACTGAAGACCACAACAACAACAACAACGTATTGCCGAAGATTGCGTGCTATATGTACACAACGATGATCTGCCGAAGTACGAAAAAAATTCTTCGAAATAATGCGCCGGACTGAGACTCGAACCGGGATTTCTCGCTTACCGTGAGCAGTCGCCTTAACAACATAGACTATCCGTGCACGCCTCCCTGACCGACCCAAACTTCCATATGTCACATTTTCTGTTTCCTTGTGTCATAGTCTACTCTGTTCATCTCTTAGCGCTCGAAACTTTACTTGTACTTCCGCACCACGGCGAATTAAATTAAGAGGAATCGAGACTATTGTTGTTACAATATGTTCCAAAACGCCCCGCATAAAAATGGGATTCGTGCTGAACACCTTAGACACAATGTCCAGCGAGAGCAGCGAGGTGGAAGTTTCCCGATGTTTTGGGGTGGTATTATGTGGGGCCGACGTACGCTGCTGGTGGTCATGGAAGGCTCCGTAACGGTTGTACGATACGTGAATGCCATCCTCCGACCGATAGCGCAACCATATCGGCAGCATATTGGCGAAGTATTCGTCTTCATGGACGACAATTTGCGCCCCCATCGTGCACATCTTGTGACTTCCTTCAGGATAGAGACATCGCTTGACTAGAGTGACCAGCATGTTCTCCAGACATGAACCCTATCGAACATACCTGGGATAGATTGAAAAGGGCTGATTATGGACTACGTGACCCACCCTACACTCTGAGGGACCTACACTGAATCACCGTTGAGGAGTGAGACAATCAATCAACAGTGCCTTGATAAACTTGTGGCTATTATGCCACGACGAATACAGGCATGCATCAGTGCAAGAGGACGTGCTACTGGGTATTAGGGGTACCGGTGTGTACAGCAATCTGGACCACGACCTCTGAAGGTCTCGCTGTATGGTGGTACAACGTGCAATGTGTGGTTTTCATGAGCAGTATAAAGGGCGGAAATGATGTTTATGTTCACCTCTATTCCAATTTCCTGTACAGGTCTCGGAACTCTAAGGACTTAGGTGATGCAAAACTTTTTTGATTCGTGTATTTTTCGAAATATATTCGATAGATTGCCACTTCTTTTAGCATCAGCTGCATTGGTTATAGTTTTACTATCCATCCACCGATGAGATATGAATGTGCCGCGCCAGGATTCGAACTGGGATTTCCCCCTTATCGTGAGCTGTCCCCTTAATCACTTAGGCTAACCGTGCATGCCTCCCTGGCCGACTCAGCTATATCGCAAGCCTTAGGTAGGGAATAAGACGATAATAAGAACAAAAATAGCCTCGTGATTCTTGAGTTTCTCCCGGCGTATTTGATAATCAAAATATCCACGGGTGTGCTGCCGGTCTATAGTGTCCAACGGGCACAATATTTCGGCGATCATACATGTCGCCATCATCAGGTGAACTGAAGGACTGAGCTCCTGTGAACGTGCCGGCACGGAGATCCGTACGCTATGGCTGCTCGGAGGGAACTGGGTTCGGTCGCGGCGGCGGCCGATTTAAATACCCTCCGCCCGCGGCGTGCTCCCTCCGCCGTCCGCGCCACGCGCCACAGTAGCGCGGTGGAACAGATTGCGACGGCGTCTGAGATGACGTCGGTGTGATGGCTCTGTCCGCCGTGGTCGTCACAACTATACGTTTGCTCGATTTACTTTTGATTAACCCAATCGCTGGTTCCCAAGCCTTGCTAAGATTATAGCCACAGTCACGGTTTATGAGGTCGTCATTGGTGCGAATTTCGATGGCCTCTCTAACAACGCTGTCCCAGTATCTCGACGTCTGTACCAGAATCCTCGTGCGGTCATACTCCATGGCGTGATTTTCCGACAAACAATGTTCAGCGACCGCCGACTTGCTCGGATACATCAGTCGAGTGTGCCTCTGGTGTTCACGGCATCGATCCTCGACGGTACGCATCGTCTGACCAATATACGACTTGCCACATTGACACGGAATCTGGTACACGCCGGCCTTCCTCAAACCGAGGTCATCTTTGGCGCTCCCCACCAGTGCACGAGTTTTCTTTGGAGGACAAAACACAGTTCCCACCCGGTGTTTCTTCAGAATGCGGGCGATTTTCCCCGAGAGTGCGCCTGTGTATGGAATAAATGCAGTGCCTACCTCCTCCCTCGTAACTTCATCCATCTCAACAGGTTGTGCTGCAGTGGTTGCGCGGAGAGCACGTTGAATCTGCCACTCTGAGTACCCATTTTTTCGAAATACAGTTCTCAGATGTTCCAATTCCTGGGGTAGACTCTCTGCGTCAGAGATAGTGCGCGCCCTATGTACTAGAGTTTTAAGTACCCCATTCCCTGTGAAGGGTGGTGGCAGCTGTCTGCATGCAAATACAGATCAGTGTGCGTTGTCTTCCGACACACCCCATGACCTAGGGTGCCGTCAGCCCTTCTCTTGACCAAGACGTCAAGGAAAGGTAATTTACCCTCCGTTTCAGTCTCCATAGTGAATTTGATGTCTGGGTGTATGGAGTTTAGATGTGTAAGGAAGTCAAGGAGTTTATCCATACCATGTGGCCAGATGACGAACGTGTCGTCCACGTAACGGAAAAAGCAAGTAGGTTTCCGTACGGATGACGTCAGGGCTTCCTCCTCGAAGTTCTCCATGTACAAATTAGCTACCACCGGTGAGAGTCGGCTACCACTCTCCTGCGCAAAAGCAATATCAATACAACGAATAAACGTTACGAAGAATAAAACGGTACTTTGCCATTCTCTTGAATAGTTTCAAGAAATATCGTGTATATTTTTTAAGCTCTCTGTGTAGCGTTCCGGACAATTAATATAATCAGGTATAGCCTAAAGCAAGAGTTCGGTTCAAAACGGGAACAAGTATGAAATATCGGGGATTTATAAAATACAGTGCGCGCCCTGTAATACAAAGCTTATTGGACAAACGGAAAGACATTTTTGATCAGATGCAAGGAACGTAAAGATGCATTCAGACTAAGGAACTATGATAATCGGCTGTTGCGGACTAAGTGCACGGAACAGATCATCCCCTTAAGGGAATATGAGATGACTTAGAAATCCTACAGATAGAAAAGAAAGGACGAAAACTCAACTTGCTGGAAGGACTGGAAATTTTACTTCACGAAAACATACGTAACAATATTCTTAACGTGCAAGTGAAAGACACCGAAACGAGATTTCTTGACGGCTATCCTTCCAACCATCAGGTGATTTTTTTAGAGTGCTATCAGTGAAGCTGTAGTTTTGTTGTGTGTTACGAAAATGAAACAGCGGAATTTAGAGCAACGTTATGCCATCAAGTTTAGTGTTAAACTTGAGGAATCATTGGAGTATGACCTATGAAAAGTTGAAACAGGCCTAAGGGGAACATTCCTTACAAAGAGCACAATTTTTCGCCGCTGGCACAGATAATTTCTGGAAGGCCGAGAACACGTTGAAGATGAACCTCTCTAAGAGAGACCTTCAACCGAGATTTCCTTAAAAGAGTCAGGTAAAGGGTGAATTGAGTGAGACTGGACACTGTAGAGAAGTGGATGCTGCACCGTGACAAAGCCCCATGTGATACGGCCACTTCCATAACAGAATTTTTTACCTCAAAAGGCATTCCTTTTGTTCCATAGCCCTCTGTTTGCATAAACTGATTTCCTGCGACTTTTTTCTTTTCACGGAATTGAAATATGTCTTAAAAGGACTTCATTTTGGGATTCTGGAGAACTTTCGAAAGAATGTGACCGACATGTGACAGGTCCTAGCAGTTCAAGCCTTTCGGAGCTGCTACAAAGACGTCTCCGCCGGTGTATGGAAGTACTTTGAAGGCGACAATATTGTCAAGCAGAAAAAAGTGTAGTTAGATGAATGACGAACACTAACTTCACTTAGCGAAGGTTTATTCAGCACTTGCAAATACAAGAGCGCGGAGCGAACTGCCTCCGTCCAGAACAATGATTCTTGACATTTGTGGGTACTTCTGGAATGTACTCGAACCGAACATAGAAATTAAAATTGTACAGTTTAGGTGAGTTTCGAACTCACGGCCTGCCATGCAACAGTTTAGTATCATAACCACTACACCACAGTGCTACTCAGCTCCTTTGGCGACAATATTGTTGTATAAAAAGAGTCAAAAATTTTGGTAGATAAAAGTGAGCATCATTACTTTTCTCACACACCTCGTAATATTGACGCTGAGAGCTCGGGACACCCCTTAGAGTGTTTCTTAAATGTGGCCAGTATTGGTCGTAGCTTTGTGTACTGATGTGCCACGCATTGTCTCCTAAAGATCAACTACTTTCTTCGAGTCGGGCGACCGAGTGGGCTCTGTCAGGGCCCAGCAGATTTGTCGGAGGCGCTTAACGTGCGGGGCGTATCGCTTTCAGAGCAGCGCCGGCCGAGACAGCATCTGTCGGCGCCGGCGTAACTCAGCCCGTACCCGAGCTAGCGCGGCCGAGCCCTCAGCCCTGCCCACGCCGCGCAACCCGAGAACAAAGATCGCGACCTGCAGCCCGCACCCACGCGGCCCTCTCCAGAGGAGCCCGGAGCCTAGCCGGAGCCCTTCTGGAGCTAGGCCGGAGCAGGTGGAGTCTGCCGTCATATTTCGTCTAATGACAGCCAATAAGGCCGACCCGCCCCGGCGCGCTCATTACAATGGGCGCATTGTCTCCGCGTTGCTAATTGCCGCCCTTATCGGCTGCCCTAATAACCGGTCTGACCAATGGCAATAAATCGACGCGCTGGGCCGGAATGGCCAATGAGGCGCACCTCTCGCCTCTCGCCCTACCTGCCGGAGTGTGGAAGTTCCACATTAGCCGCGTCTTCTCCAAATTGAATTCCTGCGAGAACAATGGGGAGTATATCTCATTTCAGGAGGGCATGTTATCCCCGGCTCCGGAGGATAACAAAAGAGTAATTATAATTATGGTTTTCCCTTCGTTTTTCACTATGCCCGGCTGAGGGCTTATTTATTGCGGCTGGCACTGTTCTTCAGCGCTGGTCTCGGAGGGTCAGAAAACTGCCTAATTGAAGACTGGGGTTGTTTGGTGCACCTGATCTCTTCATATATAGCCCTCTGCCTGCTCCACAGACTTGAATATCTCTGGCTTAGTCCATCCGTACCCATGTTCGAGTGAGGTGCCGTATTCGGGAAGACGCCGGTTGATATCTTCTTCCAGGTTTTCCGTCAGTTATAACACACAGAGGGTGAAAGGTTATCTACAACTTGAAAAAAAAAATCAGACTGCAGTTGTAAGAATCGAAGGAAATGGAATGAAAGAGAAGCAGTGGTTGAGAAGAGTGTGAGAAAACTGTAGCCTTTCCCCTACGTTACTGTGTATGATACATACTTTGCAGGGGAATTAAAGTCCAAGGATAAGAAATAACACCTTTGACGTTTGAGAGTGACATTGTTATTGTATCAGAGATGGCAAAGAAGTTGGTATATCAGTTGAACGGAACGAGCTTACAAGGCGAACATCAACAAAAGTAAAATAAGAGTAACGAAAAGCATAATTAATTCGAGTGATGTTGGGAGCCTTATATTAAGCAATGAGATACTAAAAGTTGATGATGGTTTGGGCAGAAGAACAACTAACGACAGCCAAAATAAAGTATGTAGCCTGGCAATAACAAGCACAGCGTTTCTAATAAAGGGATATTTCGTAAGATGTAATATAAATTTAAGTGTTAACAGGTCTTTTCTGAAGGTGTTTGTATGGAGTGAATTTTTTTTTTTTTTTTTGGTGAATGTGAAACTTGGATCATAAGCAGTTCAAACAAGAAGATATTAGAAGCTTTCGGAATACGGATCTACAGAAGAATGTTGAAAAGTACAACAGTTGATCCAATAATAAATAGTACAGAATCGAATTCTGAGGCATTGATGAATGGTCAATTCGGTAATGGAAAGAAATGTGGGAGGCCAGGGCTTGCATACAGTAATCTTCATGAGCACCACAGTTGATACGAATCTTAATGAGTAAAGAAAACCATCTGAACTGTATTATTACACATCTACATTAGAGAAGATAAACTTCTTTGTAGATATCACTAATAATAACCGTTATTCTCGATAAGCGGTTTCGCTAATCAATGTTACCATCTTAAGATCTGGACTGTGACTGTATACAAAACGATTGTAATATACAGTACCAGGTAGCAATATAAAACAAAAAAACAAAACAAAAAGACAGAAATACAACATACCTCGACGGACAGGCTATTTCATATATCTTAAAATAGCAGTAATGTCATGAACTGGCAGGTACGTAACAGACTAGAGACTGACGCATCGGCATGTCAAAATTAAAACAACTATATACACAGTTATTCACCACACACATCTGTCGCATGTCGCTCACAACAGTGCACTTCACTGCAGCCAGGCCGCCATTGCATTGACAGACTGTGACCAGTAAACAATAGAAGTTGAAAATGGGACCGACAGGTGCTGCTAGTATAACATGAATATTATTTTTTAAAACAGATTATATGATTACATTACAATGTACTAGCTAAAAAGAAAAAATATTACACATGTATTGTGTTACGATCAGTTTCTTTCTTAGAATATCTTATTGTACGCAGCATGCCGTGCCTCCTCACCAAACTTCCGCCAAGCGGTCGGCAGTACGTTTGTGTATATTGTTTTTGGATTTGATCTTCAACGCTACAAACGATAATCAGACCATGACTTCAGCGCAACTTGGACACCCGAAGTTGTAGGAACGGACCCGGTCGTAGCCAATAACTGCGTAATGGTACATCGGAGGTTGTTTACATTAGTAATTAAAATGAATATGGAAGCCTGTTCAAATGGATACATGTTGCAATAGTTAAGCAGAAGATAGACAGGATGCATCAAACCAGTCTTCGAACAACATAGAGTTACGAATATACTGTTCGCCGCAGGAAGAGCTTCAGCCTGACCATCTGTTTTCCCCTCTGTAAAATGAGGTGTCAGTTATGCATATGTGAGAGAACTAGAATACATTTGTAAATTCAAATCATTTTAAAAATCAACGGTTTCCTTTGATTTTTTAAACTAATGCTTCTATTTCCGTATCACGAATCTTTGTAAGTCATGCGTACTTTAATCTGTGGTTCCGAAATACTATTGTCGCCAACGACGATCTACGAAGCAGAGAATCGGTTTGCGAATAATTTATTAGTGCTTGCGCGACATCGAGAAAGTGATGCATTTATCGTGTTCTCTCAAACGCATATAGAAAATTGAGTTAACCGATAACCGAAGCCGGCCAGTGTGACCGAGCGGTTCTAGGCGCTTCAGTCTGAAACCGCGCGACCGCTACGGTCGCAGGTTCGAATCCTGCCTCGGGCGTGGATGTGTGTGATGTCCTTAGGTTAGTTAGGTTTAAGTAGTTCTAAGTTCTAGGGGACTGATGACCTCAGGTGTTAAGTCCCATAGTGCTCAGAGACATTTTTTTGATAACCGAAGCTAACGACTAGGTTGCTCACTAGCCTTTGATAGTGCTGCGGTACTTCAAGCAGTGTAAAGAACAAATGTCGGCTAAAATTCCACACAATATTATCGCCTGGACAAGTTATTTATTTAGTGTGTTGATTCGAGCGCATGCTCCAGACAATGCAGTAACAATGTCAGAGGCATACTTCTATTCTGAGAAACAAATGCATGACAGTTTCTTTCTCTATCACCACTTTCACAAAAATGCATACTTTTGACCCACAGTAGCGAAATCCCTATTGTAAGCTGCTGTGGATTTCCATATTAAACATATTCTTTTCTTCCGTTGACGCTCAATATTCTGTTGTGGACTTTCACCTCTTCAAAGATTTCCGCCAGGTCCCAATCTTGTGTTAGTTCTCGAAATCTCTAGTCAGTTCTTCCAAGTTTTCTTACAGTCTAGTCAAGAGACTAAAAGAAAAAAGGAAATAGAGACTAAATGAAAACAGCAAACGAATAAATCATCGCATCTACTGTAGGTACTCTTTAACACTACTTAGTGTTTGTTCCATCGTCTACATCAGACTCCGCAAGCACCTAATGGTGTGTGGCGGAGGGTACTTTCAGTACCACTATCTGATCCCTCCAACCCTGTTCCACTTGTGAATAGTGCGTGGGAAGAATGATTGTTGGTAAGCCTCCGTATTGGCTCTAATTTCTCGAATTTTCTCCTAGTGGTCAGTACGGAGATGTATGTGCGGGAAAGTAATATGTTGTCCGGCTCCTCCTGAAAAGTGCTGTCCCGAAATTTGATGCACAACGTCTCTTTTGTAACGTTTACCAGTGGAGTTTGTTTAGCATCTCCGTAACGCTGTCTCGCCAGCTAAACGATCCCGTGACGAAACGCGTCGCTCTTCGTTGCATCTTCTCTATCTCCTCTATTAGTCCTACCTGATAGGGATCCCAGATAGATGAACAATACACAAGAATCGGGCGAACAAACGTCTTATAAGCCTTACTTCTTCCGTGGATGAGTTACGTAACACTAAGATTCTTCCAATGAATCTGAGTCTATCTGCTTTTCCCACTATTTGTTTTATGTGGTCATTCCTGTTAAGGTCGCTGTGGATAGCTACGCCTAGATATTTTGCGGCAGACGCTGTCTCCATCTGTTTGTCATCAACAGTGTAGCTGTACAGTAGTGGATTTCTTTTCCTTTGTATGCACAATATGTTACATTTATTTACGTTCAGGGTCAACTACCAGAGATTGTATGGCTCTGAGCACTATAGGACTTAACTCCTGTCATCAGTCCCCTAGAACTTAGAACCACTTAAACCTAAATAACCTAAGGGCATCACACACATCCATGCCCGAGGCAGGATTCGAACCTGCGACCGTAGCGGTCGCGCGGTTCCAGACTGTAGCGCCTAGAACCGCTCGGCCACCTCGGTCGGCTGCCAGAGATTGTACCATTCATCAATTCTGTGCAGCTTGCTCTGCAAATCCTTACTATCTTCTGCCGTTGCTACTTTGTTATAGACAACTGCATCATCTGCGAATAGCCTCAAAGACCATCCGACGCTTTTTACAAGATCGTTTACATATATTGTAAACAGCAACGGTCCTATCACACTTCCCTGTGGTAATCCGGATATTACCTTTACATCTGTCGCTTTTATTCCGTTAAGAGCGACGTGTTGAGTTCTATCTGTAAGGAAGCCTTGAATCCAATCGAAAGTCGGCTCCGATACTCCGTAAGGCCATTAATTTTTTCAAATGCCTCACTGAAAGCAAGGAACACGGCAACAACCTGAGCCCTGTTATCCACTACGTTGCGGATCTCATGGAGGAACCGAGCGTGCTGAGTTCCGCAGGATCTCTGTTTGCGAAATCCATGTTGATTTTTATAGAGGAGATGTCCATTTTCCAAAAACGTCATAATTCTTGAGAATAAAACATGTTCCATAATTCTACCACAACGGTATAGATCTATAATTGCGTGGATCTGTTTCACGGCTTTTCTTAAAAACGGGAATGGTGTGTGCTTTTTTTCAATCATTGGGTACCTTTCGTTGCTGAAGCGACCTACGATAAATTACTCTTATAAAGGGACCAATGGGATACCAGTTAATATCTTTGTTACTACCGCTGTAGCAGCCATCCGTGCCACATGCTCAGGCCGTCCCAGTCTGGCTGACAACTGTTTTTTCTTTCTTTTTCTTTTTTTTTCGATGAGCTGATCGCTATAAATAGTGAAAAGTGAATTATTATACAGTACAGTCATCTACAAATTCCTTGTTTCGCGACGTATCTTTCTCCAAAACGCGTCCATCATGGTGGTATCCTTTGTTGTTGTTAATGGACATGTTTCTTGAGTGTGGTCTTACAGATGATTTACTTAGGATTCATTAAGTGGTACGAGATAAAGTAATTTTGTTAGGGAAAAATAAATAATATTATGTACCACTAGCTATTGTTAGAGACGATATATCTTGGTTGTGGGTCACTGTCAGTTCCATGTATTTAAACTTCTCACATTCAAATCTTGACCTAGTTACTGGCATCGTCATTTTTTCGCGTTTGCGTTAGTAGCAACTATTAATAAAACTTAAAATTTATTTTAATATTACGGGAGTCACCATAAGAAGTCCTGAACATCCGAAAATTTTTTTAGTACATTCCACATTCAAGAGACTCAAAAAAATCTTTTCTTGTAACAGGAGCATACTTCCATTTACACTAATTTCGTCAGGCCGTAAATGTGATTTTTATGTAAAGTGGACCACTTACTGTTTTTTTATAAAGCTCTACAATCAAGATTCTGATTATATTACTGAGAACATAATTTGCGATTTATCTCTGGGTAATTTTGATGAAATATAGTTTAAGGTGAACACCTGTTGCGTTTTGTGAAGTCAAGGTAGAACCTGTTATTGTAGCAGTGCTAACAAAGTTCAAAGTCTGGCTTAACACCTCAGGAGGGCCAATATATTGTTTACATACCAGTTTCTTAAAACGATTAGTTACTAAATGATGTGGGCGTAGTCCTTAGTCCCAAAATTGAGATAGTGATTTTAAATAGCCATGTCGAAAACGAAAGACAAGCACTTAAATGTTTGGCTGCAGCAGCATTCTGTCGAGTTCCTCGACTGATTTCGTATTCACGCAAGGCGTTCCTACACAACACCTTAGATAACATTACACAATGAAACGAGATACTGCCCAGGAAACAAGTGTGTGTGACGCTTTTCGTCGTTTGAATTTTAATCTACCACGCCTCCCAAGCAGTTTCAGCAAAAGATAAATCGGCGATACTGTGTTTTGTGCACAGCTTATCGTCAATGTAGACACTCTCCAGCACACCTGCTGGTGAGGTTCTTTACTATCATCGAGGTTAATTTACTCTTATCTGTTAGAAACATTTCTGACTGAGGAACTACATTACCAATTCCAACAAAAAGGCGTTCGAAATAGTTAATGAAATATCGTGTGAACGCTGCTGTACTGTTCACAGATGTTGATAACTGCTTTTAAACACTACTTCATAATATCGTTTTTATTTTAAACATTTTGAGTGTCCTCGTTACCTGAAATCAAGAACCCCAGGATCACATTCCACGTTTCTTTAATTAACAGGCTACTGACACAGAAAATGGCACATGAGTCTATGGAAATGCACGCGAAACTACAGAAAGCTTAGCGAGGATGAAAACTGAAACCAGTCACACTATTTTTGAAACAAATATTTAGCCAAACTGTGCCCATAGTTCAGCACGTCACACGCCAAGAAAGCAAACCGTTATGTTGCACTTTAAAAGCAAAATTTCTCCTCAAGTTGACTATGTAAAAAAGAATACTCACTGCGTGCTTGGACAGCACTTGGAACATCTCCTTTAACAGATACAAGTGTACACTAAATTTTAACTTGTAACGTCCTGATGTAGTATTGTATTTCTTAGTACTGTATTTGTTGTAAGTGTGAACAAGAATGATGCTTGATCCCAGTTAGAAGATCACTTAATCGAAAATCTTACGTTTCAAATACATCTGTACCAACTAAAACAATACTTCATATTGAAAGTAGCGGCAGCTCGTAACCACAACTTAACAATTATCCCGCAAACATAACTTAAGAATAAGACTCGGCCCGATATTTACTAGAAATGTTGGCCTCCAACATCTTTTTTCTTTCACCCTTTTCATTTCTTGCTACATGATACACATTGCAGAATCTGCCTGTTGATCTGATTCAGTAGTTGTAGATGGTTCCATACTGGCGCACAACAACAGTAACTCCTTTTTTTTACCCCAAAACATCATTCTCTTACTGCCAGGACAGGAAGCTTTCATTGAGCCAAACTTTTTACTATATATCGAAGAAGAGCGCGATACGTCACTATTACGCACAGCACCCCGTTTGCATCGGTGTGCGTGTGAGGGATTAGAGTGATTAAGGGGGCTCATGTAGTCGTGAGCGGAGACAATCAGAGCGACTAATGGCTCGTTAGCATGGTGCGGCTAAGGGCCAGATGGCGCCTTATCTCCGTGGGTCTCGCCCCAGACACGCGGCCCCGCGGGTACTGCCCCCAATTATGAGATCTCTTGCTCCGCCCTAATCTCCTCCACGCACGAGTGGATCCACAGTAACGCCTGTTTTATTAGGTTCCGATCGATGTGACGGAATGGATTTCCCGTGTACGTATTATTATCCCGCAGCTCGCCGCTCTGCGGGCCATCTGTAAGAGCGGCATATCCCTACAGGGTGGCGCCACGGAACTGGGACACAAGAGTGAGGCGTTAATTAAGAGGTTTCCTATTCACAGGTAACGGTCCTCTTTCGCTTTCTCCGGAAGAATTCTGGAGCTAATGGGGTATTATTAACTCTTCTTACTGTCCTGTCAGGAAATAAGCGATAGAGTCATTAAGAAACGTAGTAAGTGGTAGCATAAACTTTTTTTTCCATGTTTCGTTTCCTATCCATGTAGGCAAAGGTGGTTGTTATAGAACTTGGTTCTCGTAAGCGAAATCTCAGTGAAATGGATGTGAGGCAAGTGAATATTGAGACAGAATATTTTAAGAACTCCAGTGTGAGCATCTGCATAATATTTAATAGAAACATTGCTCGTGACCGGAGAAAATCTTGTCCCCAAACAAAGATACATTACACACATGTAAGAGAGACGGAGAGGAGGAGTGGGAGGGAAATGGAAAGGCAAACAGAGCAACATTTCTGCAACTTTTTCGTCGTGAACCTCGTGATCCTTTCCTGGCCTGGCGTTGAAGTCTCCAGGCGCGCATTGTAGTTCCCATAAAAAAAGTTAGATGTTACTTTTTTAAGATATGATTCTGTCAGTAAGAATGACTCTAACTACAGGCTCCTCATATTTTAACACTCTACCTTCAATCCTCTTCAGTTACAGCTACTGGACTCCTCTATTAGTACCGCCTACATTCGTCAGTAATGTTGGCGTAATAGTAAACATTCTACCTTCATTTGTCAGCAGTATGATGTGTAGTTTCGTTAAAGTTCATGTTCTCGTATCCCCAGCGTCTACAGAAAATGTTTTTGATTCATGACATGAATGCCCAAGATAGCATCGTGAGTTTCTTGACAAACACTACAAAACTGAATTGGTCGCAATGACAAGTTCATAGTTGGCTCATTCTCCTGTAGTTGACTAATGGTTTTCCGTCTTTTGCACAGCCCGTCTGCGTGAATCTAATGCTTACTTTTATTTTTGTTGACCTTATCAAACATAATTCGTGTAACTGCGTAGCATGTATTCAAGTTTGAAAATCGTGGCTTGTACAGGGGAAACGAAATACTTAGATTCGGACTTTGCAGCAGGCAACTAAAGCTACGACAGCTGGCTCGGTGTATTAGTCATTAGTAAATTGATAAAATAGGAAAAATGTCATCCACTATTTGTAGCTATTTTATGCATGACTTGAGGACGCAACGGATGTTTTCGGAAATACCAGCAATAGCTGCACTACTTTGAATGAATAATTATTTTCTGATATTTATTTGAAGGTGCATTATACTACAGGTCAGTTATGTTTGTTGTCGCTGTTTTATTACGTTTGCACATCTTTCGATTATGCCTACCTTGGCTACAAGTTCTTTATGATTTATGCGCTAGTTTACAATGACAGACACACCTGATAATGATGGTATAGACCAGGAGTTCCCAACAAAATTTTATCGAGGACCCCCTCTTCGAGCATGATTGGTACCTTATCATATCACAGTATCGAATACCTAAAAAATCCAAATTAAGTGTCTTTTTATACGATTTTTATTTTTGGTACTTAGAAAAAACAATGACATATTCATTATTGAAAAAATTTTGAGCTTAAAAGTTTTTCAATTTAGCCATCATTAAATTTTTGATTATTGCTCAAAATCTTTGTCTTCAAATCAGGGTGTTAAAACTATGTGTATTGGTCTTTCAAGTGTACTACACTTGAGATTGCATTGAGTAGACAAGTGTGAAAAATAAGAAAACACTAATTTCATACAAGGTATTATTTATTTGAAAAAATACAGTTACAACAGAGTTCTCCATCAGTATACAGTTCTTAATGAGATAAGTTCAGTCTGACCTTTGAGTCCATTATTTCTGAAATATTAGGTTCCAAACTTGAAACTTTCACTCTGAAATCCGACCACATGTCGAGCCGATTCCTATATTTGTTTTTCATGAAACACATGGAAGAAAATGCTTGCTCACACCGATATGTGGTTGCAAATCGAAGGATCTTTTTCATTGCCTTATCTCCAAGTTTCATGTAGTCCTTGCGTGCTGATGTTCTAGTGTCAGTTGGCTCTAGGAAAACGCTAGACGCAGAAGTTAACGTTCGCTGAAGCTCTGCTCATGCAGGAAGCGGCCAAAACAAAAAACTTGTTATCATACGAAATATATTTAATATATTTTTTCTTCTAATAGCATCTTCCGGAGCCCTCTGGCATAGCTCGCGGACCCCTGAGGGACCGCGGACCACCTGTTGGGAACCACTGGTATAGACGAAAACAGGCTATGAAATAAAAGAAAAAAATACGTTCGAAATCGATTTTATACTCTACAAGCCTTCTTTCTCTCTTTGTACAGCGCTGAGAATGAATACAAATTTTCCGAAATTGGTCCGCAAATAAAGCTCAGGAAAGAAACAGTATCTATTTGAAGGACTTTTTTCCTCTACAAGACAAGTAACAGAGCAGCGTCATGTGAAATTGCATTTAAAAAAAGAAAAGGTCACGTATCCCACTCACACCAGCGAAGCAAAATACTGTGAGAGGCAGCAGGAGGCTGAATGGGTAAGCTGCACGCAGCGGAAGTTGAGAAAGTGAAACGAAGAATAAGGGGGCGAGGGATAAGGCAACGTGGGGGGCGATAGCATCGGCGGCACAGCCATACAGCCAGGCGTGTGTTCGCCGCGCCCTCTGCCACGCCTCCGCGGCGCCCACAACACGGGACGCGACCGTCATACCTAAAGCTCATACCCTGCCCCCTGAGAAAGCTCACCTCTATTTCTGACGTCCGTGACGTCTAAGATCTGAATAAAATTCCTTATTCGTATTACACCGTCTCTAGCATTGATAATGGCCTCAAGCAAGGAAGGAAGTCCACACATATCTTTAGGTATTTCATATCTAGATAAACTACTCATTTATGCCAGAATGAGATTTTCACTTTGCAGCGGAGTGTGCGCTGTTGTGAAACTTCCTGGCAGATTAAAACTGTGTGCCGGACCGAAACTCGAACTCGGGACCTTTGCCTTTCGCGGGCAAGTGCTCTACCAAGTGAGCTACCCAAACACGACTCACGCCCCTTCCTCGCAGCTTTACTTCTGCCGGTACCTCGTCTCCTACCTTCCAAACTTTACAGAAGCTCTCCTGCGCAGGATGAAAGGCAAAGGTCCCGAGTTCGAGTCTCGGTGTGGCACACAGTTTTAATCTGCCAGGAAGTTACTCATTTATGATTAACGCTACGAAATTGCACTCTTGTCTTACTTTAACAAATAGCCCCTACATTTTCTGCGGGATTAAGATCAGGTTATTCAGCGGACCAGTCGAGGTGTGGTCGGATGATTGAGTGTTCGTCAAATTAGGAACACATGCTTGCTGCTCTGAAAACACAACTATTACCATCTTGGAAATGTCCACAACGTACTCTCTATGATGTACACAAAAGGACCACAACTTGGACTCCGAGAATGTTGAAATAAAAGTCCAGCTTCGTGTATGATAACGTAAGTCAGTGGCCCCAAGTTATCGAGCAAAACAACACTCCCAAAGCATCACGGAAAAATTTCTGGTCTGAACTACAGGGCGTTCCATTTATCTGATGACTGCCTTTGTGACTCAGTAGATTCCAGGCAGCGAGCGCCTCGCGATCAGATGCTGTGTCGCCCGTCTACTGCTGCAGTACATGACTACATTTAAAATCAAGCAAATAAATTTTGTACTCACCCACGTCACGTAATGAGATGATGGAAATGCCTGCCATTATTTACCATGCGTTTCTGACTTCTACTCAAGAAATCATTAATCACACGATGTAATTCTCTATGAGATATTGAATTAATTGATTCACGGATATTATTCTTGAGTTCCTCTATCGTGTGAGGATTTGTTGTGTACACTTAGCACTTCAGTGCACCTCACAAATAAAAATCGCACGGAGCTAAATAAGGACTTCTAGCGTGCCAGTTATTGTTATTAATCACTCTTTTATCGAACACATCGTGAACTGCCTGCAAAGAAACATTAGCCGTATGACCCCTTGCCGAGCCCTGTTGAAAAAATGCGAAGCCTCCTTCTCTTTCACTCAGTTCATTAAAAAACCGTTCCAAAATGTTTTGCACATATCTTTCACTTGTAACTGTGTCATTAAAAAAATTGGCCCTATTATTCTGTCACCACTAACTGTTCACCACACCCCTATTTTCTGATCATGAAGGGGTTCCTCATGAAGCACAACAGGTCTATGGATCCATTTCACCATCATGCACTTGTTTTAAGACTCATTCGCAAAACTTAACCCTGTGCGCAGTATCACAAGGTCGAAGTTCTTGTACTACTGATACTTTATGGAGCCGTTAGCGTACCTCTTTGTACAGAGATGGACGATATTTGTGCTTGCTGCGAAAGACGTCTAAGAAACTTTTTAAGGGAATTTTTCAGGCGGTATGCAATGTCATCGAGACGAGCTTCTGTGAGCACTGTAAGTCATTTGCTCCTCTTGTATTGAACACTTTCCGTTTCACGAAATTTATTCACTAGTTTGTGAACTGCATCACGACTCGGAACTGGATCACCTAGAAACTTCTGTTTAAACAGTCTCCGAACTGTACAAGAGGAATCTGTACGCACTGAGAGCGGTATTAGACTGTTTGCCGATGACGCTGTAGTCTACAGGAAAGTAGTATCACACGAAAGTTGTGAACAAATCAATGAGGATTTCCAGAAAATAAATGATTGGTGTAATGACTGGCTGTTATCTCTCAATATTAGTAAGTGTAACCTACTACGTATAACAAGGCGAGAATCCCCATTAATGTAAGAGTACAAAATAAATGCCCAGTCTTTGGAAGCGGTAACATCCGTGAAGTATCTGGGTACAACTATTCGAAATGATCTCAAATGGAATGAACAGATTACACATGTAACGGGCAAGGCGACCTCTAGATTGCGGTTTATTGGTAGAATCTTGAAGCGATGCAGTCCTTCCACAAAGGAATTTACTTACAATACGGCAGTTCATCCAGTCTTAGCATATTGTTCGTTTGTATGCGACCCTTACCAGTTGGGTCTGATTCAAGAGATTGAGAAGGTCAAAGAAGAACGGCAGGATTCGGGACTGGTACATTTAGCCACCGCGAGAGCGTCACAAATCTCATAGAAAGTTTGAAGTGGAACACACTTGCAGACAGACGACGGGGACTGCTCACTAAATTCCGAAATCCGATCTTTGCCGAAGATGTAGAGCATATATTATTACCACCAACTTTCAAATCGCGCAATGATCACCGTTCAAAGATAAGGGAATTTAGAGTTCGTACTGAGCCGTTCAGACAGTCGTTTTTCCCTCGCGCGATCCGCGAGTGGAACAGAGGGGGAGA
The DNA here is from genome assembly GCF_021461395.2 of Schistocerca americana. Lineage (NCBI taxonomy): Eukaryota > Metazoa > Arthropoda > Insecta > Orthoptera > Acrididae > Schistocerca > Schistocerca americana. The sequence continues at coordinate 434,688,605 of NC_060123.1, forward strand.
AATATGACTTTGGCGCGAATTGTGCCTTCCGCCACACACCGCTTGGTGGCTAGCGGAGTATTTGTGTAGAATCGCAAATAAACACTCGTTGTGGAACTGAATGATTAGCTCTTGATATCGTTGCGTTCGCAAGCTTTGCTGTTACACTCGTGATGCCTGTTTCACTGCTCGAATGACACTGGCCGACAAGGTACGTATGTCTCTCCGGCCTTCAGGCTAAAACCCACAAGAAAAGGGGAGTATAGTGCGGACACGCGGGACCCATTCGACCGGCAGGCGTGGTTTCCGTAGCCGGCCTGCAGTACCCCGGGCAGGCGGTCTTCAGATAAATGGAACACCCACCCTGTATGTCCACCACATACTGTGGATTTTACGCCTTATTGGACGTTGATGAACTCGACGCCTTGCATCACTTCAAAATACGCAAAATTACGCCTCGTCGGACCACATTATACAGCTCCAGTCAACTGATCACTTTCTGCGACGTTGTGACCGTTGACGAAGAGCAGTTTCATGTGTCACAGTGATCAATGGTCTATCGCGAAGTTCCTGATTACAAATTTCCATTGCATTCAGTGCCCTTCACAGCGCTCACTCGGAAATTGACAGCAGCAATATGCTTTGAAAACGACTGCCATGACAAGACATGACCCTCTGCCTTCTGTATTTTAGGACCTTTTAACGTCCACTGTTGTTACCCAGTGTTGCATAGCACTGTTACATGGCTTACTTGTACATTCGATGGACAAATCGCATTGACACACCAACAAGTCTGCCAATTACCTCTATCCCGGACACTCTGTATACACTCCTGGAAATTGAAATAAGAACACCGTGAATTCATTGTCCCAGGAAGGGGAAACTTTATTGACACATTCCTGGGGTCAGATACATCACATGATCACACTGACAGAACCACAGGCACATAGACACAGGCAACAGAGCATGCACAATGTCGGCACTAGTACAGTGTATATCCACCTTTCGCAGCAATGCAGGCTGCTATTCTCCCATGGAGACGATCGTAGAGATGCTGGATGTAGTCCTGTGGAACGGCTTGCCATGCCATTTCCACCTGGCGCCTCAGTTGGACCAGCGTTCGTGCTGCACGTGCAGACCGCGTGAGACGACGCTTCATCCAGTCCCAAACATGCTCAATGGGGGACAGATCCGGAGATCTTGCTGGCCAGGGTAGTTGACTTACACCTTCTAGAGCACGTTGGGTGGCACGGGATACATGCGGACGTGCATTGTCCTGTTGGAACAGCAAGTTCCCTTGCCGGTCTAGGAATGGTAGAACGATGGGTTCGATGACGGTTTGGATGTACCGTGCACTATTCAGTGTCCCCTCGACGATCACCAGTGGTGTACGGCCAGTGTAGGAGATCGCTCCCCACACCATGATGCCGGGTGTTGGCCCTGTGTGCCTCGGTCGTATGCAGTCCTGATTGTGGCGCTCACCTGCACGGCGCCAAACACGCATACGACCATCATTGGCACCAAGGCAGAAGCGACTCTCATCGCTGAAGACGGCACGTCTCCATTCGTCCCTCCATTCACGCCTGTCGCGACACCACTGGAGGCGGGCTGCACGATGATGGGGCGTGAGCGGAAGACGGCCTAACGGTGTGCGAGACCGTAGCCCAGCTTCATGGAGACGGTTGCGAATGGTCCTCGCCGATACCCCAGGAGCAACAGTGTCCCTAATTTGCTGGGAAGTGGCGGTGCGGTCCCCTACGGCACTGCGTAGGATCCTACGGTCTTGGCGTGCATCCGTGCGTCGCTGCGGTCCGGTCCCAGGTCGACGGGCACGTGCACCTTCCGCCGACCACTGGCGACAACATCGATGTACTGTGGAGACCTCACGCCCCACGTGTTGAGCAATTCTGCGGTACGTCCACCCGGCCTCCCGCATGCCCACTATACGCCCTCGCTCAAAGTCCGTCAACTGCACATACGGTTCACGTCCACGCTGTCGCGGCATGCTACCAGTGTTAAAGACTGCGATGGAGCTCCGTATGCCACGGCAAACTGGCTGACACTGACGGCGGCGGTGTACAAATGCTGCGCAGCTAGCGCCATTCGACGGCCAACACCGCGGTTCCTGGTGTGTCCGCTGTGCCGTGCGTGTGATCATTGCTTGTACAGCCCTCTCGCAGTGTCCGGAGCAAGTATGGTGGGTCTGACACACCGGTGTCAATGTGTTCTTTTTTCCATTTCCAGGAGTGTATCTGCTGAACAGAATAACTCATTCTCGAATTATGCCTATACAATTATATTAAAAACTTCAACTGATTGGGGAATACACTTCATTTGCATAACCAAACATGTGCAAACGAAAATAATTTGAGAAGCTAACATGCGAACACACAGACTTTGACTGAAGAATAACCACGTACAGAAAACAGTATCAGCTTTAAAATAATTACCCACTGACGTTCGTGGTAGCAAACAGAGGCTAAATTTCCATTTCTGCTGACTGTAAAGTATGCCCCGCTAACACAGGGAACAAAAAAGACTCAGCTAATGATAAGCCCCCCCCCCCCCCCCAGAATGTCCCTCTGCTAATCGACAACACACAACGCAAGGAAAGGAATGGAGCAATAAGCTACGGAAGTATCTGTATTCATTATTCCGTACGGCAGCAGATATTGTTGTCGCGGTCCATTCCGTGTCACTTCAAACCACTCCCCCATTCAAATGGAAATGGGAATTTCCGGTTTCGCTGGTGCAACCGCACATTCTCCGCCCAATCTCATATAATCGGAATCGTGTCGCGACAAATTATACTTCGGGCAAATAGTATTTCCTCGAGTCGCGTTTAATGGCATGTTCTCTCTGATTAGGTAATAAATTGTCGTCCGTTTAACGACGTTTCCTCCTTTAGCTTCTGGAGTTGGCCTGGCGATCTCGCGCCGATCCTTTATGGGCTTTATTGGTCGCGGAGAAATGCGCCGGCGCTCCGATGTGGTCGGTGTATCTCGTCTGCAGTTACCCGACTATTTTTTTCTTTTTTTAGAGTCATTCCGGTCTCGGTACCGAGACGCAGCCTGCGAGGTGTGGTCCGGTCGTAGCCATCAGCCGGCCTCAGGATCCCATTTGCCGCTATCTGCGGGCTTGTCATTCGGCGTCTCGCCCTCCATTAGCGGAGTGGGCCACCCAGACAGCTCGGCGTGGCCCTCTTGCGGAACCTCGGTCTCCCTGGCTACAGATGTTCCTAACTGCGGCAGCAGTCGTTGCCACGGCTCTCCACGAGCCCATTTCTTTCCGTCAGAGAGAACAGCGACTCTGCACTAAACAATCTGTTTTACAACCATTCCACCATTAACTCAGGTTCTTGATACGTCCAGAAGACCGCCTTAAGTGCCAATTGCTTTTGGGCGCAGAGGGCGGCTATTTGGAACACCCAGTGACAAAAAAAGTTCAGCACCTACGAGAGGAGGAAGTTAAATGAATCTTCACCTGTCGTCAGTTTACAGGTGGTCGCAAAATCAAGTTAAATAAGCAACAAATCGGGCAGTTCGGGCACAGTACTGGTCCCTTGCGATGAGGTTGTGCCCTTTTGGGCCTAGATTCGACTGTAAAGGGTATCAAGCAGCTACTGTATCATCTTTTGAGGCACGTCGATCCACAACAGTCTTCTCTATCCTAGATATCGGCGCTGCGATGGAGGCCTGAATTGGTCCCACATATGTCTTTTCAGGGATAGCTTAGGAGGGTTGTTGGCCAAGGGAGTATCTTAACATCATACAGGTGCTTCGTAGAGACACGTGAGAGGTGAGGACGAGCTTCCTGTTGAAAGATGCTATCAGAGGTGACAGATACGCAGTACGTATGTTGCGTACTTCTGTACCCCCAGAAGTCCCTGAATTCCTACCAGACGTGAAGTCATATCATGACGCTACCCTTCTCTACAACTTCAGCACAACACGTTCTCCGCTTCAACACCACCATAATCGCCGACTATGGTCCTCCGAGGCTGTCCAGAAGCGAGATCCTTCGATGAAAATGAAAAGACGCAATCCGTCAACAGCCCGTAAGTCCCGCGGACGCAGCCGTCTGTGTCATAGGCTGTGTCATAGGCTGTGTTAAAGGCTGCCTTCGTATGGGTCGTGGATTCAGCAGCCCAGCCTCTGCTAGACTCCTCTTCCGGATCTCACAGAGATGTTTGTTGTAGCGAATCTATTACTTGTGTCCAGGTGCAGATATGTAGGAATTAAAATGTGTCTCACGCACAGCACGGCGATCTTCTCTTGGTGTGATAAGACATGGTCGATCAGGAGCTTCACTTTCTCATTCAAGCCAACATTTTACCGACATGATTGCATATTGGACGATTCGAAGAGCCTGCCACATGTAGAGCCACAGTGACGCCACTTTCGAACTCTGTAAGATATTGTCAACGTCTCACTCTAGCACGTGGAAATCTCTCAGGCCCTCCAAAATGTTCACTAGTCATTTGACGCAATGGATGGCTTTATAGACTGTATCAGAACTGATAAAGACGTTCACGTGTTGACAACAGTAAAACACGGTGGGGATGTTCTAGCCGTAATACTTAATGAGGACTCTAGTTTTACATACACTCTGAAGATGCGTGCGTGTAGCAAATTTCGCCTATATTGGATTAATCCTTCCGCGTGATTGCCTTTTCTTGTCAGTGCGACCGTGAGATCCTGTTTTTATGGTACAATCCCGCAGGTGCCTTAAACGATCCCACGTTTACCTGCAGCTGTAACAGTAGAAGAAAAAAATCCCTGACAAACTCACTTCGGAAGTTTCCAGTGCCTCCGAAATGAGTTTAAAATGCAGGCACAAAAATCTTGACCATTTCGCCTTTGCCTAACTGATTGGAGTAGAATGAGAATATACGTGACACTAACTGAATGACACTGCGATGAAACGAGTCGCTCTTCCTTGGGTCTTCTCTATCTTCTGTATTAATTCCAGACTGCGGATCAGTATTCGAGAAACGGTCGAACGGTTGTAAGCTAACCTCCATTGCAGCTGAATTACACTTTCTACGAATACTTATAATGAATCTGTCATCAACTTGCAGTATATGCGGAAAATACGTGATCGTTCCACTATAGGTTGCTGAACATGGTTCCTTCCGGATGTTTTAAGTATCTTTGAAACTTCCTGGCTGATCAACCCTGTCTCTGACCTGGAGCCTTTGTCTTTCACAGGCAAGTGCTCTAACGACTGAGATATGCAAGCACGATTCACAACCTGCCCTCGCAGCTGTACTTCCGCTAGTGTCCCTTCTCTTATCTTCCAAATTTAGCAGAAGTCCTTCATGCTTACCTAATGGGACAAGCAGTACTCGAAAAAATAATTGGCGACGAGATGGCTTATCCACAGCTTAGAGGAGTGCTTCCAGAATGAATGCATCGGCATACGTCGGAGTTGCTTAATGTTGTCTGTCGTGCTTGTTGCCAGTGTATTCCAACGCGGCACAGCTATGTGTGACGTTTCTGACAGCCTTCAGATCAGTCCTAAAAACTTTTCTCTTGCTCACGGTTTCTGCTCTCTACACTTATCGTGGCATTGCATGTGTGTTCTCAGTCGTTTTCGCAGTTTCTTGCAGAAACTAATTTCATTTTAATATTTTAATTTCAACCTGTAGTACATAAACTGAAATAAATGTTAAAATTATAGTTTTCGCTGACAGTTTGTACATATCTCCACTTGACGTCATATCAGGCTTTCGTAAAACTGATTTTATGGTATTTATTTGGTTGATACAGTCACTTCACAGCTCCACAATTCTCACACAGTGAAGACGGTAGGGCGGCAACGTTATAGGGACTAACGCCTGTTGTTAGGCAACCCTTTCGGCAGCAAACCCTGACGGACGGAAAGCGGGAATTCTCGCAATGGACTGACAACATTGAGGAAATTAACTGGCGTCGATCGCATTCCGATCTGTCACTACTGCAGTCTTGGAGACCTTAAAGCTCAGCATCATCGTACAAGCTCGCGTCTGATGCCGAAGGGGCTGCTCTGAGCAGTCGTCGGCCCCTACAATCTCGACGCTCTTTTGCGGCGTTGGATGAGGTTTCCGAAAATGGGTTCCTGTCCTTAACTTGTTTCGAAAGACAACCTCTATAGCCACTTAAAGTTTGTCAGTATCATTTTTCTAATATCACATTACTCTGGAGGTATGGAAATAGAAGAAAATAGAGCTCATACGAAAGTGCAACATATATTTGGGGGAGTGGCGGTCCTCGGAAGAAAACGATGTAGTTCTCGCAAAATCCCGTATTCAAAGAATGCTGTGCGACTATTATGCTGCCGCTATCGTACATTTAACGTAGGAATCAGAATAATATAATAAACATAAGAGCAGGGAGATTTATGAACAGTACTAGTATTTTCCGATCGTTCCATTTGCGATTGGAATAGAGATGAAGCTCTGTAATATTGGTATGAAGTTTGATCCTCCATGTAATGTATTGTGGCTTGTGGAGTAAAAATTTAGGCTTTTCCTTTTCTGATCAGATTTGATGCAGCTCGCTACGAATTTCAATTTTGTGCGACCTCCGTTGTGGCCGAGCAGTTCTAGGCGCTTCAGTCTGGAACCAAGCGGTTACTACGGTCGCAGGTTCGAATCCTGCCTCGGGCATGGATGTGTGTGATGTCCTTAGGTTAGTTAGGTTTAAGTAGTTCTAAGTTCTAGGGGACTTATGACCTCAGATGTTAAGTCGCATAGTGCTCAGAGCCATTTGAACCATTTTGTGCGACCTCTTCGCCCACACACTACTTACTTTCTTTCTTCCCTACAGTTTCCAACTATCTACAGCTCCCCCTAGTTCCATGTAAGCTATTCCCTGATGACTTAATACCTATGATGTTCCGTCTTCAAATGGTTGAAATGGCTTTAAGCACCAAGGGACAACCTTTGAGGTCATCAGTCCCTTAGAATTTAGAACTACTTAAAGCTAACTAACCTAAGGACATCACACACACCCATGCCCGAAGCAGGATTCTAACCTGCTACCGTCGTAGCCGCTTGGTTTCGGACTGATGCGCATAGAACTCCTCGACCACAGCGGCGGGCTGTCCTATCTTTCAATATTTATTTGCTCCTTTCTTAGCAGACTCCGTAGAGAACTTCCTCATACCATATAACCCCACCTAATTTTCAACATCCTTTTATAGCGCCATATCGGAAATCCTTCGTTTCTCTTCTTTTCTGGTTTACCCACAATTCATGATTCACTATAATACAGTGCTGTGTACAAATGTATATTCCGAAAAATGTCTTCCTCAAATTAAGGCCCTAGATTAAGGTCCTTGATACTAGTAGACTTCTCTTGGTTAGGAATGCTTTTTGTTTTGCCTGCGCTAATCAGATTTTTATGTCCTCCTTACTTCGTTTGGGATTAATTTTGCTTCCAACGCAGCAGATGTCCTTAACTGGTTCCCAGTTTCTGCTACTCTTCAATACTTTCGTCTTCCTTCAGTTTATTCTCAATCCATATTCTGTACATGTCCTATAATTCTTCTTCAGTTTCACAGAGGGTGGCTATGTCGTATCATACTATCATAACTTTTCATCCTGTTTATCTAAATGTAGATGATGATATTATCCCCATGGCACAAGGTTCTGCCACTGACAGCTGCACCTCCGTGGATTTCGGCAAACACATAAGAGGGGGATGGCCATTAGACTCAAATACATCCCACCTGTCGGGATGACTTGCTGTTAGGATCTCGATATTGAAGCCTTCGTTACATAGGTAATCGATTTCAGTACTCAGCTTCGTTTTACGGGCATGAACGTTGAATTCAAACTCTATTTGGTTGTATGTGTTGTTAGGGTGCCCACAGAAGAAAAGTGAGTCCCTGTATAGTGGTAGTCAACGTGCGGTGGCTTCAACCAGTCCTAAGATAGAGCCCTTTTTATGAAATGAGGCAGCATACAAGGGCAGTTGGGAGATGGCGCCGTCTGGTGCAGACTCGCTCCTGCAGGCGAGCCGGAATGTACGAGGCACTGCCAGAACCAGTGACACACTGCCCTGCACTGACAAAATTGAGGCACGGACCCTGCAGTCTTTCTCAGACGATTTTACAGAAACTACTCCGTAAAACAATTTCATTTTTACGTTACTTAGAGCTTTGTGTGTCAGCTTCAATGAGCAATGCCTGTAACTTCGTTATTCGGTGTAGTTATTTTGATATTTTGCATTAAGTTAAACGTTGCCCGAAATTCGAAAAATTTGCAATGAAAATAAATGTCGTTATGCTGTTGCATTTTGTGCATATTAGATCATACACTCCTGGAAATTGAAATAAGAACACCGTGAATTCATTGTCCCAGGAAGGGGAAACTTTATTGACACATTCCTGGGGTCAGATACATCACATGATCACACTGACAGAACCACAGGCACATAGACAGGCAACAGAGCATGCACAATGTCGGCACTAGTACAGTGTATATCCACCTTTCGCAGCAATGCAGGCTGCTATTCTCCCATGGAGACGATCGTAGAGATGCTGGATGTAGTCCTGTGGAACGGCTTGCCATGCCATTTCCACCTGGCGCCTCAGTTGGACCAGCGTTCGTGCTGGACGTGCAGACCGCGTGAGACGACGCTTCATCCAGTCCCAAACATGCTCAATGGGGGACAGATCCGGAGATCTTGCTGGCCAGGGTGGTTGACTTACACCTTCTAGAGCACGTTGGGTGGCACGGGATACATGCGGACGTGCATTGTCCTGTTGGAACAGCAAGTTCCCTTGCCGGTCTAGGAATGGTAGAACGATGGGTTCGATGACGGTTTGGATGTACCGTGCACTATTCAGTGTCCCCTCGACGATCACCAGTGGTGTACGGCCAGTGTAGGAGATCGCTCCCCACACCATGATGCCGGGTGTTGGCCCTGTGTGCCTCGGTCGTATGCAGTCCTGATTGTGGCGCTCACCTGCACGGCGCCAAACACGCATACGACCATCACTGGCACCAAGGCAGAAGCGACTCTCATCGCTGAAGACGACACGTCTCCATTCGTCCCTCCATTCACGCCTGTCGCGACACCACTGGAGGCGGGCTGCACGATGTTGGGGCGTGAGCAGAAGACGGCCTAACGGTGTGCGGGACCGTAGCCCAGCTTCATGGAGACGGTTGCGAATGGTCCTCGCCGATACCCCAGGAGCAACAGTGTCCCTAATTTGCTGGGAAGTGGCGGTGCGGTCCCCTACGGCACTGCGTAGGATCCTACGGTCTTGGCGTGCATCCGTGCGTCGCTGCGGTCCGGTCCCAGGTCGACGGGCACGTGCACCTTCCGCCGACCACTGGCGACAACATCGATGTACTGTGGAGACCTCACGCCCCACGTGTTGAGCAATTCGGCGGTACGTCCACCCGGCCTCCCGCATGCCCACTATACGCCCTCGCTCAAAGTCCGTCAACTGCACATACGGTTCACGTCCACGCTGTCGCGGCATGCTACAAGTGTTAAAGACTGCGATGGAGCTCCGTATGCCACGGCAAACTGGCTGACACTGACGGCGGCGGTGTACAAATGCTGCGCAGCTAGCGCCATTCGACGGCCAACACCGCGGTTCCTGGTGTGTCCGCTGTGCCGTGCGTGTGATCATTGCTTGTACAGCCCTCTCGCAGTGTCCGGAGCAAGTATGGTGGGTCTGACACACCGGTGTCATTGTGTTCTTTTTTCCATTTCCAGGAGTGTATATTGGTGCATATGAAATTCAGCTAACAAGTATGAAGAAAAATTTAAGTTGGTAGGAGACCTATATGCGACTCCATCTAAAAACAAATCGATTTTATATAGCGGCCTCGCTTACACTCACACCCAGTAACTATACAGTAGGGATTAAATTCTCAAAACCTCTACTGTATCTCCTAAATTTTTGCCGATATCAAAACGAAGTTTCGGAAAATTATATCACGCAAAGAGATAAATTTTTTGCTGCGTAGTTAATACACAAAACTTTTATATATATGGCTATATAACAGTAACTACAGTTTTTATTTTTTCAGTGCTGTACTGTAACTTTTTAAGAATTATCAACAGCTAGACAAATAAGAATTTGATAGTATGAAAATAAAAATGGAATTTTCTCGCTTATGATATTGCAGACGGACACAATTAGGTTATCCATAAGCTATTGATCTTTCGTTCAGCAACTGCTTGTTTAATAACACACTTTTTTTCAAGATTCCGCCATAGCAGCTACAGCATAGTATGTCATTAAGGTGAGCTTGCAGAAATTTTACTATGTTTTGGCAAAATAAGCAAAATTAAAAACATCAGCAAGAGAAACATAGTCATTACTCATAATTTATGATGTCTCTTCAAAGGAAATTGACAATTCCTTTGAAATTTTGGCAGAATACCACAACCTATCACACTTTTCATAAAGAACGATTGGAATGGAAATCTACAAAAGAATTTTCTGTTTATTCCTATCTGCATTGAGAGTGAAGTGGTGAGCTTCTTCACCTTAAATATCTTCTGATGAGTTAAAGAAACAATCTGTTCACATCTTGACGAGTAACTGTAACTAGCTCATAGAAGAAATTAACCGCATTTTAATCAGTAGAAATATTCTTCGTTTTGGGTCTGGAATAGTGGCTCTTGTTGAGACAGTAACTTTGTAGCTCTGAAGCTGTGACCATTTTTATGATTTGCAAAACTGACTGATTACTCGTCAAAAGGGGTATAGATTTTCAATATGTTTAATGAACTTCAACATGAATACATATTGCCGTTCACTCGTAAGATCAAAACGATGGTGCGCTATTTTAAGTGTTTCTTTTCATACTTCTCAGATCATTCAGATGTAGAAAAAAAGTTGTATGGTGAGTTTCAGTACCAGATGTGCATTATTAAAAACAATCTGAGTTACAGAGTTCCGCTGAAATTGAAAGAAAAGGACTATTACTCGCCCCAGATGCCTTACCCTTTTTATTCTTCAGAGAGGCGTGATTTCGATTACAAACCTACATTTTTGTCGTTCCCATGATAAAATTTGCTTTTTTTGGTAAAACACAATGGAATATACACAACGTCACCAACATGCTAGAGCAGCTGCAACAAAATCTTGAAGCAGTTGTTCATTAAAATTAGGAATTGAAGGAAAGTCACGTCAATAGCTTATGAAGAAGCACATCCTCGGTGTAAAAATAAACGTATAACTTCTACTCTCATATGGTTCGAAGTCACACAAATACTCATTACACCAGCAATTGATGACCCTTAAAAATTTTTTTATTCCACTTAAAAAGTCTGTAGTTAGTCATATCATTATTGATAAGAAAGTTCCACGAGTTAAACATATGGCAAAATACTATCCTCTTTGCGTGTTAACATTTACCAAAAACTCGTTTCGATATCTCTAACAGTTTAGGAGACACAATATATGTTATGAATATTTCACTCTCCCTGTACAGTTACCACACGCAAGTGCAAGTGAATTCGCTACATAAAATTCATTTTGTCAATATTGGTGGTACATATTTATTTCCTCCTACTTTTAAAGAAAAATTCAATAAGTTAGTTAAATTTCATACATACTGATGTATAAACTAACGTGCACCGAAAGTAAAATCATAGCGAGCCCCATTATTCATTCCGAACTATTGGAGTTTGGCACAGCGTATTACTTAAATATGAAATAGCATGACTGTGACCATTAATGAGGTAATGGCTACTTCACCATGAAATTGACATATAAGGCTACAAGATACGAAAGTATCAATTTTTATACCAAATAGTTCCTTTAGAAGTTTGTGTTAAAGACTACAGAGCTAACGGAGTACATGCGACGTTCTACATGTAATGCACCTTGACTCTGGACTGGCAACCATTCTACATGCGTACTCATAACACTTCTATCTGCTCTAGACAATGCAGCCAGCCAGCACACAGACTAGTGGCTTTCTCTTTCTTTCCACACTTCTACAGTCGACAACGATTTAGGCCCACATTGCTTGCAGTCTTAACATTCGCTCTCTACAGCATTTGGGGCCAGTATTGTGTCGATTGTGGTTAGTGGCCGTGACCCGCCCTGTTTGTGACAGGCCAAGGGACTCTGAATAAAAATATCAACATATAAGGATCCGGCCACTAATTCAATGTACAACTGTTTCAGCATACTGGTTCGCGTACTGCGGCACAACACCAAAACTGACTCATTGTGTACCAGATAGCTTTATTTTATCCATGCCGGATATTGTTGCACTCTGCAGACGTTACGAGTGGCTGATGATGAATGAGTTTTAAAAGCATTTTAAAAGTCTGTGTAGCTACCCTGTCTCTTACTACACTTGCGTTCCACATTAACTACCATTTAATTGGTCTAATACCATCAATAATGTAAAATAAAGTGAAATTGCGTGGTGACTATGTCAGTCAACTAAATACCATAAAAACTTCGTATCAATAACAGACGTCATTTCGACAATATGTATGCTTTTTGAAACCAGAGCTGGCATTCAGTACCTCTGAATGGGAACACCACACGCATATGCTGCAGGTATGTTTACGGGTTTTCGGGGGCATCCACTATTTTTTCTAATCACATTCCGGAACTCTTAAGAAACAGACGACCTGGGGCTAACACAGCTATTAACATTCATCTTGGGCATTAATAACCGCTTCAGCTGTATTTAGTCCTTTTATTACTGGATCACTACCGGTTTCGAGGCATCTTCAGGCGAACATCTGTATAACAACAAATCCAGAAGGAATAACATCCCTGAGACATAGACTGGTATCGCAAATTATTTTAAGATTTTTTAAAAAATTCTTAAAAAATATTAAAAACTTTTACATGAGAATAACAAATGTTAGTACTCACATGACTGAAACAACAGAGCGGAAAAGCTCGGAATCTCTTCACCCAGCATTCGTCGTCAGTCAAAACAAAACATCGCTATAAGACGGTATGTCATACAATAAAAACAGCCAGATTCCAATATAGTGGTTTGGTCCTATACAAATCGTACCATATTGGTAAGAATAATATAAATGAAACTATTAATACAATTTGCCATATCAGTTTATGTCTCCTGGTTATTATTCCATCTGGATTTATTGTTACACAGATGTTCACCTGAATATGTGGGTTTCAGTGCCACAAAACCGGTAGTGGTCCAGTAATAAAAGGATTAAATACAGCTGAAGCGGATATTAATACTCAAGATCTTAAGAAACATCTCATAAAATATTGTGACAATTACAGTCTGCTAAACTGATTTTCACTGAGATTATGACTAGCTTGCGGTACCGCTGATATGTTTTGAAGGCGCAGAGACGAGTTTTAGACAATGAAGTTCCGTGTTAATAGAAATATGTGTTACGCAGCTACTTCTATGAGACAGAGATACGCAGGCAAAGAGATTAAAATCGGCAACAACGATGGGAATCGACAGCACCTCGGTCACAGCTGAGAAAGATGGTAATGTCGGCATGAAAAAGAAACACACAGATACTCCCCTAGAAACAACGCAAGAAAAAGAGAGAGAGGGAGATAGAGATAAATTAAATGGATAGCGTGTTTGTATTTTCGAAACCACGTGACAGTCACATTACCCATCACTTATTCGAGTAGTTCGTAGCAGTAATCCATTTGTAAGAATACCGAAACTTTGCTTCTGTCCCAACGTCGAGCTAAATAAATGTTATGTGTACATGATGAATTTTCACTATGCAGAGGAATACGCGTTGATTTAAAATTCCTGGCAGACTAAAACTGTGTGCCGAGTTGGGACTCAAACCTGGTACTGCTGCCTTTCGCAGGAAAGAGCTCAATCGATTGACCATTCCAACTACTACTCACGACCCATCCTCACAGCTTCACTTTCACCATTACCTCTCCAACCTTCTCCTGCATACTTCGCGGGACTCGCGTCCCTGGAAGGAACACAGTGTGTCCACAAATTCCTGAACTTGAAAACTGTTAGAGACAGAGAAACCATTTAGTAGCACTCAAAGTGTCTTTTTTTCTTTGTTCGGTGTGCACCAACTGGTGACAGACAAGGAGAAGGCCCAGTGTGTCACCTAGTATCCATGATAGCCCGAAGCTTAAAGCTTGGTGTAGCCTAATGCACGATACTCTGATAAACCCATTTATCTTCCCTGAAGAAACCATTACGGGCAATGTGTACTTGGACATGCTCGAAAAGTTTCTGCTAGCACAGATCCAAGAGTATCAGCCGAGCACCTACTTCCACACGACGGTCGAGTTTGGCTTTGGAGTTTCCAAGTACAAGTTGTGCTGAATGACATATTTTCTGAGAGAGGTCCCATTGCATGGCCTCCGCGCTCCCCCGATGTCACGCCATTAGATTTCTTTCTGTGGGGTTACATCTAGGTTGGCGTGTACACAACACGCGTCAACGACATTGCTACGCCTCGTGCACGAATCAGTGGATCGTTTAGAACTGTTGATGCTGCAGTGCTGACCCATACAAGGGCAGAACTCGAAGATCGCCTTGATGTTCTATGAGCGACGGTTGAAATTATGGCTTAACAGAAACAAACTTCGATATCTTCTTTACAACAAACGACTCTGCTCTGTCTCTAATATTTCCCAAGTTATGGTTTTTTGAAATGCTATTGGGACTTTATGGACACCCTGTATCGTGGAGGGGTGTCGTAACCACAGCATAGGGAACTGTTTCTAGAATCAATTTTCCTTCTGCACTCCAGCGACATAATTATCTAATTCATCAGTAATATATTTGTATGTCTTCTTGTAACACAGTTTCTTCTTACTTTTTAGGACACTAAAAATAACTGATTAGACTGTTTTAGACATTGAGATATTCCATGCGTGTATCTTTTGTTGCTGATGCTATCAGCTATCAGCCGATCCTTTATTGTATGATTATATGATAGCGGAACAAACAATGGTAGCAGTTACTTCTGTAAAATATCTGGGAGTATGCGTACGGAACGATTTGAAGTGGAATGATCATATAAAATTAATTGTTGGTAAGGCGGTTCAAATGGCTCTGAGCACTATGGGACTCAACTGCTGTGGGTGGTCATCAGTCCCCTAGAACTTAAATACTTAAACCTAACTAACCTAAGGACATCACACACATCCATGCCCGAGGCAGGATTCGAACCTGCGGCCGTAGCAGCAGCGCGGCTCCGGACTAGAGCGCCTAGAACCGCACGGCCACCGACGGCCGGCTTGGTAAGGCGGGTACCAGGTTGAGATTCATTGGGAGAGTCCTTAGAAAATGTAGTCCATCAACAAAGGAGGTGACTTACAAAACACTCGTTCGACCTATACTTGAATATTGCTCATCAGTGTGGGATCCGTACCGGATCGGGTTGACAGAGGAGATAGAGAAGATCCAAAGAAGAGCTGCGCGTTTCGTCACAGGGTTATTTGGTAACCGTGATAGCGTTACGGAGATGTTTAGCAAACTCAAGTGGCAGACTCTGCAAGAGAGGCGTTCTGCATCGCGGTGTAGCTTGCTCGCCAGGTTTCGAGAGGGTGCGTTTCTGGATGAGGTATCGAATATATTGCTTCCCCCTACTTATACCTCCCGAAGAGATCACGAATGTAAAATTAGAGAGATTCGAGCGCGCACGGAGGCTTTCAGACAGTCGTTCTTCCCGCGAACCATACGCGACTGGAACAGGAAAGGGAGGTATTGACAGTGGCACGTAAAGTGCCCTCCGCCACACACCGTTGGGTGGCTTGCGGAGTATAAATGTAGATGTAGATGTACGATCCCGAGAAGCGTGAGCAAGCATTACCGGAACAGCACACAGCAATCTGCATCACATTTCGACAGTCATCCAAAAAAGCTTGATATCAATGCTACGGACAGATTGACGATATCATTACAATTTGGGGCGGTTTATAAATGTTGCCAGAGGTGCAATCTAGCCAAGTATGCTTCGAATATGAATTAAAAGTATTTTACTGACGTCCACAGAACTTATCTTTAGACACGCTTTGCATACAACGTCAGCACATGTGTTCTGCCTACACTGTATCTAATATACCGTGTAGATATACAATGTAGACAAAACATATGTGTTGGAGTTGCATGCAAAGTGCGTACTCCACTATAACATGTGAAATAATGCAGTGTTACCAACATTCAGTTCGTTCCCAATTAAGTCGTGAGTTGCAATAGCTTTAAATTCCGGTGATCGTTTTCTTAGCGTATTACTTTTTGTTCTTCTTCCCATTATTACGGCGAGTTGTTACAGTGTTCGAATTTGAAATAATAAAAGTGTTCGAAATCCGATACCTTTGACATCTAATTTTTCGCCGCGTTACCAATTAGAGTGGCGGCATCAGTTGCGCATTTCCTGCGCGACTCTTTTGGGGCCTTGTGCTGCGGTGGCCAGCCCAACTACAAAGTATAGCCAGCTGTGCTCGGCCGTGGCATTTGTTAACGACTCAGCACTGCCTCTGAAATGTCATGTGGAATGAATGGATTATCAGAGGAGCGCGCAGGGTCGCGACAGAGAACGGGATAATTAGATTGTAATGTTACGACTACCGGCTTATGTCATTTGCGACCTGCGTTTCAACTGTCACCACCAGTTACAGGGATGGCAAAAGAGTTAGGTCGTTATCGCCGCTGCGTCTCAGTTATGACTTCAACTTTTATTATGTGAAGAGTTATAAGGCAAAAAGCAACAACCATATGTAATGTACATTAGTAATCGACTTGAAAGTATTTACAGTACCACCGCCGTTACAGGCATGTTATGGATCCTGGCAGCCTTTTTCCCAGCGATGACAGCGAAGATAACTGGTACAAGGAAACATATATTCTTTAACCTCAAAGAACTATCAGCACAGTTTTGTAACACTCGACAGTGTTTAATTCAATTTAAGACAGCCGAGAAATAGAGAAACCACTCTCCGTTGCAAGGCCACCATGTAAGAGAGGCAGTTAATAAAAACAGGAATCTACCCGATTTAGCCAATTAAAGTACAGTACACAACTCAATGCCAAACATTTACATCTACGTATATAATGCATAAGGATGACGCCCATTTCCAGTAGGATTTTGGAACATATACAGTGTTCGAACATTATGAATTACCTCGAAGAAACAGGTCAATTGACTCGCTTTCAGCACGGATTCAGAAAATATCGTTCACGAAATTGGATCTTTGTTTATATGAAGTACTCAATGATATCGATGAGGTATCTAAAGTTAATTCCATGTTTATGGATATCCAGAGGCCGGGCGGAGTGGCCGAGCGGTTCTAGGCGCAACAGTCTGGAACCGCGCGACCGCAACGGTCGCAGGTTCGAATCCTGCCTTGGGCATGGATGTGTGTGATGTCCTTAGGTTAGTTAGGTTTAAGTAGTTAAGTTCTAGGGGACTGATGACCTCTGAAGTTAAGTCCCATAGTGCTCAGAGCCATTTGAACCTTTTTTCGATATCCAGAAGGCTTTTGACATCGTTCCTCACAAGAGACTTCTAATCAAATTGCATGCGAATACAATATCGTCTCAATTGTAGGACTCGTTTCGTGATTTTGTTTCAGTAGTAGTCGACGGAAAGTCATCGAGAAAGACAGAAGTGATATCTGGTTCTCCCCAAGGAAGTTGTTGATGATTTTTGGTTACTGGGGCGCTGTCATGAGCGCCCGTACGAAGTCCCAATTTTTACACAGTCCATTTTCTTTTGACAATCCAATCTAGTCACTCTCACAAATTATGATGATGATGCAATGATGACGACAACATAAACACCCAATCGCCGGGCAGAGAAATCCCCAACGCACCTGGGAATCGAACCGGGAACCCCGTGATCCAGAGGCAGCAACGCTAGCCCCTAGACCACGAGCTGCGGACCCCATGGAACTGTTATATACTCTCTGCTGTTAATAACCTATACAAACGACTTAGGAGACAATCTGAGCATCCCTCCATGC
Organism: Schistocerca americana; assembly: GCF_021461395.2. Lineage (NCBI taxonomy): Eukaryota > Metazoa > Arthropoda > Insecta > Orthoptera > Acrididae > Schistocerca > Schistocerca americana. Next base: position 434,706,509 of record NC_060123.1, read on the forward strand.
TCCTTAGATTGTTTGGAGATGTTGTCATTTATCGTGTAGTCATCAGAAGATCAATACCAATTGCAAAATGGCTTAGACACGATATCTGTATGTGACTGGCCCTTGTGTTTTATTATTGTATTATTTATTACCATACCTTGTAATGCCTACATTAAAGATTATGTATGTCTATTTAATAGTTCCGGTCACCTTCTCGAATAAATCGAGGAGTGTAAGGGTTGTGTTACAAGGCTACCATCATCTTATTTCACCCGTTTGCTGGTCAGTTGCTTGTTTATTTTAATTAACCTTTGCTTGTATTTGCTGTTTTACAGCAGGTTTCTAAATTTTCTTATATAATTGCCGTTCCTTGTGCGTAAAGCTTTCAGCTGTGATTGTGACCATTTGCTTTGAAAAAATAATTCGATATTTTTATTTTATCAGTAAGCCTTAAAACCATATTTACTGCCATTCCTGGCGTCTGATACCTTCTCCTATGTTTGTGGCCACTTACTTTTTAATATTTCAGTACCTGTAAGTTGCAATTGCAGCGAGTTCTTAAACATTCTTAATTTATTGCCATTCTTGGCGCGTAAGGCCTTCAGCCGTGATCACAGACGCTTTTTTTTAATGTTATCTGTATCTGTATTTTATGATGATTTACTAAATTGTAACGCACTGAAAACACTATTATTCACACAGTTGTTTATTTCTTCATTAATAACGTGTGGTATTTTTTACTTATTGTTGAGTCTGGAATTACTGTTTCAAAATAAATGCGTGTAACTGCAAAAGGGAACCAATAGTAACTGAGTATTGCACCGTCCACAAGCGTAACCGAATCCTGCCTTCCCTTGACTACCAGGTTAAATTCCAGACGTATGTTCCTTGCACCTTCTTTCCTCAATTCCAGTCAAGAAACATTCCAGACGTTTACCGCTTTTATTAATGTTCACTCTGTATGGACGTACACAGCATATGCCACTGATGACGGGCTGTATGACTGAATGAATACTGGTCTGGAAAGAAAAACATTTTACATGCACCTGACGGTGTAGAATAACATGTCCTTTAACATATCTGTGTTGGTCCCTCAGCATCAGATAAACTCATAGTGCACGTATTTTGATACACGTAAAATGTTCAGCTATAGTCTTAACAAGAAAATAACGAGAAAACTTGGGAAAATGAATTTGTAACTCGTTTAGTGTAACGCGTTCGTCTCGCATGACCCCGTTCTTTGCTTAATTCTTCAAATCGTCTGCAGTAACGTCTGGACTGAGTTTTGTCGTGTACCGTCCATTACTGAACACTTCACACTTTCACGCATTTCTTTCGTACATTAGAGAATCAGAATGCTTACCCTTTAGTTGGCAGCAAATTTCAAAAGGGTTGAATTACCGAGCACTCAAAAATCGAATTACCCATACATCTTTGACCTCACAGTTCAATTTACACAGTCAAAAAATGCAAAAAAGCAACATGTTTCGAGCTAAAGTCACACAACACTGTCAATGAGACAACATGTCGAGGAAATTGGCTCAAATGGCTCTGAGCACTATGCGACTTAACTGCTGAGGTCATCAGTCGCCTAGAACTTAGAACTAATTAAACCTAACTAACCTAAGGACATCACACACATCCATGCCCAAGGCGGGATTCGAACCTGCGACCGTAGCGTTCGCCCGGTTCCAGACTGTAGTGCCTAGAACCGCACGGCCACTTCGGCCGGCTCGAGGAAATTCTTCAACCCTGGATAGAGGTGAACATCTGTCTGTGACGCAGGACTGAACTATAGGTAGTAATCTGCAGGTTACTGTCGTATATTCTGTAACCGTAACGCATGTATGGGAGTTAATTTTTATTTTCTTAACATTTTGTCAAGTGGTGACGTTGTCTACATGATCCTTAAATATCCTAGCTGCTTTTAACCGCAGCCATTATCCACACACAAATCAATCGATACGCATAATTTGTGTTGATCGTGTGCAACACGAGGCCTAAATCAGAGGCTTGAGATACCTGGGCCACAGCAACTTCGTTAATTTACTTTGACTTATCTTACAAATAACTGGTTCACAAATTCGAAAAATATTAGCCATATGAAATAAAAGTCCTGAAATGTACAGCCCAGTTGAATAGCAAGCTATCATTTCACCCTTCTGATACACGCTTTCTCGTAATCGAAAAATATGGTTTGTCTTGTTACGGAAGACGATAAGGGTTATTACAGAATAAATAATGCAATTTAGTTTACAATCCGAAGTAACCACAATCACTTCTGAACGAAAATTTCATTGGCAGATGTGTTAATAAACGCACTAAACGTTAACGATAATCGTTTCCTGTAGAGACACACAGTATATGCAAGGAATTTTCTGCTAAAAACTTCGTTGCAGTTGCTAAATATTTACCTGAAACTATGAATATATGTCGCTTTTGAATACTTCCAAATAGGTGGCTCTAGTACACTTAAAATCAAGGAGAAATCAATTAACGTTATATATAGGGTTTCCCACTTCATAATTTATTCATCTTTGTGCCAGTATTAAAGAGAAAGCGAGGATTATAACTCGTTTCTAACTGCAGAGCGAGGTAATCTTGTAAAATATCTAAAAAATTCGCTAATACAGGGTATTCGAAGTATTTCGGTTTCCAGTCAAGAGAATGCAGGAACGCGGCACAGCATGACAAAGAAGGTCGATTGAACAGAGATAACAAAGCGAGATCTACTCTGACACATTCAACTGCCAGAACTCAATTAACGTGGACAATTCGTATTAATTTCCTCCGGAAATTCCCTTGTTTAGTCGCTTAACTGCTGATAGAATGGAACAGGTTTGGCACCGTCACTACAGCAGAATGCCCTTAGCATGGACGAAATGAAACATAGGACGCAGACTGCTACCAGACTGAGGATATCATGGTAGAAAGAAACACAAGTATCTACAGACTGAGCACGAAAAAATAATAATAGTAATACAACAAATGCAAATCAGAGACACAAGGAACGAGCACGAAGTAATGTTACCCCGTCAAAAAAATAAATAAATACAATAAAATAAAATAAATAAAAAAATTAAGCTTAATTCTGTGTGCTAATATTTATCATTATGAAACTCGGCGACCTGAGATGACACGAGAAAAAATGAGATCTTTAGATGTTTGGGAGACTAGAGAAAAGATTTCAGAATAGCGTAATTGTGATGAGACTATAGGGTTTGACTTCGTTATTACAATATCTTGAGATTGGTTAAAATACAAAAATCACCTTTAAATGTGAAACGTCTTACAAAAATTGGATTAATTTTCCCTCACTGTCATGTTTACACACTAATAAATTATATAAAGCGGGTACCAGCGTACTGTTAAAACCACGCTGGGACTGTGCTACCTTCCAAGTCCACTGTACTTTACTCTGTTACGCAAACGAACAGACTCACATACGAGGAGGCTCCGAAAAGTAAGTTATACATTATTACAGCAGCCCAAGTAACTTCTATGGCATGCTGGACTATGCTTCAAAGAGACAAGGGTACACGACACTATTTTTCAACATAGTCACAAGGTCACTGTAAACTTTGTAAAAATATACATCGTAGTGAAGAACTGTCGAAATATCTGTCAAAAACATAGTTTTACATTTCGTAGCTGCAAGAAGTATTATACTTACCGAGACATGACAGAAATATTTTACTACAGATGCAATACGGTCGTCACTTCTAATTAGACGGGGGTTCAAATGGCTCTGAGCACTGTGGGACTTAACATCTGAGGTCATCAGTCCCCTTGAATTACAACTATTTAAACCGAACTAACCTAAGGACATCACACACATCCATGCCCGAGGCAGGATTCGAACCTGCGACCGTAGCAGCAGCCCGGATCCGGACTGAAGCGCCTAGAACCACTCGGCCACAGCGGCCACAACTCTGACTAGACGTCACTCGATAATGGCAGTAAAGCGAAACATGCCTGTCATGTAAAATACTAAAAAAGACATATTACCTTATTGCACCTGGTTTGGAGCATCCATTTCCACAATGTTCTACCAGTCGTTCAATTGCTGGATGACAGAAATCCGTTCTTTGGTCACGGAGCGGCGATGGGTAGCCGCGAGGTCTGGGGCGCCTAGCCCCGGTTGCCGGTGCTGCCCCAGTCGGAGGTTAGAGTTCTCCCTCGGGCATGGGTGTGTGTGTGTTGTCTTTAGCATAAGTTAGTTTAAGTTAGATTAAGTAGTGTGCAAGCCTAGTGACCAATGACCTCAGCAGTTTGGTCCCATAGGAACTAACCACAAATTTCAAATTTTTGGTCACAGAGCCTTTCGAGAACTGGCGTGCGAACGTCCTCATCTCGGAAAATATACGTCTTCTGCAAATCAGTTGCTCGATTTCCTGGATATTATCGTTTCTAGTCGACGTCGATGGCCTTCCTTTCCGATCAGCACATGCCTGTGTGGCCTCGTTCGAATCGTTGGAGTCATTTAGCTCGACGCGAGACTGCGTTTGGTCCACATACCGCCAGAATTTCACGGTGGAGATGTGCACAATTTTCACGTTTTGCCCACAAGAATTGCATTGTGCCGTATACTTCACCTGTGGAGTACGTTTCCAGTTGCCACACCATTTCACTTCCGCGCTATGACGTATCTGTTAACGGTACCGCAGCGGAACTGTGTCTGCAGGACACCAGGAACACGTACTCTCTGACAATGGGCCACTCTCGTAGCGTAATGGTATTAGCGTGGAACGACATGTGATACTTACTTTGTGAAATCTCATACATATGCACTAGATCATCAAATTCTTATTTGGGACGTATTGTACCAACAATAAATTAGAAATGAATTTCCCAGTTACAGATTTTTTTTTTTTTTCACGAGGTTTCCCCCCCCTTGCAACGCACAAGCAGCAATTTTTAACTACTCTCACCTATCCCCAAATGATGATGATGGTTCAAATGGTTCAAATGGCTCTGAGCGCTGTGGGACTCAACTGCTGTGATCATAAGTCCCCTAGAACTTAGAACTACTTAAACCTAACTAACCTAAGGACAGCACACAACACCCAGCCATCACGAGGCAGAGAAAATCCCTGACCCCGCCGGGAATGATGATGATGGTTTTGGTTTGTGGTGCGCTCAGTGGCGTGGTTATCAGCGACAGTACAAATTCCCAATCTTTTCACTGTATGCTCTCGCCTTTTTTCCAAATGATGATGAAATGGTGAGGACAACACAAAAGCTCAGTCCCTGGACGGAGAAGATCGGACCCTCCCATCTGGCTGGGAATCGAACCCAGGCTCTTGTGATCCAGACGCAGCAGCGCTAGCCACTACACCACGAGCTGCGGACCATCCCTAAAGGAGAATCCATCTGCCTCACTCCAAACCCGTTGGTTCAAATGGCTCTAAGCACTATGGGACGTAACCTCTGAGGTCATCAGTCCCCCAGACTTAGAACTAGTTAAACCTAACTAACCTAAAGACAACAAACACATCCATGCCCGAGGCAGGATTCGAACCTGCTAGCGTGGCAGCAGCGCGGTTCCGGTCTGAAGCGTCTAGAACCGCTCGGCCACAGAAGACTCTCACAAAAAAAAGAAAGAATTCTCAACACGGAGGAACTATTCGAATGCGACGGGAATCGGTAGAGATGATGTACATGTACAGACAAACAAATGGTTACAATTTTTTTAAAAAAATGTGACATTTGTTCAAGAGAGCTTTCTTTACAGATTGAGCAAGACAATAATGCGTTGGTCTACCTTTCGCCCTTATGCAAGCAGTTATCTAGATTGGTATTGATTGACAGAGTTGTTCCCTCTGACGGGTATCGTGCCAAATTCTGTTGGCGCGTTAATCGTCAAAATCCCGACCTCGTTAGAGGACCCTGCTCATAATGCTCCAAAAGTTCTCTATCGGGGAGAGATCCGGCGACCTTGCTGGAGAAGGTGGTGTTTGGCAAGCCCGGAGGCAGGGACTGCAAACTCTCTCCGTGAGTGGGCGGTGTTATCTTGCTGAAATGTATGCCTGGGATTTCTTGCCATGAAGGACAACAAAACAGGGTGTGGAATATCATCGACGTATTACTGTGCTGTAAGGGTGCCGCAGATGACAACCAAAGGGGACCTTCTGCGTAAAGAAATGACACCCCCGACCATCATTCCTGGTTGTCGGGCCTTATGGCGGGGGACAGTCAGGTTGTTATCACGCCGCTGTCCGGTGCATCTGCAGACACGTTGACGTTGACTGGAGTAGAATTGTCTGCAGTGATGAGCACCTATGACCGGCGACTGAGCGCGCTACCGTATGGCGGTAGCAGTCAGCGCGGACAAAGCGGGGTTGTCGCTTCTGGAGCAGTGGTTATTCTTTTGTTTTACTTTCCCTGCTAATACATGTGGATAAAACAGACATTGCACTACACTGATTTGGAATCGCTCTATCGAATGGGCACGCAGGGATTCCGCTTTCAAAATTAATTTTGCTTGTAGCGGGAAACAAACCAACGCTTTCTCTCGACACTGAACGTCGCAAGAAAGACGAACAGTATTGCTATCATACATATTCCGTTAGCCACCGTTAAGGTGGACACCACTACTCGTCGTTTCCTTTCCTCTTCCACCCGCAGATGACGCGAGGGAAAAACGACCATCTGTATGCCTCCGTATGACTCCTAATTTCTCATATCTCATCTTGGCGATTCATAAGCGAAATGTATGTTGGCAGCAGGAGGATCGCTCTGGATTCAGCTTCAAATGCTGGTTCCTTAATTTTCCCAGCAGGATTTCTCGAAAGGACCGTCGCCTTCCCTCCATGAATTCCCATTTGAGCTTCCGAAGCACCTCCGTAACACTTGCGTGTTGTTTACCTGTTAGAAAATCTGGCAGCTCGCCTCTGAATTGCTTCAATGTCTTCCTTTAATCTGACCCCGTACGGATCTCAAACACTCGCGCTGTAGTCTAGAATAGGCCGCACCAGCGTCCTATACCTGGTCTCCTTTGCAGATGAACCACATTTTCCTAAAGTTCTCCAAATAAACCGGTCGACCATTCGCCTTCCCCACCACTATCCTCACATGCTCTTTCCAGTTCATATCGCTTTGCTGTGTTACGCCCAGGTATTTAAACGACTTGGTCAATAAGGACCCGCATTAATTCACATTTTTCTACATTTAGAGCCAGCTGCCGTTCGTCACACAAGCTAGAAATTTTTTCTAAGTCATGCATCATTCCACAATCACCCATATTCGAAACCTGCCCGTACACAACAGTATCATCGGCATATAACCGCAGATTTCTGCCCAAACTGCCCTCCACATCATCTGTGTATGCAGAAAATCCAGATGGACTGACTGCAGCTACACACTGCAAAAGCAAAATTGCGTATATCTGCCGAAACATCAGAGAATTAGCATCTGATGACTCTGATTAGGGGCACTCTGTATATGAAACCGCTGAACGAAAAGGAGTGAAACAAAACAGACGAACCTAAAGTATGATATACCACAAAACAAAGAATACTTCAAATGCTTGTTTTTGTGTGGTGATCACAAAGAAACCTCAGAGTAAAGCCACTTTATAAAAGCAACAAAGTGATAATGTAGATAATTTCAGATCTATTTCTATGCCATCAGTGTTTGCAAAAGTTACTGAAAAGGCTGTGTATGTAAGGGTAATTGATCATTTTATATCACACGATTTGCGATCAGATGTACAGTTCGGCTTTAGAAGACGTTTAACAACTGAAAATGCTATTTTCCCTTTTATCTGTGAGGTACTGGAGGGGCTTAACGAAAGGTTTCGAACGCTTGGCATATTTTTTGATTTAACTAAGACATTTGATTGTGTAGATCACAAAATATTGCTCCAGAAGTTGGACCATTACAGAATACGGAGAGTAGCTCCAATTGGTTCACCTCTTACTTTAGCAGCAGGCAGCAAAAGGTCATTATTCACAATGCTGATAGCCGACCGGAGTGGCCGTGCGGTTCTAGGCGCTACAGTCTGGAACCGAGCAACCGCTACGGTCACAGGTTCGAATCCTGCCTCGGGCATGGATGTGTGTGATGTCCTTAGGTTAGTTAGGTTTAATTAGTTCTAAGTTCTAGGCGACTGATGACCTCAGAAGTTAAGTCGCATAGTGCTCAGAGCCATTTCAGCCACAATGTTGATAATGGCTGTGATGTGGGGTACTGTCAAGTGCGGGGGTGCCCCAGGGATCAGTGTTGGGGCCACTCCCGTTCCTTATTTATATAAATGATATGCCCTCTAGTATTACGGGTGACTCTAAAATATTTCTGTTTGCTGATGACACTAGCTTGATAATAAAGGATGTTGTGTGTAACATTGGCTCGGTTTCAAATAGTGCAGTACATGACCTAAGTTCAAGGCTTGTAGAAAATAAACTAACGCTAAATCACAGTGAGACTCAGTTTTTACAGTTTCTAACATACAATTCAACAAAACCTGCCGTTTTAATTTCACAGAACGGGCATATGATTAGTGAAACTGAACAGTTCAAATTTCTAGGTGTTCAGATAGATAGTTAGCTGTCATGAAAAGCCCAGGTTCAGGATCTTGTTCAAGGACTTAATACTGCCATGTTTACTATTCGAACGCTCTCAGAAGTGAGTGATCGTTCGACACGAAAATTAGTCTAATTTGCTTATTTTCATTCGCTTATGTCGTATGGTAATTTATTTTGAGGTAATTCTTCCCACTCTAAAAGGATATTTTTGGCTCAGAAACGGGCGGTTCGGGCAATAGCTGGTGTACGTTCACGAACCTCTTGTCGACCCCTGTTCACCAGTCTGGGTATTTTGACATTGTCCTCTCAATATATATATTCCTTACTGTCATTTCTTGTTAACAATATTCGCTTATTCCCAAGAATAAGCAGCTTTTACTTGGTTAATACTCGGCAGAAATCAAACCTGCATTTGGATCGGACTTCCTCAACTCTTGTGCAAAAAGGTGTGCAATATTCTGCTGCGTCCATTTTCAGTAAGCTACCACTTGAATTCAAAAATCTTCGCAGTAATCCACACGCTTTCAAATCGAAACTGAAGAGTTTCCTCATGGGTCACTCCTTCTATTCTGTCGAGGAGTTCCTTGAAAAATCAAGCTGATTCTTCTTGTATTGTTGATTGCGTTTACTTAAACTTATGGACTGACTTTTCGGGTTCATGAACATTTATTTTTATCTGTCATTACCATTATGTTGTAATTTCATGTACTGACACGTACCAAGACCTTGGAGATTTGCTCCTCAATTTCGTCCTACGAACTTGATGCGTAAATAAATAATTAAAGCACAAATCAACCAAAATTTCTGCAGAGGGTCTATGGATGACCATGTTCTAAATTACGAAGTTTGTGGTAGTGTCTCACCCTTCATATCGATTACTAAATTTTGTATTCCGACGTAACTGTCATAAAGGAGTGTTATAGAATGAAATTTAAAATTTTTGTTTGACATCACAAACTGTCGTCAAGCCACAGTCACTAAAGCAATAAAAATTTTAAAAGGTTACAAGACTACTTTCGAGGCAGTGAGTCATCATTTTCAAATATAATCATAATCCTGGAAAACTGCGTCAATAATTGGAACCACACTTCTTATAAGAATTGTGTCAGCCCTAAATGGGAGTGCATTGTCTTTGTAAGATTTCATTAGCATAACATTCTACGATTGCGTGTTGTGTTTTGCGCTTGCTGCAGGTTGTAAGATTACGACGTGTCAGCCTTTGTTTGCAAAATGATTGTTGCATCATTGCACGACGTAGTGAAAGAGTATATAATATCTTTCATCCCAATGTTGCTTTCATCTACACCGCATTAAGGTGTGAAATGACTGATCACCCAAAAACTGTCATGACGTCTGCTTTAGAGTACTTTTCGTAATATTTGAAAGAAGTGTGATTGCAATTATTAGTGCAGTTTCCTAGATTTGTGATTACATTTGAAAATGCCTCGAAACTAGTCATGTAAGCATTTAAAAAATTTATTGTTTTAGTGACTAGCTTGACGACCGTTTGTGGCGTCAGACGTTTTAGTTTACTAAATTATTAGTACTGAAATCTCAACTTTCACTTTTTGTCTGTGTTGAATTCCTCCTAGGACAAGAATCAAGGTTAGTACTTCTACTGGTTTACGACAGAATTACAACGTATATAATTTTTCGTAATATTTCTTACTTCCGAGAGTAGTGGATTCTGCACAGTTGGAGGAATTATTTTGAGGAGTTGTTCAATGCTGAAGCTTCTGAAACTGTCTTCCCAGAAACAAGAATTTCAGAGGATGTTGAGGAACGAGAAATTGAAGTAATTCAACGGGACGAAGATAGAGCAACTAAGAAACTGAAGAATAATACACCAGGAGAATATAGGGAAACGGCAGAGGCGTTGAAGGTGGAACACTCCAGAAAGAAGTGAATAGTTCATCTTCGTTGTTCCACTATACCTGCGCTGTGTAATATGTTCCCAAGACAGTCACATTTTGACCGAAACCAGCTATTATTGCCAATAAACAGTTTATTGCGGTCAAGACCGTTTTTCATTCCATTTTAAAATATTGTATCAAGACAGCTGAGATTCTCCACTAGAAACGTTCTCAAAAATTACTTCAGAAAGAGATATACAATCTCGTATAAGGTGGAAATCCGCTACCATTACCCATTGCACAAAAACTAACAGTAAAAGGAATTATAACGATTACAAAAGTACTTCTCTTATAAGCGTACCGTAGAAATCTTTACCATTAATAATTCTTGGTAAGCTGTAGTCTTTTGCTGAAGATATTGTTCGAGAGTACCAGGTAGGTTTTCGTGTAGAAAGATAAAGCGTGCATCAAATTTTCACCATGACACAAATCTGGGAGAGTTGTTGGGAATTCAACTGTCATTTCCTGGTAACATTTGTAGATTTCTCAAAGGTTTGTGATAGTGTACATTTATGACTGTATAGACAGGTTAATTGTACACACTGAAGCCGCAGAGAAACTGTTATAGACATGCGTAATCAAATGCAGAGAGCCACGCAGGGTAGCCGCGCGGTCTCAGGCGCCTTGCCACGGTCCGCGTGGCTGCCCCCGTCGGAGGTTCGAGTCCTCCCTCGGGCATGGGTGTGTGTGTTGTCCTTAGCGTAAGATAGTTTAAGTTAGGTTAAGTAGTGCGTAAGCAGTTTTGTCCCATAAGACCTTACCACAAATTTCCAAAAACATACAAAGATATGTAAATAGGCAGAATACGGCACCGCGGTCGGCAACGCCTTGTAAGACAAGTGTCTGGCGCAGTTAGATCGGTTACTGCTGTTACAGTGACAGCCTATCAACATTTAAGTGAGTTTGAACGTGGTCTTGTAGTCGGCGCAGGAGCGACGGGACACAGCATCTCCGAGGTAGCGATGAAGTGGGGATTTTCCCGTACGGCCATTTCACGAGTGCATTGTCAGTATAAGGAATCCGGTAAAACATCAAATCTCCGACATAGCTACGGCCGGAAAAAGATCCTGAAAGAACAGGACCAACGACGACTGAAGAGAACCGTTCAACTTGACAGGAGTGCAATTGTTGCACATTTCAGGGCAGGGTCATTAACAAGTGTCAGCGTGAGATCATCATCGATATGGGCATTCGGAGCCGAAGGCCCAGTCGTGTACCGCTGATAACTGCATAACACAAAGCGTTACGCCTCGCCTGGGTCCGTCAAGAGCGACGTTGGACTGTTGATGACTGGAAACATGTCTGGTCGGACGAATCTCGTTTCAAACTGTATCGAGTGGCTGGACGTCTAAGGGTATGGAGACAACCTCAGGAATCCATGGACTCTGCATTTCATCAGAGGTTTGTTCAAGCTGATGGAGGCTCTGTAATAGTGTGGGACGTGTGCAGTCGGAGTGATATGGGATCCCTGATACGTCTAGATACGATACAGGTGACACGTACGTAAGCATCCTGACCGATCACCGATATCCATTCATGTCCATTGTGCATTCCGATGGACAATTCTACACCTTACACGTTCATAATTGCTAGAGCGTGGCTTCAGGAACACTCTTCTGGGCTTTAACACTTCCGCTGGCCACCAAACTCCCCAGACATGAACGTTGTTGAGCATATCTGGGATCCATTGTAGTGTACACTTCAGAAGAGATTTCCACTACGTCGTACTCTTACGGATTTATGGACAGCCCTGTAGCAGTCATTGTGTCAATTCCCTCCAGCACTGCTTCAGACATTAGTCGAGTCCATGCCACGTGTTGCAGCACTTCGGAGTGCTCATGGGAGCCGTACACGATACTAGGCAGGTGTACAGGTTTATTTGGCTCTTCAGTCTACAACAACCTAAGGGAGCATTAACTTAGTGAAGAAGTGTACAGCGAATAAAAGCCAAGGTGAAATACTAGGGGAAGCCATCCAAGGAATGCAGCACCGGAACAGGTGTGAGACAAGGTGTTCTAATTTCAGTATCGCTTCTAAAATTGTTCCTGGAGGAAGCAATTCGCGAAGTGAAAAAAGAAGGCAGAGGGGTGAAGTTAAATGCATAGCAGATCGTGTTGTATCTAATTGGACGTCTCTCCGAGCGCTTGAGGAGTCATGATGAAGTGCTGCGCACACACAAAACTGCACGGCAGTCCTGGTCGGTCGTCGGCTTGCACCGCCCCGCCAGTCGCGACTCCGCACCTCGTCTCTTATTCGCCCACGCCGCAGGAACTCGGGCAGACGAAACTAGCGACTCTGAACTCTTCCGCCTGATTTACGGGCCCTGCTCCCCAGCTGCGGCCCACGGACGGCTCCAGTTTAATTTAGGTAATGAGCTCTCTTAACAACTTTCTAAACGTGTGCCTGTATCATTACGGAGCGGGAACATTAGGACATTCAGACAGGGCGTGCCCCGGACGAATGACCCGGTAATGGGCCATTGATGCGGTTATTAATTCCGTGGCCACCGGCCGCCGCTTAATTCGTAGCGCCAAGTTTTAGCGACTTGCGCCTCGCAGCCAGGTTTCTCGCTAATGGCACGTTACAGCTGCGCGGCCAAAGTGGTAGTGCGCTTGCCCTGGCGCGTCATTCATTACGCCGAGGCTCTATAATTTCAGCTGCCGCCTTTGCTACGGCGACCTGGGTTCTACGCCGTTCTCATGAATCACCAGTGAAAGGTGTGGAGGTTGGGGAAAGGGGGATTTTGAAATATTACCAGAGTCCCTCGTACCCGGGATCAGTACTAGTGAGATAAAAAGCAGAAGGAAGGAAATGTGAACCGCGAGTGTTCGTGCAGCATGGACGTGAAGTAACTGTGTCACAGAGAAAAAGCAGCCATCTATCTCCAACCTTTTGCACGTGGTCCTGCTATGGAAACACACCTTTGCAGTTCTGTAACCAGAGATACAGCCGATCTATCAATTGTAAAGTGGGTTTAAAAGGACGAAAGGCTAGTTTAGTTTTGTAATAATAAAGTGTATTACAGTAAAATATTCCTGTATACAATTTTTGTTGTTGTACCGTTTTCGTCATTTTCAATAGCTCAAGGAGTTAGTCCTTTAGTAAGGCTGCCTCATGCTATTTGTATCAGCCTCGACATATTCTGATGCAGCATTGGAGCAACAAATGAAATTTTAGGAGCCGGCCGCGGTCGTCTCGCGGTTCTAGGCGCGCAGTCCGGAACCTCGCGACTGCTAGGGTCGCAGGTTCGAATCCAGCCTCGGGCATGGATGTGTGTGATGTCCTTAGGTTAGTTAGGTTTAAGTAGTTCTAGGTTCTAGGGGACTGATGACCTCAGCTGTTAAGTCCCATAGTGCTCAGAGCCATTTGAACCAAACTTTAGGTGGATTCAAAATGTAATGAATTTCTTGGTTGAGTTTTCATTCCGCAGAGAATTGAGAATGAACACTCCACTGCAGATTCTAGTACACAAAAAAGGTCCGAACACTGTTGCAGAAACATCGAAAAAAGCACGCAACATTTTTAAAAAACACAAATCTCCAAGGTTGTCGATGTTTTACTGAAGCTTGAAACTTAGCGCGAACTTCAATGCGAGATGCTTTTAATAGCTTCACAACGAAACTCTGTTTCTAAATCTGGCAGTAAGTCTAAACAGATTCTGGTCGTAAGTCAAGTACGCGAGCGGCAAGACACAATACCTTCACTACGCAATATCGGTGGTAATATTACCGAAGACAGCGCCCCTAAGCGTAGTAATTAAACACAGTTTTCCGAAATTCCTACAAGAAAGAAGACGAAAGAACCGCAACTAAAGGCTGGAAAGTTACACGGGTTGCACCAACAGGCCTACACGAGAAAGGAAATAGGAGTAATCCGATGAATTACAGATCAATCCCGCTGAAGTCGATTTCCAGTTGGGTTTTGGTACTGTGTTCAAACATTATGAACTACCTCAAAGGTAAAGGTCTACTTCTAAGTTCTAGAGGACTAATGACCTGAGATGTTAAGTCCCATAGTGCTCAGAGCCAAAGGTCTACTAACACACAACATGTATTCAGAAAATAACGTTCTTGTGAAGCACAGCCATCTCTTTATTCGCAAGAAATAATGAGTGCTATTAACCGATATGATTCCATGTTTCTAGATATTCAGATCTCTCTCGACACTGTTCCTCACAAGAGATTTTTAATCGAGCAGGGTGCATATGGAGTATCGTTTCAGTTGTGCAACTGGACTCGTGATTTCCTATCAGCAAGGTTACAGTTCGTAGCAATTCACAGAAAGGCGTCGAGTAAAATACCCAGTGATACTGGGGTTCTGTAAGGGAATGTTATAGGACCTACGCTCTTCCTGAACTATATAAACGTTTAAGGGGAGAATGACAATCTGAGCAGCCCTCTAGATTGTTTGCAGATCATGCTGCAATTTATTGCCTAGTAAAGTCATCAGAAGTTCTAAACTAATTGCAAAATGACCACGACTCATTATTTATATGGTGCGAAAAGAATTAATTGTCTCTGGATAACGAAAAGTTTACATCAGTATTAAAAGAAATCCGTTTAGTTTCTGTTACAGAATAAATCACACAAAACGAAAGGTTGTTCAACTAAATAGTTAGAAATTACAATTACTAACAACTTAAATTGGAACGATCACATAGATAATCTTGTGGAGATGGCAAATCAAAGACTGCGTTTTATTGGCAAAACCCTTAGAAGATGTAACAGGTCCACTAAACGGACTGACTACAGTAAGCTTGTCCGTCCTCTTCTCGAGTACTTGGTTCAAATGGCTCTGAGCACTATGGGACTTAACGTCTGAGGTCATCAGTCTCCTAGAACGTAGAACTACTTAAATCCAACTAACCTAAGGACATCATACACATCCATGCCCGAGGCAGGATTCGAACCTGCGACCGTAGCGGTCGCGCGGTTCCAAACTGAAGCACCTAGAACCGCTCGGCCACACCTGTCGGCTTCTCGTGTACTGCTGAACTGTATGGGATCCTTACCGGATCAGATTGACGGAGGACAAAGAAAAAGTCCAAAGAAGGGCAACTCGTTTTGTGTATCGCGAAATAGGGAAAAGAGTGATTTCGGGTGGCAGTCATTAAAGCAGACGTTTTTGGTTGCGGCGATATCTTTTCAAGAAATTTCAGACACCAGCTTTCTCCTCTGAATGTGAAAACTTATTACTGCCGCCAATCTACAAAGGGAGAAATGATCGTTGTAATATAAAGAAGAGATATCAGAGCTCGTACGAAATATTTTACATCAGTATTAAAAGAAATCACGTGGTGTTAGAAAGCGGAACGCTAGAGAAGCAGTCTGAAGGTGTGAACTACAGAGTAGACGTAGATGAAACCATCCCGTAGGCTTTGGCTGAGCCGTTACTCCGCTATATCACTTCTTCCAAGAGTGCTAGTTCCGCGTTGTATGTGGGAGGACTTCCATGAATCTTTGAAGATACGACAGAGGTAATGGCAGAGGAAAAGCTATGAGAGCAGATCGTGAGTTGTACTTGGGTAGCACTGTTAGTAGGGCATTTTCCCGGAAAAGCAAAGGTACAAGTTTACAATTTGTACCGGCACAGAGTTTTAATCCGTCAGGTAGTTTCAATTACTTGCATGTTGATCCCTCCACTCAATCAAGCCCTTACCCCCGTCAGAGTTTCGAGCCCTCCCTCGGGCTTTGGTGCGTGTGTTGTCCTTAGCGTAAGTTAAAGTTAGATTAAGTAGTGTGCAAGCTTAGGGACGATGACGCCAGCACTTTGGTCCCGTAGGAACTTACCACCACCCACCCCCAACCAAGGTGACTAGGAGATATTTTTTTCTGTTCTTGTCGTCAGCCTTCTATTTTGATGTCGCCCGCCACCATTTTCACTCCATAGAATAGCACTTATACATAAAGTATTTCATTATTTGTTATACATATTCAAATTTCAGTCTTCCTCAACAATTTTGCCAATTATCGTTAGTAACGTTATTCCCTGAAGTTCTAAGACATCGTCTATCTTTTTTTCTTCTAGCCATTGTTTTCCACATATCCTTATCCTCACTGATTCTGCAAATAACATCATTGCTTACTTTAACAGTCCATTTTCAACATGCAAGTGTAACACCATATCTCAAAATGCTTCGATTCCATTTTTTACGCACATTTTATCTTTCACTTCCACAAAAGGCTCCGTAGGTACTTTCTCAGAAATTTCTTTCTGGATTTAAGGCTAACATTCGATAACAGTTAACTTTTCTTGACGAGGAAAAATCCCTGGGTGCCTCCTTTCTGTTACTCCTAGTATTTTATTATTAGTTGTTTTATTCTCAATCCATATTATGTGCTCAGTGTGCTGTTCATTTTATTCAGTATGTCCTGTAGCTTTCCCTCACTGTCTGATAGTCTGCCAAATCGGGAAGTTTTTCTTTTTCCGTAGGCTAAGAATCCTACCTTCGCGAAGTGTGACTGTCGGAACTCGGGTGTAACAGCTCAGTGTAAGTAAAATTGCTTAGAGCGTTTACGTTGCACTATAGCCTTTTGTCACATTACTGAATATAAAAAGGAGCACGAAGCAAGTTAGTGGTGGTGACAATTGCGATTCATTTGTCTTTAGGAAACGTAAAGGCACCAGAGATTCAATTCTGACGTAGGTGGAACCAAGACAAAAAAAAAATCAAGACACGCTCATAGGATTTGTCGACAATGAAAAAGCTTTCGACGATTTGAAATGTACGAAATGTTAGAAATTCTGAGAAAAATAGGGGTAAGCTATAGGAAAAGATGGGTAATATACAATATGTAGAAGAATCATTAGGGAACAATGAGATTGGAAGACCAAGAAGAAAGTGATCGGATTAAAAAGGATATAAGACAGGGATATAGTCTTTCCTCCCTACTGTTCATTCTACATATCGAACAAGCAATCATGGAAATAAAAGAAAGATTCAAAGTGGAACTAAAATTCAAGGTGAAACGATATCAATCATACGATTCGCTGATGACATTGCTACCCTCGGTGAAGGGGAAGAAGATTTACAGGGTATGCTGAATGGAATGAAGAGCCTAATGAGTAAGGGGTGTGAATTGAGAGAAATCGAAGAAAGACGAAAGCAATGAGAAGTATCAGAAATGAGAATGGCGAGAAACACAACATCATAATTGGTGATCACGAAGTAGATGAAGTGAAGGCAGCAGAAAGCCCATGATGGATGGAGCAGGGAGGATCTAAAAGGAGATCTTTTCTGTCAAGGCAAGTCTACTATTATCAATAATAGACCTTAATTTCAGGAATAAATTTCTGAGAACATACGTTTGGAGCACAATATTGTATGGTAGCGTAACATTCGCTGTGGGAAAACCGGAACAGAAGAGAATAGAAGCATTTGAGATGTGATGCTACGGATGAATGTTGAATATAAACTGGACTGATAAGGTAAGGAATGAGGGTTCTCTCTAGAATCGGAGCCGACCGGGGTGGCCGTGCGGTTCTAGGCGCTACAGTCTGGAACCGCGCGACCGCTACGGTCGCAGGTTCGAATCCTACCTCGGGCATGGATGTGTGTGATGCCCTTAGGTTAGTTAGGTTTAAGTAGTTCTAAGTTCTAGAGGACTGAAGACCTTAGAAGTTAAATCCCATAGTGCTCAGAGCCATTTGAACCATTTTGAACCTAGAATCGGTGAAGGGAAGAATATATGGATAACACTGACAAGAAGAGCGAATAGGATAATACGGTATCTGTTAAGACACCAGGGAACAACTTCCATGGTACTAGAGGGAGTTTTAGACAGTAAAAACTGCAGAGAAAGGCAGAGATTGGAATACATCTAGAAAATAACGGAGGACGTTGGTTGCTATTGCTACTGTGAATTGAAAAGGCTGGCGTTGGAGAGGAATTCGTGGCGGGCCACATCAAATCAATCAGAAGACTGATGACTTAAAAGATTAAGAAAAGCGGTGAACACAGAGGATCTACCGCTGTCGGACATCACTAAACTGGCTGTCATGCCTAACGTGCCACCACGATGTCTGACGACCACCAAGCGTGTCGCAATGCCTCATCCTGTGAGCCATAACGTCTCTTCCCCTTACCGTTGCGGTGATGGTGATGAAGTTCTTGAGATCCTCATGGCGTATTAGTTGATCGAAAAGTCCACGAGTGAACTGCTTATTCACCGTGTCCACTGGACTCTACGAACCGGCAGTACACCCGTCGACTATTGGATCGATGGTGACACAGTTTTCTTCCCTCACAGGAATCCGATCTAGCTACATCCAGATCGCGTGCCACGCTACTAACGTGCGTTAGCGACCAAGGCTATCGAAGCAGGTGACATAAAGTTGTCTGGGATCAATCACCCATAGCCCGCGCGGTGAATGATCATCTTGGCAAACCCACCATCAGTAATCCAAAGCGCGTGTTCAGTCTACCCTGTGTCACACAGCTGTCTAACAATTCAGTGTGCTACGCATTTAGCTGAAATCTAATCCTAGGGAGACAAAGTTAATAATCTTCACTGACTTGCCAGCGGAGCTAGACGTCTTTTTATCGAATGCGCCAGTCTTGAGAGGACTAGATTTCCTGAACTAGTAGTGTCTACTGCCCAGGATGCAGGATCTGCATTTTACCTAGCCCAGTGATAGAATGATTGTAAACAAACAGAAGAAGATATTTCAGATGTGAATGAGAAATTTTAATTTTTCTTCTTTTTATGCGGATCAGATGAGTGGATTATAGGCAGCACACACTGCGTATGCCCGCTGCCGAGTGCCTGTATCCATCCACAACTCCAGGGTATATCCAGTCATGAAAGGCACCTAGCATCGCTGGGAAGCATTAGTGAACACTTTGTCTCTAACGAAAGCTGTTTGCCACGATGTGGTCTATCAGCCCTATACAACTGATGCAAATATATGTATATTTTGTTATTTGTGAGAAAAGTATAAATCACAATAACACCAGGAAAACCTAATTTTATATACATTTATACTCTGACCCTAGGCCTACAGGCAGTTAAGTAATTAGGTGTATCAAATGAAACTATATGGTTGCTGAGACCTTTCGAAGTCTCAAACAGCTAGGATGTATGTATGTATGCAGACTGAAGGAGAAAATTAAAATTTGTAGCAAACTGGGATTCGAACCCAAGTCTTCTGCTTATTAGACAGATATGCTAACCACTACACCACCCTGACACAGTGGCTTTGCACAGCTGCACGGACTATCCTAGCATGCCTCCCTCCAAATTCCTATTCACGCCTCAGTCCACTTGGAATTCCCATAAAAATTTCGAACACCGTTGTAGAAATTCTCCATTTCTATAGGAGTAGCATATCAGCATCAAAGGTAACGGAGAATCATTCCTGAAACCCAGGCGTAGGTGCTTTAGTCAAATGAAACTGTATGAACCCAGAGATGCTATTCGAATACAGTTGGAGAGCCTCTGTAATGCTGTTCAGATCTGGGATGAATACTAAGTGGACTGAGGCTTGAATGGGAATTTGGAGTGAGGAGGGAGGCGTGCTAGGGTAGTCGTGCAATTGAGCAAAGCCACTGCGTCAAAAAGCCGGCACGGTAGCTCAGCGACTTCTGTCAGAGGGTTGGAAGCCCTCTGTAAAAAAAAAAAAAAAAAAAAAAAAAAAAAAAAAAAAAAAAAAACTGAGCTAATCGATCAACAACAAACTTAAACGGATGGCTCACGACGTCCGCCCCGAGCAGATGCGACGAACAAAAGCGAACAAAATGAGATTAAAAATATATATATACATAAAAAAGTCGTGTACATCTACCTAGTGAGCAGGAGACCCGTGTTCGAATCCCGGCCTTGGTACAAATTTTCGTTCGTCTCTTCTGTCTGCGTATAATCAAATATAATTACGAATACATACAGCTATACCACTAGTGTTATCTAGCTGCATCACTATTTTCTAAGTGTAGGAAGAAATTACTAACAAGGGGAGGCTGCCAACTGTGAAATTCAGATTCGATTCTTACCGCGCATAATATAAGCTCATGGCCAGAGGTGTAATGTGGCAAAGCACCAAGATGCACTTCTCAGCCGTTGTCGAGAAAATCGACAGTTAAAAGAAACCGTTGCGATGAAATTCTCTCTACGACTAATAAATTTCTACAGCGTTGTGGTGCAGCGGTAAGCGCTCGGGTTCGTAATCCGACGGTCGCCGGTTCGAATCTCGCGCCATGTAAACTTTTTTTTAGTGTTTGTTTTTTGTAATTCATATATATATATATATATATATATATATATATATATATATATAATTCCCGGCAATCAGTTGCAACAATCATGCATATAATAAGTTGTTGAAAGTTGTTTGTCGTGGAAAAACTGGCGACTTCGAACATCATTATGTTTTCCGCAAACAAAGTAGTATTTCACAAATGTTATTAATTGTCTTCATAATGTATAGCGTATACGTATAGCGTAAGTCAAACGTTCGAATTAGAATAGAAACCCCACGAACACAAATTTGCTAGGGCAGGTATGAAATATAAACTCCGTTACTCGCTCGTTACACTGGAAGGACAGATGCTGAATGGGCCGAAACGAGCCGCCGCATAACAGCGTAGTTGCCTGCTAACTTCGAAAGAAGGTAGATGCGGTCCCTAGCGCAACTTATAACATCGTCGAAAATCAGTGCGGACGGGAGAGCTATGGTACACCCTGTTAAACAAACGGAAAAATGGAGGCGGTACAATTGGAGAGCGATCCGCCTTCACCAACATGCATAAGCAATTCATATATATATATATATATATATATATATATATATATATATATATATATATATTTGAATTACATAAAACTAAAAATAAAAAAAAGTTGAATGGCGCGGGATTCGATCCGGCGACCTTCAGATTACGAACCCGAGCGCTTACCGCTGCGCCAGGACGCTGTGGAAAATTATTAATCGCAGAGAGTATTTCACCGCAACGGTTTCTTTTAACTGTCGATTTTCTCGACAATGGCTGAGAAGTGCATCTTGGTGCTTTGCCACATTACTCCTCTGGCCATGAGCTTTTATTATGCGCAGTATGAATCGAATCTGAATTTCACAATTGGCGGCCTCCCCTTGTAAGTAAAAATATTTAAAGTTAGGATATTTTGATGATCTTGTGATTTGTTAGTGACGAACTACTTAGAACTTTATTCTTCTCTCAACAATAACATGCTTTAACTTCTGGATGGGCGCCACAGCTTCCATAAATTTAAAGAACAGTATCGTTTCCATCAGGCTTCTGTTTTCAAATAGTATTTTATAAAGCACTAATAGCTACGTAGTTTCCAGCGTTGTTAATTCTATAATGCTCTTGCCTACTGCTCTTTGGAGGATGTGAATGAAGTTCTGTTGAGTGCAAGAGGCGCATCGAGAAGTATGGTAACGTTCACCTAACTGACGTCTGTCGTAAGATATTAGTAGTGTAAATGATTACATTTCTAATTGTCATTAACTGTTAATGTTCTAAGGTCCACGAAAT
The DNA here is from genome assembly GCF_021461395.2 of Schistocerca americana. Classification (NCBI taxonomy): domain Eukaryota; kingdom Metazoa; phylum Arthropoda; class Insecta; order Orthoptera; family Acrididae; genus Schistocerca; species Schistocerca americana. Next base: position 434,728,417 of record NC_060123.1, read on the forward strand.
TTGTGGTAATGAACATCTGCATGACCTATACTGTTATGAAAAATGTTGCCAAATGTCTAAGAACAGAAGGATTCCCCACACCTTGCATAAAAAAAAATTCTACCTATATATCGGTGGTAAATAGTGTTATGAAAATACGCTGGTCCTTATTTTATGGGCCCAACGGGACATTTGTCAGACTGAAAACAGACAATCTCGGAGCATCAAGAAACATCTAAGATAAAATACACGTCTCGTCTTACTCGAGGAAACAACGTTACCCCAAGACCACAGATCTTGCTTTCGGAAATCACCCCGCTCCCTATTATTCAAGAGAAGGAATTTGGAACCAGAGAAAAAACTGTCTCCGAAAAAATCTCTCTATGCAGATAAATTCATTAAAATATGTCATTTGTAAACGAAAATAATACAGCTGGTGGCGGATGATTCTCTGAGGGCGGCAGTCTTTTTGAACCCCCACTAACTAGTGCTCGTGTCAGGTTCCAGCGCAATTGCTGCCTTTTGTGAGAAATGACCTTTGTAATCCACCCGGTGGGATTATCACTTGGTTTACGAATGGCTTGACATTTACATATTCACGCCCTCGCCCGTCGTGTCATAGTCGTGAAAGTGCGGATCACATGACTGGTTCGGGGTCATCCGGGTCGCGCAATTAGTAAACAGCGCGGTGGAGGCGGATATGAGCTGTAATATTCTACATTTTTACGACGTCGTGCCTTACGGATCTTCTTATTAAACACACATTTGTGGCTTTCTAGCGCGCTGTGCTGACCTTTTACACACAGTTTACAGCTCACGAATTCTTGTTGCTGTGAAACACCGTGCAGCATATGCTAGTATACTCGTGAGCACTAGAACTGAACTAGCGCCGCGCCCAGCTTCGCACGAGTAGCACTAAGTATGTATTATGGCCAGACTAGTTCTCTGCCTCAGCGGTAATCTAAACCAGGGTTTCTCAAACTTTTTCCGTCACGCCCCCCTTCTGAAACAAATTATTGTGCCCCACCCCCTATTTTTCTTCTCTTAGGCAGCTCAAAATTGGCACGCGATATCTATTTGTTTGGCTTGGTTCAAATGGCTCTGAGCACTATGCGACTTAACTTCTGAGGTCATCAGTCGCCTAGAACTTAGAACTAATTAAACCTAACTAACCTAAGGACATCACACACATCTGTGCCCGAGGCAGGATTCGAACCTGCGACCGTAGCGGTCCCTCGGCTACAGACTGTAGCGCCTAGAACCGCACGGCCACTCCAGCCGGCTCTATTTGTTTGTGCCTATTTATTGCGACTATAAGTTACAATAATAATCATAATAATAATAATTAGCTAGTTTCCTTCGAGTACATCAGAGTTGAACATTTTTTTTAAAAAGCTATCATACATTTTTATTATTCAAAAGTAGTGAAAGTTAACAGTTACAAGTAGTTTATAAATAACTACTACTGCATATGAAGTTATTGGAACTTAGAAAATTTGTTTATTTCGATATATAATTTTTACAAATTAATTTGCAAATTAGTTAATTATTTAAAGTTTAACTGTTATTTAAAGTTTATTTCCATCTCTATTGCTATATTGCTTTTAATTCATTTTAATATTTGAAAGATCACGACGAACAAATCGAGACAGAATAATAGTCAACATTGAAATCCCCATTTGGCAACTGATCACCCAAAAAGAAAATAAACAACAGAGAAAGTGCGCATAGTTCAAAATACAGAAATTTTCTGGCATTTTAGAATTTAGTGTGATGTGTGTGCTTGAATTTGTGAAGGAAGCAGATCCAGTCTTGGTCGGTTCTTCGAAATAGCAACTCGCAGGTCCCCTTCAATCCGCAGTCGGTGACTCACACAAGTAAGTTGGTGCGAAGGGTAATAACATGCCCACTGCCCTTCTTGGTAAACTGGGTTATTCATTCCGAGTCTGCACCTAAAAATCTTCAAGAGACTTCGGCTTAAATTCATTTCGAAGTGTTCTATAACTTCAGAGGTCTATTAGCTGCTCCTGTCTACTGTCGACAAGCGATGTGTTACAATCGTCTTGAACGAGCTGCAGATCCAGTCACATTCGTATAAAGGTTCCGGAAAATTATCTCCAACTCTGTTGACAAAGGGCTTCGAGATGTACTGCGTCAATTCTACTAATTTTACTTACAGCCAACTCATTTTCCTTCTCGAAATGAATTGAGATGCAAAACTATCTCGCAGTTACACTTCTCCATCTGGGTTTTCCAAATTCGAAGTTTTCCCTTAAACCCAAGCGCTTCCTCCCTTAGAAAGATGATACTCTTCCCGCCTTGAAGTTAAGCTCATTCAATTTCTCAAAAACGTTGACGAGATATCACAATATTAGAACCCATTTTTCTTCCGTGGTCAGAACCGCAAATGTAGGACAGCTCTTCAATACCAAGAGACGAAATTAATCCTTCAGCTCCACAACGCGACGAAGCACTTTACCACGAGACAACCAATGTTCGTCCGAGTGCAACAGAAGCGAATCACGTGTAGAACCCATCTCCTCGCGAAGAATGGAAAATAGCTTACTGTTCAAACGTCGCTTCCACAAAATTTACGACACTGACTGCTTCTTTCAGGCCTTTATTGACTTCCGGTAGTATTCCTTTAGAATCCGATACCTCTCTGTGTATCATGTAAAGTGTGCATCGTACAGGAGGAGAAACAGCACACACTCTTGGCATGAACTCCTTTCAATTTCCAGTAAATGCTTCCGCCCCGTCGGTACATCCACCAATACAATTTGTCCACGACAGACTGTTATCAATAAATAAGGATTCCACAAGAAAGAAAACGCCTCTAGTCGTCCCTTCCGGAGCCTTACAAAATAGAATGTCCTCCTGCATTTCTTTTTCATACAAGTAGCGTACAAAAGCAAGGAACTTGGAAAGGTTTCCGATATCAGCACTGTTATCAAGTTGCAGGGCAAATTTTGAGCTGTAGTGAACACGTGGGGGCAATTTATTTTTCATGTCAGTAGCTGTTGCTTCTATGCGACGAACCACGGTATCATTTGGGAGTTGTATTGACTTCAGACTATCGCCAAACCTATCTCCGTGCATGATTTCTCACATTTTACGGGAATAATTAATTTCTCATCAATAATGTGTCATCCTCGATGGATAAGTGGTCAGCGCGGCCGAATGCTGTGCATAGGGGCCCGGGTTAGATTCCCGGCTGGGTCGGAGATTTTCTCCGATCAGGGACTGGGTGTTGTGTTGTCTTCATCATCATCATCATCATCATCATCATCATATTATCCCCATCGACATTCAAGTCGCCGAAGTGGCGTCACCTCGAAAGACTTCCACCAGGCGACCGGTCTACCCGGCGGGAGGCCCTAGCCACACGACATTTCATTTACCAATAATGTTTGATGATTTGGATTTTGCAATTAAGTAGTTTGCCTATTGGGATTTTCTTAGGCCTTTCATAGGAAATGATACCCGGTTTTCGAGGAATTTGACATTTCCTTTTGCCGGCCGAAGTGGCCGTGCGGTTAAAGGCGCTACAGTCTGGAACCGCAAGACCGCTACGGTCGCAGGTTCGAATCCTGCCTCGGGCATGGATGTTTGTGATGTCCTTAGGTTAGTTAGGTTTAACTAGTTCTAAGTTCTAGGGGACTAATGACCTCAGCAGTTGAGTCCCATAGTGCTCAGAGCCATTTGAACCATTTTGAACATTTCCTTTTATTTGTTGCTCATGACGCTTAAAAAATTCTATGGGTTTACCCACGTGGTCTGGATTTTTTGTCTGTAGGCGTCTCTTTAATTTTATGAGCTTCAAACTATCATTAACTGAAATCTCCAAAGAAAGAACACTTTGTGGTCGTACCTCGTTCAGAAGAATGCTATGTTAGATAAGTAACTTGATCTTCAACTTTTGTGGTCCTGTCCTCCTCAGTTGCGCGTAATACTACGGTATATTGATACTTTTCACTTATGGACCGTCTGACAGCAACTGAATAAAACACAATTTTAGTGCCATACGCGTTTCGCCTTTATTTTCTGCAAGGCATCATCAGTGGCCTGGAATATGTACATATGTTAGCTATTTTATTTACATTTTTGTCACTGTGCCTATAGGTTATAAACAGTTCTGGTGGTTGGTATTTCCTATTAAGTAGTAATGTTTTGAACTGTACTTACAGCTTGCGTAGACAGTTTCTTACATATTACGCTCCAGTTGCATTTTTGGTGTTGTTCTTCTTCCTATGAGCGCCAATTTACAATTTACAAAAATGTAAATAAAATAGCTAACATATGTACATATTCCAGGCCACTGATGATGCCTTGCAGAAAATAAAGGCGAAACGCGTATGGCACTAAAATTGTGTTTTATTCAGTTGCTGTCAGACGGTCCATAAGTGAAAATTATCAATATACCGAAGTAACTTGATATTTACAAAATTGTTACCACTCCGAACCAGCCACTGGAAATGGCGGAAGTTGTATCACTTTATTTTAAATCCTGTTAACTACTTCTACTGAACACACACTAGTATTAAACTTCTAGTTAACTCACTATCTTTGAACTGACTACGGAAGCCTGGCTGAAATCGAATGCACAGTGGCAGTGGCTGTGATTAATCTGTTCTAGAAGTCAGTGTTGCAAAGAAGTGGCGGTCACATTGTCATTATTTACTTTCAAATGCTGGGTGAGTGTGTAACCCTGGCATGATCGGTGAGAGGAGCCGAGCGGTTCTAGGCGCTCCAGTCCGGAACCGGGCTGCTGCTACGGTCGCAGGTTCGAATCCTGCCTCGGATGTGTGTGATGTTCTTAGGTAAGTTAGGTTTAAGTAGTTCTAAGTTCTAGGGGACTGATGACCTCAGACATTAAGTCCCATAGTGCTTAGAGGCATTTGAACCATTTGATTCACCCATTCATTTTAAGCGGTTGCTATTCCCAATCGCATTAACATTTTCATTAACAATAAATAAGGTTCAGGATAAAAGAGGAGAAGAGGAGATGGACGGAGAGGGAGGGGAGGATATGAGCATACAGAGAGCGTGGGATGAGATGGAGAGAGCAAGAGACAGCAGGACAGAGGAGGTGGACAGAAAGGAGTGAGGAGAAAATTGACAGAAAGATAGTGGGGGATGGCGAAGAAAATTAGGACATATAACCAATTCCCATACTTGTTTAGCAGCTGCGAAGCATTGGCTGGTTCGCTTGCAAATTACATACACATTTCTTCCTCGTAAATCAACCGAACAGTGGAAAATCCAGAATGGAATGTAACAATGTTATGAAAAGGAAAGCTTGCTACTCACCATTCACGGGAGATGCTGAGTCGCAGCATCTCCGCTATACAGGGTGAGTCACCTAAGGTTACCGCTGGATATTTTTCGTAAACCACATCAAATACTGCCGAACCGATTCCACAGACCGAACGTGAGGAGAGGGGCTAGTGTAATTGTTTAATACAAACCATACAAAAATGCACGGAAGTATGTTTTTTAACACAAACCTACGTTTTTTTAAATGGAACCACGTTAGTTTTGTTAGCACATCTGAACATATAAACAAATACGTAATCAGTGCCGTTTGTTGCATTGTAAAATGTTAATTACATCCGGAGATATTGTAACCTAAAGTTGACGCTTGAAACCTCCGACGTTCAGTTGCGTATTGTAACAAACACGGGCCACGGTCGGCGAGCAGCATCTGCAGGGACATGTTTACGATGACGACCGTGTTTACGAGTGTGGCTGTAGTCCACTGTTGTGGTTTGGTCTAGCTGTCGCAGTGTCCGCATGTAGCGCTTCCTGCTATTGTTATTCTGCATTCGTCCCCGCACGCAGACCAACTGTAGTACACCGTGTTACCAGACGTCTGTGATAGTGTAGTGTTGTAGGAATTGTGACCATGGTGTATTCAAACTCTGAAAAAGCGGAGATGATACTCATATATGGCGAGTGTCGAAGAAATGCAGTTGAAGCCTGCAGGGTGTATGCAGAATGGTACCCGGACAGAGAGCATCCAACGTGCCGCACATTGCAAAACATCTACCGCCAACTGTATGCAACAGGTATGGTCGTAGCACGCAAACGGGTCCGTAACAGGCCCGTCACAGGAGAAGCGGGTGCAGTTGGTTCAAATGGTTCAAATGGCTCTGAGCACTATGGGACTCAACTGCTGAGGTCATTAGTCCCCTAGAACTTAGAACTAGTTAAACCTAACTAACCTAAGGACATCACAAACATCCATGCCCGAGGCAGGATTCGAACCTGCGACCGTAGCGGTCTCGCGGTTCCAGACTGCAGCGCCTTTAACCGCACGGCCACTTCGGCCGGCCGGTGCAGTTGGTGTGTTAGCTGCTGTTGCCATGAACCCACACATGAGTACACGGGACATTGCGAGAGCCGGTGGACTGAGTCAAAGTAGTGTAATGCGCATACTGCATCGTCACCGCTTTCACCCGTTTCATGTGTCGCTACATTAGCAATTACATGGTGATATGGCTTTCACTAATCGATTGATTTACTATACAGGGTGAGTCACCTAACATTACCGCTGGATATATTTCGTAAACCACATCAAATACTGACGAATCGATTCCACAGACCGAACGTGAGGAGATCATCGAGTGCAATTCTGTCAATGGGCATTAACAGAGGATGCGTTGCAGTTCTACCTGTTTACCGATGAAGCGGGTTTCACAAACCACGGGGCAGTGAATCTACGGAACATGCATTACTGGTCCGTGGACAATCCTCGCTGGCTCAGACAGGTAGAGCGACAGCGACCGTCGACTGTAAATGTATGGTGCGGAATCATTGGCGACCACCTCATTGGTCCTCACTTCGTTGCACGGCCCCAAACAGCTGCAACATACATCGCGTTTCTACAGAATGATCTGCCAACGTTGCTCGAAAATGTCCCACTGGAATCGCGTCGACGTATGTGGTATCAGCATGATGGTGCACCTACACATTCCGCAATTAACACTAGGCTGACCCTTGACAGGATGTTCGACGGGCGTTTCATAGGACGTGGAGGACGCATAAATTGGCCAGCCAGTTCTCCTGATCTTACACCTCTGGACTTCTTTCTGTGGGGCACGTTAAAGGAGAATGTGTATCGTGATGTGCCTACAACCCCAGAGGATATGAAACAACGTATTGTGGCAGCCTGCGGCGACATTACATCAGATGTACTGCGGCGTGTACGACATTCATTACACCAGAGATTGCAATTGTGTGCAGCAAATGATGGCCACCACATTGAATATCTATTGGCCTGACATGTCGGGACACACTCTGTTCTACTCCGTAATTGAAAATGGAAACCACGTGTGTACGTGTACCTCACCCCTCATGGTAAGGTACATGTGGGTCAGTGAAAAAGACCAATAAAAAGGTGTTAGCATGTGGACGTAATGTGCTGTTCCAGTCTCTTCTGTACCTAAGGTCCATCACCGTTCCTTTTGGATCCCTACGTAATTTCGGTGCTCTCCGATACACACGATCGAACAGCGGATGAGTGGTACTCAAGCGCCAACTTTAGGTTACAATATCTCCGGATGTAATTAACATTTTACAATGCAACAAACGGCACTGATTACGTATTTGTTTATATGTTCAGATGTGCTAACAAAACTAACGGGGTTCCGTTTAAAAAAACCTAGGAAGGAGAAGAACAGCGACAGAGGTGGCGGGCGTTGGAAGCTGAGAGCCGGCAGCCGACAGCCGCCGCTGCGGCTGCTCTCCGCCCAGGTCGGCGTCCGCTAATGAGTTTGGGTTGCCAAAGGCCTTCCGGAGCGGCTATTGTTCGAGGGCGGCCGATCTTTCCGCTGCGCCACTGCCACGCTGCCGCCTATACTCGCCCAATCATCTGGCGCGGCTTGGCGCCATGAAAATGGACCCTGACGTTCAGCAGGTGCCCCAGCTTCGAAAATCCTTACATCCACATACACTTTCCAGTCATAGTTAAGTCACCTGAATAACCGCCATTTGCAGCGCAGACCGCTGCGAGATGCGTAGGGAGGGAGTGAATGAGATCCTTGAAGGTACCGACAAGGAAGTGGAACGATGCTGACTTCCTTGCCGTGGCCTGCTGCACTAGAATCCTCGGTCGAGGATCCATGAAGCGAACAGCCCGATCGAGGTGCTCTATGAGATTCTCGATTGGATACAAATCCGCGGAGTTTGGTGCCAGGCGAATACGGTAAACGTATCCTGGTGCTCTTCGAACCATGCACGATCACTCCGAGTTGTGTGATCCTTTGCATTGTCCAGCTGGTAGATGCCATTGCACCGAGGAAAAACAAAATGCATGTAATGGTGGACACGGCCCCAAGATTAGTTGCATAATTTTGTTGACCCACTATGCCTTTCAAAAAGATAACGCTTCCGCCTCTGTCCTAGACCATTCCGACGATTGCTGCAGAGTGTTTGCTTTCAGATGTTTCACACTGTACATGTCAACAGCCATCTGCCCTATTGAACATAAAATGCGATTCTTCTGAAAAGGCTACCTGTCACCTCTCAGTGAACGTCCAGTTGGCAACGCCTAAAGATGGCATACAAAAAAAAAAGAAAAAAAGTGGAAGATAACAACTCATATGGAAATCTACAGACGAAATGACCAACAGTGAATCGGCATAAGGATTCGACGAATGTTGAAGCATAAAAGTTTAGGCTGCCAAAAATGGATCTCCAATTCAACAGCACAACAGCACCACAGGCATATGCATAGGTTAATGAGTGACAAAATTGAGTGCGAGATTACCCAAGGCCTCTCGAGTTTACAGTGGACGCAAGCTGGTAAACCAACAAAGTTTACGCCTCTGCATGCGGTATTTACCTTAAGCTACAACGAGGTGCCGACTGCAAGGCCACATTCTCCCGCTGAAATTCCTATGAAACTAATCTGGCCTTTGCTGATCTTTCCAGCAGAAACTTTCCCTATGTTTCTTATTATGCAAGAAAACACATAGTCATTGCTAGTCTTTGTAGGTGGTGATATACACGTGCATGGTTGGATCAGCATGCATATTATAGTGCCCTCTCAGTTCTCACATGAACAATTAACTAATTTGGCTGGTTCGTTACTCCATAGTTGGAGCCAAATGTTGCTACAGCTAATTTCTAGCTGTATTGCAGCTGTTGTGAACGCCGTGTCCACACAAATTTCTTCTCTGTGTCATAGAGAGCATTAAGCGCTCAGTTCTGCACTTGACGCCCGTTCAGAGAAGAGCCCCTGAAAATTTCTCTCCCGTCTTACTCATGGCAGGACTTCCTTCCCCACTTGAGTTCATTCGTTCTTCACGTCACGGTCTTTTTCGACCAATATGAGCGTTCCTCTTATTTTGTGGAAACTCTCTCTACCAGTCACAATGTCTCTTCTATCAAACTGCATCGAAACTTCAGTATTTTTTCCTTCCTAGTGCGTTTCCGCCAATCGGACGTTTTGTGCCCGTTCTAGACGTCTAAAGTACATTGACCTTTCCGAGTGTCGCACCCTCTGGATACGTGACCGAAATGTGTTCTAATCCTGTTGGAATTCTGAAATACAGCTTTCTAAAACTTCTTCTCTGTCCCTTGTGCAGATGTGCTGCTACATGCTGTCCTCCCTGAATCACCTGGTCAGGGTCACTGCCTTTCCTCCAGCCTTCCCTTTAAGTGGTTTCTGCCGTAACCCCTGCAGCATGCCTTAGCTGCTCCATTGTCTGCCTGGCTTTTCAAACTAAAAACAACTTGCATTACCTGTTCCACCTTTCGCTCAAAGACATGCATTGTATAGGAACAGTGTGTTAATTACCATCAATTGACTGTCATCCCTTTTGGCATTAAATACTGATAGGCAAATGTTTCTTAACCGCCAAATTACATTGCATGTCATATTCACCTTCTTATTGCGATGTATAAAGCTCTCATGTAAGGTCCGAATCTGACCATTTATTCTGCCACCTTACAGCCTTCCAAAAATATGAGACAACCCAGGGAATCCCAAGAAAATATTCCAAAGAGCACAACACTTCCGCCTCTGTCCTAGACCCTTCTGACGGTTGCTGCAGAGTGTCTGCTTTCAGACGTTTCACGCTGTACACGCCAACGGCCATCTGCCAGATGGAACATAAAACGTGATTCGTTTGAAAAGACCACCTGTCACCTCTCACTGAACGTCCAGTTGTGGTATTGGAGTACAAATTTCAGCTTTCCTCGTCGATGAAGAACAGTCAGCATGCGTGCGTGAACCAGGCGCCTTCTGCAAAAACCCATACGTCTCAAAGTTCGTTGAATGATCGTTGGGGAGACATCGTTGGTAACCCATTGTTTCATCTGGGCGGTCAGTTGCTCTACAGTTGCACATCTATTCGCTGCTGCACACCTCCGCACCCATTGTTAATCCCTGTCATCTATGGCATGTGGTACACCAAAGTTGCCTCGGCGCCAGTTTTATTTTTGATATGCACATTTTACTTTGACCTTGGCGGTAGGTGAATGGTTTCAAAACTTAGTCGTTTAGGGAATGCTTCCATCCTTGATTCGAAAACCTATGATCATGCACTTTTGGACATCAGGTAAATTACGCGGTTTCCGCATTACGACGCCAACTGCACTCTTCGTCCATGTCACATCCCTCCAACAAGCTTTAAATACACACCACTGCTAGAGTTGACAACTGTCGTCTGAGAATGGTTATTCCACAGAGGCGGCGGTCACATTAATGTGAGTCCAGTACAACTGCTCAGAAGAGGCTACATCGAACCAGTTGTATTGATTTCCTGCCCTACTCCATTAGCATATTGAGCAAGGGAAACGCAACTTGTTGTGTGCCTATGTTTACGTCCTAAGATCTCTGCCCTTATTCCCATGATCTTTACGCAATTCATAGGATGAACCACAATTCGTAGACTCAGTCACCACAACGCAATTCCTTGGCTACTAATGGTAGAAAAATACATCATTTCCGTATTTTCGGCAGAAAATAGACGTCAAAGAAAGGCGCAACACTGTAATCTACAACAAGTATTTTGCTTCAGTCTTTTACATCTCTGTTGTCCAGTCAATACTGCGGGTAGACTTCCATACTGGGTGTAGCTGTGCCTTTTTTTTAATAGTATTCCAATTTTATGTCGCGCGGTATGGTATCTAGTATCTACATCGTAACACAACAATTACATCAAGTCTCAAAATTTTAAACATGGCTGAAGGAGCAACTATTGAAAATCTTCATGGCAAATGATAACAGCCAAACAGTTGCAGGATAAAGATTTATTGAAATCCTTGACCACCGTTTCGGTATATCTAAATATACCTTCATCAGAAGCACTCTTCAAAATTTCGACTGACTCTGCTGTGGGTTTGCTCTGTTGTGGCCCATTACCTGTATGCATGTCAAGAGTCAGCACTGTCTTTCCGTTGGAAGGACAACACTACTTCTTCAAGACTGCATGGAAATCCACTACTTCCGTGTGCATTTTCTTCTACTGCTCAGACTTTGAGAAAAACACTACTATTTTACCGTAATGAACGATCAGGACTGTCTTTATGGACTGTGAGAAAATTTGAGCTTTTGACCAACAATGTATCAATAAGTGTGTGCATTTGATTTCTTTGTTATTGTAATTATGAAAAATTTTTTCAAATCTGTATTGGCCACTGCCCAAACCAATTTGTAAAATTTTTTGTGGGGAGCATGGGAGCTATGTAAGTAGGCTGTTTAGGTTTTTTTATTGGTAACGCCAACTCTGTATGAAAATCACTGGCTGTGCTGTGTGCAGTCTGTGGCTGCTTTGCATTATGTAAGTAGGCTGTTTAGGTTTTTTTATTGGTAACGCCAACTCTGTATGAAAATCACTGGCTGTGCTGTGTGCAGTCTGTGGCTGCTTTGCATTGTTGTAATACTCGCCATTGTAGTGTTAGGCAGCTGGCTGTGAACAGCGCGTAGCGTTGCGCAGTTGGAGATGAGCCGCCAGCAGTGGTGGATGTGGGGAGAGAGATGGCGGAGTTTTGAAATTTGTCATGAACTGCTATATTTATATATGATGATATCAAGGTAAATACATTGTTTGTTCTCTATTAATATCTTTCATTTGCTAACTATCGCTATCAGTAGTTAGTGCCTTCCATAGTTTGAATCTTTTATTTAGCTGGCAGTAGTGGCGCTCGCTGTATTGCAATAGCTTGAGCAGCGAAGATTTTTGTGAGGTAAGTGGTTTGTGAGGTAAGTGGTTTGTGAAAGGTATAGTTTAATGTTAGTCAGGGCCATTCTTTTGTAGGGAATTTTGAAAGTCAGATTGCGTTGCGCTAACAAAATATTGTGTGTCAGGTTAAGCACAGTCTTGTATAAATTGTTCAAAGGGGACGTTTCATATGACATACATGAACAGGGAGACACCTTCATTAGCAAAAAGCTTATTAGCGTGACTAAGACAAAAGTAAAAAACAAACACTTATAGCTTTAAGCACCATGAAAATGACCAAAGTATTACAAGCACAAAAACTTTTAGTCACTTACTAAAATCACATCCTGCCGTGGAGGTGCGTAAAAAAATCGTGCCAAAGGCGTCGTCAGTAGTTAAAATTAAAATATAACCTCCAACAGTACAGCATGTTTATATTTATGAAGAGATGGTCGATGCAAACACGGCATATTATCAATATTTAGCCTGTGAACTAGCGTGAAGAGGGTGTGGAAGCACCAGGGCAGACAGTTTCACCGAGAGAGGGCACTTGCGGTATGCGCGAGACACTCGCGCACATTAGAATTCGGGATACATTGTCATGCTCGTCGAAATTTGAAAGGTTATGCTACTTCAAACCCTCTGTCATAATAAATCAAAATATATCAGAGCCTTTTAAAACACCTGCATACAATAATTTTCATGGTACTTAAAGCTATATGTGTTTGTTTTTTTCTTTTATCTTAGTTATGTTGATAAGTTTTTTGCTAATGAAGGTGTCTCCTTGTTCAGGCGTATTTTTACTTCTGATGGTATATTTAGTTATGTAGAAACCGTGGTCAAGGATTTCAATATATCTTTATCCTGCAACTGATTGGCTGTTAACATTTACCGTGAACATTACATCAAGTCTTAACAAATCCTGTGTAATTAGTTAACACTAACACAGAAATTCCTTTTTTGAAGACTATTTTTGCCTTTAAACAGCCCTTCCTGTACTTACATAAAGATGAAGCATCATTATTATAGTTACGCTGTGGTAACAGTTTTTCCACTCAGTTGCACACTTATCATTTTCACGTTCATATTTCAGTTTTATAAAGTTTAGTTGCATATTTCACTATTACGACGTGCACTCATGAAATACACTGTGTTTACATACAAGCATGTGGGCTATGGCCAAAGAACGTAGACGTAGCAGGTGTAAAGATGTTGCTCATACAGAAACATGTAGGTTATGGTCAAAGAACTTAGCCACAGGAAGTGCAAGGGTGTTGCACATCTAGAAACTTAAAAAGCTATTATAGACTGCGAAGTTTTTTGATACACATTATGAAATCTTTTGATCCACGTTTTTGTCGGAGAACTTAGATCTAGGAAGTAGAATGATGTTATATATATGAACTGTTTTGAGACACACTATTGTCAGAGAACTTAGAGCTAGGAAGTACTATGATTTTACACACATGAAATTTTGAAAGCTATTACAAATTACACAATGACAGTTACAGTTTGTGTTTAGAATATGACTATTACAAATTACGATAATGACAATTGAACTGTTGTATGACTACTACATCGAATTTCCATAGAATATTGCTTTGTTATTATATAAGTGGATAATTAGTTTTTGTTTTTGAGTAATTCATGAAATATGTGAAGATAAGATTTGTTTGCAAGCTCCACTCGTTCGTTGAGAATAAGGTCTGGTGAGTTAGAGCTGTGGACATAAATTTCTTGCTCTTAGAGCAGATTCACTGTCTTTCCTTTGTCTACAGTGTGCAGTATTTGTAGGTTGTCTGTAATGGCTGTGACTTATTATCGTTAATATTTCTGACATTTCTGACATGTCTGACCAGTAATTTTTACATTCAGTGACAAAAAATTGTAATTTAAGAAACCGTGCATGCTATACGATTATTGAGCAGATTAAAATTAGAAAATAAAACGAAAAGTTACATCTGGAGTTGGATTCGAAAGTGCGATCTGTAATATTGTAATACACATCTCTTCACATTGCACGACGTCCACTTTCTACCGTAAATATGCGCAGGAGAAAATTTTATTGGAGGCACTTACGTCTGGAGAGAATGCAAGAATCGTGCAATAGAGACAAACTGCGCGAATTTTGATTCACCCTGTATACGATTGTCACACCAGAGTTCTCATGCAGTCCTCCTGGAATATTGGTTGTCTAAATTTCCGCAACAGAATTTCGCTGGAACAAAGTCCAAGAGGTAGCACTGCTGCCAAGTGATTGTGGAGCATGTGGTGCGTTGTAAGAGAAAAGAGTAAACGCGCAGATGCAAAATATTTCTTCAAGATTAGAATAATAGAAAACGACTGTCCATTCATTTCTGTGTTAGTGTTTATTATGAACTAGACTTTGTGCAACTGCCAAGTATGACTGAGAATTAAGAAACAATAATAAGAAATTCATCGCGTTCTCTTTGATGACCCATAAAGGGGCGCCGGCTCCAACTTACTATCAGCCCGACGAGAGTCAGGAAAGCGCCTCAAGATGACGGCCAGATCAACTGCAGAAATACACTGAAGAGCCAAAGAAGCTGGTACACCTGCCTAATATCGCGGGCCGGCCACTGTGGCCGAGCGACTCTAGGCGCTTCAGTCTGGAACCACGCGACCGCTACGGTCGCAGGTTCGAATCCTGCCACGGGCATGGATGTGTGTGTTGTCCTTAGGTTAGTTAGGTTTAAGTAGTTCTAAGTTCTAGGGGACTGATGACCTCAGATGTTAAGTCCCATAGTGCTCAGAGCCATTTGAACCATTTAATATCGCGGAGGGCCACCGCGAGCACAGTGAAGTGCCCTACACGATATGGTATGGACTCGACTGAAGTAGTGCTGGAGGGAACTGACACCATGAATCCTGCAGGGCTGCCCATAAATCCGTAAGAGTAAGAGGAGGTGAAGATTTCTTCTGAACAGCGCATTGCAAGGCATCCAAAATTTGCTCAATAACGTTCATCTCTGGGGAGTTTAGTGGCCAGTGGACGTTTTTTAAACTGAGAAGAGTTTTCCTGAAACCACTCTGTAGCAAACCTGGACGTGTGGGGTGTCACATTGTTCTGCTGGAAATGTCCAAGCCCGTCGGAATGCACTGTGGACATCAATAGAAGCAGGTGATCACACAGGATGCTTACGTGCGTGTCAACATTACAGAACCTCCACAAGCTTTAACAGTCCCCTGCTGACATGCAGAGTCCATGGATTCATGAGATTGTCTCCATACCCGTATACGTCCACCCGCTCAGTATAATTTGAAACGAGACTCGTCCGACCAGGAAACATGTTTCCAGTCATCAACAGTCCAACGTCAGTGTTGACTGGCCCAGGCGAGGGATAAAGCTTTGTGTCGTGCAGTCATCAAGGGCACCCGAGTGGGCCTTCGGCACCGAAAGCCCATATTGATGATGTTTCATTGAACGGTTCCCACGCTGACAATTGTTAATGGTCCAATATTGAAATCTGCGGCAATTTTCGGAAGAGTTGCACTCCTGTCACGTTGAACTGTGCTCTTCAGTCGTTGTTGGTCCCGTTCTTGCAGGATCTTTTTCCAGCCTCAGCGACGTCGGAGTTTTGATGTTTTACCGGGTTCATGATATTAACGGTACACTCTTGGAAAGGTCGTACGGGAAAATCCCCACTTCATCGTTACCTCGAAGATGCTGTGTCCCATGGCTCGTGCGCCGACTATAACACCACGTTCAAACTCACTTAAATATTGATAACCTGCCACTGTAGTAGCAGTAACCGATATAACAACTGCGCCAGACACTTGTTAATAAGGGCGTTGCTGACCGCAGCGCCGAATTCTGCCTGTTTACACATCTTTGCATTTGAATACGCATGTCTATACAGCTTGTTTAGCGCTTCAGTGTGTTGTAACTTGACTCTTTAGCAACAAACCCAAGGAATCACAAGTTCTATCGCCGGGGAAGTCTCCCAACTCACAGTAATATATTCGCTTTATTTCAGTAGTTGACCGCCGGCCGTGGTGGCCAAGCGGTTAAAGGCGGTACAGTCTGGAACCGCGCGACCGCTACGGTCGCAGGTTCGAATCCTGCCTCGGGCATGGATGTGTGGGATGTCCTTAGGTTAGTTAGGTTTAAGTAGTTCTAAGTTCTAGGGGACTGATGACCTCAGAAGTTAAGTCCCATAGTGCTCAGAGCCAGCCATCAGTACTTGACCCTTCTCCTTGAGTATTCCTAGCCAACACATTATCCACCGTGCCAGTTGTCCAGTGCTGCTGTACCGCATTGAATGAGAAAGCTTGATTACAGTTTCTTGAAATTACCCCTCTCCGATGTCAGTTATATACCGAAAATAAGCATCTAACAAAAGAAAGGGTTACTCCAAAAGAAATGCAAACAATTTCTTTTTAAATCCATATTTTATTCTACATGTTTGAAAGTTTTACAGTGTGTAGATAAATCCTTTAGGAACAATATTTTCATTTCTCCACATAATTTTCATCACTCTCAACTGCCTTACGCCATCTTGGAACCAGCGCCTGTATAGCCGCACGGTAAAATTCTGGACCAACCTGTTGGAGCCACTGTTTGGCAGCGTGCACAAGGGAGGCATCATCTTCAAACCTTGTTCCACGAAGAGAGTCTTTCAGTTTCCCAAAGAGATTCATCTTCACCATTCTCGTACGGTTGCAAAAGTTCGCTGCATAGCGTTTTTCTTGTTTCTTTGTGGGCCACTGAAAACATCCTGGGAACCCACCTGGCACAAACCTTTTTTAACGCCAACACTTTCAGTATTCTGCAAACACTTCCTTTCCCTGTCCCAACGTAGCGTGACAATTCGTTCACTGTGATGCATCTGTCAGCAGTCACCAATTCGTTAACACTCTGCACATTGTCTAGAGTGTGTGAAGTACGAGGACTGCCGCTGCGAGGACAATCCTCAATATTGCCGTGCCCGCTTTCTTCACGTAACCTGCTTGCCCACCGACTAACTGTACTGCGACCGACAGCAGCATCTCCATACACCTTTTTCAACCTCTTGTGGATGTTTCCCAAGTCTCCTTTTCACAGCACAGGAATTCTATGACAGCACGTTGCTTCTGACAAACGTCAAGTGTAGCACCCATCTTGAAGACATGCTCTGACGGCGCCACTCGCGGGAACAGGTTGAACTAAGTTTGAAAACAAGCGGGGAGGATGTATCTACACGCTGTAAAACTTTCACACATGCAGAATGAAAACTGTATTTTTACAAAAATAGTGTGCATTTCTTTTGAAGTGACACTCGTATTTTTGTAGCTAGGATGCGAAGAATCGCGCTGTGAAATCTGAGTGACCCTGCTTGTGGAAAACAGGTCATTCATGTAGGATCGTTACTGCATCGTGTTATTTTCCCATATGATACACCTAATATGATGGCACAGTGGTACATGGCATTTGGCTCGCATTGTGATCGATCGTAGTTCAAATCTCCGTCCAATGTTTTCTGTGGCTTTCTAATGTTGTTCATTGCAAGGTATACGTACCAAGGGCTGGAACATTTTTAATTTTTGACTTGAGCGTGTCTTCTCGAAACTCTGACTATCGGCTTCTCGCAATATAACTTTAAGGTTGTCAAAATTTCATTCTGAAGATGACATCGTTAGAGGTGTAGAAATCTAGGCTGGTGTATTAAAAATTATTTGCAACTGGCTGGCTGTATCATTTTTCCGTTGAAACTTACATACGGTTGCCGAGAGACAGCCATGTACAAAAGTGTTTCCCAGATCTCTTAAGACAAATGTGGTAATTCTTATTTTGAATAGAAGAGGGCCCGTTTTGTTCTTCGTTCTTCAACAACCCGCGTTGCCGCTCTATGTCGTCGTCGACGCGTCATTTGTGTGATCTTTCTTTCTTCCTTCCTTCCTTCCTTCCTTCCTTCTTCTAGGGGAGTGGGCACTTTTTGCACACAAAACGTCGTAATATACTGCACAGAATGTAACAGAGGTTGTCACGTTGAGAGCGAGAGACAGTTGCAGTATACTATTTCCTAGTAATTCTATCTTAAAAGTTTTGCTGTACAACAAAGTTTCACTTATTTTCCTCGTATTCTGTACATTTAGGCGGTCTGGAAACTGCCGTTGGCAACGCATATGAGCGTCGCAGAGGCACAGGTACGGTCTGCGTTTAGTATTCACGCATACGCACTCGTGGCGGGCGTGACTGTTTATGTGCTGCGCTCGACTTTATGAGACGTGCAAAAATTGCTCGCGTCCGCAATCGTCCATTGTGTCTGCTTCGTTGTCGCACCGAGGACATACGGCGAGTGAATTACGACAAACCCCACGGCCTAAGTGCTAATGCAAGCCACACTTCTCACGCCACACCAGCCATATTTAGTGTTAAAACAATGTATCAGACCGTCAACTCGCAAACAGGACTTTTATTCATGTATGTTCAAATAAAGCGTCGCTTCGTTTAACGTAAAATTTTTAGAGCTCTATAGCCCAAAGAAAGTTCGTCATAAAGTGGACTTTGAGCCGTTCATCGCACGTCTACTACCAACAATCAAAGAACTCAGTTTTGTTTACGTAGCTCTCGTAATGGCTGAATGTGTCTCCGTTCTTGGCCACTGTGGTTTTCATTCACTACTGATGGCATGATTTTGCACTTCGCAGTTACATGCTGGCAGTAGCGTTGCAAGCTGGTCAGGAATCTCCTCTCCCCGTATGCGGTATAGTATACACTTAAATTCACTGCATGCATACTTACTTCTTCTTAACACTTTGCCGTCCGCACGTCTCATACAAATTTATTCACTTTGCGCCGACAGCGCTAATTCGGATTACTTGGCTTGGCGCCAGCCGCTGGTCACCTTTCTCTTGATGACAAGCTTCAAACAAATTGACTTTTGCGCGTTTTAATTTTCCGGAAATCCTCTATTTTGCCGTATCGTTCCACAAACTCGAATTTTCTTTTCAATTAAATTCTCTGCAAGTTCTACACTGTTATAATAATTATCCATGCAATGGTGATGCCACTTTCCATGAAAAGGTGTCAATAGTTCTATCACTGTTTTTGCTAAATGCTGTCCAGCGCCGGACTATATCTTGAATGAGAAAAAGTATCCCGTAATCGAATCACACAGCATCCTAATGAGTATGCAACATTTCATAATTTTCGACGGATTGTAAACTTTAAAATTTAATGGTCCACTCCACGGTATCATTCCTTCATCAAATGAGATGTTTTGACTTAGATTAAACGTTTCTTTAAACTTTTTGGAAAAATAATTAGTTACGAATTGCACTTTGACAAGCCGGTCGGCATTATCTGGTTTATTGTTGCCGTCGGAAAAATGTAAAAATGATAATATTTGTCTGAATCGGTTGCGGGACATCGTTTTCGAAATATCGGTGTGTCTATCAACGGATTCGTTGAACATTAATCATAGATCCTTGCTTTTTTCACAGTTCCCATGATGATAGCAAGCCCAAACCATTTTCTAAGTTCGGATTCCGTAACGTCTACAAATTTGGCATTTTTTAAATCCAGTTATGCCCACTGCCAACCGCGACGTTGGATGCCACCTGGTGGCGTTGTGGTCACGTGACGCGATAGAAAAATTATGTAAGCGGAGCGGACACGGAGGTGGGATCACACTAGTGAAGATATGGGCTGAAAATGGGGAAATCCATTGCTTATATCCAGCATCAGAGTCGCTACAGCAACGCCCTCAAACGGAAAATTTTTGACCGCTACTTGTATCATAAACAATACTATAGAACAGGTAATAGAAGCAAACTGTCTACACAGCTAATTCTAGAGTGTGATCCATGTGTGCTACCTAAGGGGCGTCCTTACCATGTCAGATCTCATTCAAGAAAGCAGTGGCTGTACAGCGTGCTGGTGTTTGGTTCGCATTCAACTGCACGATTATGAACCGAGTCACTCGGTGTTCGCCAGATGCCATATCACAAGTCACGCCACCTCCCCGCGTCCAAATACTGACTTATTATGTAATATTTATAATTTTTTTATTTTAATAGGAGTTTTTTATTTTTTAAACTACTTATTACTTCCGGTGGCCCACTGTTCCACTAACCTGTAAATTAGGATTTATTGTTTCGCATCATAAACTCTTCTCACAGCTCATTCAAAATTCCCTCTTAACGCATGGCGCCTGTGCTGTAACGGCTCCTTTGAGGGAATGATCACCACTGCCCAGCTTTCTCTAGCCGGATAAACACCTCCCTGCGTCATGGCCCAGGCGCCTCGATCAGCCTTGACCGTTCGAACAACCCGAGATTACAGTTTTCTTGAAAACTGTTGCCATTTCGTTATCTTACAGCATAGGTCACATAATGGTTTTGCTACACAGGCCGCACATTCACTTTCTTTATTGCCCCCTTAAAGGAGCAACGCTAGATTATGTTGTAAAGATATCTGCTAAGTGATGGAATTAGGATTGGAAGTAGAAGAAAATCGTTTTATTAATTATTTTAAAAATATATCCAAGACAGAAAGAATGTCAGCCTCGGTCGCAATATCATCCTTTTATTGCAGATCAAGATTTCAACTAGCAATAAAAAAAAGGCAGATCATATTACGCCGAATGCTGACATTCTTTCTGTCCTGTATTATATCACAGTAGTAGGTAACTATCATTCCCATGGAATCGAACATGATTAAAATATGAATATGTTTAATGTTGGGTAACAAACTGCCACGCAGTATTTAAACCTGTGAGGGGATGGATTATGTGGATGGAAAAGGGATGAGCGGTGATAGTACAATAATAGCTCGGCCACTAAGATACATGCAGAAGCTGCCAACGAGTTGAATTGTACCCATGTCAGACGCATAATGATTTTAATAGAGCCAGACCCGACATTTACCTATCGTATGGTAAAAAGGACATTTCTGGCAATGAGAAGCCTACTAGTATCCTACATAGGACTTAACCCTGTGGCGCATAGCGTCCACTACAGTGGACAGCTATTAAAGGTCGCTTCTTTGGCATTTTCAATCAGGCCTGAGGCTGCAAATGCACACAGTTCACTGCAGTGGGCACTCCCTGTTGGTGTTGTGTCCTGCATGCATTTGTAGCCTCATGACTGATTGAAAACGCCAGAGAACTGACCATTAAAAGTTGTCCACTGCAGTGAGATTCATGCACCACAAGGTTAATTTGAGGAAGAAATCTCTGAAAATGTACTTTTGGTACTGAAACGTGATACTATGGGAAAAACAGAGCAGAAGAGACTCAAAGCATTTGAGATGTGGTGCTACAGATGAATACTGAAAATTAGGTGGACTGATAAGGTGATGGATGAATGAGGAGGTTCTCCACTGGATCGGCGAGGAAAGGGATATATGGAAAACACTGACAAGAAGACAGGACAGGATGATAACATGTCTGTTAATAACTCAGGGAATGTCTTCCTTGGTACTATAGGGAGCTGTAGAGAGTAAAAACAGTAGGGAAGACAGAGATTGGAAAACCTAGAGCTAAATTTTTAGACAACATAGTTGCATGGAGATAGCAGCGATTGGTTTATTTATAATCAATTAATCAAAATGAACACTCACTATCGCGTTATTTATTTTGTCGCCAGCAGGTTTCAACCCGCGATGGGGTCATCTTCAGGGCATTTTACACCATTTGCTCGCTCGTTGGAGTCGTCACCGAGCGAGCAAATGGTGTAAAATGCCCTGAAGATGGCCCCATCGCGGGTTGAAACCTGCTGGCGACAAAATAAATAACGCGATAGTGACTGTTCATTTTGATTAATTGAAACCTAGAGCTTATAATTCATGACGTAAATTGCAAGTGTTACTTTGAGATGAAATGGCTGGCACAAGAGAGGAATTCGTGGCGGGATGCATAAAAAAGAAAAAATAAACTTTTCAGAACACTTCGTTTCTCAGTCCGTGTCTGCTACAGTCCGATGCCCGGTGAATTCAGCATTTTAGTCGCTACAAATGTTGCTGCTAGCAGACGGTCCCACGCCACATGGAATTTCCTGAGTGGACACTGCATTACCATGTGTTGTACTGTTTGTTCTGGAAGGCCACAGTCGCACTGACGATTTTCAGCCATTTTCCACGTAAAGAGCATAGCTTTCCTTCTGGCATGCCTTGTTCTATTTATGTTCAGGCAGCTCTAAGATTTCCAAGGCAGATGCATTCCTAGACACGGTTTGGTTGGATATGCGTAAGTCCTGTAGTTGTGATTTCGAAAGGATGCCTGTTATGGTCTCCATTGTTCTTCCAAATCATAGGTGGGTGGAATGTAATTCCAGATAGGTTTCACAGTCTTAAGCCTGTTATGACGTAAGGAGCTCTGTGGATTATTTATTGGCAGGTGTTTAGAAACCGAGATATGTCTTATTTGTTCCAGTCTTGTGTCATTTGTAGTTCTCGTCTGAGTTGAGGAGGGGCCGTATTCGAGAGAACTGGTAGCAATGGAAGAGGCGTCGATCTGAGTGTTCCAGATATTATCCTCATCGTACTGTTAAGGTTTACGTCTATCATTTTAACATGCCAGCTTCTATTCCATACAGGAAAGCAATAATCAGCAACAGAATAGGCCAGAGTTTGTGCCGCTGTGCCTAGTCTTCTCCCCAGCTTGGTCTAGCCATTTTTCTTATCGAGCTGTTCCTGGTTTTCAGTTTTTATTGTGTCTTCTCATTCAGACAAAGGACAGGTTGATAATACGAGGCGCAGATTGTAGTTTCTGGTTTCAGAATATACTGGAAAGTTTACTGATCAGGACTCTACCTCTTCTTTTAAAAATTAAGAGGAGTGAGCGAATGTATGATGAATTAATTTAAATTTATTACATTTACAAATCAGTTTCCCTTCATATAACCCTTCGAGTCCCAACAACACAAAAAACAGCAATTCAAAAATTTTTCATAAAAATAACCTTTATTATCATAGCAAGCAACGAACGCAAGAAGAAACGAAAAGTAAACAGGGAGTTGCTTTAAGGAGTTGGTTTCACTTTCGAACGACCAAGACCATTTTTTTTTTTTCAACCACCCATCATTTCAAGTCATATATATGAAAGGAAATTTGCATTTTTCCCAGACATATTCCGTCATCTGGAAGCTCCCATGAACCCATTATGCCTAAAACAAACCATAATCTTAAATAACAGCCGAAAATGGGTCAAAAATTTAATAAATTTTGTAGCAAAACTACTTAGTGCCCCAGCAGTTTCATTTCGAGACCTCTCATAAAAGCGGTAGTACAAACTCAGACTTATGTTTCAATAACTTTAGGTGTACTCATTTTCACTGTCAATGATCTCCTCAATATAACCGTTAAAAAAACCTCACTATCCAGTTCAATCACATAGCAAAGTCACCGCGCCGAATGTTGCTTTAAACTGTGGAAATGCATTACATCCTTAGAAGTACCTCAGTGTCTCTGTATTGCAATAGCGTTAGTGGCTTCATGCTAAAGTCTGATACTTTCAAAAAATTAATAAAATATTAGTTTCAGGAAGAAACGGCTGGTAATCTGAGAGAGGGTGAGATGTGTTATATGGAGAGAGAATTTCTTTGATTGTGCTGCTTATTCTTCAGAATTATTGTTCGCCTAGAGCGGCGGAACGTTTGCTATTGTAGGAATTACTTACACTACTGGCCATTAAAATTGCTACACCAAGAACTAAACGCAGGTGATAAACGGGTATTCATTGGACAAATATGTTATACTAGAACTGACATGTGATTACATTTTCACGCAATTTGGGTGCATAGATCCTGAGAAATCAGTACCCAGAACAACCACCTCTGGCCGTAATAACAGCCTTGATACGCCTAGGCATTGAGTCAAAAAGAGCTTGGATGGCTTGTACAGGTACAGCTGCCCATGCAGTTTCAGCACGATACCACAGTTCATCAAGAGTAGTGGCTGGCGTATTGTGACGAGCCAGTTGCCCGGCCACCATTGACCAGACGTTTTCAATTGGTGAGAGATTTGGAGAATGTGCTGGCCAGGGCAGCGGTAGTACATTTTCTGTATCCAGAAAGGCCCGTACAGGATCAGCAACATGCGGTCGTCCATTATCCTGCTGAAATGTAGGGTTCCGCAAGGGATCGAATGAAGGGTAGAGCCACGGGTCGTAACACATCTGAAATGTAACGTCCACTGTTCAAAGTGCCGTCAATGCGAACAAGAGGTGACCGAGACCTGTAACCAGTGGCACCCCATACCATCACGCCGGGTGATACGCCAGTACGGCAATAACGAATACACGCTACCAATGTCCGTTCACCGCGATGTCGCCAAACACGGATGCGACCATCATGATGCTGTAAACAGAACCTGGATTCATCCGAAAAAATGACGTTTTGCCATTCGTGCACCCAGGTTCGTCGTTGAGTACACCATAGGAGGCGCCCCTGTCTGTGATGCAGCGTGAAAGGTAACCGCAGCCATGGTCTCCGAGCTGATAGTCCATGCTGCTGCAAACGTCGTCGAACTGTTGGTGCAGATGGTTGTTGTCTTGCAAACGTCCCCATCTGTTGACTCAGGGATGGAGACGTGGCTGCACGATCCGTTACAGCCATGCGGATAAGATGCCTGTCATCTCGACTGCTAGTGATACGAGGCCATTGGGATCCAGCACGGCGTTCCGTATTACTCTCCTAAACCCACCGATTCCATATTCTGCTAATAGTCATTGGATCTTGACCAGCGCGAGCAGCAATGTCGCAATACGATAAACCGCAATCGCGATAGGCTACAATCCGACCTCTATCAAAGTCGGAAACGTAATGGTACGCATTTCTTCTCCTTACACGAGGCATCACAACAACGTTTCACCAGGCGACGCCGGTCAACTGCTCCTTCCAAATTAACTATGTAAGTGTAGACCAGAAGTGGCTTCAACTCAAAGAAATAGTATCGACAGAAATTGAGAGATTTTACACCGAATAAATTAACAAACGATGGAGTAGATCCCACACTATACACAAAACAGATCAGAACATTATTGCGGAAACAAAAAGCATACCAAATTTTAAAGGAACGCAAAATCCCCAAGATTTCCGATCTTTTACAGAAGCTTGAGATTTAACGCACACTTCAATGCGAGATGCTTACAATAGTTTCGACAACGAAGCTTTGTCTCGAAACCTGAGAGAAAATCCAAAGACTTCCTGGTCGTATGTAAAGTACGCTAGCGGTAAGACAATTGAATGCGTGACAGCAATGGAAATACTATCGATGACAGTGCTGCTAAAGTAGATTTACTAAGCACAGCCTTATGAAATTCGTTCACCAAAGAAGACGAAGAAAATATTTCAGTATTCGAATCAAGAACAGCTCCGAACACGAATGACTTACAAGTAGATATCATCGGAGTAGTGAAGAAATTTAAGTAACGCAATACAAGCAGGTCTTCCGGTCCAGACTGTATATCAATTAGGTTCCTTTCAGAGTATGCTGATGCTAGCTTCGTACTTAACGCACGCTCGACGGAAGATCCGTACCCAAAGACTGAAAAGCAGCACAGGTCACACCAACATGTGTTCGAATATTGAGAATTGCCTCGAAGAGAACGGTCTATTTAGAAAACATTGTTGTTGTGAAACACAACTATCTCTTCACTCACACGAAGGGTTGAGTGTTGTCGACAAGGGATCTCAAATTGATTCCGTATTTCAAGATTTACAGAAGGCTTTCCACACCGTTAATCACAAGCGACTTTTAATCAAATTGCGTGCTTAAGAAATATCGTTTCAGTTTTCCTATCAGAAATATCACAGTTCACAGTAATTGATGGAAGTCATCGGGTAAAACAGAAGTGATTTATGACGTTCCCAAAGGTAGTGTTATAGGCCCCCTGCTGTTCCTTATCTACGTAAACAATTTAGGGGCAATCTGAGCAGCAGTCTTTGGTTGATTACAGATGACGCTGTCGTTTACCGCCTATTAAATTCATCATAAGATAAAAACAAATTGCCAAACGATTCAGGAGAGGTATCTCTACGCTGCGAGAGTTGGCAACTGACCCTAAATAGTGAAAAGCGTGAGGTCATCCACATGAGTGCTAAAAGGAATCCATTAAATTTCGGTTACACGATAATATCTGGAAATTACAACTGCGAACAACTTAAATTGGAAATACCACACTGAAAATGTTGTGGGGAAGGCAAATCAAAGACGCCGTTTTATTGGCAGAACGCTTAGAAGATGCAACATATCTGCTAAAGGGTCTGCCTACTCTAAGCCTGTCCGTCTTTTTTTGCAGTACTGGTGCGCGCTACGAGATCCTTACCAAATTTGATAAAAGCAGTACATCGAGTAAATTCAAAGAACGGCAGCACGTTTCGTATAGTCGAGAAATAGGTGAGAGAGTATCACGGACATGATACAGGATTTGAGGAGGGCATCATTAAAAAAAGACGTTTTTAGTTGCCGGGGGATCTTCTCACGAACTTTCAAGCACCTACTTTCTCCCCGATTTGCGAAAATAATTTGTTGCCACCGGCCTACATAGGGAGAACCGATTGTCTTAATAAAATGAGGGAAATTAAAGTTCGCACTGAAAGATACAGGTGTTCGTTTTTTCAAAGCGCTGTTCGAGAGTGATAGATTTAGTGGTACCGGGTGGTTATAATTAAACTTTTCGCTGTTTTACACATTATGACACGGAAACTAATTACCGTATGAGGACCAAACTTGGTAGCATTAATTTCATGGACATGGGGAGGAGAAATAATGCATTGGTAGCATTAATCAAGGACATGGGGAAGAGAAATAATGCAGAATCAGTTCGATTGAAACACTTTTAAATTGCTGCTACTGTACATCGTACCATTACATAACCGTACCGTTACTGCTACAAAAGGGGTTCAATATGGCGCCTATCAGTGTCCAGAAGAGTCTGAAAGCACAGGATTGCATTCTGCACAGCAGAAAGAAGCATGTCCGTAGGTATGCTGGCTACCTCTCTTGAAATGCTGCGCTTCAGATCAGCGCATGTGTGAATGTTCCCCTGGTAAACCCTGTCCTTCACGTAGCTCCACAACCAGAAATCGCAGGGACTGAGGTCAGATGGTCGTGCCGGCCAAGCATTTGGAAACGATTGGCTGATAATTCGACCATTTCCAAATGCGACTCGGAGAAGCAGATGAACTTCACCAGCGATGTGCAGTGGGGCACCACTTTGCATGAGAATTCAATGCGTCTCTCCCCTGTAGGGCGGATGCGACTTGCTGGCAAGCATATCGCAATAACGGTGGCCAGTCACACTGCATGTCTTTGGTCATTGAATGCCAACCTCTTCAAAAAATAATGGGCCAATGATGAACGTATGCTTGAAGCCACACCTTACGGTGACGCGTTCACCATACAGAGGAACTTTATGCACAGTGACTGGAGATGAAGATGCCCACACTCGGCAGTTCTGTGTGTTCACCTCACCCTTCAGAGAAAAATGAGCTTCGTCTGTCCATAGGATGCACCAGAGCCAGTCCTCGTCAACTTCAATCTTTGCGAGAAAGTGGAGAGCGACGTCAACACGTCGTTGTGCGTCCTGTGGAGCAAGATGCTGTACGATATGGGTCTTGTACGGACACCGTTTGAGAATGGTTCAAAGCACCTTCCGTACATTGGACCACGAGATATTCAACTATCGTTACACAGCACACGCACTGCTTGACGATAGGAAATTGTGCGCAGCGTTGGCTGCCATAGCAATAGCGATTTCATCAACCACCTGTGGTGCAACCTGTCGTCGACATCTTCCCGGAGAATCGCCCAGTTATCCAGTTGATTCGAACTTCTTCATCATGCTCCGCTCAACAGGTGGAGAAAGAGAACCCTTTCGTAATCCTTTCAGGCGGCGATATACTCGAAGTGCAGCTGCAGCAATACTGTTGTTTTGATAACAGAGCTTCACAAATAAAGACCTGCTCCTGATGTCCAAGGTCATGTTGACAGGTCAAGAAGTGCATAGCGACTGGTCAGGTTTGTGAGACTGACTGACGATGACTGGTTGCGGCACCTGATGGACATAGTTGGAACTGGATGGAGGGGCTGTGACGTATGGAAATCATGCACCCTATTCTACTAACGCAAATTCTTTACAGACGAATGGAAAAACTGGTAGAAGCCAACCTCGGGGAAGATCAGTTTGGATTCCGTAGAAATAATGGAACACGTGAGGCAATACTGACCCTACGACTTATCTCAGAAGCTAGATTGAGGTAAGGCAAACCTACGTTTCTAGCATTTGTAGACTTAGAGAAATCTTTTGACAATGTTGACTGGAATACTTTCTTTCAAATTCTGAAGATGGCAGGGGTAAAATATAGGGAGCGAAAGGCTATTTACAATTTGTAAGAAACCAGATGGCATTATAAGAGTCGAGGGGCACTAAAGGGAAGCAGTTGTTGGGAATGGAGTGAGACAGGGCTGTAGCCTCTCTCTGATGTTGTTCAATCTGTATATTGAGCAAGCAGTAAAGGAAACAAAAGAAAAATTCGGAGTAGGTATTAAAATCCATGGAGAAGAAATAAAAGCTATGAGGTTCGCCGATGACATTGTAATTCTGTCAGAGACAGCAAAGGACTTGGAAGAGAAGTTGAACGGAATGGACAGTGTGTTAAAAGGAGGATATAAGATGAACATCAACAAAAGCAAAACGAGGATAATGGAATGTAGTCGAATTAAGTCGGGTGATGCTGAGGGAATTAGATTAGGAAATGAGACACTTAAAGTAGTAAAGGAGTTTGCTATTTGGGGAGCAAAATAACTGATGTTGGTCGAAGTAGAGAGGATATCAAATGTAGACTGGCAATAGGAAGGAAAGCGTTTCTGAAGAAGAGAAATTTGTTAACATCGGGTATAGATTTAAGTGTCAGGAAGTCGTTTCTGAAAGTATTTGTATGGAGTGTAGCCATGTATGGAAGTGAAACATGGACGATAATTAGTTTGGACAAGAAGAGAATAGAAGCTTTTGAAATGTGGTGCTACAAAAGAATGTTGAAGATTAGATGGATAAATCATATAACTAATGAAGAGGTATTGAATAGGATTGGGGAGAAGAGGATTTTGTGGCACAACTTGAGTAGAAGAAGGGATCGGTTGGTAGGACATATTCTGAGGCATCAAGGTATGACCAATTTAATATTGGAGGGCAGCGTGGAAGGTAAAAATCGTAGAGGGAGACCAAGAGATGAATACACTAAACAGATTCAGAAGGATGTAGGCTGTAGTAGGTACTGGGAGATGAAGAAGCTTGCACAGGATAGAGTAGCATGGATAACTGCATCAAACCATTCTCAGGACTGAAGACCACAACAGCAATACTCTGTAATTTAATACTACCAAGTTTGGTACTCGTACGGTAATTAGTTCCCGTGTTATAACGTGTTTAATATGGAAAGTTTAATTATAGCCACCCGGTAGATGTAGAAGCAGCGTTAAGACCGTGCTCAGTTAGGACATAGTCACTAATACTGTAACGTAGTGCTCCCGCCACGAAGTGTGCAATTGTTTCCACAGTGCGTGCACCAACGTAGACCCACCGACCTATTCCGGCGTATTTGTGTGACAAGTGATGTTCCGCCCACTCAGCTAGCGCCTGACGGGCGGCATCCCGCAGTGCGTGGCAGCCCGGCGGGCGTGTCGGCGAGCCACGCCGCGGCGCGGAACTGGGCCGACGGTGGGCGTGCAGTCCGCCTAGCCAGCCAGCAGTTGCGTTCCTCTGAATATGCAAGTGCGTGGCCAGCCGCGCCTCACGGACGGGGGCGACAATTTATTGCGGTGGCGCGGCGCACACTGCACCCGGTCTCCGCAAGCACCATACCCGGCTTCCGCATCCGCCCATTTCGCGATTCACGCGTGGGTGGCGCACTGCGCAACTGAACATACACGACAAAAAATTTGTCACCTTCAGAAGACATCACGCTAATACTCCGCCACTAGCCTTTCTATTTCTCTCACATCGGAGACAATATCCCATATCTAAGCGTGGCATCGACTGAAGATTTTTCTTTCTTTCTTTCTTTTTTTTCCTTTCTTTTGATTCGTCAGTCCCCTAACTGGTTTGCTGCGACCCACCACGTATTCATCTCCTGTGCCAATCTCTTCATCGCAGAGTACCGATTGCAATCTACGTCCTCAATTACTTGCTGGATATATTCTATTCTTCTTCTTCTTCTACAGTTTTTACCCTCTGCAGCTACAGCTAGTAGCGTTGAGGTTACTCCGTGTTATCTTAAGAGATGTCCTACCATCCTGCTCCTTCTTCTTGTCATTGTTTTCCATACATTCCTTTCCTCTCCGAGTCTGCGCAGCTCATTCCTTGTCAGTCCACTCAATTTTCAACGTTCGCCGGTAGCCTAACGACTCAAATGCTTCCGTTCTCTTCTGTTCCGGTTTACCACAGTATATGTTTCCACACCACAGAATGCTGAGCTTCAAACGTACATTCTCGGAAACTTCTTCTCAAATTGTGGGTTATATTTGATACTAATAGACTTCTCTTGTCCAGTGCTACTCACCTTTTGGTGTCCTCCTTACTCCGTCCGTCATTGGTTATTCCGCTGCCTAGGTAAATGGTTCAAATGGCTCTGAGCACTATGGGACTTAACATCTATGGTCATCAGTCCCCTAGAACTTAGAACTACATAGACCTACCTAACCTAAGGACATCACACAACACCCAGTCATCACGAGGCAGAGAAAATCCCTGACCCCGCCGGGAATCGAACCCGGGAACCCGGGTGTGGGAAGCTGCCTAGGTAGCAGTACTCCTTAACTTCGTTTATTACATGACCATCAATCCCGATGTTAAGTTTTTCTCTGTTCTTATTTCTGCTACTTCTCATTACTTTCGTCTTTCTTCGATATACTCCCAATACGTGTTTTGTACTCACCAGACTGTTCCTTCCATTCAGCAGATCAAGTAATTCTTCTTCTCTTTCCCCGAGGATAGCAATGTCATCAGCGAATCTTATCATCGGCAGCCTTTCACCATGAATTTTAATATCACTCGTGGACCTTCCCTTTATTTCCCTCATTGCTTCTTCGATGTATAGATTGAACAGTAGGGGTGAAATACTCCATCCCTCTCTTACACCCTTTTTAGTCCGAGCACTTCGTTCTTGGTCGTCCACTTTTATTATTCCCTCTTGGCTCTTGTACGTATTGTATATTACCCGTCTCTCCTTATAGCTTGTCGACAACTTGTATGAATTTGTCTCAGTTTTTCTTAAGTCTTACTTCCATTATCAACCGCAACGTCAAAATTACTCCTCTGGTGCCTTTACCCAAACTGATCTTCATCTAACAGATGCTCAATATTCTTTTCGATCTTTCTGTATATTATTCTGGACGCATAGCTTTTTAAGCTGGTTGTGCTATAATTCTCGCAGCTGTCAGCTCTTGCAGTTTTCGGAGCTATGTGAATGATATTTTTGCGAAAGTCAGATGGTATGTCGTCCGTCCCGTACATTCTACACACCAACGTGAATGGCCGTTTTGTTGCCATTTCGCCCAAATATTTTAAAATTTCTGATGGAATGGTACCCCTTCTCCTGTATTTGATCTTAAGCCCACCAAAGCTCTCTTAAATTCTGATTGTAATACTGGATCCCCTATCTCTTCTAAATCGACTCCTGTTTCTTCTTCTATCACATCAGACAAATCTTCTCCCGCATACAGGTCTTCAATCTACTCTTTCCAGCCATCCACTCTCCCCTCTGCATTTAACAGTGGAATTCCCTTTGCACTCCTAATGTTACCACCCTTGCTTTTAATTTCACCGAAGTTAGTTTTAACTTTCCTACTTGCTGAGTCAGTCCTTCCGTCAATCATCTCTTTTTCGATATCCTCGCATTTTTCATGCAGCCATTTCGTCTTAGCTTCCCTGCACTTTCTATTTATTTCATTCCTCAGTGACTTGTAATTCTGTATTCCCGATCCGGCCGGAGTGGCCGAGCGGTTCTAGGCGCTTCAGTCTGGAACCACGCGACCGCTACGGTTTCAGGTTCGAATCCTGCATCGGGCATGGATGTGTGTGATGTCCTTAGGTTAGTTAAGTTTAAGTAGTTCTAAGTTCTAGGGAACTGATGACGTCAGCTGTTTTGTTCCATAGTGCTCAGAGCCATTTGAACCATTTTTTGTATTCCCGAATAGTTCTTCTATTACTCATGGTTTCTTCGCAGCTACCTTCTTGGTACCCATGTTTTCTTTTCCAACTTCCATAGTTGCCCTTTTTAGAGATGTCCATTCCTCTTCAACTGTACTTCCTACAGAGCTGTATCTATAACCTTAGAGAACTTCAAGCGCATCGCGTCATTCGTACCCCACTTATTTGCGTATTGATTGTTCCTGACTAATCTCTTTAGCCTCTGCTACTCTTCATCACTACTAAATTGTAGCGTGAGTCTATATCTGCTCCTGGATACGCCTTACAATCAATGATCTGATTTTGAAATATCTGCCTGACATGATGTAATCTAATTGAAATCTTCATGTGTCTCCAGGCCTTTCCAAGTATACCTCCTCCTCTTGTGATTGTTGGATAGAGTATCCGCTATTACTGGCTGAAATTTATTGCAGAACTCATTCTTTCTCCTCTCTCATTCCTAGTCCCAAGCTCATATTATTCCGTAACCTCCTCTTCTACAACTTCCCCTACAACCGCATTCCAATCCTGCATGACTATTAGATTTTCGTTTCCCTTTACGTATTGCATTATTCGTTCAATATCCCCATATACATTCTCTATCTCTTAATTTTCGGCTTCCGACGTCGGCATGTATACCTGAAATATCGTTGTCGATGTTGGTTTGCTGTCGATTCTGATCAGAAAAACTCTATCACTGAACTGTTCATAGTAGTTCAATTCTGTCCTACGTTTCTATTCGTAACGAATCCTATTCCCGTTATACCATTTTCTGCTGTTGTTAATATTACCCTATCTCATCCCCAGTATGGAGAAGAATGGAAAAAGTGAAATGGGAAGAGCGAGTAAGTAATGAAAAAGTATTAAGAAGAGTTGGAGAGAAAGAAACATGCCGAAAGTCATCAGAAAGATAAAACGGAACTGGCTTGGACATTGTTTCAGGAGGGACTGTTTATTGAAGGAAGGAATAGAAAGAATAGTGGAGGGAAAAAAGGGGAAGAGGAAAAAGAAGATCTCAAATGCTGGACAATATCAAAGGAGACAAATATTGAGAAATGAAAAGACTGGCTATGGACGGACAAAAGTGGAAGAGGCTTAACCCATGACAAGACCTGCCGTAAGGGAGAATACCATACTACTACTGCATCCCCAATAATCCCTTTCCATTTCACTTCTCTGACCACCACTGAGCCTAGCATTTCCCTTTTAAGATTTTTTAGCTTCCGTACCACGTTCAGACTGCTGACACTCCACGCCCTGACTCGTAGAAAGTTATCCTTTCGTTGGTTATTTACATCCCCCTTGGCAGTCCCCTCCCGGAGATCCGAATGGGAGACTAATCCGAAATCTTTTCCAATGGGGAGATCATCATGACACTTTTTCAATCACTGGCAACAAGTCCTGTGGATAAGCATTATGTGTCTTTAATGCAGTGATTTCCACTGCCTTCTGCATTCTCATACCATGATTAATATTGATTGTTCCACCTTTAGCGGCAGTTCCCCACCGCAAGGGTGGGTGAGAGCGCCCTGAACCTCTATGCACTCCTTAGCCCTCTTTGAAAAGGCTGTTGGAAAAATGAGTGACTTGTAGTGGCAGAAGTCTTCGGCTACCACCACTGCTGATAATGTTTAAGCTGTATCGAGGTTCAAACTTTAACTACTAGTCAAGACTCTCCCCACAGACCACGGGTCTCTCTCAAAGACGATAAGATTTAGGAACGCTATCAAATTGCGGGGGTGTTGGTTACTAAGTTCCATCCACTTTTTTCAAATGATTAAAAATATGGAATAAGATGCTTCATACGTCCAGCCGATGTGCTGTACGGTGTCTGAGAGTTCGTCAAACCAGCTAGGAACGTAGACCATCTGATCAAAATGTCGAGACAGAATTCTTTTCCCCTCTAACACCCCGCCACGAATTCCCGTCCTGCGTCAAGTTTTAATCTCATAATGACAACTGCAAACTACGCCCTCAGTTATTTGGATTACTGCTGTCTCTGTCTCCTCCACAGTTTTCACCCTCTACAGCTCTGTCTTGTACCATGGAAGTTATCAGAGGTTTCCAAACATTCCGTTCCTCGCCGATTTTGCGGAGAACCTTCTCACTTCTTACCTTATCATCCCTCTAATTTTCAATACTCCTTTGTAGGACCACATCTCAAATGCTTCGAAATCATTCTCTTCTGATTTTCCCACAGTCCATGTTTCACTACGTACACTGCTGTGCTCCTAACTAGTGTGCTTCTCATGGAGAGGAACGCCCTTTTTGCCAGAGATAGTCTGTTGTTTACGTCACTCTTACTCCGACAATCATGGATCATTTTGCTGCCTAGGTAACAGAATTGCATAACATCGTCTATTTCGTGATTCCAATTCTGACGTTAAGTTTCTCGCTGTTAACACTTCTGCTGCCTCTCATTACTTTCTTTTTTCTTAGATTTACTGCCTGTCCATATTTCGTTGTCATTAGATTGTTCACACCATTCAACAGAACCTATAATTCTTCTTAACTTCCATTAAGAATATCAGTGTCATCACCGAATCTTATCATTGATAATGCCCTCTCAAAACTTTTCTCTATTTCCATAATTGCTTCTTCGGCCTATAGATTGAACAATAGGGGCGAGAGAATACGTCCCTGTTTTACGTCATGTTTAATCCGAGGACTTTGTCCCTTTTGGTTCTTGTACTTAACGCATACAGCTTATGCCTATTTTTCTCAGGATTTCGAACATCTTGCTCCGTTTACATCGTGTAACGCATTTTCCGGGTTGACAGATCCTACGAACGTGGCTTTATTTTTCTTCAGTTTTGCTTCCATTTTAAATAACGTCAGAACTGTCTCTCTTGTGCCTTTACATTCCCTAAAGTGTAACTGACCGTCATCTAACATCCTCAGTTTTCTTTTCCATTTTTCATATCACACCTGTTATTGGACATTAGTATGGGGGTATGTCCATCCTTCACCTTTATGACTGCTGGAACTCTGCCGGGGCACTTTCATTGATGTGTCTGAATGTCTATGGAGAAATGACAGCTCATTATTCCTCTAGAACCGAAACCAGAGGACGTAGTGATATTGGACGCTGTTGTGTGAAGCGGACACTGTAACTCATCTAGATGTGTTCCACTGGACTCAGTTTTCGAAGTTCCCCTACTGTACGCAATATATGATGCTTAAAGTTGGTTTATACCCTTCAACATTTACCGTTTTCTGAAGCACAGTAAGGTGAAAAAAATTGCTCTGAGCACTATGGGACTTAACGTCTAAGGTCATCAGCCCCTTAGAACTTAGAACTACTTAAACCTAACTAACCTAAGAACAACACAAACATCCATGCCCGAGGCAGGATTCGAACCTGCGACCGTAGCGGTCGCGTGGTTCCAGACTGTAGCGCCTAGAACCGCTCGGCCATACTGGCCGGCACAGTAAGGTGACCACAATCTAACCATGAAAAACGCCCCTTCACTGTACCGCCACCTCTCCATACTTCTCTCTTGACAGTATACATCATGGCAGGTACCGAGCGTCAGGAATTCGCCAAACCCAAACTCTTTCATCGGATTACCTCAAATCACTCGTTTCCAGTCTTCCACTGTTCAGAGGCATCGCTCTTTGCTCGAACTTGAGCGTCGCTCGCCATTCACTACAGGCATCTGTAGCTTATGAGTACAGTTATACCACTATGTAATAAAATGGAACACCTACAGCTATCCTTATGAGGTTATTTATTATATGACTGCCAGGTTCGATGCACTAGTGCACTCAGGCCTTAACAGACGCTGAGGGGGTTGACTCCAATCGTGTACAATATTCATCAGTGGCCAACATCTATGAACTGGTTTTCGTAGACTACCTGTAACAACGATGATGTGTCTCCAACCATCAACTACCAACTGACTGGAGAAACATCCAGAACAACTCGTTTTCATCTTCCACTGTCCAGTGGCGTCACCATATAATAAATAACGTCATAACGGATTTAGTTGTTACATTTTATTGCGTAAGTAAACGGCCGAAGTCCCTGAAACCTCCAACCAAACCGATGAACTACGTTTAACTGCCTAAGTACATAGGTCTAGCTGAACTACTACCACTCATTCCACGTGATATGGCACAACCATCCTCCGCAGTGCTCGACGGTCAGTTCCGCATTACACATGCCCGTCCAGCTACTTTCGACCAGGCATCGTTATGTCTGTAGCCATGTGAACACCGCTGTTCTCACCTGGGATGAGGTGAATGCAGATAGTATAATCATGAAGATATTACAGAAAGGAAAATGCTTGGCCGCCGATAATGTTGAAATAAACATGTAGCGTTCATTTTAGAAAGGACTTTTTATACCTTTGTTATTAAAATGTATTCATTAGATATCGATTTTGGCCTCTTGTCCCATTGTCAAACGTCAGTCCACTACGACATAGACAGGCTTGACAAAAACAAACAACTCCGGCAAATTCATTCACGGTAATGCATCATCACGTTCAAACATGATAATTTCTTGTGCAATTTTGTCTTATTTCATTGATCCCTCATACGATTGGCACAAACACGTTATTTCAGCGCCAAAAGTTACATCTGCGGTGGACGATAAGATAACCTCCTGGTGTCCGCACCCGGTAACTGAGTGGTCAGCGCGATCGAATGTCAATTCTAAGGGCCCGGGTTCGATTCCCGGTTAGTCACGATTCTGCCTACGAAATCATCCGCAACAGACTTGGGTTTCATAAAGTTTGTGCATGATGGGTCCCAAAACAACTCACACAGTTGCGTAAACAAACGGGCTTGGACATCTGCAAAAACATTTGGATCGCTGTGGTACGGAAGGGGCAACTTCTTAGATAGGTTCATTACTGGTGACGAAACATGGATCCATCATTGCGAACCGGAGAGTAAACCGCAAAATATGGAATGGAAACATCCAAAAGGAGTTGTGTTGTTGCACGACAATGCCCGTCCGCATACTGTTGCCCACACTGCTCGAACGCTACAGAAACTCAAATTCGAAGTACTGGGTCATCCTCCATATAGTCCCGATCTTGCCCCTTCTGACTATCATTTGTTTGGTCCACTCAAACAAGCATTAAGTGGCAGTCGATTTTCCTCGGACGAAGCAGTGAAAGTAGCGGTGCATTCCTGGCTCGCAGCTCAAACGAGAACCTTTTTTTTATGAGGGCGCCAGGAAGCCTGTACAACGATGGACCAAGTGCGTTGAAACGCAAGGAGACTATGTCGAAAAATGATGTTCTTGTAAGTTTCCTATTTGATTACAATAAAATTTTATAATTATTTTGCGGATTATAATTGACTTGCCCTAGTACTATGTCTGCCTGATGGTCGAACGACGGTATGTTTGTACGATTCTCCTGCGTCTCTTCAGGTGTGCACTCGGCCATGACATTATTTTTGTGGATGAGAATGTGCGACCTCATGGAATAGCGCGCCTGGGTTAGGTTGTTTTGGGGAAAGAGAGCAAACAGCTAGGTCATCGGTCTCATTGGATTAGGGAAGGACGGGGAAGGAAGTCGGCCGTGCCCTTTCAATGGAACCATCCCGGCATTTGCCTGGAGCGATTTAGGGAAATCAGGGAAAACCTAAATCAGGATGACCAGACGCGGGATTGAACGGAGACGCGGGATTGAACCGTCGTCCTCCCGAATGCGAGTCCAGTTTGTTAACCACTGCGCCACCCCGCTCGGTATAGTGCGTCTGGAGGAGCTCATGAAACGACGTAATATTCGGTGAATAGACTGGCCTGCACGTTCCCACACCTTAAAACACATCGATCATGTGTGGGATGGATTGGGAAGAAGTATTTCTGCACGTCCACTTGCACCAGTGACCATCCAGCAGCTGGCAACCGCGCTGGTGGAGGAATAGAACGCTCTACAGCAACTTCTGAGCTATGTTGTGGCCAGCAGGGAGCTCGTTGCAGAGCATGCATTGCCGTCCGTGGTGATTACACACCCCATTAAGAACCATTTTCTACATTTTGTTATGTCCACAGCACCATCAGCCATCTCCGTAACTGTAGTGTAATTATTGTCTTTGAATAAAAGTCTCAATTCTGACGCGCCAGGGTAGCTGACAAGGGAACCTCCCCATCGCACCCCCTCAGATTTAGTTATAAGTTGGCACAGTGGGTAGGCCTTGAAAAACTGTACACAGATCAATCGAGAAAACAGGAAGAAGTTGTGTGGAACTAAGAAAAAAATAAGCAAAATATACAAACTGAGTAGTCCATACGCAAGATAAGCAACATCATGAACAGTTTTAGCTCAGAAGCGCTGTGGTCCCGTGGTTAGCGTGAGCACCTGCGGAATGAGAGGTCATTGGTTCAAGTCTTACCTCGACTGAAAATTTTACTTTTTTTATTTTCGCAAAGTTATGATCTGCCCGTTCGTTTATTGACGTCTCTGTTCACTGTAATAAGTTTAGTGTCTGTGTTTTGTGACCGCACCGCAAAACCGTGCGATTAGTAGACGAAAGGGCGTGCCTCTCCAATGGGAACCGAAAACATTTGATCGCAAGGTCATAGGTCAACCGATTCCTCCACAGGTAAACACGTCTGATATATTCTATACGACACTGGTGACGACATGTGCGTCACAAGACAGGAATATTTTGTCGACCCACCTAACTTGTACACTTGGCGAATGGGTAAAAAGATTCTTCTACTTTGCCCGATTTAGGTTTTCTTGTGGATGTGATAATCACTCCCAAAAAAGTGATGAAGACATAAGAGTTTGTCAGATAACAATGGTCTGAAAATAAAAAATTAAACTTTTTACTCGAGGGAAGACTTGAACCAAGGACCTCTCGTTCCGCAGCTGCTCACGCTAACCACGGGACCACGGCGCTCCTTAGTTTACACTATCTTGCCATGGACTACTCAGTTTGTATATTTTGCTTATTTTTTTTCATAGTTCCACACAACTTCTTCGTGTTTTCTCGATTGATCTGTGTTCAGTTTTTCAAGGCGTATCCACTGTGCCAACTTACAACTAAATCTGAGGGGGGTGCGATGGGGAGGTTCCCTTGTGAGAGCGCTAATGCGCTGCTTCCTGGACTCGGGTAGGCGCGCCAGGTCCGGATCGAATGCGCCCGGCGGATTAACGACGAGGGCCAGTATGCCAGCCAGCCTGGACGTGGTTTTTAGGCGGTTTTCCACACCCCACTAGGTGAATACCGGGTTGGTCCCCACGTTCCTCCTCAGTTACACGATTCGCAGACATTTGAAAACATTCACACCATTCCATGGCTTACATTAGATGCAGACAGCTGGGGTACACTGATTCTGTCCCAGGGGGCATGGGGTGGCGACAGGAAGGGCATCCGGCCACCCCTTCACATTAACATGCCAAATCAATTGCAACACGGCCGACCGTGGGTGGCACGGGCAAAGACCCCAAGAGAGACGACAAAAGTGCCATTTCTGTTCGTCTCATTGCGTGTTTTTTGGTCAATTACCTTCCAAGCTGCATTGTAGCAGTCCTTTCCACATACGGTACAAGTGTGATCGAGCGAGCTCTGTAACAATGAAGTTATTGTCATCCCTAAGTTTTTCACACCAGTGTATTTTATCCGGTTAGTATTCATGTGCAAGATCTGTGGATGATGTTCGGATACATCATCTTATCAGCAAGCATAGTTTCCTACGAAAGAGACGAATAAAGAGGCATACGTATTGAACCCGAAATTCATCGAAAAAATTTCGTTCTTCAGAGACATGTGAGTATCTTCTATAAGGCATGAGCTTATTGTCATCTGACGTAACACAATATTTGAACATTTAAGTAGCTCACTAGCGCTTGTAATTTGAGATGAACCATTGTCGCCAGAGCCAGCACGTGTAGGAGGCAATCAGCTTGAGTTGAGAACGCGTGAGCAACGAGACAGTACAGAGCCGTAATGTAAATCGCGTTATGCGGAAAGTGCTAACATTTTACTAACGATTTTTTGCAATGTGTTTTCAGTGTTGTGAAGAATCTGACGAACCTATTTTTATAGATGTGTATTGTACTGGCTAGCATTGCAAAGCGTTGTTGGAGTTCTTGAATACTTGAAAATAAATTATAGAAAATTATCTTAATCTTAGATTGTGGTCAGAAAGCACATTTCGCGTCATACTTCTGCAAAATACGACCAGTCCTGTTGGAAATACTTCCTGCGTAGGGAAAAAGGTCATACACTTTGGTGCCATCTCGATGTTACCAACACCGACACAGTACACGGATAGATCGATAGCGCAACGCACGTCTTATCTTTCATTATAGGCATTCTGACGAAATGTGATTTCGAGGTGGGCTAACTCAGCTGACAAACAAT
The DNA here is from genome assembly GCF_021461395.2 of Schistocerca americana. Taxonomy (NCBI): domain Eukaryota; kingdom Metazoa; phylum Arthropoda; class Insecta; order Orthoptera; family Acrididae; genus Schistocerca; species Schistocerca americana. The sequence continues at coordinate 434,769,032 of NC_060123.1, forward strand.
CAGGATCCGAGATGACATCAAGGTAAGAAGTTAAGAAGTACCCTTTAAAACTGAGCCGGATGGTGACAACTATCAGAAAGAGGGGGATGGTACGTAGGGACATGGCGTATATCGGAAGTTTGCTCACATTAGCTTGTATCTTGAGGCTGACATTTGTCACCATGTCTGGCTGCAGTAACTTGTATTTCCAATTGACATCCGATCTACCTTTCGCCAGGAATCGTAATGTACTCGTACTCTGTCCTTGATAGTCACTGCCTTTACTTTCGTTATTGCTTTTCCAGTGGTGTGCGTAGCAGGTGGACATGGTTAGACACTTTTAGAAGAGAGTGTTGAAGAGGTAGATGAATTTTGCTGTCAATAGATAAAGATGCTACAAGATAGGGATATTAGCAATTAACTCACTCAGTTTTCTATAAAAACCGCTAACTTGTAAGACCACAAGCACTGACAGCAGAAAAAGGTTTATAATAAGCTTTCTTTTTTACACACCTATGTATGGGTGTGTAAGATGTAAAATTGGTAAAACCGAATTGAAAGAATTAGAAGCATTTAAAATGGGGTGTTGCAAGGCACTGGTGGAAATCAGATTCATGAGTAAAAGATTAAGATGTGATTCAAGAGAGGGTATGTCTAATAAAGGTTAAGTTAAAATAGATGTAAGATATTACGGCAGAAATTTCAGCTGAAAACTAAAGAAGATCGCAGGTAGCAACCTTGTCCCAACAAGTTTTGTCGTCAAGCAGCCACAAAAAGTACCCGCTCTCTGGGCCGATGGAATATAGCTCCTACAAACATCACGTAAAAAAATCTGAAATCTGCATACCTTACACATCTCTATAGTGTATGTAAACAATGTGCACAGTGGACAGACATGCAGAGTGGAAAATGAATTTTATTCATGCTTTAAAATTTTCAATTTTTAACTGTTCAGTTCCTGTTCTTTATCTGACGTAGAAACGTTCCTCTGCAGAATTCTGGCTGGATGCGGGCCGGCTTAGCACCGGATATGACTGGGTATCTCCACCTGTACATGCTCAGTTTCTTGAATAGATTCTCACAGTAGGTAAGGCTGACGGGGTAACGCCATCGGACACTGTCACTTAGGCAGGTACGCTCTTCTAAGCACCGCCGGCAGCCAATCAGAAGGAAGACTGACGAGTGGGCTGTAGTTGCGGCTGCACGCTCTCTTCTCAGCCAGCCCTCATCCGATCTAGCCGTGCCTTTCCGTTTCTCTTTGGGGCACCATGCCCTCTGCCTGTCTGTTGGTGGCAGCCTCCAGGTGCCGTAAATTCACTCTTCTTTACCCTTAGCGGTATAATTATGGCAATAAAGCCAAGTTATTCTCTCTGAACACACGTGTATCGTACTTTAATCCACCTAACCACAGCCCACACCCGGACGCCCACGTGCTGCCTACCATGTCCGCTGGAAAGTCCTGAACAGCATGTCAGAAACCCGTTTTTAATTTATATTAGGATCGGTGTTTTTTCTTAAATTCAGGGGCACTTTGAATAGTGTATTGTCTCTAAATAGTTCAAATACCTGTTCTTAATTTGAGTTAAAAATGGAGCAATGCTCCTTAAAACCAAGTGAAATTTTCTCCTGTGAGAGACAGCTTCGAAATTCTCCCTTCATATTTAGAAAAGTATTCTACTGAATTAAATACCGCTTTTTTTCCTTTATTATCGAAATACTTCCGTCGGCAATAGCTCTTATCGAAATTGGGTGTTTCATTGTGTTTCCTGTATAAAAAGTGTTTCGAGGAATTTGCGACAAATATCTAATGGCAGATCACATCATGTGTAACAACTTGTTAGAAACGAAATGTTCGCTGACGTTTCTCAGCACCCTATGAATCCTATAGTGTTCGCCGGCCCTGTGACGACGCAATTCCACCGAACTAGAATGGCTTACTAACCAGGTGAGCAGTATTCTGGCTATCCTAGTAAACTGGTAGCGATTTTCAACAAGATAACCGTAGGAGTGAGAGTCTCTAAGTGGAAAAAGATATTTTGCAAGCGAACCAGAAACTTCAATTTTGTTTAGTCTGCCGCCTTTCAAGCGGAGCAGATGGCAGGATAATAGGCAAAAGATATTACATAGGAACGTCGCTCAGTGCCAACACCCCGTTGCCTCTTTAAGAGCATAACTAGTCCTAAACGATACCTAGCCTTACCGACAAGTGTCAGCCAGCATTTTTCTCTAATACAAGCTGTTCCCCTTAACTAATCTATCACTTTAGTGGGATCAGTGTTAGTTTTTCTTCATAAAATGGGAGAAATTTTCGCACGCGAAAAAGTATTCTGCCTGAGAACTAGGAGGTACGATGCTTTGCACAGTGGAAATGCCAATACGGCGGAAGCCGGCAGGCCAGTCTGTCTTTGGTGTATTGCTGAGAAGTCCATCTGTTTGTCAAACGACAATATTTTGTGTTGGACGACTAACATTTTTCGTCTGGGGTTCACGATCATGTAATTTTTTTAGATGGACGTCATAGTCATCTTTGAAATTAAAACTAAGTCCGTTACTGCGATTTCGGCTGTATAGCATTGTCAGGTAAAGTACTACGAAAACTGTGCTTCGACAAACAGGAAAACTGAAAGTATCTGCTATGTGCGTATGTCTTCATAGTGTCCACATACTAGGTATCTAACGTTACGTAGTCATCTTTTACATAAATACAATAAAACCACTAAACATGTCGACAGTATTTATTTAAAAGATGACAACGCTGAATAACCATAACATGGACGTGATGATGACAAATATGCATGTCGGAACTTTGAAAAAATGCTATACAGTATGTAAAGGGTATTTTTATGTCTGGTACCACATCAGGGTGTTGATTGTTTTCCCTCTGTCTGTAACAGTCTTCCTGCAAACAGGTCGCGTAATTTATTACCCGATGTCGTTTGCACGGTCGTAACTGCACCTATAAGTGGACTACATCTGTTATAATAGGCTAACCATTTTGGATCCATGTGTCTGCTCATCGCTGGCCTAGGTGGCCGAGCGGTTCTAGGCGCTTCAGTCCGGAACCGCGCGACTGCTACGGTCGGAGGTTCGAATCCCGTCTCGGGCATGGATGGGTGTGATGTTCTTAGGTTAGTTAGGTTTAACTAGTTCTAAGTTCTACGAAACTGATGACCTCAGATGTTAAGTCCCACAGTGCTCAGAGCCATTTGAACCGTTTGTCTGCTCATCGACATTTAACCTGCTGCCCAAGGATAAATAAGCAGTAATGGCTTGCTCTTGCCACATGTACTTAGAGATACTAACCAACCTAAAAACATACGGCTTGTAATATTTGTAATTATTAGTTTGCAAATGACGTAAATATTGATATAATGTTGTTCAGTACACCGACCTCAGCCACCAATAAAAATATCTGCACTTATGCCCTTATGCCCGTTACACCCTGTATATAGTGAAAAACTGCAGTGGTTTGATGCTATTTGTGTAAAAGATGTCAACAGCGTTGAGTACCAAGCATATGGACCAGATGATGACACATACAAGTGCACGGTATTTCAAAGTGTTTGCATCAAACGTAGAGAGATGATATGTCACGTCATTGGGAACAACTTTTGTCAAAGACGTAACGTTCACTGGTGATTCCCAGTAACGCTACGTGTCTTTTTGTATTATTTATGCCCCTGAGAGGCAATAGAAGGTATCCAGTTTGCTATAATCCAGTTATCTGGTATGTATAAAAGGGGATAGCCCCAGCTAAAGTAATGCTCCTGATACACTTCTAAAATATCTTCCTCCCTTAGAGACACTCATTCGTAAGGTTTTCTTGTTGAAATTCTATGAATTTTATGGGCTACGTAGTATGCAGCACATCTGGTTAGTAGACCCTGTAATTCGATGAAATGTTGTCGTCTCTGGGCTGAAGAATACTGAAGGACGCCTAACGTCACCGGGAAACGTCACCAAATATTTTGCCCCTAATGAAAGCTGTTCCCCACGACAAGATCTGTGATTCCTGGATGTTTTTAAGCACAATTTTCACTCCACTCAACTTGAAAATGGCCTCAAGATCTTGAAATGTAATAAAATATTTTTTTTATTTGTTTTGTGACTATTAGTGTAATGAAATAAAATAAAATATGAGCCGTGACTTGTACAAAAAAGAAACACATTAATGCAATGGCTCAGCATAAAAGGGAAATAACTAATGTAGGAATATTATTAACAGTGTAATATGTTGTTTAATTTAGCCCGACGTGTATAAGCACTCAGTAAACTAGCTCAGTTCTGAGGGTAGGTTACGTAACGTTGATAATTAATTGTCCTTTTCTTATTTATTCAACACTAGGCTCGTGAGAAGTCGTGTGCTTATTGTACCAGAGATGTACAACAATAAATTCCGTAACTCAAAATCGTGGTTTCGTCTCGATTCCCCAATATAAGATAACAAGAGTAGCATCTACAAATGAAATCCTATAATGGAACTGGAATCCTGTGACCCGATCTTTTCTGCCTGGCATGTTATCTCGTTATATAAAGAAAATCTGTAAATAAAATTGTTAAATTATTAGTAGCTGCCTCCGGTCTCGTGGGATCTGAAATAAAGTTAATTGTCCTAACCGATGGCACGTCTCGTAGATGCGCTAAAAGAAAAATGTTAAAGAATTTTCTAAGATGGCGCCTAACAATGAAAATTCTTTGTTAAGGCCCATATCTACTTGTGGTGTGCGTACTGCAAGACCTTCGGTACACACACCATCAGGTTATTTGACTAGTCGCTCTAACGAAGTAGGCGAGTGTCAGCAATATGTCTCGTGGTCTTATCGTGGCGTGTTTATCTTCTGCCGTTAGAAATGCCACTTGCACGCTTAGAGTAGCAGATTGACGGTGACCAACTTTAAACAGAACTTGATTAATTTTCACACACATTTATTAAAATAATAAAAATCATAGATATTACGTAACTTGATTCCGGATGCTGTTTACAATTGACAATCTGAAGTTCCTTTGGTCTTGGTACTTTAATCTTATTCTCACATATCTCTGATACTTGACAAAGTGTTTATTCATTTATCTTCATGGCTATGTACAGGAATATGATAATCTCATTAGGCGCAGACTGAAACTTGACTACAGACTAATGCAGACTGATGCAGACTGACTAATCGGAGGTCTGAACACTCGTTATAATACCTCGCGCATTCAGGTATCACTGTGCGAGTATGATCCGCGAGGAGAAAAGGTTCTACGTTAGCAGCAATCTCATTGGCTGCGTTACATATTAATACGCGGATCAGCGGAAGCAGAATTTGGTCCGTCTTTATGGTAGCGCCATGTCGTAGAGCGGAGACGGACGAGCGCTGCGCCTGCGCTGTTGTGCTTAGCGGGGCGCGCTCTAGTGGGAAAGTTGTGTACGCGCTGACTACGCGGAACTATGTACACAACACTACTTAAGACAGTCTAGGTATCAGACGATCAATTAATTGACCACATTCAGTAATTCTTTTGACAAAATACCATTATATTTTTTGGGTTTTAAGTACAACTTACATTATAAACTGGTACAGCAAGATGAGCTTTACACAAGAACGTCCTCTTAGGTCCGAATCCAAGCAAATAAGATAAGTGAATGACAAAGGAAAGATAGCTCATGCATAGAAGCGCAAGAGTCCATGGAATAACATGTCCATTGTAGTTCTATCTCTTCTTCGTTTTTGTACTTGTCGATTATTTATCAAATCTATCGTAATATTTAGTTTACATTTTTTTTTAAAACCCAAGTCCACCCAGGAGAAACAGTACAATCTGATCTGCAAAAGTTGACTTCATGAATGTGCTTACAGCTGAAGCGACTATGCCGTTCTTCAGCAAATCAGAGAGTGGAGTTTATGACAGATACAGCGATACCCAGGCATAACTTAAACGGTTTGTCGTCATTAACGTATCCTGTTACAATAATTACGTCATTAAGCTAAATTTTGGAAGACAGCTACAGATAAAAAATTTATCATCTTTTGCAATTAGCCAGTGCTTTTGGAGTGTGCGAATGTACCGAGCTGTATCGCCGGCGTACGCGCCCGGGGCAGTGGCTGAGTTGTAAGGGCTCGTTATGAAGTTGAGAGTAGGATCAAGGCGAGGTAGCGGAGAGCTTTACGAGCGCCGTCAGAGCCGTAACTCTCCGTGCGGAGGCTCGTTAGCCAATCCGAGGCGGGCAGGCCGGCTGGAAGCACGGATGAGCTCCGCGAGCCGTCTGCCAGGGGCGGAAGAGGCCATTATTAGCCGCGAGGGCGGCGGTGGCGGGCTCCGTGGCCTTCCGGAGGCCGAGGGGCATAAATCTGGGCCGAGCCTCCCCCCTCCTCCTCCCCCGCCGCCACCAGTGTGGGTTTCCCTTAACGAAGCACCGGTCCGCCTGCCTGCTCCTCTGCCCCTGGCGGCGGATGCTCCCAGCTAGCGGCCGCTTTGCCTCTCTCCGCGGCACGTCAGATAACTGGGCAGCGATTCACTGCTGGGGTCACGCGAGCTGTCGGCAGAGGCCAGCCTATACGCCCTCCCACATGACTTGCAGCTCCTTCCGCCTTGCAACTACTCACGAAAACAGTTGGGCCCCTTATTTTGCAACGTTGGCGCCTCGGTCGTATGTCAACCGGGCTAAGTTCTTTGACAGCGAGAAGTGCGTTCGTTGGTCGTTGTTGTTTTGACAAAGTGTTGTTGTGACCGTAGATAATTTTAATTTTTTATTCTTGCTTTTGTGACCATAATAAGAGTCCAGGCTCCATAGGCAAACAGTCAGCCGACATTAAGAAATAGTCCACAAGGACGTAGGGACAAGATAAGCGGCCGAGGCTGCCAAGTATGGCTTGTTGATCAAATAACTTGGTGTTTGACTTCCTGCCAGAGGAAGCAGCATGAATCAAACTTGCGCAATGGAAGACGCAAACACCAGGGCGATAATACAGCAAGGGAGAGTGTCAGTCACGTGCGGAAAAGACTCGTGTGGAACCAAATTAAGTTGTGTGTAGCTAGAAACAAAAGTGTCATGTAGAACTGAAGGCATTCTTGCGCAAGCCGACGAATTCGAAACGAGTGTCATGTGGAACCATTCTTGTGCAAATGGCTCTGAGCGCTATGGGACTTAACACCTCAGGTCATCAGTCCGCTAGAACTTAGAACTACTTAAACCTAACTAACCTAAGGACATCACACACATCCATGCCCGACGCAGGATACGAACCTGCAACCGTAGCGGCCGCGCGGTTCCAGACTGAAGCGCCTAGAGCCACTCGGCCACAACGGCTGGCACATTCTTGTGTAGTCCCATCACTTGGGAATGAAAGGGTCGTGTGAAACAAATTAACTCGTGTGCACCCTAGTACATGAGAAACGGAATAAAAGGCCAGGCAGCGGAATAGCTAGAAGCAGAGATTCAGATGCAGATTCAGAGCCAGTGCCGACAGATTCCGCAGCGAGACGCCGGCGGGGCCGAGTAGGCCCATAGCAGCCAATACAGCTGATAAAGACTTCAACTACGAGGAGACGGTGAGATTCTGGCGGACACTCAGGAACTGCAGGTCAAGTAGGATTTTTAGAGTTTCATTGGAATAGTGTTGAACAGAGTCTTTGTCTCAATTCCTTAGAGAGATTTCAGTGCTAACCAAGAACAAGTGATTGCTTTGTACTTGTTTCTTATATGTTTCTTATAAGTAGCAAGTCCGAATAAATAGACTGAATGTTACTAAGGGGTTTATGGTCCAACACCTCACATAAGTATATGTGAGAATAAAATTAATAGAAACTAACCAATCTTTCAGTCTGGAACCGCGCGACCGCTACAGTCGCAGGTTCGAATCCTGCCTCGGGCATGGATGTGTGTGTTGTCCTTAGGTTAGTTAGGGGACTGATGACCTCAGATGTTAAGTCCCATAGTGCTCAGAGCCATCTGAACCATTTAACCAATCTTTTCTGCCTATTGCAGTTCTGTAACCTGTTTTCAGGAAACTTATTTGCTTCATACCAAGGAGATTCTCTCCCTCTCATCTCCGATATAAAGGTTGACAGCAATTTATAACTAACCCATTGTCGTTAACGTCTCGATTGCGCTACACAGTTCGCACTTACTTCATTCTGGTATAGAGAGGCTGTGCCGGGACGTGACAGTGTGTTTTCACTTGGGCGAACGTGTGTACATTAATTTCAATCAGTCGGTTTGGAGTCGCGATGAGTGAATGGCTTCAGCGCCTTGTACACGATCGACTCTCTTGTCTCACTTGAGTACTCGAGACTGAGTCTTCAGTAATAAAATCCGCTACAGTCACAGTTGTAAAATTATTTGGTGATTCGAGGAATGATGCCACTGGATGGTAGGTGTGCCGAGGAAACTTAAGATGTTTTTTTCATAGCTAATATCAATTAGAGTACTTGTTGCCCGCAGGGTGTAACACTACACACATACGCTAATATCAATGAGAGTACTTCCCGTCCACAGTTCAGCTTTCTGTAATGAAGTTATTCGTGCCTTTTGGCACTATATTGTTTGACCAGTATCGGTTAATAGCAACGTGTGTGGTTTGAGAATGGGCGTGACAGCCCGAATACGGCTACTATTCCAGCAAAAAATATCAGTGCTACTGAGACGGGCGAAAGAAAAAAAAATATCCAGTTGCCTCAGTAAAATTATTCATTTCTAAAAAGGAAAGTGCAACCGGTTTCAGGATACGAGTCCCATCTTCAGATGTACATTAGAACGTCAGTCCATAAATGATGCCTAACTGTGGTTACAATATGTTAAAATGGTGCGTCTCTGGCACATGGCACGAAACAGGATATCCTCTACGATCCTAGGGCTGACAGTTGTTAATCCAGATTATGTGTAGAAAAAACAGAACACCTTTAACGACTAGAGATAGCACTTTCATATTCACAGAACATGCATGTTATGCAGAAACGATTAGTATTGGAACCATGTCGTCCCGCAGGTTCAAAACTAACTCGATCGCGGGGCAACAGCGCCTTCCGATAAAATTCGCCTGCGGCACTCGTTCTCCCTATAAACCGAAGGTAATGGATCAGCGTGACTTGAGAGGACGTGTAGAATGCGTCACAGACGTATGAGCGAACTGTATCGCCAAATCAGTGAATTTAAAAGAGGAAATGGCGTACATCCATCCCGAAAAGTGCTGCTCGAAGTGTTTCGGCAGTGCAATGGCTGCGATCAGAATGTTTCACGGAAGGACGTAGAACACGAGGAGATGGGTCAGGTCACACCACCCAGACCACCCGCCGAGAAGATCAACACATCCAAAGGCATTGCAGGACAGATATGCATCCACCTCGGCTCTGGGTGACAATGGAACAGAGGTGACAGTCCATCGTCTTTTATTAAGGCTTGGGTTACGTGCACGTCGTCCACTTCTCCGCCTACCTTCGACGAAAGTACAGTAACATACTAGGCGGGACTCGTGTGTGGAACGACATCGCTGGGGACGGAAATGGCATCAGATATTGTTTCTGACGAATCCCGGTTCTGTTTTGTTTGAAAATGATGGCCGCATTTCGGTTCACCGCAGAGAAGGGGAGCGGCATCGCAGTGACTGCATGCGCAAAGGACATACGACGCAAGACCTTATGGTGTGGGGTGACCCATAGTCCTACCCATTCTGCAGAACACGACAAACGCCATTTTTCACAAAGACAGAGCTCGAACACGTGCCTTCTTGGTGTAACAAGATGCCAGCCTTTTGCTCTGGCCTGCTAGATCACCAGAGTTGTCGCCAATAGAAAGTGCATACGGTAAAGTGAAACGACGGGTGCAGTGCTGTGACCCAATGCCGACCACCACAGATGAACTTTGGAACCAGGTGGATGCAGCATGGATGGCTATGCCACAGGACGCCCTTCACGCCTTATACATGTCGATGCCATCACACATCGAACAAAATCAGTGTCCAAGGCGAACTGTTTGCCTACGAGGCTACATGCTGGACCGAGGTAACTGAAACGCTAATCATTTCTGCAGAAGATACTAATGCCCATGTCCTGTTAATATTAACGTCCTGTCTCTAGTCCTTCAAGGTGTTCTGTGTCTCTCTGAACATGAGTATATTTTAACCTCAGTTATGCATCCTTTATTGATTCACTTTTAATATGCACCTGAAAATGGGACACGCATCCTCAAACCGGGCTGTGCCTACCATTTTAGAAATAAATAATTTTCGAAATGTGCAGATGAATAACGGTTGTAGATGTCCTGTGAAGAGGAACGTGTGGCAATTCGGTGTACCGCTACACGCCTTGCTTTTTTTCCTTCACTGGCAAGTCGGTCTACCGCTACAACCCTTGCTTTTTTGTTTTTTTTTTTTTTCTCCTATGCTGAGTCTCGTCTGTTTCGAGTGCTCATTTTCGTTTACACGTCAGCGACAAAATTACGTATCTTGTAAAGCTGTGTGTTTTACTATGCAGTTTGGCATCTGAACCGTGAAGGTGAGATTATGAGCGACTATCCTCATTAGGAAAAAAAAGCGAACAAGCACTGATAACAGTTTACGAGGTGCATTCAAGTTCTAAGGCCTCCGATTTTTTTCTCCGGACTGGAAAGAGATAGAAACATGCGCATTGTTTTAAAATGAGACCGCGTTCATTGCCAATACGTCCCAGAGATGGCAGCACCGTACGGCAGATGGAATTTTACCGCCAGCGGCGAGAATGGGAACTGTTTTAAATACTTAAAATGGCGACGTTTTCCTTACTTGAACAGCGTGCAATCATTCGTTTTCTGAATTTGCGTAGTGTGAAACCAATTGAAATTCATCGACAGTTGAAGGAGACATGTGGTGATGGAGTTATGGATGTGTCGAAAGTGCGTTCGTGGGTGCGACAGTTTAATGAAGGCAGAACATCGTGTGACAACAAACCAAAACAACCTCGGGCTTGCACAAGCCGGTCTGACGACAGGATCGAGAAAGTGGAGAGAATTGTTTTGGGGGATCGCCGAATGACTGTTGAACAGATCGCCTCCAGAGTTCGCATTTCTGTGGGTTCTGTGCGCACAATCCTGCATGACGACCTGAAATTGCGAAAAGTGTCATCCAGGTGGGTGCCACGAATGCTGACGGACGACCACACGGCTGCCCGTGTGGCATGTTGCCAAGCAATGTTGACGCGCAACGACAGCATGAATGGGACTTTCTTTTCGTCGGTTGTGACAATGGATGAAACGTGGATGCCATTTTTCAATCCAGAAACAAAGCGCCAGTCAGCTCAATGGAAGCACACAGATTCACCGCTACCAAAAAAATTTCGGGTAACCGCCAGCGCTGAAAAAATGATGGTGTCCATGTTCCGGGACAGCGAGGGCGTAAACCTTACCCATTGCGTTCCAAAGGGCACTACGGTAACGGGTGCATCCTACGAAAATGTTTTGAAGAACAAATTCCTTCCTGCACTGCAACAAAAACTTCCGGGAAGGGCTGTGCGTGTGCAGTTTCACCAAGACAACGCACCCGCACATCAAGCTAACGTTACGCAACAGTTTCTTTGTGATAACAACTTTGAAGTGATTCCTCATGCTCCCTATTCACCTGACCTGGCTCCTAGAAACTTTTGGGTTTTTCCAACAATGAAAGACGCTCTCTGTGGCCGCACATTCACCAGCCGTGCTGCTATTGCCTCAGCGATTTTCCAGTGGTCAAAACAGACTCCTAAAGAAGCCTTCGCCGCTGCTATGGAATCATGGTGTCATCGTTGTGAAAAATGTGTACGTCTGCAGGGCGATTACGTCGAGAAGTAACGCCAGTTTCATCGATTTCGGGTGAGTAGTTAATTAGAAAAAAAATCGGAGGCCTTAGAACTTGAATGCACCTCGTATTTCGGCCAAGCCGGATTGGTCGTGGAAAATCTTGTCAAAGGTCCGGTGTTAGATTCTTTACACTTCTGAGGACTGTAAGAACGTGAAACTTTCATCCAAACATTTCAGAACATATACATTAATTTGCTCGAGAAAATATATACTTGCAGACACAACACACAGTATCTAGAGCGTGGTAAATAGCACCTCTTTGCTTTATCCTTCGTCCTGTTTCCTTGTTAAGGTCCAAATAACAATGAAAATTATTTTTCTCGACAAATAATTCTGACTTCTTCAGTGTTGAAATAATTTCCGTCAAAACACGATTATCTATTTACGCTCTTATTTCTGCTTCGTGTAGGCTTTTTGTCTGTAAAGCGTAAATACCTTTTAGGTTAAGATATCTCGTCTCTGTTGTAGGAGAAAAAAAAACAGGACCTTGTGTAACTTTTAAATGTGTCACGAAAACAAAGCAGACATCACGGTAAAGATTAAGAGGACAGGAAAGCACAATTTTGTGTGACAAGAGTGAGCTCGTCCAGAATATGTTAACTTCTGGTGTTAGCAGAGGCCGCCATTATCCCTTGTTTCGGCGCATGTGCATTGTGCAAGACACTCGGAAATTGAGAATACTCGCTCGGCACAATGTATAGATCACGGACGCCATAGCCACAATCGTATCGAGGCTGGTTCCTGGTTTACATGTTGACACGAAAGCCGCAAGCACTTCAGGTAGATTTTGATCAGGCAGTTGCCGGCATGGAGCAATAACTGATACGAAATATGAAAATTATGTACATAAGGAGTATAACAGGGCAACCTCGTGGACGGAAATTAATAGCACACGTGAGCAAATACTGCTAAGCGCACTAGACAAAAAATGTGAGGCCCCCCCCCCCACCCAGGGAGACGTCAAGCTAATACGGTGTAATTTCAACGCTATCCTTAACAATGGCCTCACTTCATGGAGGAAGAGAAACCAGAAGTTTCTTCTGATATGCCACATTCAGTTGTAGATGATAATATCCCGCAGAGGTAACAAACTGTGGGCGTGTTGCCACTTTTCACCCGCTGTTGTAAAAAGTGCGCGGTGCAATAGCGTGCCCGATTCTTCGTCAAACCAGGACCGTACGCTCGCAGCCCTTGGAAGACGGCACTGTCCGCAGCAAGCTCATCAGGAAGATGTAGTTGACAGTGCAACACTTGGACATCGACAACGTTGAAATGAACGTGTTGTTTCACGTTCACTGTAACCTGAATGGTTGGGTCGAAGTCATGGTGCGAAAAACACTCCCAAAAAGTCACAGAACCTCCCCCGGCAAGTTTCACGCGACGAGATCAGTAATGTCCATCGGCAGAATAGGTGCAGCCATAAATTTATATTAATTCATTTGTGTGTTCTTTCTCAATTTTAGTTCCCAAACTTTTTCCAATTGCTTTGCAGAGAAATTAATATATGTTTACCTCCTTCTGAATGCCTTTGTCATAGTTAAAAGTAATATGACATTCAAGATAATTGAAGTGAGACACCTGTTACAAAATTTTGTGGTTTATTATTGCTTTCAATCCGGCTGGATTCGTCGCTTTGTAAGCCATTATCGTTTTCTTAATTGTAGACATAGGTAAGTTGTAATATATCGCGTTTTGGTTCAATCTATATACTGCTCTTTGTAAATTATCTTCTATTTCCTGTATAACTACTGCTCATCAGCTTATAAGAGAGTATTTAATGGCACACTATTTCCTGTATTAATTCCTGGCTGTATTTGATCTACATAAACAAGTCGTCTATATATAAATTAAACGAAGTACGTGATAGATTGGGCTCTTGTCGAACACCGCGATTTATTAAAATTTCATCTGACGTTTTCGAATCTAAACTTACAACTATTTTTGTAAGTACGTGTAGGCTCTTTATGGTATTAATAAGGTGTTTAGGAAAACGTTTTATTTATAATATTTTCCACAAAAGGAATTTTTTAACTTATCAAACGCTTTCTCAAAACAATAAATGTTAAATGCGTTTCTAAGCCAAATTTCCGGCTTTTGCAAAAATTTACATTATTATAAATATATTATCATTACATGACTCTTTCTGAATGCAATGATAACCAAATATAGACCCTAAGCTGTCGACAGGCGTTGATATACATCAACGGGGACAGTTGAAAATGTGTGCTCCAACCGGGACACGAACCTAGGATCTGCTGCTTACGTGGCAGACGCTCTTTCCATCTGAGCCACATGTCCGAAAGAACAGATACCATCTTCATATAGTTAAGGCTAACTGGCCATTGACCTTCTTCTTCTGCGCTAGATGCACACGCATTGCCCGAACTCTTACGGAACTCGGTAAGATTGTCTGCCGCGAGTAATGAGTGTAATGGGCAGGGGCACTACGAGTGTAGTGTGTGGACATTAAGTTGGAAATGTGGGTCTCACGGGCAGCGTACAAGGGTAAATCCGTGCAGTCGCACTATCCTTTGTGCCGTTGGTGGCTCAGATGGAATCTTCCTTCCGCACTACTACCCACCGTTTGATGATGACGAGTGTGATATATGCTGCCATGCAAATGAACAGGACGTCGAATGTGATTGAAAGCAAACACCCGACTACGAAGTGGCGTGCTGTGAATGCTGCCACCCTTCATACTGACGTGCAGTCTGCATGGTACGTAACTGTTAATGGGAAACAGTTCTGCCAGTCCCGCCTACATCACATCCACCTCGCCGATTCACCCTTGTGTGCCACATGCCAAGTGATTGACACGGATGAACATCGTTTGGAATGCGGGTCGGCAAAGGACGTTTGGTATTTGGTGCGCCAGATATTGGCTTTTCTCACACGCACGACTCCCGACAGGATAACTGCCCGATCACTATTTTTTCCCGATGAGATGTATTTCCCAAGAGCAAAAACGAACTCAGTAACGTGGATTAGCGGCCTTGCTGTTCACTACCAATTCGGTAATGGCGAAGAGGCAGTACCCGATTTTTGGTATTACCTCAACGAACGACATTGTGCGATCGTCAAGAACCCTAAACACAAGCAATATTTTTCTAATTTTCTTTGGAGCGCATTCCATAATCCGCCACGCAGCTGGATTATCGATGACATGAGAAGACAACCATAGCACACCTTTACAATTTCCTTTTTTTTTATGAGATTGAACAACAACGAAAACAACACAGCTCGAGACGACAGTCATCGAAAGATTCGCAGCGGGCTATAGTATGGAGCATCCTTATGTCGTAACGGGACGACTTCCTATCATTCTGTTTATGTAGCCGAAGAGGAACGGCTTTCCTTTATTCATTTGTATAAAAAAAAGGATGGATAGAGCGTCTGACGTGTAAGCAGGAGATCCGGGGTTCGAGTCCCGGTCGGGACACACATTTTCAACTGTCCCCGTTGATGTATATCAACGCCTGTCGACAGGTTAGAGTCTTGATTTCAATATCGTTTCATTCCAAGATAGCTGCATGGTCACTGATGATATCTGTTCTTTCATCTTTATATATCTGTTTCTGAAGTCTGATAGTCGTTCTGAGATTATTGGGATTAAGAATTTTCCCATAAATTTTATGTCGTGCATGTAGTAGGCTTATTCCTCTATAATTTGCTGTGTCTTTCCTATTGTGTTTCTTCAACCTAGAAATTACTTTATTGGTTTTCTGTTTTGCAGGTCTGGAGCAGTTCTTTCAACGCGTATTTTAAAAAATGAAGAATGTAAAATTGTAAAATGATTTCTGCATATTTGATTTATTTAGCACTAATGCCATGCTAGTATAGAGACAAGAAAGTGACCTAATAAGGGTATTTTTTTAAAAAGAAACTGAGTCACGGTTACTAATACATCTTTCAGTGAGCTGCAGTTGTCTACGTGAGTGTGTACTGCAGCAGTGGTTGTTTACGCGTGGTGTTGTTGTTGTGGTTGCAGGCAGCCGGGAGGCGGCGTACACGTACGCGGCGGCGAGCGCGGGCGCCGCGTGGTCGGTGGCGGCGGCGTGCGCGCGCGGCAACGTGTCCGCCTGCGGCTGCGACCCCCGGCGGCCGCGCGCGCCGCCCGCCGGCTGGTCGTGGGGCGGCTGCAGCGCCGACGTGCGCTTCGCCACGCGCCTCGCGCGACGCTTCCTGGACGCGCGAGAGGTCGAGGGCGACGCGCGCAGCCTCATGAACCTGCACAACAACCGCGCCGGTCGCAAGGTCAGCCTCACACTTACCCCTTATTCTCTTCTAACATCGCACCCCAGCAACAACACTGACACAACTCAATCGACATAAAAATTGACTGCTACGGTCGCAGGTTCGAATGCTGCCTCGGGCATGGATGTGTGTGATGTCCTCAGGTTAGTTAGGTTTAAGTAGTTCTAAGTTCTAGGGGACTGATGACCACAGCTGTTAAGTCCCATAGTGCTAAGAGCCATTTGAACCATTTTGAACATACAAATTAGTCCATTAAAAGTAATTTTGGCAGTAAAGTCCATTATAATGAACTAATCGAATGTGAGCTCTTGTCACGTAATATTAAATAATTCTTTGAGTTGTCTCATTTTTCTTGACTTTCTAAAAACTTTTTTGTTATTCCTATATCCCCTTGACACCTCATGCAAATTCTTCTGCCACTTTTCCGCCCCAATAATATATATCAAAAGCTGTGGCTCGCTTTATTGCACTAGTTACTGTTCCTTGCTGTAGGCGCTGTAGTTTTGATATTTTTTCTAAACCAGCAAGGTAAAGTGAATGGTTGAAATGGCTCTGAGCACTATGGGATTCAACATCTGTGGTCATCAGACCCCTAGAACTTAGAACTACTTAAACCTAACTAACCTAAGGACATCACACACATCCGTGCCCGAGGCAGGATTCGAACCTGCGACCGTAGCGGTTGCGCGGTTCCAGACTGAAGCGCCTAGAACCGCACGGCCACACCGGCCGGCAAGGTAAAGCAGAGGCCACTACTTCCACCACATGAAGTGGATTTAGTACTCACGTGCTCACACTGAGCCGTGAACACTTCCCAGTTTATCACTGCGGGATAATTGAAAATTATTATTACTATTATCGGTACCATGCGAGCAATGGTCCTGCCAGGCTCGCGATATTGAGTCTTTATCCTATCATTAAAGGTCCGAGACCTGCACTACCTTATAGCAACCGTTATAGTTCTGCATTATTCTACTGTAACAAACAAGGGTGACTTCACGTAATGAAAGGGATGGAGGTGGAGGAAGAAAGAATTGAGTTCAGCAGCCTGCCCCCAACGTACGTTCGTAATAAGCCACGGCATCAGGAGGAAAGCAAGCAACGATCGCCGTAATTATCAAATGGAGTTCAATTTACTAAAGGACGGAGTTGCAGGCATACAACGACCACCACCATGAATCAACCTAAGACTAAGAAAGATGCTACTGGGGGTGAATCGCTAGGTAGCCTCCTGTACCAAATGAATAAAACGAGCCAGACGCGAAACTATTCATACAGGCGATACTAAATAACTTTGGCTCGCGGTAAGACTACGTTAACGAACATGCAGGGGCGCCAACACTGACCACGTGGCGTAGGACAAAGGGCACAAGTTTTCAAGCTAGGAAGACATAAATTCTGAGTCAAATTTTGCACGGGAGAACTGAAAGAGCTACTGCCACACGATGCGGAAAAGTGAGCATGAAAGTATAAACTTTAATGCCGAACTGCAAGCTACTGTGACTAACCAACACATCGTGCACATTATGCCCAACTGTACAAGGAAAACCTACAGTCTTATAACCCGTAAAAATTGCGTAAACCGTAATTTAAGGAACGCACATCAGTAAAATGACCTATAAGGTTCCTTCTGGGCAGCAGGGCGCGAAGCTACAGTGCACGTCGGCGCTCACGCTTTCCGAAACTTCACTCCTGGAAGCAGCACCTCCATTCGCAGGCACGGTTACACTAGAACTGACTTACTGCCCCTTTGTCCACTACCCACCCGCAGAGGGTGGTTGGCGCCCACCCGCGAAAAACGGGCGCGCACCTGAACTGGCCAATCAGAGGGCCGGAATCTCACAGGGAGGCGACCTCGCGACGTTAAAATCGAGCAGAAATAGCAGTTACAAGGTTGGTAAGGCAGGTTGGGGAACTGAGAGCAGGAGAAACTTTGGCCACTAATGAACTTTCAAACGCCACCACGTGCTATCCTGGCGATTATAAAAAGGATGGGAAATGGGAAGCCATTATGGCTGCTAGCAAGACTGCTGCCCTCGCCCATAAATAAAGAAAATTCCTAGCGCCAAGCTCCTCTCACAGATCAGTGTGAGACAAACTGTAAACATCGTCAAATACATTAGGCAACCCATAGAAATTATTAACAGGGCCTCAATTATTATATTACCGAATACCAGAATGTTGGGATTAGAAATATGAAATACGAGCTTAAGAAAAGCAGACAACATTGAACGACCAGAGATAGGATGTTCATATTCAAAGTACAAGTGTATTACACACATCAAAAACAGTTTTGCATCACCTCGGTTCCGAGAGTTCCGGAACCATTACAGAAAATTGGAATAGAGATCAACATAAACATCACTTCCGCCCTTTTTACTGCTCATGGAAACCACACATTGCATGTTGTACTACCATACAGCGAGACCTTCGGAGGTGGTGGTCCACATTGCTGCACACACATCGGTACCTCTAATACCAGCAGCACGTCCTCTTGCATTGATGCAAGCCTGTATTCGTTGTGGCATACCATCGACAATTTCATCAAGGTACTGTTGGTCCTGATTGTCCCACTCCTCAACGGAGATTCGGCGTAGATCCCTCAGAGTGGTTGGTGGGTCAAGTCGTCCATAAACAGCCCTTTTCAATATATCCCAGGCATGTTCGATAGGGTTCATGTCTGGAAAACATGCTGGCCACTCTAGTCGAGCGATGTTATCATGAAGGAAGTACTGCACAAGATGTGCACAATGGGGGCGCTAATTGTCGACTAGAAGACGAATGCCTCGCCAATATGCTGCCGATATGGTTGCACTATCGGTCGGAGGATGGCATTCACGTACCGTACAGCCGTCACGGCGCCTTCCATAACCACCAGTGGCGTACGTCGGCCCCACATAATGCCACCCCAAAACAGCAGGGAACCTCCAACTTGCACTCTCTGCACAGTGTGTCTGAGACGTTCAGCCTGACAAGGTTGCCTCCAAACACACCTCCGACGATATTCTGGTTGAAGGCATATCCGACACTGATCGGTGAAGAGAACGTGATGCCAATCCTGAGCGGTCCATTCGGCATGTTGTTCGGCCCACCTGAACCGCGCTACATGGTGTCGTGGTTGCAAAAATAGACCTCGCCTTGGACGTCGCCGCTGGCCGCGGTGGCCGAGCAGTTCTAGGCACTTCAGTCCGGAATCGCGCGACTGCTACGGTGGGAGGTTCGAATCCTGCCTCTGGCATGTATGTGTGTGATGCCCTTAGGTTAGTTACGTTTAAGTAGTTCTAAGTTCTAGGGGACTGATGACCTCAGATATTAAGTCCCATAGTGCTCAGAGTCGTTTGAACCATTTGATTTTGGATGTCGGGAATGAAGTTGCGCATCAAGCAGCCTATTGCGCAGAGTTTGAAATCGTAACACGTCCTGTGGCTGCAGGAAAAACATTATTCAACATAGCGACGTTGCTATATGGGTTCCTCCGTGCCACAATCCGTAGGTAGCGGACCGAGCGAGGTGGCGCAGTGGTTAGCACACTGGACTCGCATTCGGGAGGACGACGGTTCAATCCCGCGCCCAGCCATCCTGATTTAGGTTTTCCGTGATTTCCCTAAATCGCTCCAGGCAAATGCCGGGATGGTTCTTCTGAAAGGGCACGGCCGACTTCCTTCCCTGTCCTGCCCTACTCCGATGAGACCGATGACCTCGCTGTTTGGTCTCTTCCCCCACAACCAACCGTAGGTAGCGGTCATCCACTGCAGTAGTAGCCCTTGGGCGGCCGCAACGAGGCATGTTAGAGACAGTTCATGTCTCTCTGTATCTCCTCCATGTCCGAACAACATCGCTTTCGTTCATTCCGAGACGCCTGGACACTTCCCTTTTTGAGTGCCCTTCCTGGGAGAAAATAACAGTGCGGCCGCGATCGAATCGCGGTATTGACCGTCTAGGAATTGTTGAACTACAGACAACACTAGTCGTGTACCTCCTTCCTGGTGGAATGAGTGGAGCTGATCGGAAGTCGGGCCCCCTCCGTATAATAAGCGCTGCTCGTGCATGGTTGTTTACATCTTTGGGCGGGTTTAGTAACACCTCGTAGCAGTCAAAGAGACTGTGTCTGTGAAACAATATCCACAGTCAACGTCTGTCTTCAGGAGTTCTGCGAACCGGGGTGATGCAAAACCTTTTTTTGATGTGTGTGGGTATCTTCTGCAGAAATGACTAGCATTTCAGTCACCTCAGTTGACTACGTGTCCTGTTGCCTAGTAGGCAAAGGGTCCGCCACAGGCCTTGATAACTTGTTCCATGCCAGATGGCATCGACGTGTATAAGGGCAATGGCGTCCTGTAGTATAGCCATTTGTGCTGCATAGTTCCAAATTTCATTTGTGGTTGACATTTGGTCACAGCGCTGTACCCGTCGTTTCACCGTATCCTACACATTTTCGACTGGCGACAAGTTTGGTGATATGGAGGGCCAGCGCAAAAGGCTCATATATTGTGACACCAACAAGGGACGTACTCGTGGAGTAACTTGTTGTTGTGCATTGTCTTGCTGAAAAATGGCATCTGGGGTGTTGTGCAGAAAGGGTACGGCTACAGGTCGCAGGATGTAACTCACACCAGTCACAGTACCCTGGACACGCACTAACTGTGATTTATTGTTGTACTCAATAACGCCCCACACCATGAGGCCTTAAGTTAGCGCTGTTTGTCTTGTGTGAGTGCAGTCACTGTGATGTCGCTCCCCCTGTCTGCGGCGAAAATTTCAAAGAGAACCTGGATTCCCCCGAAAACACTATCTGATGTCATTCCTCTCCCCAATGATGTCGTTCCATACACCACTGCCGTCTGGCATGTCTCGGTACATTCGTCAAAGGTAAGTGGAAAAATGGATGACCCGCACATAACCCATGCCGTAATAAACGGCGACGGACTGTCACTCATGATGGTGTACGGTGTGTTACACTGTTCCACTAGAGCCGAGGAGGGCTGTCCTTCTTCTCGGGGAGTATTCTGGGTAGTGCGATCTGACCCATCTCGTCGTGTTCTACGCCTTACGTGAACCATTCGGCACGCAACCGTTTCACTGCCGAAACACTTCGTCCCACACGAGCAGCAATTTACCAGATGTATATGTCACATTCTCTCATGCCAATAATGCACCGTCTTTCAAACTCACTGATTTCACTGTACTGTTCGCACATGCGTCTGCGGGGCATCCTGAACGTGTGCTCAAGTCGCAATGATCCATTACCTTAGGTTTATAACGACAACGAAAGCCGCAAACACATTTTTTTGGAAGGCGCTGTTGCGCCGCGGGCCGACATGCTTCAGACGCTAATCATTTTTACAAATCATACTAATGTGCATGTCCTCTTTATATGAATGTTCTATCTCTAGTCTTTCAAGGTGTTTTGTTTGTTTTTCTGAATTCGAACCTCCATCAGACAAAATTAGTGCTTAAGTCAGAATAAAAATTGGTAAAATGTTGAAATTGTTGTATTAGAAAAATACAAAACGCAAAATTGTAATTCATGAAAATCAATACAGTTTATCAAGGAACATAGGTACAATTTAAGCAACACATTTTACGAAGACATAGAGTAGTAAATAGTATTATATGATGTAGGAATAGTTTTCACCGAGAAAAGGGATTCGATATGAACTTCCATTTCTTGCTTTGTAAATTGCTACGCAAGAAATTTCGTAACATTTACAACAGCTGTTGTAAGTAAGCTGTTTATGTTTTCTTATTGGCAGCGTTACGTAGCGCTCTGTATGAAAATCACTGGCTGTGCTGTGTGCAGTCTGTGGCTAGTTTACATTGTTGTCTGCCATTCTAGTGTTGGGCAGCTGGATGTGAACAGCGCGTAGCGTTGCGCAGTTGGAGGTGAGCCGCCAGCAGTGGTGGATGTGGGGAGAGAAATGGACTGAAAGTCAGATTGCGTTGCGCTAAAAGTATTGTGTGTCACTTTAGTGAATGTTTGAGTACGTTCAGTTTTGCTCAGCTGTTTGAAAAGCAAATAATGTAAGAGGTTTACCAGCACAGTAATTCATAAATTTTTCTAAGGGGACGTTTCACTGTAATTGTCGTAAGCATGTTTGTACCTTCAGGCATGCATCCAACACAGACTTCACAGTGACAAAAACTAAAGATTGCCGTTTATTGATTTGTGTCACTTTCCTTGCCAAGATGAGATATGTTCTACTTTCTTTCTCGTCCAAGTTTTCCATTTCATTTTCCAATAACTTACTTCCAAATGTTTATCCTCTTGGCTCCCTGCATTTATTATTTTCTTCCCTATTTTTTTAAATTTTCCTCCCTCTTTTTCACTTCTTAATAAGCTTGTTTCATTCCAGTTCCTTTTATTAGTTTAATTTCCTAGAACTTCCACTCACATAAACTTCATGCCATTTACTTTGTTTCTGTATTGATATTAATTCGTTGAGCAATGATGTACTCGTGTATTGAGCAAGGAGTAAAGAAAACCAAAGAAAAATGACGAGTAGGAATTAAAGTTCACGGAAAAGAAATAAAAACCTAGATGTTTGACACTGACATTGTAATTCTGTCAGAGACAGCATAGGACTAGATAGAGCAGTTGAACAGAACGGGCAGTGTCGGATTAGATCAGGTGATGCTGACGGAATTACATTAGGAAACGAGACTCTCGAACTAGTGCATGAGTTTTGTTATTTGTGCGGCAAGGTAACCGATGATGGCCGAAGTGGAGAGGATACAAAACGTACACTGGAAATGGCTAGAAAAACATTTCTGAAGAGAAATTTGTTAACATCGAATATAGATTTAAGTGTCACGAAGAATTTTCTGAAAGTATTTGTATGGAGCGTAGCCGTTTATGCAAGTGAAACATGGCTGCTAAATAGTTCAGGCAGGAAGAGAATAGAAACTTTTGAAATGTGGTGCAACAGAAGAATGCTGAACATTAGAGGAGTAGACCACGTAGCTAACGCGGAGGTACTGAATACAGGTGGGGAGAAAACATATTTGTGGGGCAATATGACTAGAAGAAGGGATCGGTTAGCAGGACACATTCTGACACATCACGGGATCACCAGTTTAGTACTCAAGGGAAGTATTTGGGGGGGGGGGGGGGGAGGGGTGTAAATCGTAGAGGGAGCCCAAGAGATGAATACAGTAACCAGATTCAGAAGGATGTGGGTTGCAGTAGTTATTCGGAGATAAAGTGTCTTGCTCAGGATAGAGTAACGTTGACAGCTGCATGAAACCAATCCTGGGACTGAAGACTACAAAAACAACATAAATTAAGACAGATAACAATAATAGCATGAAGTTAAATCACGTTTTTAAAATTTCTGTTGGTGCTGACCAGTTTCAGTTACCATAACCGTCATCTGACCATAAATAATTTGCCCAGACAACATGAGAAGGCAGTGCTCGGAGCCACTGCGTAATATCAAATGATAGCTGGTGATCCTGGGTATCTTTCGGTACTACGCAATGGCTCCAGACATAGTCTCCTCACTGGGTGTTGTGTTATGTCCTTAGGTTAGTTCGGTTTAAGTAGTTCTAAGTTCTAGGGGACTGATGACCATTGCTGTTAAGTCCCATAGTGCTCAGAGCCATTTGAACCATAGTCTCATCATGCGGTCTACACAAAGTAAGTGTGCTCAGATGATGGATATGATAACCAAAAAATTATGATTATGATAAACTAGAAATAGAATATTTTATTTTATACATATCCATTTCTGTAAGTAAAACAGTGCAACGTTTCTTTTTCTTTCACGTTCAGCACTGGATGACACTATCCCTCTACTGAAATTCAAGAATTACAGAGTCTTTTATAATTTTGTATCATTTTTCTGTGTTCTTTGCTCTATTGAACCCCATAACCTCTTAACTCCATTTCTGCAGGAAATCTGGTAAAAATTTCTTGATTTGTGTCCAAACTGACTCTAATTCTGCACAGATTTATTTGGCCTTGCTTCCCAGGTTTATCCTCCCACTTTCAAATCTAGAGGCTTTGCTCGACGTTGTTCACATCTACTCTTGTTTGTTGCTTTCTCGTTTACAATAGTGAGTTGAAAGTTGAAATAGCTATCAAAATAAATAATACCACAGTGTCTGAATCACACCATTGTGACTACGCTCGCAGGTTCGAATCCTGCCTCGGGCATGGATGTGTGTGATGTCCTCAGGTTAGTTAGGTTTAGGTAGTTCTAAGTTCTAGGGCACTGATGACCACAGATGTTAAGTCCCATAGTGCTCAGAGCCATTTCACACCATTGTGATTTTGTTTCTCACTGTTGGCAGTCATAGTGAGTCCCTTGATAAAACACAGCTATGTTTTGTCAATACGACGTCTGAACAGCAATCTATGCAGTGAACTCACTCATAATTACAAAACCTTAAGCAACAAAAATTCAAATTTAACTAAATAGCATATAAATTCTAATTTTAGACCAAATGCTGTGCTGTTGGAAGCTTTCACTGTTTTGGTAACATCAGAAACGTCTGCAATGCACTGTCAGCCATCTTTGAAACTGCTTCGCGCCATTCAGAGTCGTCGGTCTGAGAATTCGTAGTCTCACGATGAAACAACACCGTCTTGACCTCATACTTTAAGAAGAATACATGCAAGAGATCAGCCCTAGAAACCGACCCGGCACGAAAATTTGGGCCATAATTCTCATGGTACGCAGTTACACCTGAAAGTACAGCATTAAAACTTCCATGCGCACTGTTTATTTGTCACTCGCTCCGGCCTACTTTAGCCGTCTAACGCCCGAGCACAAAATACCGTACACTGGAGTGACAACCCGGGCTCTCTTATTCGAGGGATTTCGAAGGCTACGAAGGAGGCGTGGAAGGGGGACACATCTGCTCTACTTGTTTTGCAATCTTGTTCGATAACACAGGCTATTTTACAGAAAAATGTCAACCATACACACACACACACACACACACACACACACACACACACACACATATTTATATATGCCTCAAATAGAAATGAATAAACAACTGGAGGATTATTATGAAATGAAGTTAATGAATTTCGATATACAATTTGATCATGCCAAGCACGTTGTAGAATAGCGCATCTCCTTCAATGTACTTTAACAGGGTCGGCTTTAAAGGATACAGGAAATAACACAAAACATTAATGTTAATAATTAATTAGCGCTATTCTACCTCCTTAATGAAACACTCATTAGTTTCACTCATTTACACTGCGTTCGTAAATCGCAACATAAAAATTGTCGAGCAAATAAATCTCTGGTACTGAATACAGGTTAGAAACCGCGCACTACGACACAATGAACGAAGTTTGTTGCCAACGTCAAAACAATATTTCACAAACCTGTTACTCATTCCACTGTACAGTACTTTACGCTCGGCACTGAGCGGCTGCTGTAGGGCGGAGCGAGTGATGAGCAATTGATGCGCGCTTAAGTTAGAAGTTGTAGTTTCAAAAGGTCGTAACAGAATTATTATCCAAATTTTCGCGCGGGATAGATTGCTGTGTCTGATCACTTGTATGTGTGCATTTTCCTCTTTAATACATGAGGTCAAGTTTGTGACTTTCCCTTGCGAGATTGTCATGATTCATAACAGTCCACGCCCACACTCAATGGCGCTCGTACTGCCTAGACTTTGCAGAATTTCAAGTAGAAGCTTTCTACACATAGTATCACAGCTGTACTTTCCCACCTAGGGAGTATTAACGCTGTTGCATGAAGTTCAGTCAAACATATACATAGAAAGGCCATTTACAGTTAATGGCAATTCTCGCTTCTCAGCCTCCACCTAGCACCTCTTTTGGAGATTCCTGGAGTCCATAGCTTCCTTTACATCCGTCATCCATCTTCTCCTTTACATCTGTCATCCATCTTCTAAGCGGTTGATTTAATATCCTTTTTCCCTCTTGGGTGAATCTCCATACCGCTTTGGCCATCTATTAACATCCATTCATAGTAGATTTCCAAATCACAACCTTTTCCTCTTAACAGCTGCGGTTGTATTCCCTACCACTTCCACCACTTTTTTGCTTTCTTCATATCTGAAGTGGTCTTACCTTGAAACTCCAGCACTTCGTCTCCATGGCTAGCAGTTGATCTTTTTTTTTTTTTGTTTTTTCCAAAATATCTGATTATATTCTTTCTACTGTTGTTTTTATATAATCTTTTTCGATTTGTTCCTGACCTTATTACTCAAAATTGTTAGGTTAAGCTGTCGAATAACATGTTTCCCTTGCCCAATCATATTTTTAATTTTTCCAGTGCTCTTTCCATAAACTGTAACACTACCGCTTGATTTCTCTAAATCGCTGTCCTATGATACAAAGTCATTTCGGACTAAATGTGAGTTGTAAGAAGTTACCGTTTATATCCTGTATAAGTGGGGAGAAACTTGAAGAGGGCCATTCTGTAAAGTTCCTCTATGAAAGGTGTTGAACATGACGTCACGGTGCGGCGCACGTTTATATGGATGTGCGGGGCTAAAAAGCAGGTGAGAAGGCCCGATATTATCGGTGCTTGTACAGACGGCGGGTAGGTGTGTTACATACGCGTGTAAGCATCAGGGGCCCGTGCGCGAGACAGATCTCATGCTGCCCGTGTTACGTGTCTGAAGTGGGATAGCCATTAATCATGGGGCTGCCGTGCGTGGTGCTTAAAACAAGGTGCGGGCGGCCACAGCGCCGTGTTGCTATGACCTAGTGTCGTATATTACTGTGTGTCTGTCGTATGATACTAGGGCTCCGAGATGACATTAACAAGGCTGTCCCAATGTTCTGAAGGTTACAATCACAGCAGTATTTTAAGCCTTCTTGTCCGTGAGTGTCGCTTAAATGGATTCCCGAAGGTTTATCCTCGCGAAGAATGGAAGCCGAGTTATAAAAGTCGGAGGTGAATAACGACTTCCGTGTTACGACGTTTGAGAGTTGGTAAAAGTCACAAGAAGGTGCAGTACATGCGTGAGCTTTAGATTTAGAGACAGGCTCGGAACGGGGTATTGCGTTGTTTAAGGCATTGGAGATTGTAACCGGGGAAGGGGGCGACGCAATGAGGTGTTCGATTCCACGCCCGGCACCTCTGGAATGTTTGCTGGTTTATCTAATTCAAGTAAGATGAACAGCAGGGTGTTTCGGTAGACAAAACCACACGAGATTTGCTAGCATATCTTTGGACAGCTAAGTCCGTACTGTGCCTCTAGAATTACAGTATTATAGTAATCACGGTTCAGTCTGTTTCCCATAGGGATTGATGAAATTTCCATAATGCCTTGCTGTCAGTCCGTAAAAATCCACGCCGCTCCCAGGCTGCAGATCATCAACTTCAGAGGTTATCAGCCCACCGCCATAACCCACGCTGCAGTTTTCAGGTGATCTCTACTTGTATAAGAGAACCCTGGCGCGCTTATTCCTCTGATTTCTATCGAATTCAAAGGAAATAGTGGACTCAGGTACTTCACAAATTTGTTTAAGTATGCTGTGCTCAACCGCCATTACTCGGACAGGATTCCAGTGGCCATCTAAGTCGCCCATTCCCTAGTGCTGTGCCTATGAATTAATACTGAAGGTCATCAGCTAACTCAGCAAGTAAAGACGGTACCTTATCGAATATCATCCCATGGAGGAACGAAGTTTCCGGCTTTCTTCCTACGGCAGACTGTTCTTGTAAAATGCATAAGAATACGGGATGTTCGAAAATTCCAATAACAAACATCTAAGACTTGCAGAGGGAAGTGAATATGTAATTTTTTCGAATAGGAAGGCATGTCCGAAAGCGCATCGTTTCCGTGCTACAGGCGTTTGAAAATATGTTTGCTAGGTGTGTTTGCAAAAGGGTAGTCATGGTTGATGTCATTTGAAGTCTAACTTACCTCTCCCAGCTGGTTCGAGCCTCATCCACTTGTCTGTGAGTGTTAGAGGTGGTATGGGGTGTTAGAGGTGGTATGGATGTAATTGTTGGTCAAACACATCGTGCCAGTTGGAGCTGGGAGCAACACCCATTGCATGCGCAACTGCTGATGCAACCATGACTCGTTCTCTTCAACGTAATGCAGTAGACCCCTTACAGTTTCGGTGTGCAGTGTCTCCCTGGAGCACCACAGTCACGCCTGCTGACGGTGAAGGTATCTCTTTCTCGAGGCCGTCGCATAATTATGGACAAAACCGTATGCGATGGAGTCGGATGTTCTGCATAACGCTCGTGATAAAGGCGTCGAGCAGCTCTTCCATTACCGTGAGTTCCGCTACACAGAAGGATCATGTCGAAGTACTCCGCAAATGTGTACTCAACCATGTCGCTCTAAAACTCACACACTTGTGCATGAGGCACGAACCATGTCAGAGAGGTAGGATGGAAGTCAAAAGACATTGCCCAACCCCACATTACTTCCCTGTTGCAAACCTATATGCTTTCAAACGGCTGTAGCACAGAAACAATACGTTTCCATACGTGGGTTCGAATTCAAAATATTGTGTGCTCACTCCGACCTGAAAGTCCTAGAGGTTTGTAACGGGAATTTCCGAATATCCCGTATAGACACTTAGTGCCAGGTTTTCCATGTTCAGAAACTATTACCCAGTGTATGTTGCTCTTCCAACCCAATTCTGCAGCTTGCAGCTCTGAAATCTAACAACAGTTCCAATATTGTTGTTCAACCCTGCAAGTACGATGGAAGCGGTGCCCTTTGGTCCAGAGCATTTCTGTCGATTCTGTTTCGATTAACATGAGCAGTTACCCTTGCTGAGGAATCGTCGAATAACTAAACTGGTGACTATCTTTCATACGAGTAATCACACAGTTTTACCTCGGAACCATCAATCCGCGTCTATGAAACTTGATGCTGTTAGTCCTTTTTTACGTATTCAGCTATTCAATGCGAAACCTTTTGGCTTGTCTGCATTTTGACTAGGAAATGTTCTCTTTCGAAAATCATCTCCAGAAAGATCTTCGAAGTAAAGACTTCTGACTTCGAGAAAAGTGAATGAAATAAATGGCTGCCATCTCATGAGAAAATGGGGAGTAAGGCAAAATTTGACAGCCCAAAGCATCATCAGCATGTGTGATAGTGTTCTGTTCAGAATGAGCTGGGCTGTTGTCGTGGAGAAAAAAGTTTCCCGCAGCACTTCGTGTATTTTTTCCCAATTTACTGGCTTTTGGGCCGTACCCATTCAGCAATCTCAACAGCGTAATGTCAATTATGACTACACGAATGTGAGAAAGACACAACACCCAGTCCCCGAGCGGAGAAAATCTGCTACCCGACTGGGAACCGAGGACCGGGTCGCTTCGCTTACCAAGCCAACGCGCTGACCACTCAGCGTCCGAGGTGGACGACGGTTCGTCCTCAGAAAGAAATTTTCAGTCTGTAGCGGAGTGTGCGGTGGTATTGAACATCATGGCAGATTAAAACTGTGTGCCAGACCGAGACTTGAACTCGCGACTTTTGCCTTTCGCGAGCAAGTGCTCTACCGACTGAGCTAGCCGAATACACTCACCACCCGGCCTCGCGGCTTTACTCTCACTGGTATCTCACCTCTACCTACTAAACTTCACAGGAGCTCTCCTGCCGAACGTTCAAGACTAGCACCCTTGGTAGAAAGGATATTGTAGAGACATGGCTTAGCCACAGCCTGTGGGATGTTTTCAGAACGAAATTTTCACTCTGTAGCGGAGTGTGCGCTCATATGGAACTTGCTGACAGATTGAAATTTTGTGCAGGACCGAGACCCGAACTCGGAAACTTGGCGTTTAGCGGTCTAGTATTCTACCGACAAAGCTACCCAAGCACGAGTCACGATCCGTCCTCACCGCTTTACTTCCGCCGGTACCTCGTCTCCTACCTTCCAAACTTCACAGAAGCTCTGCTGCGAAACTTACAAGAGTAGCACTCCTGGAAGAAACGATATTGCAGAGACATGGTTGAGCCACAGCATGGGAGTCTTTCCAGGATGAAATTCTCACTCTGCAGCAAAGTGTGTGGTAATATGAAACTTCCTGGCAGATTAAATCTCTGTGATGGACCTAGACTCGAACTCAGGACCTTCGCCTTACGTGGGCTTGTACTCTGTCGACAACCAGGGAATTTCTTATCAGCCCCGATAAAGCTGCAAAATGAAAATTTCATTTTGGAATCATTCCCCAGGCTGTGGCTAAGCCATGTCTCCTCAAGTTCCGTAAGAGAACTTCTGTGAAGTTTTCCAGTTACAAGACTAGGTCCTGGCGTAAGTAAAACTGAGAGGACGGGTCGCGAGTCGTGCTTGGGTAGTTCAGTCGGTAGAGCACTTAGCGGCGAAAGGCGAAGGTCCTGAGTTCGAGTCTCAGCCCGGAACACAGTTTTAATCTGCCAGGAACTCATAACTTCGTCACGAGATTCCGGCAATATGCTCCTGTGACGATTTGCTCTTTCCGAGCATAATCTGTTAGCTCCACGCCGCACCATGGCATTCCCAAAATCAAACCTCAAATCAACTTGTACGATGATGGTCTCCGCCTTCTTTAGCGGTGGTGAATCCAAAACTCTCCACTACTCGCTTTGCTCCATTGGTGACACACCCGACACTCATCCATCGTGATTAGATGGCTTAATAATCCATCTGGACTGGCCTGATACTGTAGCGACATTAAAGCTGCTGTCTCCGTTGGGCGTCCTTTAGAATTGGTGAGAGCAGTCGCGGAATTAATCGGACGGCCATCTTTTTCATTTTGAGAATGTGCAAGATGTTGAAAACATCCGTAACTGATTTGCACTTTTTGCTCTATTGCCACGACTAGGACATACTGGTCTACGAGCACCGCGACCTCCATTTCTTTTGCGATTCCCGATTGTTTACATAGCGAACTTTTGGCACTTCGTTGGCTTTCAGACTACACTGATGTGCTAAACTCAAGGCCAAAAATAATTTTCGCATTATGTGTCACTGGTAAGTAACATGGCTTAATGAAACACGGACCATACACACAAAGGGCTGCTACAGTATACTACAGAAGGTAACTGTAGAAATACGCAATGCGACGAACGTAAGTCAAACTTTTATTACAAGATGATAATTACACTCAAGTCCCTGTGATTGGGATGGTCCCCTCACCATTACAAGAGGCAGAACATGGTTCTCAATACGGCGCGTGAACTCCTCGGACGCCAGTGCATGACCTGCAACATGCTCCTTTGTTGGGCGTAAGGGTGGTAAGAAGTTCTTATGGTAGGACGCTACAGCTGGATGGTCGCTGGTGCTTGTGAACGAGCTGCAATACGTTTCCCCAACGCATGCCACAGTGCTCTAATAACGTTTACTGGTAAGTGTGTCGTTTTCTAAGGGCTGAAGGTCAGTACAATATAAGATTACACCTCCCCACATAGTAGCAGCTGGACCACCAGAACGATAATGTTCGTCAATGTTCATAACGTGTGCATAACGTGTTCGCAACTATCGCGGTATGAGGGTATGTCCATCATTGTCGAAAATGATTGATTCGGTGGTCCAAGTATCATGCTGTGTGGAGGCATAATGTTACATGGGCGTACTGACCTCCAAATCTTTGAACGCGGTACAATCAGTCGTCAGTTTCGTTATGACACTGTACTCCTTCCCCGTGTCCGTCGCCCCTGACTTCATGTTTGTGAATAACAATGGACGACCGTATCGAACAGAGATTATTCAGCGAATGGACTGGGCTGTCCGTTCCCCCAACTCGAATGGACTGCGCTGCCTGTTGTCCCAACTCAGATCCAATCGTGCACCTGTGGCGTATATTGGGGAGACATGTTGCAGCATCAACGACAATTCAGCGACTGTGAACAGCACTGCTGGAGAAATGGAAAGCCCTACCACATAAAATTATTACTAACCTTGTGTCCAGCATGGGATCACATTGCAGAGACTAAACTCTTGTCCGCGGTGATCCCACACTCTATTAAGAACCATGTTCTGCCTTTTATACTGTCAAGAGAACCATCATGAATCGCGGTGACTTGAGTGTTTATTATTCTCTTGTAATTGCGTGTTTCTTCCAGTTATTTTGCGCTGTACACTATGTAAGGTCTGTTCTGAA
Source organism: Schistocerca americana (assembly GCF_021461395.2). NCBI lineage: Eukaryota > Metazoa > Arthropoda > Insecta > Orthoptera > Acrididae > Schistocerca > Schistocerca americana. Next base: position 434,801,096 of record NC_060123.1, read on the forward strand.
CTATGCAGGGTCCATAGAGATATTTTTCTTCGTAAAATATAAATGCCCTGTGGTTAGGGCCTCATGTCGGGTAGACCGTTCGCCTGGTCCAAGTCTTCTCGAGTTGACGCCACTTCGGTGAATTACGTGTCGATGGGGATGAAATGAAGATGATAACGACAACACAACACCCCGTCCATGAGTGGAGAAAATCTCCGACCCAGCCGGGAATAGAACCCAGGCCGTTAGGTATGACAGTCCGTCGCACTGACCACTCAGCTACCAGGGTCGGACAATTTCTCGGTAGTGACACATGCGAAATTTACTTTCATCTTTAAGTTTTGCGCACCACTGTATTTTGAAGACACTGAAAGTAACTGTGCCACTTGACCGCTGTGTCATATGATGGTGCATCATTGCCATACAGGCATAATTGATCGAAGTAATTGAAGAAGAGAGAGTTATTAATACACATACCGTACTTCATTAACGTTGTCCGTCGCCTTTTCCCGTCTGTATGTGAGTGAGTGAGGTACCGCAGTGGTCCGGACACTCCACTCGCATTCGCGAATTTTTATATCCCCGTCCGGCTATTCCGATGGAGGTTTACCGTGATTTCACTAAATCGCTCCAGGCAAATGCAAGGACGGTTCATTTAACAGGGCACTGCCGATTACCTTCCCCATCCGAGCTTGCACTCCGTCTCTGGAGACGGCGTTGTCGATCGGAAGAAACTCAAATCTCCCTTCTTCTTTTTATTTGTTTGTGAAGGCTTATCTATGGAACCGTGTCCCGAGTTCGATTCCCGGCCGCATAGGGGATTTTGTTTACTCGGGGATTGCGTCGAAAATGGTTCAAATGGCTCTGAGCACTATGGGACCTAGCTTCTGAGGTCATCAGTCCCCTAGAACTTAGAACTACTTAAACCTAACTAACTTAAGGACATCACACACATCCATGCTCGAGGCAGGATTCGAACCTACGACCGTTGTGGTCGCGCGGTTCCAGACTGAAGCGCCTAGAATCGCTCGGCCACAGCGGACTGGGTGTTTGTGTTGTCCTCATCATTTCATCATCATTCATGACAGTGGCTAGATTGGACTGTGTAGCACGTGGGCTGTGTAAAAATTGGGATTTTGTACAGGCGCTGATGACCGCGCAGTTGAGCGCCCCATGCACCAAACATCATCATCATCATCATCTGGAACTTGTGTAGGGATCTTGATACGGTTTTTGCTAGTAAACTGATTACCAAGGGAGATTTGTGTTCATTGTTTATTACCGCCACGCCAGAGAAGTCTACTGATCGTCCGAGGGGCGTTCAGTAAGTAATGCAATATATTTCTTTCTCGGCCACTTACTGTCACAAAAGCGCGGACTTTGCTGTCGGGTATCCTGGAATATTACCGTTTCAGCCCCTACAGTATCACGAAATCTTGGTAGGTGGCGGCACTATACGTAGTTTTCAACTTGGCGTCTGTAAGGATGGTGCGTTCACCGAAAACCAGAGCATCACAGATATCGATAAGCGCCTGCAGAATGTCTACGGAGACCTTCCAGTGAACAAAAGCACGTCGAGTCATTGGGCGAGGAACTTACGAAACTTCATTGGACTGTTCTGCCTCATCCACTCTACAGCGCAACTCTTGCACCTTCATTCTTCCATGTGTTTGGTCTAATGAAGGACGCACTCCACAAGAAAACACTACGTGGCTGATGCGGCAAGGGGATGACTCTGACATCGACTATTAGAGAAGTACCATGCAGTCACACAGGTCCCTCCAGTAAGGTGGGGTAAAGCCGTCGCACTGAGCGGAGATTATGTTGAAAAACAGGGACTTGTAGAGAAAAGATTGGGGAGTAATATGATGTACTGGAACCTTGAATAAAACCAACCGATTTTCAGAAGGCCTGCCCGGTTGGCCGTGCGGTCTAACGCACGGCTTTCCGGGCGGGAAGGAGCGCCTGGTCCCCGGCACGAATCCGCCCGGTGGATTTGTGTCGAGGTCCGGTGAACCGGCCAATCTGTGGATGGTTTTTAGGCGGTTTTCCATCTGCCTCGGCAAATGCGGGCTAGTTCCCCTTATTCCGCCTCAGTTACAGTATGTTGGCGATTGCTGCGCAAGTAAGCACTCCACGTTCGCGTACACCACCATTATTCTACCACGCAAACATAGGGGTTACACTCGTCTGGTGCGAGACGTTCCCTGGGTGGTCCACCTGGGGCCGAACCGCACAATAACCCTGGGTTTGGTGTGGGGCGGCAGAGGGGTGAAGTGGACTGCGGTAGTCGTCGTGGGGTTGTGGACCACTGCGGCTGCGGCGGGGACGGAGCCTCTCCGTCGCTTCTAGGTCCCCGGTTAACATACAATACATTCAGAAAAAAAAGTGTGTTCCATTGCTCACTGAATGCCCCTCGTAGATAATGGGTTCTATTCAGGCAATCGCGCCACAGGTCGCTAATTGATTTCAAGCGGAGACTGATGTTTCTTCATGATCTGGGTGGTTTTGAAGAAGCATTTTCCAAGCACAGATGATTGTAGGTGCGGAGGATGTTATGTGTTGATAAAGTTTCATTAGCGAAAATAAGAATGTTAGAAACACCAAGAGTTGGTTCAGTGAAAAAGTACTGGTGTCTGCAGGTGTATCAGCAGATGCTACGGCACACACCGGCGGATTTAGGGACGTCATCCTTATTGATGAGGTGTGAGCGTCGTTATTTTCATCAGCCGCTGCCGCGTTGGCGTCTGTTGACACGAGCAGATAAAAGAAGCCGTGCTAATGTTCACACCGCACTGCAGCGCACACAATGGTAATAAATATGCGCGGCACAGGCGGAAACATAAATCCGTGCACATTCTCTCTCGGAGTCAGGTGTTCGGCCCACCGATTCCTTGTCTGCGGCGGGCGTGGAAGCCTACGGAGATGTACTGCAGTCGCGAATGCGCGGACGGCGCGCATCTGGCCGGCAGATCTCTCTGCACCGGCCTCACGGCGAGCCTTCCGGTGCGGGCTTTCGTGCTCGCTCTTATGGCAGCCGCCCGGTCGCCCACCTGTGCACCAGTGAGAGAGCCTGCGGTCTTTAACGTGGGTGCAGACACGTACGCTGAAATTTAACGATTTTTCTGACTTTTAAGAACATGTACAAACCTACTGGTCATGAAGTTGTTGCTGCTAGACTGGTCCTCGTAAATTAAGGAAAAAAAATCACAGAACAGGAATTTCATTTTGCGATCTTTAACAGACAGAACACACGCAATTTCAGATAATTTGCAACTAGATTAAAAAATTAAAGTATTTGTTCTGAAAAAAGTCATGTAAACAGCACCAAGTTAAAGACATTTCAAGATCATTTCATCCATTCTGTAAAGTAGCGTCAAGTACATCTACATCTATATCTACATACATATTCCGCAATCCACCATACGGTGCGTGGCGGAGTGTACCTCGTACCATAACTAGCATCTTCTCTCCCTGTTCCACTCCCAAACAGAACGAGGGAAAAATGACTGCCTACATGCCTCTGTACGAGCCCTAATCTCTCTTATCTTATCTTTGTGGTCTTTCAGCGAAATATAAGTTGGCGGCAGTAAAATTGTACTGCAGTCAGCCTCAAATGCTGGTTCTCTAAATTTCCTCAGTAGCGATACACGAAAAGAACGCCTCCTTTCCTCCAGAGACTCCCAACCGAGTTCCTGAAGCATTTCCGTAACACTCGCGTGATGATCAAACCTACCAGTAACAAATCCAGTAGCCCGCCTCTGAATTGCTTCTATGTCCTCCCTCAATCCGACCTGATAGGGATCCCAAACGCTCGAGCAGTAGTCAAGAATAGGTCGTATTAGTGTTTTATAAGCGGTCTCCTTTACAGATGAACCACATCTTCCCAAAATTCTACCAATGAACCGAAGACAACTATCCGCCTTCCCCACAACTGCCATTACATGCTTGTCCCATTTCATATCGTTCTGCAATATTACGCCCAAATACTTAATCGACGTGACTGTGTCAAGCACTACACTGCTAATGGAGTATTCAAACATTAAAGGATTCTTTTTCTTATTTATCTGCATTAATTTACATTTATCTATAGTTAGAGTTAGCTGCCATTCTTTACACCAATCACAAATCCTGTATCTTGTATCCTCCTACAGTCACTCAACGACGACACCTTCCCGTACACCACAGCATCATCAGCAAACAGCCGCACATTGCTATCCACCCTATCCAAAAGATCATCTATGTAGATAGAAAACAACAGCGGACCTACCACACTTTCCTGGGGCACTCCAGATGATACCCTCACCTCCGATGAACACTCGCCATCGAGGACAACGTACTGGGTTCTATTACTTAAGAAGTCTTCGAGCCACTCACGTATTTGGGAACAAATCCCATACGCTCGTACCTTAGTTAGGAGTCTGCAGTGGGGCACCGAGTCAAACGCTTTCCGGAAGTCAAGGAATATGGCATCCGTCTGATACCTTTCATCCATGGTTCGCAAGATATCATGTGAAAATAGGGCGAGTTGCGTTTCGCAGGAGCGATGCTTTCTAAAACCGTGCTGATGCATGGACAGCAGCTTCTCTGTCTCAAGGAAATTCATTATATTCGAACTGCAACAAACCGATGTTAAGGATATTGGTCTGTAATTTTGAGGATCCGTCCTTCTACCCTTCTTATACACAGGCGTCACCTGCACTTTTTTTCCAGTCGCTCGGGACTTTACGTTGGGCAAGAGGTTCGCGATAAATGCAAGCTAAGTAAGGAGCCAATGCAGTAGAGTACTCTCTGTAAAACCGAATTGGAATCCCATCAGGACCTGGCAATTTATTTATTTTCAACCGATTCAGCTGCTTCACAAATCTAGAGAAGTAAAAGCATGAGTCGTTACCTCCGTGTTGTGATCTCAAAAGTTCCCTCCACAACTTCTAAAACTATGCTGCTTATGATCATTAGTACTACAACATGTAACTTTTGTGTCTATGTGCAACATGATATTTTTGTGTTAGCAGAAGAGCCAACACCGTGTTACGAGTGAAGGCCGAAGTGCACGCGTTTTAGCTTACACAGGCTGGCGTGAGGAGGGAAGAACTACACTGACGTGAGATCTGGAACATGACAGGGAGTCAGAATTCAGAAAGCGGACGTAATTAGTTTGATACTTAACATTAATCCCTTAATGATGAACGTCGCTCTTGACGGTACATGATTCACAATATTATCTGTTCAGGATACATTCTTGAAGTAATTATAGTAACTGAATATGGCGCCTTGCTAGGTCGTAGCAAATGACGTAGCTGAAGGCTATGCTAAACTGTCGTCTCTACAAATGAGAGAGTATGTACGCAGTTAACCATCGTTAGCAAAGTCGGCTGTACAACTGGGGCGAGTGCTAGGAAGATTCTCTAGACCTGCCGTGTGGCGGCGCTCAGTCTGCAATCGCTGATAGTGGCGACACGCGGGTCCTACGTATACTAACGGACCGCGGCCGATTTAAAGGCTACCACCTAGCAAGTGTGGTATCTGGCGGTGACACCACAGGTATTCCAGGATATCTGATGAGGACAATGTCCGAAATGCGTAATAGTGGAATAATAAAGACAACTTGCATGCAGGGTCCATGGATTCATGAGGTTGTCTCCATACCCGTCCATCCGCTCGATACAATTTGAAACGAGACTCGTCCGGCCAGGCGACATGTTTCCAATCATCAACAATGCAATGTCAGTGTTGACGGGCGCAGACGAGGCGTAAGACTTTGTGTCGTGCACTCATCAAGGGTACACGAGTGGGCCTTCGGCTTCGAAAGCCCATATCGATGAAGTTCCGTGGAATGTTTCGCACGCTAACACTTGTTGATGGCCCAGCACTGAAATCTGCAGAAATTTGCGGAAGGGTTGCACTTCCGTCACGTTCAACGATTCCCTTCAGTCGTCTTTGGTCCTGTTCTTGCAGGATATTTTTCCGGCCGCAGCGATTTCGGAGATTTCATGTTTTACCTGATTCCTGATATTAACGGTACACTCGTGAAATGGTCGTGCAGGAACATCCCCATTTCATCACTACCTCGGAGATGCTGTGTACCACCCCTCGTGCGTCAACTACAACACCAGGTTCAGACTGAAATACATCTTGATAGTCTGCCATTGTAGCAGCAGTGGCCGATTAACAACTGCGCCAGACATTTGTTGTCTGATTTGGCGTTGCCGATCGCAGCGCAGTATTCTGCCTGTTTACATATCTCAGTATTTGAATAAGCATGCCTGTACCAGTCTCCAGTGTAGAATCCATTATCCTCTCAGGACTTTTTGTCTGGTGTGCTCATCGTAGGAGCCCGCAACTCCTTTGAATAAGCGTGCCTATATCAGTTTCTTTGGTGCTTCAGTGTAGAATCCATTATCCTCTCAGGACTTTTTGTCCGGTGTGCTCCTATAAATTATTTCGTTGTGGGATTGTCGTCCTTTGAGTTTGACGTTGAGTAGCAGAGCACAACGCAGTCTGACGATTCCAGACGACCTTGTGCGATATAGTCTGGAGAGCCGGCAGGTGGCTCAGAGTGCGTGGGTGCGTCCAGGTGGAGGTAAGCAGAGCAGAGCAGACGAGGTCCCCTGGATCCACGTGTCGTCCCGCCCAGCGGACAGAGCAGACGGCAGATTTACGCGGCCTTTGTCTGGCGCCCTCCCATCAATCGCGGCGTCCTCGTCTGCCAATTAGGAGCAGCCGCGGCGTGCCTGCATACGGATGAGCAAGCGTCTTCCACTTGCTGCGACTGCGTTCACCGCCCGGTTCCGTGCTCGCCAAATTTGCAGCTCCAGCGTCCGTGAGCTGTGTGTCATTGCTGTGATGCGGATGGCTAGTGTCGTGTCTCCGAATTCTTCCCCTGTTTTCTACTGTGATTTCACCAACTCCCTGTTAGTTTACCCATTGCCTAACACATACAGTTACGACACTCTTGCTCACTTTTGTAATACGCCGTGTGCCAGAAAAGCAATGAGACTGACAACGCCTTTTTCCAAAGCTGTTTCACAGAGGAAGACTGCACTGTAGTTCCTTCTCTACATTGTCGCACAGATGACAAAATGGTAGATATCGAAATAGATGATAGTAGGATAGAAAAACAATTAAAATCGGTCAAAGGAGGAAAGACCGCTGGACTTGATGGGATACCAGTTCGATTTTACACAGAGTACGCGAAGGAACTTGCCCCCCTTCTTGCAGCGGTGCACCGTAGGTCTCTAGAAGAGCGTAGCGTTCCAAAGGATTGGAAAAGGGCACAGGTCATCCCCGTTTTCTAGAAGCGACGTCGAACAGATGTGCAGAACTATAGACTTATATCTCTAACATTGATCAGTTGTAGAATTATGGAACACGTATTATGTTCGAGTATAATGACTTTTCTGGAGACTAGAAATCTACTCTGTAGGAATCAGCACGGGTTTCGAAAAAGACGATTGTGAGAAACGCAGCTAGCGCTATTCGTCCACGAGACTCGGAGGGCCATAGACACGGGTTCCCAGGTAGATGCCGTGTTTCTTGACTTCCGCAAGGCGTTCGATACAGTTCCCCACAGTCGTTTAATGAACAAAGTAAGAGCATATGGACTATCAGACCAATTGTGTGATTGGATTGAAGAGTTCCTAGATAACAGAACGCAGCATGTCATTCTCAGTGGAGAGAAGTCTTCCGAAGTAAGAGTGAATTCAGGTGTGCCGCAGGGGAGTGTCGTAGCACCGTTGCTAATCACAATATATATAAATGACCTTGTGGATAACATCGGAAGTTCACTGAGGCTTTTTGCGGATGATGCTGTAGTATATCGAGAGGTTGTAACAATGAAAAATTGTACTGATATGCAGGACGATCTGCAACGAATTGACGCATGGTGCAGGGAATGGCAATTCAATCTCAATGCTAACAAGTGTAATGTGCTGCGAATACATAGAAAGGAAGACCCTTTATCATTTAGCTACAATATAGCAGGTCAGCAACTGGAAGCAGTTAAGTTCAAATGGTTCAAATGGCTCAGAGCACTATGGGACTTAACTTCTGAAGTCATCAGTCCCCTAGAACTTAGAACTACTTAAGCCTAACTAACCTAAGGACAACACACACATCCATGCCCGAGGCAGGATTTGAACCTGCGACCGTAGCGGTCTCGCGATTCCACACTGTAGTGCCTAGAACCGCACGGCCACTCCGGCCGGCAGAGAGCAGTTAAGTCCATAAATTATCTGGGAGAAGGCATTAGGAGTGATTTAAAATGGAATGACCATATAAAATTAATCGTCAGTAAATCAGATGCCAGACTGACATTCATTGGAAGAATCGTAAGGAAATGCAGTCCGAAAACAAAGGAAGTAGGATACAGTACACTTATTCGCCCACTGCTTGAATACCGCTCACCGGTATGGGATCCGTACCAGATAGTGTTGATAGAAGAGATAGAGGTGGATCCAACGGATAACAGCGCGTATCGTTACAGGAACATTTAGTAATCGCGAAAGCGTTACGGAGATGATAAATAAGCTCCAGTGGAAGACTCTGCAGGAGAGAAGCTCAGTAGCTCGGTGCGGGCTTTTGTTGAAGTTTCGAGAACATACCTTCACCGAGGAGTCATGCAGTATATTGCTCCCTCCTACATTTATCACGTGAAGAGACCATCAGGATATAATCAGAGAGATTAGAGCCTACACTGAGGCATACCGACAATCTTTCTTTCCACGAACAATACGAGACTGGAATAGAAGGGAGAAACGATAGAGGTACGCAAGGTACCCCCCCCCCCCCCCCCGCCACACACCGTCAGGTGGCTTGCTCCATCTGGTTTATATGGTAGTTTCTCACTGTCGTCGTCGGATACGAGTTGTACTACATAACAACAGCGCCATCCCTACTCTAGAAGTAATTTAACGAAGCGTGGTGTCAATGAAGTACAATGCTCCATTTGCTTTAATAACAATAACCTAAATTGTAACAATCAGAGAGATAATGTTGTGGGTAGAGCAAAACCAAAGACTGCGATTCATTGGCAGAACACTTAGAAGGTGCAACAGATCTACTAAGGAGACTGCTTACACTACATTTGTGCACCCCGTTCTGGAGTACGACTGTGTGGTGTGGGATCCGTATCAGGTGAGACTGACGGATGATATTGAAAAAGTTCAAAGAAGGGCGCCTCGTTTTGTGTAATCGCGAACGCGAAATAGGGGAGATAGTGCCACAGACATGAAACGTGAATTGATGTGGCAGTCATTAAAACAAAGGCGTTTTTCGTTGCGACGGGATCTTCTCATGAAATTTCAATCACCAGTTTTCACCTCCGATTGCGGAAGCATTCTGATGGCACCCATCTACACAGGGAGAAAAAATCACGATAAAATAAGAAAAATCAGGGCTCGCACAGAAAAACTTAAGTGCTCGTTTTTCCCGCGCGCCGTTCGAGAGTGGAACGGTAGAGATAGCTTGAAGGTGGTTCATTGAACCCTCTGCCAGGCATTTAATTGTGAATAGCAGAGTAATCACGTAGATGTAGATGAAGAGATTAAAAACAGGAAAAGCCACAACTGACCTGTGACACGATATAAGGAGAAAACCTAAAACATAACAGGTCGTTCAGAGTTTACAATAAAAATATAAAGCAGCTGATTTGCTTGTAGCCCTTGGAAGCGGACAAATTAACACGAAAAATAAACTTCTTCACCCTCAGTTTTCAACCTTTAGCACTGATTATTCTTAATTTTCAAATAGTGGTATGACACCGAGTACAACATATTTTTGGGTAGAGATTTAAAAAATTAGAATCAGTAGGAGAATATTGGTGAGTTTTGGTACTTATCATCCATGTCCGTGTTTACGAGAAAAGCAGCGAACAGTTGACGAACTAATTTTCTTTCATTTGCCAATTTAATTAAATCTTTTAATTTTCTGTGTCTCGAAACTGAGGGAGTCAAGATTGTCCAATCTTTGTTCAATATTTATGTTTATTACGGGATGTAATAGGAATAAAACCGACATTCGGATATGTCGGAAAAACGGTTATTTCGAGCGGTCTTAATAGTTCGGTCAAACTGGCGTTGAAAACACCGATACAGCTGAAAACCGGTTGTCTCAGCGATAACCTTCACCTCCTGCTGAATATCGATGGTAACAGCTCCCCTTTTCCGTCTTTGTATTATTCTGTGCATGATTTTCATATATGACTGCGCACTTGCGCGTAATGAGCTCATCTGATACCCTGACGTTCAAATGGTTCAAATGGCTCTGAGCACTATGGGACTTAACATCTATGGTCATCAGTCCCCTAGAACTTAGAACTACTTAAACCTAACTAACCTAAGGACATCACACAACACCCAGCCATCACGAGGCAGAGAAAATCCCTGACCCCGCCGGGAATCGAACCCGGGAACCCGGGCGTGGGAAGCGAGAACGCTACCGCACGACCACGAGATGCGGGCTACCCTGACGTCCGCAGACATTTATCAGAATGTGTTTCTGGTAGTACTTATCTTTTCGAGGCGCCTACGTTCGTGTGTCAAGCGAAACGAACGAGAGAGAGTTCACTTCTCTAATTATTAAGAAATGTTATTTACAGCGCTCATGTCGTCTTATTTACAATGATAATAAAACCGCACAGCGGTCGTTGATCTCACTATTTGAGGTCAGACACCGAAATTTTTATAAGAAATTTCAGCTCACGATTCGAGAGATCAGCGGGATTGCTTACTGAGCCCTAACGGGGTCACAGAAAAGCATGCTCATAGATGTTTAACAGTTGTAACTGATTCCAATGATTAATCACCAATCGTGCAATCGAACAGTAATGGTTTATAGATCTACTGCTCGTCTCTAGTGAAACTGTTGATCAAATGCAGATGTTCCCGCATATCGCTTCACTCTTTTTTTGTGTTGAGTCTTTACTATATAGACAGTATCATCTTCGAACAATCCCGTGCAGCTTCCGAAAGTTTTGTTTTTTCCCTGCAGGCACTGATAGCAAGGAACAAGCAGCACTACACACTGTTTCTTAATTGGACGGTCCGACTGTGGACCGGTTTTAGACTATAACGCGTTATCCGAGAGGAGGATGCGACGGACACTGAGGGACATGTCTGAAGAATTCCGGTGACGGGTGACGCCTTCAAGTACGTGTGGCTACGACGTGACATAACAGCCTACTCCCACAGTTTTGTAAGATGTCTAGACACGTCGTATCAGTTAATCGTATAATAAGCCAATTTAAAATTTAAATAGACGCTCACGTGGATGAAGACAATGGGGGGCTGATTAATAGCGATCCAATAGCGAATCCGAGATGAATAATGCATTTCGCGTGATTATTTTTTCCCCGCGATTCATAAACATCGCGCCGAGAGCGCGCTGGCCCTATTTTACGAATTTTCCACACTTCATACATAACAGGTTGGTTACTTTGGCGCCGTGACGAACGCGTAATGGCGCGAGCGTGCGAGGGCGGCCCCACGGGATATCCACGTGGGCCGCGAACCACTGGACTGCGGTCTGCGCGCCTGGTGGAGCAAGCTTCTGCCTCCCGACTCGTTACACCGCTGTAGCAGTCAGGTGCCAAGGAAGTTCCTGTCAAGTGCCAAATCACCGTCATCATCATTGTCTGATCGGCGTTGTTGTCGTCGTCGTTAACGTGATTGTGATCATCACTATCATTCTCTACACAACCACTATCATCGATTAAAACTATGTGCCACGCCGTGGCTCGAACCTGGGACCTTTTGCCTTTATCGGCTCTGCCGACTGAATTACCCAAGCGCGACTCACGACCCGCACACTCTGCTATAGATGAAAATTCTTTCTGATCATCTTTTGATCACGACCGTCATTTTCTACATAATTAAAATCATGTCATACACCACAATTAACCCCTACTTCATCATTGTGATTTTCTGCAACATTATAATCATTTAGTACTATTTCTTAACACGTTTTGATGGTCACGCTAGTTTCAATATGTGGAACATGGTACTTTTATATGTGTCGTCTTGCACTGGAGGAATAACGTTGGTCCAATTTACAACACTGAAGAAGAAGTCCCTATACCTTTGTGAACTTGTGTGGAAGCTGCACCTACTTATATGTGGGGACTATACAGGGTGGTCCATTAATAGTGACCGGGCCAAATATCTCACGAAATAAGCATCAAACGAAAAAACTACAAAGAACGAAACTCGTCTAGCTTGAAGGGGGAAAAGAGATGCGCTATGGTTGGCCCGCTAAATGGCGCTGCCATAAGTCAAACGGATATAAACTGCGTTTTTTAAAAAGTAGGAACCCCCATTTTTATTACATATTCGTGTAGTACGTAAAGAATTATGAATGTTTTAGTTGGACCACTTTTTTCGCTTTGTGATAGATGGCGTTGAAATAGTCACAAACGTATAAGTACGTGGTATCACGTAACATTCCGCCAGTGCGGACGGTATTTGCTTCGTGATACATTACCCGTGTTAAAATGAACCGTTTACCGATTGCGGAAAAGGTCGATATCGTGTTGACGTGTGGCTATTGTGATCAAAATGTCCAACGGGCGTGTGCTATGTATGCTGCTCGGTATCCTGGACGACATCATCCAAGTGTCCGGACCGTTCACCGGAGAGTTACGTCATTTAAGGAAACAGGAAGTGTTCAGCCACATGTGAAACGTCAACCACGACCTGTTACATATGATGATGCCCAAGTAGGTGTTTTAGCTGCTGTCGCGGCTAATCCGCACATCAGTAGCAGACAAATTGCGCGAGAATCGGGAATCTCGGAAACGTCGGTGTTGAGAATGCTACATCAACATCGATTGCACCCGTACCATATTTCTATGCACCAGGAATTGCACGCCGACGACTTTGAACGTCGTGTACAGTTCTGCCACTGAGCACAAGAAAATTACGGGACGATGACAGATTTTTTGCACGCGTTCTATTTAGCGACGAAGCGTCATTCACCAATAGCGGTAACGTAAACCGGCATTATATGCAATATTGGCAACGGAAAATCCACTATGGCTGCTACAAGTGGAATATCAGCGACCTTGACAGGTTAATGTATGGTGCGGCATTATGGGAGGAAGGATAATTGGCCCCGAATTTATCGATGGCAATCTAAATGGTGCAATGTATGCTGATTTGCTACGTAATGTTCTACCTATCTTACTACAAGATGTTTCACTGCATGACAGAATGGTGAAGTACTTCCAACATGATGGATGTCCGGCACATAGATCGCGTGCGGTTGAAGCGCTATTGAATAGCGTGTTTCATGACAGGTGGATTGGTCGTCGAAGCACGTTCACCGGATCTGACGTCCCCGGATTTATTTCTGTGGGGAAAGTTGAAGGATATTTGCTATCGTTATCCACCGACAACGCCTGACAACATGCGTCAGCGCATTGTCAATGCGTGTGCGAACATTACGGAAGGCGAACTACTCACTGTTGAGAGGAACGTCGTTACACGTATTGCCAAATGCATTGAGGTTGACGGACATCATTTTGAGCATTTATTGCATTAATGTGGTATTTACAGGTAATCACGCTGTAACAGCATGCGTTCACAGAAATGATAAGTTCACAAAGGTACATGTATCACATTGGAACAACCGAAATTAAATGTTCAAACGTACTTACGTTCTGTATTTCAATTTAAAAAACCTACCTGTTACCAACCGTTCGTCTAAAATTGTGAGCCACATGTTTGTGACTATTACAGCACGATGTATCACAAAGCGAGAAAAGTGGTCCTTCCTAAAACATTCATATTTCTTCACCAACTACACGAATATGTAATAAAAAATGGGGGTTCCTATTTTAAAAAACGCATTTCGTATCCGTTTGTCCTATGGCAGCGCCATCTAGCGGGTCAAACATAGCGCCATCTGTTTTCCACCTTCAAGCTAGACAAGTTTCTTTCTTTGTAGTTCTTTCGTTTGACGCTTATTTCGTGAGATATTTGGCCCAGTCGCCATCAATGGACCACCCTGTGGGAAATTTGGAACAGCTGAGGTCATCGGTCCCTAGGCTTACACACTACTTAATTTAATTAACTGACTTACCCTAAGGGCAACACACACACACACACACACCCATGCCCGACGGAGGACTCAAACCTCCGACAGGGGCAGTGGCGTGAACCATGACAAGACGCCTCAGACAACGCGGCTATCCTGCCGGACCTTCTTGTTTCCAGCGTAGTGCAGCAGTTCGACGTGGCCTGGACTTAACAAAACGTCTGAAGTGCCCTGCAGAAATAATAAGCCACACTGCCTCTATATCCGCCCAAAATTGCGAAAGTGTTTGCCAGTGCAGGATTTTGTGGACAAACTGACCTCTCCATTATGTCCCATAAATGTTCGATGTGATTCGTGTCGGCGACCTGGGTGGACAAATAATTCATCCGAATTTTCTTGAATATTCTTCAAACCAATCGCGAACAATTGTGGGCCGGTGACATGGCACATCCATAAAAGTTCATCGTTGTTTGGAAACATTAAGCACATGAATGGCTAAAATAGTCTCCAGGTAGCCAGACATAAGCATTTCCAGTGAATGAGCGGTTCAGTTGGACCGGAGAACCCAATCCATTCCATGTAAACGCATCCCACACAACTGTGGAGTCACCACCATCTTGCACAGTGACTTGTTGACAACTTACGTCCATGGCTCCGTGGGGTTCTCAACCACACTTGAACTCTAAAAGGAGCTCTTATCAATTGAAATTGGGACTCATCTGATCAGGCTACTGTTTTCCAATAGTCTAGGGTTGAACCGGTATGGTCACGAGTCCAGGAGAGGCGCTACGAGCGGTGTCCTGTTCGTTAGCAAAGGCACTCGCGTCGGCCGTGTGCTGTCATGGACCATTAAGGCTAAATTTCGCCGCACTGTCCTAGCTGATACGTTCGTCGTAAGTCCCACTTTGATTTCTGCAGTTATTTCACGCAGTGTTGCTTGAGACAACTCCACGGATCACTGCTGCTCTCCGTTGGGGTTTTCCGTGGTGAAATGTAACGCCTCAAATTTGGTGTTCGCGGCACGCTCTTGACACTGTGGATCTCGGAATATTGAATTCCCCGACGATTTCGGAAATGGAATGCCCCTTGCTTTAGCCCCAACTACCGTTCCGCGTTCAAAGTCTGTTAATCCCCGTCTCGCGGAGGAAACGTTGTCACATCAATCACCTGAGCACAAATGACAGCTTCACCAATGCACTGCCTTTTTGCAAATTGTGTACCTTCACAAGCTACGACCGTATGGACCATATGCATATGTGTATATCGTTATCCCATCACTTTATCTCCTCACTGTATGGATGCTGCCATAGTGATTTCAGCGTGTTTGTCTCTACATATTTTTTAGTGTTATAATATTTTGTAAACCTTGCAGTTTAAAAATGTTAACTCTAACAATGATTATCGACGTTTGGCAAGAGTTTTGTCAGACGTATCGAAGTATATTAATAATTACAGATTTTTAGTTGTCCATTATATACACAACAAAAAAAGTTTTGCATCTGCCCGGTTCCGAGAGCTCCGGAACCATTACAGAAAATTGGCTTAGAGATAAACATAAACATCATTTCCGCCCTTTTTATTGCTCATGAAAACCACACATTGCATGCTCTACCACCATACAGCAAGACCTTCAGAGGTGGCGGTCCGGATTGCTGTACACACTGTTACCTCTAATACCCAGTAGCACGTCCTTTTGCATTGATGCATGCCTTTATTCGTCGTGGCATACTATCCACAAGTTCATCAAGGCACTGTTTGTCCATATTGTCCCACTCCTCAACGGAGATTCAGCGTAGATCCCTCAGAGTGGTTGGTAGGTCAAGTCTTCCACAAACAGTCCTTTCCAATCTACCCCAGGCATGTTCGATAGAGTTCATGTCTGGAGAACATGCTGGCCACTCTAGTCGAGCGATGTCGTTATCCTGAAGGAAGTCATTCACAAATGTGGACGATGGGGGCGCGAATTTTCGTCTGTGAAGACGAATGCCTCGCGAATATGCTGCCGATATGGTTGCACTATGGCATTCACGTATGGTACAGCCGTTACGGCGCCTTCTATGACCACCAGCGGCGTACGTCCACCTCACATAATGCCACCCCAAAACAGCAGGGAACCTCCACACCTTACTGCAGTCGCTGGACAGTGTGTCTAAGGCGTTCAGCCTGACAGGATTGCATCCAAACACGTCTTCGACTATTGTCTCGTTGAAGGCATATGCGACACTGATCGGTAAAGAGAAAGTGATGCCAATCCTGAGCGGTCCATTCGGCATGTTGTTGGGCCCATCTGTACCGTGCTGCATGGTGTCGTTGTTGCGCAGATGGACCTAGCCATGGACGTCGGGAGTGAAGTTGCGCATTATGGAGCCTATTGCGAACAGTTTCAGTCGTAACACGACGTCCTGTGGCTGCATGAAAAACATTATTCAACATAGTGGCGTTGCTGTCAAGGTTCCTCCGAGCCATAATGCTTAGGTTGCGGTCATCCACTGCAGTACTAGCCCTAGGGAGGCCTGAGCAAGGCATGTCATCGACAGTTCATGTCTCTGTGTATCTTCTCCGTGTCCGAACAACATCACTTTGGTTCACTCTGAGACGCCTGGACGCTTCCCTTGTTGAGAGCTCTTCCTGGCAAGAAATAACAATGCGGACGCGATCTAACAGCGGTATTGACTGTCTAGGCATGGTTGAACTACATACAACACCAGCCGTGTACCTCCTTCCTGGAGTATTTTTTGTAATTTCAGAAAAACTCCGCTGCACCCAAAAAGTGACTGCTATAATTTAACAATGGAGTAAGAAAATACAGTTTATTAAAACTGCTATTACAGAGCTGGCTAGAGGCGAAAGTTTGAAAAGTGTTGCAAGGTGCAACGGTCTCCCCTACAGTAAAGTAAAATTAATTATTTTGATTTAAAATTGTAACTGTGACAAAAAAGGTAATTTGGATCTGCCAGCTTTGGCAGGTTTATATGACTGCATCAGGCACTGCATGTATTTACAAACTGTACTTGGAGGAATTACAAATAGAGTGAGCTATACAGGGTGAGTCACTAACTATTTCCACCAAGAATAGCTCCGAAAGTATGATCGAAGCACATGCTCTGACAATTCTTCCTCGTATATCGTACAATATTGGTAGAAATACCTGTAGGAACAAGGAACAGAAAGTGGTATCAACACAATGGGTGTCCGGCACATTTTTCGCTGATGGCTAGAAATGAGTTGCAGAGACAACCGTTGGATTGGACGCGGAGGAAATGTATCGTGGCCGGCTCGTTCGCCTGACTTGACGCCTCTGGATTTTTTCTTGTGGGAATTCGTAAAAGACATTGTTGATAAATACGTTCCAACCACATCTGAAGAGATACTAGAGACAACTGTCAGAGCATGTGCTTTGATAAGTGCTGATGTGATAAAGAATACCAGTCAGTCCATGATAAGAAGATTGCAGCACTGCATTGATACCAATGGTCATCACTTCGAACACCTTCTGTAAATGGACGTTCATGCCACCTTTGTGACCTTCGTTGACCTTAAACAACCTTACTGTTACACATCAATAGATTGATCTCGATAGCCGCTATCACAAAATAAGTACCAAACTACAGAATCCCATTTAAAAGAACGAAGTTGACCTTCATATCTCTGAAGCGATCCCACCTAGCAACAAAAACCAACGTCATATTATGGCCCCCGTTGTCCCATGCAACTTTTGTCCCACAAGCTTTTCAGCCCCTATCATACTTTCGGAGTATAAGTAATGTTTACGCACTGCACTATTCTGTAGAGGCGGACGCTACAACAGAGGCGCTGATTGTCAAGGAAAGTGTTAGCCTTGAAATTCAAAGAGCGCTCGTTCAAATAAGAGCAAAGCAACATACTACTTGAAACACTTGAACACCCCAGGCTGTGGCTAAGCCATGTCTCCGCAATATCCTTTCTTTCAGGAGTGCTAGTTCTGCATGTTCGCAGGAGAGCTTCTGTAAAGTTTGGAAGGTAGGAGACGAGGTACTGGCAGAAGTAAAGCTGTGAGTACCGGACGTGAGTCGTGCTTCGGTAGCTCAGTTGGTAGAGCACTTGCCCGCGAAAGGCAAAGATCCCGAGTTCGAGTCTCGGTCGGGCACACAGTTTTAATCTGCCAGGAAGTTTCATATCAGCGCACACTCCGCTGCAGAGTGAAAATCTCATTCTGGAAACATCCCCCAGGCTGTGGCTAAGCCATGTCTCCGCAATATCCTTTCTTTCAGGAGTGCTAGTTCTGCATGTTCGCAGGAGAGCTTCTGTAAAGTTTGGAAGGTAGGAGACGAGGTACTGGCAGAAGTAAAGCTGTGAGTACCGGACGTGAGTCGTGCTTCGGTAGCTCAGTTGGTAGAGCACTTGCCCGCGAAAGGCAAAGGTCCCGAGTTCGAGTCTCGGTCGGGCACACAGTTTTAATCTGCCAGGAAGTTTCATATCAGCGCACACTCCGCTGCAGAGTGAAAATCTCATTCTGGAAACATCCCCCAGGCTGTGGCTAAGCCATGTCTCCGCAATATCCTTTCTTTCAGGAGTGCTAGTTCTGCATGTTCGCAGGAGAGCTTCTGTAAAGTTTGGAAGGTAGGAGACGAGGTACTGGCAGAAGTAAAGCTGTGAGTACCGGACGTGAGTCGTGCTTCGGTAGCTCAGTTGGTAGAGCACTTGCCCGCGAAAGGCAAAGGTCCCGAGTTCGAGTCTCGGTCGGGCACACAGTTTTAATCTGCCAGGAAGTTTCATATCAGCGCACACTCCGCTGCAGAGTGAAAATCTCATTCTGGAAACATACTACTTCCTCGCGAAATTATTATGACTGTAGAGTCAGAGTAATTCTTGCTGAGACGGGAGGTTCTCAGCGCCCATTCTTCCCACGTACCATTCACGAATGTAATAGGAAAAGGACAAACGAGGGAGATGGGGAGTGGGGTTACTCTGTCACACACATCGTATGGTGGGTTGAGGAGCAGAGACGTAGATGTGAAAGATAGTCGTCTGAAGCCTTGCGGGAAACTTTTTAGCGAGACTTCCGACGTTGCATTATACAACGCTGGTGTGACAGGTGCTATAAACGTGCGTATGAGCACTGCCCACGTTCTATGCTTTGAGAATGACTTTGAGAACACGTTCTCCTAAGAGCTCTAATATGCTGCCACCGCATTTGTAGCCACTCAAGGACGACGCACGACGCTTAGATTCTTGGCTGTCAGTAGCTTCGATGGTATGAGCAGCTAGATGTTGCTGGAGTTGGCGGCGCTAAAATTAACCTTTCTACTGCGCTGCCTACATCTCCAGGACACGATAGCATCTTGCAATTTTCCTCGAATAGCT
Organism: Schistocerca americana; assembly: GCF_021461395.2. Lineage (NCBI taxonomy): Eukaryota > Metazoa > Arthropoda > Insecta > Orthoptera > Acrididae > Schistocerca > Schistocerca americana. The sequence goes on from NC_060123.1 coordinate 434,820,449, forward strand.
TCCGACACGAGTTGACCGTCATGAAGGGCGAATTTATTATACAGGAGTTTGGCGTGTTTCCTCTGTCTTGATCTCGACTAGCACGCAAGAAAGCCTCGTCGTGTCGGCTGGCTTTATGGAGTAGGCAGCCCGTCCGTTGTATTGAAATCATTGATAGGGTAATGTGATTAATGTAGTGTGACCGACAGGTACCGGACGCACGTGCTCTAGCGAGGACAGGCAGCTGGTGGCGTTTAAACAGCCGTGGTCTACATAATTATGGACCAGATATAAGGTGCTCAGTGGGGTAGAAGCTGGTTATATACCCAGTAAACCAAAGGACTAGGTCACACTGTTAAAGGCCATCTGATTTGGTCTGACAGATTTGCAGTGCCCAAGTCATAAAGTACACAAATGAACACAAAACAGGATAAAAACCATACAGACATGAGAAATACTTTATTATCGGTTTTTCTGGTTATTTGTGCAATGTATAATATAGGCACTGTTTATTTGGACTTGGTATTTAGACTAGTGGCTGTATTTATGTCTGTCTATATATTTGGATGAGAGGGTTTTGAGAATGTACAGGTAGACTGAAACGAATGTAGATTTGGGATGCACTGTAACAGAAAGCTATAAAATTATCAAAGGTCTTGGGAAAGATTTCAGTTTATCTCTATTACTTTTTAATATACTTATAAACCGAGCGTTGGAGGCGTGACAGAAAAAAATTGCAAGATAGGTATGTTAGTTGGACAAGACAGAACGCGTTCACTGCTTTTTGCAGGCGACCAAATAATTTTCGAAAACAGCAGATAAATGCAGGAGGAACGCACAGGAAGAGGTTCCAAAATTAATTTCGAAAAGACAGAGTTCATTTGTATCGGTTAAAAAGGAAGTTATTTAGATTTCAAAGATGGAAAAATTAGAAAACGTCAAAATTTTAAATTTTTAGTTTCTGTTTTATGCAATGACGAAAGTAGACATGGCTAAAAGAGCGACGAAGTCCCCACATGGACTGATTCCGAATAACAGTATTTCTCAACGCACCGAAACAAGGATATTGCCTAGTATTATCGACAGTATAATTACTTGCGGTACAGAAATGTGGCCAGAACAAAAGAAAGAACAATATTACGACAGGTAATTAAATTTTATGAGACGATGCCTGCAGGTCCCCCGTGGACATACGGTCCAAACGTCCAAAATATGGCGAAAAGTGTCCGTCCCCCTTAGATGAGTCGTCAGCATGCACGGTGAGGTGTTGTCCACATCATTACTACATCATCATCGACACGCATGTCACCCAGTATGGCGTCAGCTGAACAGACTTGCAACTCGGCAGCCGAACTATCCCAGATGGGATCTCATCAATGCGATACGATCATTTCATTTCAGTTCGTGGGGAAAAAAAGGCAGAAGTGGCACAGTCCATAACGAGTGCGCTGGAGATTAAGTCATCAGTGATTTGAGCATATGGTTGGGTTGGTACATACACTACTGGCCATTAAAATTGCTACACCACGAAGATGACGTGCTACAGAGCCGAAATTTAACCGACAAGAAGAAGATGCTGTGATATGCAAATGATTAGCTTTTCAGAGCATTCACATAAGGTTGGCGCCGGTGGCGACACTTACAACGTGCTGACATAAGGGAAGTTTCCAACCGATTTCTCATATACAAACAGCAGTTGACCGGCGTTGCCTGGTGAAACGTTGTTGTGATGCCTCGTGTAAGGAGGAGAAATGCGTACCACCACGTTTCCGACTTTGATGAAGGTCGGATAGTAGGCTATCGCGATTGCGGTTTATCGTATCGTGACATTGCTGCTCGCGTTGGTCGAGACCCAATGACTGTTAGCAGAATATGGAATCGGTGGGTTTAGGAGGGTAATACGGAACGCCGTGCTGGATCCCAACGGCCTCGTATCACTAGCAGTCGAAATGACAGGCATCTTATCCGCACGGCTGTAACCTATCGTGCAGCCACGTCCCGTTCCCTGAGTCGATGGGGACGTTTGCAAGACAACAACCATCTGCACGAACAATTCGACGACGTTTGCTGCAGCATGGACTATCAGCTCGGAGACAATGGCTGCGGTTACCCTTGACGCTGCATCACAGACAGGAGCGCCTGCGATGGTGTACTCAACGACGAACCTGGGTGCACGAATGGCAAAATGTCATTTTTTTCGTATGATGTTTACAGCATCATGATGGTTGCATCCGTGTTTGTCGACATCGCAATGAACGCACATTCGAAGCGTGTATTCTTCATCGCCATACTGGCGTGTCATCCGGCGTCATTGTATGGGGTGACATTGGTTACACGTCTCGGTCACCTCTTGTTCACATTGACGGCGCTTTGAACAGTAGACATTACATTTCAGATATTTTACGACCCGAGGCTGCACCCTTCATTCGATCACTGCGAAACTCTAAATTTCAGCAGGATAATGCACGACCGCATGTTGTAGGTCCTGTACGGGCCTTTCTGGATACAGAAAATGTTCGACTGCTGGCCTGGCCGGCACATTCTCCAGTTCTCTAGATCTCTCACCAATTGAAAAGTCTGGTCAATGGTGGCCGAGCAACTGGCTCGTCACAATACGCCAGTCACTACTCTTGATGAACTGTGGTACCGTGTTGAAGCTGCATCGGCAGCTAGCTGTACGTGTACACGCCATCCAAGCTCTGTTTGACTCAATGCCCAGGCTCATCAAGGTCGTTATTATGGCCAGAGGTGGTTGTTCTGGGTACTGATTTCTCACGATCAATGCACCCATATTGCGTGAAAATGTAATCACATGTCAGTTCTAGTATGATATATTTGTCCAATGAATACCTGTTTATCGTCTCCCTTTCTTCTTGGTGCAGCAATTTTATGGCCAGTAGTCTAGGTTCGTAGCGTTTTTCCATAAGTTTAACAAACACAGCACATACACCTAACAGAGACTGTAGCCATCAATAACATATTCTTCTTTACTATATACAATCGTCTGCCAAGGCTTGGGTAACTCTTCGATTCCACGACTGTAGAAATCACGTGGTTTTGAGGCGAAAAACTCGTCGAGCCATGTTTGGAGTGCATTTTCATTCGGAAGACGTTTCTTGAAGTTTGTTTGATAGAGAGCGGAAAAGGTGAAAATTCGAGGGGGCAAGAACAGGTGAATAAGGTGGGTGTGAAGTGGCTTCCCAAAGCAATTCCTGTATGGGGAGTTGCTGGTTTGTTTGGGCTCAACCATTCATTTTTTTCCAATCTTATATTAGCATAATGGCGCCATTTCTCATCACCAGTAACGGTACAGGATAGGAATCGTTCACGAGCCAATGGCTGACGAGCAAGCAGAGCTGCACATAAGGCCACCCGCTGATTTTTGTGATTTTCGCTTAGAGCATAAGGTACCAATATACGCTAATATCGCACAATGGCGGAATGATCACAGTTCATCACATTATCTCTCGAATACACTAACGTGGATCATTGTGGATTAACGCGTTTAAACGCTTTTCATCAAACTCTGAAGAACTGCTGAACATGGAGAGTCGCTAATGATAAAACGATCTTTCTTAAATCGAGAAAATCATTTTGTTGCCGTGCTGCGCCTAAAGGAATGATCTCCATACAGGGGCAAATACTTCTGGCTGTCTCCGCTGCTGTCACTCCTCTGTTGAACTTAAACAGATGAATGTATTGGAAATGTTCCGACATGTCCACTTAACACTCCATTTTACAGCATCCACATCTCCACTCGCTGTCTTCAAATGATAAAATGATGATTTGTAAACTCAAATAGCAACAGTGAACTACAATCAATTAATGACAATCGAAAAATGAACCAATAGCAACCGGAATACCAACATTCGAAACAAAAACGCTACGAACTTATGCACCAACCTAATAAAATAAGAAGCAACGAAAGATAGCCCAAGAAGGTGTTAATGTGGGCCCCGAGAAGTAGCTTTGTTGTGGACACTATACAGGGTGATTATAATTAAAGTTAAACTTTAAAACTGCTGTAGAAATAACAGCACTGGTCAGAATGACGTCAAATAGCAACGGAATATTATCGGAGAAGGGGGAAAGCGTATGGCAGAAGAAAAATAAACAGTTACAAAATGAAGCAATAGATGGCGCTTTAAGCATCATAGTTAATATAGTGGTCGACTACAAATGACAAATGAATCAAACAACAATTCCTAAGGTGTACATTTGATGTTAAACCAACTGCACTACTCAGCGTGCATGGGTGTACAGGAGTGATACTGGCCGGCCGCGGTGGTCTCGCGGTTCTAGGCGCGCAGTCCGGAACCGCGCGACTGCTACGGTCGCAGGTTCAAATCCTGCCTCGGGCATAGATGTGTGTGAAGTCCTTAGGTTAGTTATGTTTAAGTAGTTCTAAGTTCTAGGGGACTGATGACCACAGCTGTTAAGTCCCATAGTGCTCAGAGCCATTTGAACCATTTTTGAGGAGTGATACTGTTAGTTATGTAAGCCCATCCACCACGGCGAGGTGACATCACATCGGATGGGAAAAATTGGTTTTCAATTGTGCTGAGGCCAAAAACCGCATAAAAAGGATCAATCAAAATCTAATCGTATTATTAATTTGCGTGTGACTGACGCAAATATCTTCAATATGCTGTCCTCCGCTTTCTGCAAGAAGTTGAAATCTAAAAACAGCATGTTCCACAACTGATCGAAGTGTTTCTGGGACATGTTCAGAATGTGATGCGCAATGCGTGCCTTCAATGCAGCTAAGTTTGCAATCGGAACATTGAACACAACATCCTTCTGATAGCCCCACAGTCAGAAGTCACAGGGATTAAGATTAGGTGAACGGGACCGCCTGGCTGTAGGGAAATGGCAGCTGATAATTCTAGCAACCTGTATTGCTCTGGCCACTGCTTCCACTGACGTCGAATCAATTCCTTTCCTCCCTCTGCCAGGTTTCTCACCAAAAGAAGCCATCTTTTCGAATTTCCGAATCATTTTCTCCAGGCCCACAGCAGCCATCGGACCAACGCCTTTTTTCAAACCCTACAGTGCCTGGAACTTCTGCAGAGCGAAGTGTGCACAGTCATCATTCCTATAATACAGCTTTACAAGCAGAGCGCAATCCTGCATTCAGACAGTGATGGCGAACTTCGCAGACGCGAAAGGAGGAAAAGCCGTGTACCCGGCGTGTGTACACCAACTTCAATGGGTCGTGCACATGACAGGGGTTTTCATTTACGTATTCTGGCACATACAGCGCCATCTATTGATCAATTTCCACACTATTTATTTTCTTCTGTCATACGTTTTCCCCCTTCAAAATGGCTCAGAGCACTATGGGACTTAACTTCTGAGGTCATCACTCCCCTAGAACTTAGAACTACTTAACCCTAACTAACCTAAGGACATCTCACACATCCATGCCCGAGGCAGGATTCGAACCTGCGACCGTAGCGGTCGCGCGGTTCCAGACTGTTGCGCCTAGAACCGCTCGGCCACCCCAGCCGACTTTTTCCCCCTTCTGTGATAATACTCGGTTACACTTTTACGTCATTCTGACCAGTGGTGTTATTTCTACAGCGTTTTGAAAGTTTAATTTTAATTATATTCACCCTGTATATTGATAGAGCGACGAATGCGAAGGGCTTCACAGGTTTTTCTTGGTGTAATCGAGACTATAGAAAAGCGGAAACGACCAGGATGTTGCGAGAAAAGTCAAAGAGCAAGAAGAAGAGATTCCTGCCTGAAGATGGGTACTACTTTAAATGGCGAAAGTTGTAAATAAATAATGACATTGAAATTTTAAGCAGCTACAAGTAGCTCGTAACTTTTCTTTATTGGCATGTTTCAGCCGACAGACGCCAGATCCTTACGAAATTAAGTAGCCAAGGGGCACACTATAAATATATGTGATAATGTATTTTATGTATGAGTACAGCGTTATACCTGCCATATATATTTCACGTGTGGCCTTTGGCTTCATAATTTATGAAGATGCTAGTGTCTGTCGGATGAAACGTGCCAATAAATGAAAGTTAGGTGATACTTGTGGCTGCTTCAGAATTTTTATTTCTGTCGGCCTGCATTGTTAAAAAACAAAATATTTCACAGACGTCAGTGGAAACGATTATGCTTGGTAATTACGTGAAGGATTCGGCCCCATTCGACATCCAGCATAGTCTAAAACCTGTAAATTACGCCAATGCAGTCTTTTTTACGAGCTTGTTGGAAATGCAGTTGCAGCGAACGGTTGCTCACGACCTTTAGTACGCCCGTCTTAGCTGGGTGTAGAGAGGGGGTGCTCTCGTTCTTCCTCGTCGGCTTGCCGACATTGTGTAGCCGCGGGGTATTGGCGCCGGTATCTGCGGATCGGTTCCAGCAGCAGCTGCGGAGGCGGCAGGTCGTCGCTCCTGCAGCGCCCCGGGCGGAGATGGCCGCGGAGATACGGCAGCAGGTGGCTGCCTGGGAACCCAACGCCCCAGGCACCTCGCCACCTGTTCGCGGGCTCCAGTCTCTGCAGACGCGCCGTGTATCTCTCTCCGCGCACCATCCAAACCGCACTTCCCTTTTATTCTGTTATGACGGTCCTGGCCCTGTAAACAGTACAGTGACACGCTTATCTTCAACAGAATCGACACCAGACCTACATCAGCAACAATAGTTCAGGTGTACATGCATACGTCACAAGCTGAGATAGGGGTTTATCTTTAATGGTAGCCGCGTCATAAGAATATGTAGTCGATAGTTTCAGGGGGACCACACTCAGCGCACATGCACAACCTCATTATGGGACGATCCTTCACTTCAGAGGCCTCTGAGCTGCGATAGTGTCGGACCAATTCCCTCTTGCGACCAGTGTGCACTCATCTTTAGTACAATGCTTTTTTATTCCAGTCTCTGATCACAAATGAATTCTTTAGGCTGACCGGATGTCCGGTTTCAGTCTGTAATGACCATCCTCAGATCTTTTTTACACCATGTCCTAAAGTCTTTAGTACCTCGCTTTTTGACGATAACTTGAATGAGCAGTCCAAGCCAGGGTACGGGAAATGTGCCATACTTCATTTATTTGGCGTTTGACACAAACGCTTATACATGAGAGGTACACTGGGCATTTAATTTACTCCAGCTAAGGTTCAAATCGCTCTGAACACTATGGGACTTAACTTCTGAGGTCATCAGTCCCCTAGAACTTAGAACTACTTAAACCTAACTAACCTAAGGACATCACACATATCCATGCCCGAGGCAGGATTCGAACCTGCTACCGTAGCGGTCGCGCGGTTCCAGACTGTAGCGCCTAGAACCGCTCGGCCACCAGGGCCGGCTCCAGCTAAGGAACTAAGAAAACAAATACATTAAGTTTTATATATATTAGTTATAGAATTGATATGAAGTATGTAGTAAAATGGACAGCACAGTGTGTGGTGCAGTAAACTGTAGAATGGTTAGTAAAAACAGGTCGTGGGAAGAACCAGTAAGAAGAACAATAAGTTGTACATTAAGATGAGCAGTTGAATGAACATTAAAGTCAGCAATAAAACAACATAAAAATGAACAGTAAAATAAGAAATAAAAAGGACAATAAATTTATACTAATAAAGTTTACTCGATTAAGGAACACAGGAACCAAGCACAATCCTTATATGTTAATGTCCAAGCCATCCAGGGAGGAAACTGCAGTATCCTTCAGTTCACAAACATCAGTTTTTGGTACTGGGCACGCTCTGATGTTGCAGTCACGCATGATGTAGTCGGTTGTCTGACGCAAAGCACCACCTCCTTGTCACGTTCAAATCATGTGAAGAGGTTTCTACTGTCGGCGGGGAAGTTCGAATTCGGTCGGTCTTTTCGTGGGGTTGGAAGTGGACCAGTGAATCGGCGCTCTAGTCTGTCCGCCTCTGTGCAATGATGACGTCTGCGGGGCAGGATGATAGGACATGTCTTTAGTCACCAGATAGTAATATCCCTGGTACTAGAGGGAGCTGCGCAGGGGAGAGAAAACTATAGGGGAACACAGGAAACAAGGAGTGGAATATGTCCCACCAATAATCGAAACTTTGGATGAAGTACGTAGAAGAGGAAATCGTAAAGAGACTCATCTAACCAGTCAGCAAACTGACGACACCCCAACATCACAGCTGAAAAAATAAATAATAGATAAATAAATGCTGGGTCTCACGCAGCACATTAGAGCAGTGTTTTGTTCGGTGCAGTCATCAGAACTGTTCGCCTCAGAGGTATTAAAGGCCGCGAGCGCTTATCTGATTGGCGCTCAGTTTTACAGGGGCTCTAAAAGCTGTTACGTAGGCGTAACTCAACGCTACGCGTTTTAGTGCATGATTCACCTGACGCACGTTTTGGTCGATAAAGTCACTGTTCATAATGAGCAGCAGATGCGGCATTTGCAAGACTAATGATATTTGTATCTGACTGAAATGTCGTAGCAAATCTCTGACCCTGTGGAAAGCTAGTAGAGGAGGACTCGGTTAGTTTCCAGGCTTTCAACATTAACATACTGGACCTATCGCATATATTCATTTTCTCTTATTAGCACATGCGTTGGATCGTAGCACAACCTGGAGCGCAATGAGCACTTTCTGAAGCCATGACAGTCGCCAACAGGTGCAATAATTACACACTTCAGGACGCTGGAACGTATCGTGAGGTATTACAAATAAACTCACCACAACTTTGCTTTCGATTCAAGGTTAATTCTGAGCATGGTTAGTATTTCTACACGAGGTAGCGGCAGTTTCACTTTCGCTAGAAATTTTGATCTAGATTTTACACCCAGTTCTCGTAATGTAATTAATTTCTTATTAAACCTTATGTAAATATTCGTATCTTTTGTTATCAGAGTCAAAATGTCCTGAGTTTCTTTTCTGTAGCTTATTTTTGTCACTTCCTCATGATAGCCTCTACTAGTTACCAGTTCTGCAAGCAGTGGTGTTGTGTGATGTGTTGTTGTTGTTGTTGTTGTTGTTGTGATCTTCAGTCCAGAGACTGGTTTGATGAGCTCTCTATGCTACTCTATTTTGTTCAAGCTTCGTCATCTCCCAGTATCTACTGCCATCTACATCTTTCTGAATCTGCTTAGTGTATTCATCTCTTGGTCTCCCTCTACGATTTTTACCCTCCACGCTGCACTCCAATACTAAATTGGTGATCCCTTGATGCCTCATAACATGTCCTACCAACCGATCCCTTCTTCTAGCCAAGTTGTGCCACAAATTTCTCTTCTCCCTAATTCTATTCAATAACTCCTCATACGTTATGTGATCTACCCACCTAATCTTCAGCATTCTTCTGTAGCACCACATTTCAAAAGCTTCTATTCCCTTCTTGTCCAAACTATTTTCACTTCCGTACATGGCTACACTCCATACAAATACTTTCAGAAACGACTTTCTGACACTTAAATCTATACTCGATGTTAACAAATTTCTCTTCTTCAGAAACGCTTTCCTTGCCATTGCCAGTCTACCTTTTATATCCTCTGCTTCGAACATCATCAGTTATTTTGCTCCCCAAATAGCAAAACTCATCTACTACTTTAAGTGTCTTATTTCCTAATGTAATTCCCTCAGCATAAATCGACTACATTCCATTATTCTCATTTTGCTTTTGTTGATGTTCATCTTATATCCTCCTTTCAAGACACTGTCCATTCCGTTCAACTGCAACAATAACTAAACCTCACTTTTGCTTTGAAGATCTATTGAGACTGGTATTTCATTTACTGCAAAAATAAAATGTTGTGGAAAGTAAAGCTGAGGATCTGGTGGATTACGATAAGTTCGGCATCAGGAATGGTAAAAGCATCATAAGAGAAACTCTAATGTTACGTTTGATACTGGAAGCAAATAAGATTTGTGTTCCCGCAAATAATGTTCAACGAGGTAAATTTTTGCAAAATATTTAAATCCCTCAGAAAAATGGGTATACGCTATAAAAAAAGTAAGTTAGTACTCAATACGCACCAGAAGAAACTGAAGACGAAGATAGAAATACTCGGATTAAAGTGAGCGTAAGGCAGGGATATATTGTCCTCTACTGTTTAACCAGTGTATCGAGGAATTATTGAAGAAAATAAAAGAAATGCTCGAAATTGGGATTAAAAGTCACTGTGAAAGGAAGTCGATAATAAGATTCGCTGATCCAGAATGAGATTTTCACTCTGCAGAGGAGTGTGCGCTGATATGAAACTTCCTGGCAGATTAAAACTGTGTGCCGGACCGAGACTCGAACTCGGGACCATTGCCTTTCGCGGGCAAGTGCTCCTACCTTCCAAACTTTACAGAAGCTCTCCTGCGAACCTTGCAGAACTAGCACTCCTGAAAGAAAGGATATTGCGGAGACACAGCCTGGGGGATGTTTCCAGAATGAGATTTTCACTCTGCAGCGGAGTGTGCGCTGATACGAAACTTCCTGGTAGATTAAAACTGTGTGCCGGAGCGAGACTCGAGCTCGGGACGAACTCGGAGACGAGGTACTGGCAGAAGTAAAGCTGTGAGGACGGGGCGTGAGTCGTGCTTGGGTAGCTCAGATGGTAGATCACTTGCCCGCGAAAGGTCCCGAGTTCGAGTCTCGGTCCGGCACACAGTTTTAATCTGCCAGGAAGTTTCAAGATTCGATGATGACGTTTCTGTACTCAGTGAAAGGCAAAGAGAATTACAGGACGTTTTGAATGGAAACAACAGTTTAATGAGCACACGCTATACACTGAGAATGCACTGAAGAAAGACGAAAGCAATGAAAATAGCAGAAAGGAGATAAGTGAAAAACTTAACAACGAAACTACGTGAAGGTAAGGAATTCTGCTACCTTGGGAGCAAAATGGCAGATGACGGACAAAGCAAATACGATATAAAAAGCTGATTAGTACAGGAAAAGGAGCGTTACTGGCCTCGAAAAATCTGCTAGTATCAAACATCGGCCTTAATCTGAGGAAGGAATTGTATGGTAATAGAAAGAAGATACTCGAAGCGTTTGAGTGTGGTGCTATCTAAGGTTGCTGAAAATTAGGTGCCCTGATAAGCTAAGGAATGACTAGGTTCACCGCTGAATCGGCGAAGAAAAAAACAGTTAGAAAACGTTGGCAACGAGAACGGTCAGGGTGATATTACATGTGTGAAAACGTCAGGTAATAGCTTCAGTAGTACTAGAGGGAACTATAGAGGGGAATGTTGAGACTGAAATACATAGAACAAATAGCTGAGAGTGTAGCTTGCCAGTGTCACCCTCAGATGAAGAGACTGGCTTCCTGTAAAGACATCCTCCTTACACTTTGAGATTTGAGTGAAGAGCGAGCTGGTGGTTGCTCAGTGGTACAACTATAGATCGAACAGAACATTCTGAGCCAGGACAAGCCACCTATTGGCTGAAGTTGACGGGTAGCTACCATTTCGTGGGCGCCTCATTTCCAACGTTGCTTCTGCCGCTGGGCCGCGAAACAAATAATGCAGTAGAACACACAAATGTTTCGTCTCAAAATCGTTAAGCTGTAACACCTTTAAAAATTAAATCGTTATCAGCATGGACAGAACTGAATTAAAGACTAAATATATTTGAGAAATCGTCATCGTTCGGTTTCGAATCTAGGTATAAATAATCGCTAAAGATAAGTCCATGGTCCATGGGATGGGTGGAGGGCGGGGGGGGGGGGGGGGGGGGGGGGGAGAAGCTTTCAACGTACTACGTACTGTAATAGTGATGTGTCTAGCATATGAAGTGTTCCAAAACGGTTAGTTACAATACAATATTGCCCTGGATGATGAAAACATTTGCCGGCCGTGGTGGTCTCGCGGTTCTAGGCGCGCAGTCCGGAACCGCGCGACTGCTACGGTCGCAGGTTTGAATCCTGCCTCGGGCATGGATGTGTGTGATGTCCTTAGGTTAGTTAGGTTTAAGTAGTTCTAAGTTCTAGGGGACTGATGATCACAGCTGTTAAGTCCCATAGTGCTCAGAGCCATTTGAACCATTTGATGAAAATATTTTTCAGGGAACTGTAAGCGAATTCTGTTGTCGTTATTAATAGAGTGGCATTATCAGAAGAAAAGGTAGCGTAGGGCTTATTGAAAAGGGGAAGTGAGATTGAGGAACTTGAAAGGGAATCTTTCGAAGAGATGTTATATTTAGAATACCTAATTCCGCCTAAAAATGTCTCTATTCTAACGAGAAACAAACTGATCTTTTCCACGGACGCTTGTCGTCACATGATGCACTTCGTGAGCATTATGTATATGAGCGGCTCAGTCTACACGCTGCACAATCGAGATTCCAGAGAAAATATGCCTTACGACACGAGTAAGATCCGAGAGAAAGTGGAAAGGGCACTGGATTCGTACGGGGAGCAAGACGGTTCAAACTGCCACCCGTCCATCCCCATTAAAGTTGTCCTTAACTTTACTAAATTGATTAAGGCAAATGCCGTGATAGTTCTTTTGTAAGTACTCAGTCGATTTCCGTACGTATCGTTTCACAGTCCAGGCTTGTGCTATTCTCTAATGATCTCCTCGTCCACACAGCTTTCATCGTTAATATATATATTTCTCCCCTTTCAGAAGCATATATTTAGTCAGATTTCCGACGCTCCTTCTCTCTTTGGTCGCACCCTATGCAAGTGGCATCCTGTGGTAAGTTCATTGATGACCTGTCCTCACGAAGCTCTATCTCGGGTATGATGAATTGCTCGCTGCAAACTCGTTCCTATCAGGCTCTTAATCTGGTCTATCCACCGCAATGGTGCGCGTCCTCTAGGTCTTCGACTGTCAACTTTTCCTCTGTGGCTGTTCTTTCCATCGACCCTGGCCTTCTGGCAACGTGACCAAAATATTTCAACTGATTTTGATTGACAATAGTCAGCAGTCTTGTTCTGATGCCGAGCTGCCTCAGCATCTACTCGTTAGTTCGATGTCCTGTCCATGGTATTTGAAGTAATCTTCTATAGTACCTATTTTCGAGAGCATCAGTCATGCAACGATCCGCCGTCTTCATTATCCAAGCGTCCGCTGCACAGATCACGATAGGGAAGCTCAAGAGTTAGTTAGCTTAGTTTTGACAGCGATGGGGGTGTCCTTTCAGACGCAAGTACTTTTGCTGTAGAATTTCGCGCAATCGAAGTGCGCCTACGGATCTCAGGCTTGCAATATCCAGTATCAGTGACAACAGAGCCTAACTAATCGAAGCGACTGACGACCTCGCAGCCAGCAATTCCTCCGATGTTAGGCCCGTTGTCATTAGGACGCCTAACAGTCATCACTTTCTATTGTTGATTTCCAGATAGTATTCACAGCTTCTTTCTACCATTTAATGTTCGTCTGTTACTGTTATATGAATGTCATCTGCATAACTGAGATTGTCAATTTTTGTGCCACATACAACAATTCCGTCATACCAGCATCAAGAAACCTTGTAATTATGTGCTTACCGTATGCACCGAACAATTGTGGAGAGAGAATGCAATCTCATCTCAAGTGGGATATAGTAGAAAATACCTCTGAGAAGCTGTTAGTGATTCTTACTGTCGCTGTGTTCGATAAGTACAGTTGCTGGATCAGCTATACCGGAGGTGTTGGCGTAGCCATCTCGGTGAGGACTGTCCATAGCTTTGGCTATTTCACCATGCCGAAAGCTTTCTTGTAGTTCACGAAGCAGATGAACATCTCGACATCATATTTCCTTGCTTTCCCTATGAGCCGCTGGATGTTTAGTATTTACTCACGGATTCCTTTATCTGATATTTGTGGGAATAAGAAGCTCTTCAGCCTCTCGTTCAAAATAGTGAACATGGTTTTACTGGCACGGAGATCTACATCTACATCTACATACATACTCCGCAATCCACCATACGGTGCGTGGCGGAGGGTACCTCGTACCACAACTAGCATCTTCTCTCCCTGTTCCGCTCCCAAACACAACGAGGGAAAAATGACTGCCTATATGCCTCTGTACGAGCCCTAATCTCTCTTATCTTCGTGGTCTTTCCGCGAAATATAAGTTGGCGGTAATAAAATTGTACTGCAGTCTGCAGTCAGCTTCAAAAGCTGGTTCTCTAAATTTCCTCAATAGCGATTCACGAAAAGAACGCCTCCTTTCCTCCGGAGACTCTCCCCCCCCCCCCCCCCCCCCCCCCGAGTTCCTGAAGCATTTCCGTAACACTCGCGTGATGATCAGACCTACCAGTAACAAATCTAGCAGCCCTCCTCAGAATTGCTTCTACCCTCAATCCAACCTGATAGGGGTCCGTCCCAAACGCTCGAGCAGTACTCAAGAATAGGTCGTATTAGCGTCTTATAAGCGGTCTCCTTTACTGATGAACCACGTCTTCCCAAACTTCTACCAATGAACCGAAGACGACTATCCGCCTTCCCCACAACTGTCATTACATGCTCTGCAGTGTTAGCCCAAATATTTAATCGACGTGACTGTGTCAAGCGTTACACTACTAATGGAGTATTCGAACATTACGGGATTCTTTTTCCTATTCATCTGCATTAATTTACATTTATCTATATTTAGAGTTGGCTGCCATTATTTACACCAATCACAAATCCTGTCCAAGTCATCTTGTATCCTCCTACAGTTACTCAACGACGACACCTTCCCGTACACTACAGCATCCTCAGCAAACAGCCGCACATTGCTATCCACCCTATCCAAAAGATCATTTATGTAGATAGAAAACAACAGCGGACCTACCGCACTTCCCAGGGGCACTCCTGTTGATACCCTCACCTCCGATGAACACTCACCATCGAGGACAACGTACTGGGTTCTATTACTTAAGAAGTCTTCGAGACACTCACATCTTTGGGAACCAGTCCCATACGCTCATACCTTAGTTACGAGTCTGCAGTGGGGCACCGAGTCAAGCGCTTTCCGGAAGTCAAGGAATATGGCATCCCTCTGATACCCTTCATCCATGGTTCGCAAGATATCATGTGAAAATAGGGCGAGTTGCGTTTCGCAGGAGCGATGCTTTGTAAAGCCGTGCTGATGCATGGAAAGCAACTTCTCTGCCTCAAGGAAATTCATTATATTCGAACTGAGAATATGTTCGAGAATCCTGCAACAAACCGATGTTAAGGATATTGGTCGGTAATTTTGAGGATCCGTCCTTCTACCCTTCCTATACACACGCGTCACCTGCGCTTTTCTCCAGTCGCTCGGGACTTTACGTTGGGCAAGAGATTCGCGATAAATGCAAGCTAAGTAAGGAGCCAGTGCAGTAGAGTACTCTCTGTAAATCCGAATTGGAGTCCCATCAGGACCTGGCGATTTGTTTATTTTCAACCCATTCAGCTGATTCACAACCCCAGGGATGTCTATCACTATGTCCACCATACGAGAATCTGTACGAGACTCAAACGGCGGTAAGTTTGTACGATCCTCCTGCGTGAAAGATTTCTCAAATGCTAAATTTAAAATTTCAGCTTTCGTTTTGCAGGCCAGACCGATCAGTGAGTGACTGGATGGAAGCCTTCGCCCCGCTTACCGATTTTGCATAAGACCAGAATTTCCTTGGGTTTTCAGCAAGATCTTTTGCTAAGGTATGACGGTGGTAGTGGTTGTATGCTTCGCGGATCGCTTTTTTTACAGCAGCACAATTCTCTACTAACTTTTGCCTGTCCTCATTCTCCCGATCTTTCTTGTACCGCGAGTGCAACTGTCTTTGCTTCCTGAGCAATCTCCGAATTGCGCTGTTAAACCACGGTGGGTCTTTTCCGCCCGTAACCTACTTTTTCGTCACATACTTGTCCAATGCGTGATTTACAATGTGTTTAAAATTTGCCCATAATTCTTCCACGTCCATCGTACCGGAAGTAAATGAAGTCGATTCATTTACTAAGTGGGATGCTAACAACTGCTTATCTGCTCTCTCTAGTAAGAATACTCTCCTAGCCTTCTTGACCGACTTTTTAACTTTCGTAACCATAGTCGTAATGACAACATCATGATCACTAATCCCTGTCTCAACACTGAGATCGTCGATGAGGTCTGGTTTGTTCGTGGCTACCAGATCTAAAACATTTCCATTACGCGTTGGCTGTCGATTTAGCTGCACAAGACAGTTTTCTGATATGTGTTCAAAAGTAATTCACACGAGGGCTTGTCTGTACCACCTTTAATGAATCCATATACATCCCAGTCTATACTAGGTAGTTTGAAGTCACCTCCGACTAATATAACGTGATCCGGGTACTTCTGCGATACAGAGTGTAGACTCCCTTTGAATGATTCTAGAACTGTCACGGTGGAACCTTTCGATAGTTCGCACAGTCAAGTGGAGAACCTTTCTCGAACAATGGTATGAGAATGATTTGGTCTGGCCAATTTCCGGATGTTCAGATCTTCTGACAACCTACATAGGATAACCACACCCACGTTACTCAAGATTTTTTGAGGACTTCAGCACTAATTGATCTCTGATTCTGCCGCTTTTAACATAAATTCCACTTCATCTCTGAGGATCGCTTGTTCAGCGTCTATTGTGTTCTGGCACCTTGACATTGCTTGTGAGACCTCAGAAAGGTTGATGCAATATTGTCTCCATATTTTGGCAGTGCCATTTCCGACGGTAGTGATATTCCCTTGGCCATGATTAATAATCTGAGTCCTTAATAAATACCTCCATGGGAAGTATTCCACCTTGTCGTTCAGTTTTGAACTAAAGTTCTCCGTTACAAGAGCCTTTGGCTCTTTAAATTTTCTTAATGTGTTTATGTCTATGTTGATTTCTATTCCAATTTTCTGAACAGGTTCCGGAATAATCGGAACCGAGGAGATGCAAAACTCTTTTTGATGTGTGTAGTATTCAGTAGGGAAGTAAAATTTTCAACGTGTATTTATAGAACACTCTCGAAAAAAGCATGGTACCAGAGCATCACCTATTATTTGTAAGTATTTACTACAGCCACCTGAAATTCTATGTACCGACTTGACAGAAAATCCTAGGAAGTTCTGGTCTTACGTTAAATCAGTAAGTGGATCGAAACAGCATATCCAGCCACTCTGGAATGATGATGGCATTGAAACAGAGGATGACACGCGTAAAGCTGAAATACTAAACACCTTTTTCCAAAGCTGTTTCACAGAGGAAGGACGTACTGCAGTTCCTTCTCTAAATCCTCGCACGAACGAAAAAATGGCTGACATCGAAATAAATGTCCAAGGAATAGAAAAGCAACTGAAATCACTCAACAGAGGAAAGTCAACTGGACCTGACGGGATACCAATTCGATTCTACACAGAGTACGTGAAAGAACTTTCCCCCCTTCAAACAGCCGTGTACCGCAAGTCTCTAGAGGAACGGAGGGTTCCAAATGATTGGAAAAGAGCACAGGTAGTTCCAGTTTTCAAGAAGGGTCGTCGAGCAGATGCGCAAAACTATAGGCCTACATCTCTGACATCGAACTGTTGTAGAATTTTAGAACATGTTTTTTGCTTGCGTATCATGTCATTTCTGGAAGCCCAGAATCTACGCTGTAGGAATCAACATGGATTCTGGGAACAGCGATCGTGTGAGACCCAACTCGCTTTATTTATTCATGAGACCCAGAAAATATTAGATACAGGCTCCCATGTAGATGCCATTTTCATTGACTTCCGGAAGGCGTTAGATACAGTTCCGCACTGTCGCCTGATAAACAAAGTAAGAGCCTACGGAATATCAGACCAGCTGTGTGGCTGGATTGAAGAGTTTTTAGCAAACAGAACACAGCATGTTGTTATCAATGGAGAGACGTCTACAGACGTTAAAGTAACCTCTGGCATGCCACAGGGGAGTGTTATGGGACCATTGCTTGTCACAATATATATAAATGACCTAGTAGATAGTGTCGGAAGTTCCATGCGGCTTTTTGCGGATGATGCTGTAGTATACAGAGAAGTTGCAGCATTAGAAAATTGCAAAGAAATGCAGGAAGATCTGCAGCGGATAGGATCTTGGTGCAGGGAGTGGCTACTGATCTTTAACACAGACAAATGTAATGTATCGCGAATACATAGAAAGAAGGATCCTTTATTGTATGATTGTTTGATAGTGGAACAAACACTGGTAGCAGTTACTTCTGTAAAATATCTGGGAGTATGCGTACGGAACGATTTGAAGTGGAATGATCATATAAAATTAATTGTTGGTAAGGCGGGTACCAGGTGAGATTCATTGGGAGAGTCCTTAGAAAATGTAGTCCATCAACAAAGGAGGTGGCTTACAAAACACTCGTTCGACCTATACTTGAGTATTGCTCATCATTGTGGGATCCGTACCAGGTCGGGTTGACAGAGGAGATAGAGAAGATACAAAGAAGAGCGGCGCGTTTCGTCACGGGGTTATTTGGTAAGCGTGATAGCGTTACGGAGATGTTTAGCAAACTCAAGTGGCAGACTCTGCAAAAGAGGCGCTCTGCATCGTGGTGTAGCTTGCTGTCCAGGTTTCGAGAGGGTGCGTTTTTGGATGAGGTATCGAATATATTCCTTCTCCCTACTTACACCTCCCGAGGAGATCACGAATGTATAATTAGAGAGCTTCGAGCGCGCACGGAGGCTTTCCGGCAGTCGTTCTTCCCGCGAACCATACGCGACTGGAACAAGAAACGGAGGCAGTGACAGTGGCACGTAAAGTGCCCTCCGCCACACACCGTTGGGTGGCTTGCGGAGTATAAATGTAGATGTAGATGAAATAATGGCGATCTGTTGAGTCTATGGTTCAAAAAAATGTTCAAATGTGTGTGAAATCTTATGGGACTTCAACTGCTAAGGTCATCAGTCCCTAAGCTTACACACTACTTAACCTAAATTATCCTAAGGACAAACACACACACCCATGCCCGAGGGAGGACTCGAACCTCCGCCGAGACCAGCCGCACAGTCCATGACTACAGCGCCCGTGACCGCTCGGGTAATCCCGCGCGGCTGTCTATGGTTCCTTTGTAAGATGATCACTGGAAGTTCATTGCACCTGCGATTATTGGAAATCTGGCTCAGGAGTGTGCAGCAGCCGAGACGGAAGAAGTGGCTGCAGTTACAATTTGTTCGGAGTACCTCCTGCAGTGGCTTGCGGAGTATATTTGTAGATGCTGATTTGTGAAGTGGTCCAGTGGTACGGAAATTGTGGTCCGGAAACTCGGTAGAAGTACTGCGAATGCACTACTAGACGATCAGCTGCGGCAAACGCGCGGCGTGGCAGCTGCCGTGTGGGCAGATCGCGTGGCGCCAGGCCAGAGGAGGCGCGGCTACAGCGGCCAGTGCGGCAGTCGCAGCGGCCTGGAGCGCCGCCAAGTGTGGCAGCGGCGGGCTGGGGAGGGGGCAGCCGCCCACGCGCGGGGCTGCCTAACTGGCCGGCGTCGCCGGGGCCCCGGCTGCGCTGCCAGGTGATTAAGCCAACAGCCGTGAAGCGGCGGCGATGACAGGGCCGCGTCCGCGCGGCACAATGCCGCCCACGCGGGCCGGCACGCGTCACCGCCACCGCCGCCCACCCGCTGCCCGGCCAACTCCCACCGGCCGCGCTGTGCTGCGAGCAGCTTAGGCGCTATCACTTAACACCGACAGGCTGGGCGCTGGCCACCATCTAGCTACCCCTGCTCAGGGACGGTGCTTCGTCTCTGGAGGGGCGGAGTCTGTTAGCGCTCCCACAGATGAAAACTAGAGCTACCACTAGTGACTGCAGACTTCGTATCGCTCTTCTTAACCTCCTACCTTCTGAAATACGTAGATTTTAAAGGATGGCAACGACGCCACAGTTTCTGTCGTACTGCGCAAAGATTGCCTACAGCAGGCTTCAACACAGTGCAGTCAACCTGCCTTACGGCATTACAGCTTTATGGCAGAAATTGTCGTGCCGTTTCCATTATTTAAAGTCTATGTATTCCAGAAGGTATAAGCTTCAGAACAGTGAAACCAAACCTACCACCAATAATTGTACCTTCAGTTTCCATTTCAGTAGAAAAAAACAGTTTAAAAATCTTAACTTTGTGCTGAAAATGAAGTCTGTTTACTTTTAGGGGAGGTGCATTTCTCCCTAGTGTGTGATTCCCTGGCAATTGCGTTTTTAGCATTTTGTTTCATTTCGGTAATATATGAAGTGGCAAAGTTTCATAAAACACCCAGTATATGCGCTCTAAAGGACAGTGGTACGTCGACGATATTCTACGCCCGTTTTGGTGCCCGTCATGGACATACATTTCAGCAAGATAGTACCTGCCCGCACACGGCAAGAGTTTCCACTGCTCGTCTTCGAGCTTGCCAAACCCTGCCTTGGGCAGCATAGTCGCCAGATCTCTCCCCAACTGAGAACGTTTGGCGCAGGGACCTGCAACCAGCTCAGAATTTTGGCGATCTAACTCACCAGTTGAACATAATTTGTCACAGTATGCTTCAGGAGGACATCTAGAAACTCTGTCGCTGAATGACACTCCGTATAACTGCTCGCATATGCGCCAGGGGTGGACCAATTAGTTAGTGACTTGCTCACTTTGCAAAGCACTTTCTATTGAACAAACCATTCAATTTTTCTGAATTTGTAACCATTTGTTTCTCCGCACAAGGACAGCACATCTACCGATTTCTGCCTTATCTTTGGATAATTCCTTCGTGGTACTAATACATAGTACATATGCACAGGGCGCTTCATCTGCCTCTACCGATGTGTTTTATGCAAGCCACAAAACATTCAAAAATCACACACAGTATTTTCATATTCACTCACTCGCTACCTTTTCGTCGAAAATTCCATATAGCTTAACTTCGTACTGGGATACGTTTTCGCTGAGAGGCTGTGGTTTTCGAGTTATTCAATATAAATGCATTTAAAGGTCACTTTTGTACGTTTTCCTTGAATAATTCGAAAACCACGGCCGCTAGCTGAAACGCGTCCAAGTATAGAATTTAACTACATTAAATTTTCTACAAAAAAGTTTGTTTCGTTTTTTCTGTAGGAGCTATAGTTTGCCTGTAATGAGAACGAATATATGAAAATTTTGCAAGTGGTATTTTTAGGCGTTGCTGGTTGCATAATACCGATCGGTAGGTGCAGCTGAATCACACACACACACACACACACACACATATATATATATATATATATATTATTATTATTATTATTATTATTATTCACGTTTGGGCCCTACTGGACTACGCGAAGTACAATCACGGGGCATTCAGTTATTTTCTTTTAGACTTTCTCTCTGCCCAAATTGTTTTCATTCTCTCGGAATGAGCTCGTTTCCTTTCATCAGACCATGTGGTTCCAGTTTTCTTTGGTTTTTCAGCGTGACCAACTACCCAATCATGAATTTTTTGCCTAAATAATTTTCTGTCTTGAATTTCATCTTGTTTTATATCTGCCTCTTTCATGTCCTCTTTTATAGCAGCAATCCATTTTATTGTCTCAAATTTAGCTTTACTTCGATTTTCGTAGAATTCCACTACTTGTTTAGTTAGTCTGGTAGCATCCATTCTTTTAATATGCCCATAAAATTTTAATCTGCGTTTTTTCATATCCGAATATATGCTGGTGTATTGTTGAATTTCACTATTTGCTCTTAGCCTGTATGTTCCTTCTTCAGTATATTTTGGACCTAGAATTTTTCTGATTACTTTTCTTTCTCTTTTTTGGATTTCTTGAATGTCCTTTTTTCTGTTTAAAATTAGCGTTTCAGCCCCATAAAGGCACTCTGGTTTTATGACCGTGTTGTAATGTCTCAATTTAGAGTACCTCGAGAGACATTTTTTGTTGTAGATGTCTTTTGTAAGTCTAAAAGCTTTCCATTTCCAGGAGTGTATATATATAGGGTGAAGCGAAATTCGCGCACTCGGGCTTCGCAGCGCGACTCCTCACATGCCAACGGTAATGAAATGTCTCTTACAAAATTTCGTCCGGCGAGTACATCTGGCAGAAAAAGTATGTTGAAGAGTGGCAATCTGGCAACAGTGTAACCATATGTGTGGTAACTATCCCTGTCAGCACACATTAGTCGTCCTGTACCGCTGGTGCAGTGGATAGAGATTTACGTTAGCATGCAAGAGGTTGATGGATCGCTCCTGGGTTAAAGCATATGTTTTTTATTTGGTAAATGTAGTCCATGTGGTACTGTATCTGGCCCCTTAATCGTCAACAGCGATTGCAGCGGGTCCTCTAGAAAACATTTGCAATTACATACTACAACCGTAGAAATGTAAGACTGATCCGCTTTGAAAGAAGCCCTTTCCAAGTCATGGAATAAATTCACACCACTACATTTACGAGATGCGAAACCTTTTTTCTTTGTACCCTCCTCCATGGTCCCATAGATTAGTACCAACTATTATACCTGCGTCGTTCAGGTCCATTATATTTCTTTAGGGTCTTACGTTACCAGTAGGACTAGCAATGTGCTTTGCGAATAATGTCCAAACTCGGTTACTATTTGTGTGTGTTATCACTATGGCCCCACTATTTATGCCTTTCACCATTGAGTGTGGTAACCCCACGCTGTGTAGTACATATCTCAATGCATTGTTATTACTATTATTTCTTTCTTTTCTCAGACGTTATGTCTGGTCAAAAATGGGAAGTGACGCGGACCTTAATCAAGCGTGACTTCCTTTTAACTGTATGGTATATGTTATATTGCATTTAGGAACTTTCGGGTAATTGAACAAGTATCAATAATTACGGATTTCTGTAGTTGTATATATAAGTTTGGATGTAGCTGTATTGCGTTGATGTACTGGTGGATATTGTGTGGTATGACTCCTGTAGTTGATAGTATAATTGGTGTAATGTCACCTTTATCCTGATGCCACGTGTCCACGACTTCCTCAGCCAGTTGGATGGATTTTTCAATTTTTTTCTTTTGTATATTTGTTGTATTGGGTATGGATATTTCGATTAGTTGTGTTAATTTCTTCTTTTTATTGGTGAGTATGATGTCAGGTTTGTTATGTGGTGTTGTTTTATCTGTTATAATCGTTCTGTTCCAGTATAATTTGTATTCATCATTCTCCAGTACATTTTGTGGTGCATACTTGCATGTGGGAACATGTTGTTTTATAAGTTTATGTTGTAAGGCAAGCTGTTGATGTATTATTTTTGCTACATTGTCATGTCTTCTGGGGTATTCTGTATTTGCTAGTATTGTACATCCGCTTGTGATGTGATCTACTGTTTCTATTTGTTGTTTGCAAAGTCTGCATTTATCTGTTGTGGTATTGGGATCTTTAATAATATGCTTGCTGTAATATCTGGTGTTTATTGTTTGATCCTGTATTGCAATCATGAATCCTTCCGTCTCACTGTATATGTTGCCTTTTCTTAGCCATGTGTTGGATGCGTCTTGGTCGATGTGTGGCTGTTTTGGATGTTACGGGTGCTTGCCATGTAGTGTTTTCTTTTTCCAGTTTACTTTCTTCGTATCTGTTGATGTTATGTGATCTAAAGGGTTGTAGAAGTGGTTATAACATTGCAGTGGTATAGCCGATGTATTTATATGAGTGATTGCTTTGTGTATTTTGCTAGTTTCTACTCGTTCTATAAAGAATTTTCTTAAATTGTCTTCCTGTCCATAATATAGGTTTTTTATGTCGATAAATCCCCTTCTTCCTTCCTTTCTGCTTAATGTGAATCTTTCAGTTGCTGAATGTATGTGATGTATTCTATATTTGTGGCATTGTGATCGTGTAAGTGTGTTGAGTGCTTCTAGGTCTCTGTTACTCCATTTGACTACTCCAAATGAGTAGGTCAATATTGGTATAGCATAACTATTTATAGCTTTTGTCTTGTTTCTTGCTGTCAATTCTGTTTTCAGTATTTTTGTTAGTCTTTGTCTATATTTTTCTTTTAGTTCCTCTTTAATATTTGCATGATCTATTCCTATTTTTTGTCTGTATCCTAGATATTTATAGGCATCTGTTTTTTCCATCGGATCTATGCAGTCGCTGTGGTTATCCAATATGTAATCTTCCTGTTTAGGGTGTTTTCCCTTGACTATGCTATTTTTCTTATATTTGTCTGTTCCAAAAGCCATATTTATATCATTGCTGAATACTTCTGTTATCTTTAGTAATTGGTTGAGTTGTTGATTTGTTGCTGCTAGTAGTTTTAGATCATCCATGTATAGCAAATGTGTGATTTTGTGTGGGTATGTTCCAGTAATATTGTATCCATAATTTGTATTATTTACCATGTTGGATAGTGGGTTCAGAGCAAGGCAGAACCAGAAAGGACTTAATGAGTCTCCTTGGTATATTCCACGCTTAATCTGTATTGGCTGTGATGTGATATTATTTGAATTTGTTTGGATATTAAGTGTGGTTTTCCAATTTTTCATTACTATGTTTAGGAACTTTATCAATTTAGGATCTACTTTGTATATTTCCAATATTTGTAGTAACCATGAGTGGGGTACACTATCAAAAGCTTTTTGGTAATCAATGTATGCATAGTGTAGCGACCTTTGTTTGGTTTTAGCTTGATATATCACCTCTGCATCTATTATCAGTTGCTCTTTACATCCTCGTGCTCCTTTGCAACAGCCTTTTTGTTCTTCATTTATAATTTTGTTCCGTGTTGTATGTGCCATTAATTTCTGTGTAATGACTGAAGTTACTATTTTGTATATTGTTGGTAGGCAGGTTATGGGGCGATATTTAGCTGTGTTTGCTGTGTCTGCTTGATCTTTAGGTTTCAGATAAGTTATTCCATGTGTAAGTGTATCAGGGAATGTGTATGGGTCTGCAATGTAACTGTTAAATAATTTAGTTAGATGTGAATGTGTTGAGGTGAACTTCTTTAGCCAGAAATCTGCTATTTTATCTTTTCCAGGGGCTTTCTAATTGTGAGTAGAATTAATTGCTTGGGTGACTTCATGTTGCAAAATTATCACTTCAGGCATTTGTGGTATCATCTTGTATGTATCTGTTTCTGCTTGTATCCACCGTGCATGCCTGTTATTTGTGCCGGGTTTGACCACATGTTGGTCCAGAAGTGTTCCATGTCTGTTATGTTTGGTGGATTGTCTATTTTAATGTGTGTGTTATCTATTGCCATGCTGGTTTTGTGGGTTTCTTCTGCGTGTTGGTTGGTTTTGATTTCTGCCTAGTGTGTATATTTAGTGTAGTGAGTGCTCCTATATAAACCAGTAGTTGTAACTCTTCCATAGTTGTATTCATTTATTTTGTTGTGTATGGTTGTGTTGATAGTTTTTATTGTTGTTTCGACTTGTGGGTTATTTGGCGGTCTATGCAAGAATGGTCTAATGTCTGTATTTGTCTCTTTGTATTTTATATATGTCAGCTGAAATTTTTCTTCTATATCTAACATGTGTGTTACTTCGAGTTCTATTTGTGCTTGTTCTGGTGGCTGTCTTAAGATTTCGTTTTCCTCTGATTGTTTAATTGATGCGTGTTGTTCTTTGTTTGTTTGCTCTGGGATGTTTGAGTCCATTACTGTATTTTCTTCTCCTTCTGATTGCACATTATTTTGTTCCAGTATTTGTTATACTTGTTGTTTGATGTTTTCTAATTCTGACTGGGGTATCCCGTTATTTTTTATTATTACACGGATCTGATCAGCTAGTCGTTGTTCTGTTAAAAAATTTAATTCTGGGTATCTGTTAATAAATGGTGTGTATACTTGTGATCTGTATCCAGTTGTGTTGGTTCCTAGGTTTGTTGCTTGGTAATAACAGAACATGAGGTGTCGATTAACTTCATCTGACCATCTCATCCTCTGTCTTTGTTTTCCTTCTAGGGTGGTTGCAGGAAGCATATCCTGCAAAACACCTCTATTTGGATTTAAATCATTTTCCAGTTGGCTAGCAGTGTCGTTACCATTGTGGGCGGGCATAGGGTTCAAACGTCGTCCCCGACCATGACGGCGCTTGTCCGAGGCTTCTTTAGTTCTGTCCTGAACCAACTAATCACACTAAAAGGGGGGATAGCCCTGTTAGTGGTTTGTTCTTTTCGTCGCCTTTTACGACTGGAAGAACACACCGGAGGCCTATTCTTTTCCCGGGCCTCCACGGGGTTTATTATTATTATTATTATTATTATTATTATTATTATTCTGTCGATGAAATTGTGGAAACATCACGTCTATTACAGTTAGGGGAACAGTGTAATTCTAAACCGAACATTTCACAATTAGCGGTGTCAGGACAGAACAGTATCTGTCATAGGGGTAATTTGTGTCAAGTGGAACAACGTGCAGGACTGATGGCGTATTTACACTGTAGGCACTGTCGGCCAGATAGGGACTAGTTGCCAGCGGAGTAATGAGCCCGTGACAGACTCCAATGTTCATGCGTACACCTACCGAATTTTCTCATTATAAACCCCTGAACCAGAGTAGTAGACGTATGGCATACACAGATGATGAATATGATTCTGGTCATTGCTAACTGGGCTGGTGTTGCCACTCTTGAATATGCTGCTAGATGTCCTCGTCGACGCCATCCATATAAAAATGTTTCGTCGTCTGGAGCTGAGCCTTTGGGAATCAGGTTCTCTCCTTCCACCATCGCGTGACAGAGGTCGTCCACAGACTCGCCGTACTCCAGTGCACACACTTCATACAGCATGTAAACGTCACTACAGATATTAGGATTCAGCTATGACATGTTCGATATACCTGCCATCGTTGTCGATGGTGAGGCGCAGACGAATAGCGAAATTCTGTATGACGCGCCGAAGTTATTGGTGGCGAAAATGCAGAGGATCTGGAATTATTCAGCCTTACACTCTCCCAAATTTCCTAACTTAAGTATTCATGTTCACTTCTTTCAGTGTAAGAAACATCATTTTCTGCATTAAAGAACGTCCCAGCAGACAAATGCATGACCCTCAATGAGGAGAATTTAGATTATTATTTATTTATCATATGGTTTTTAGTTCTGGGAATCTCCTAAGAGATACTCGGCTCTCCTTCGATGCAGCTCTTTTCATTTAAGCAGACGGGCTGTATCTTTCAAGGAACTGGAATCTTTCGGGGAAAGAAAGGTATTCGGAAGGAATTGGCTGTGACCTCTAGAAGGGACCAACCCCGGCATTTGCCTGGATTGAAAATGTGATGCGACATAAAATAATTTTCACGCTTGCAGGTGAATGGATTCAAACCACCTCGCCTTCTGAATCGAGGGATTTCTAGCTCAGCGACCCAAGTCGGTGGAGAATTAAGAAAAACTGGCCGTTTTACATTGCTTTAAAATAAAATAACATGCATCACAACAAAAGATTTAATTCTGACGTTGTGT
Source organism: Schistocerca americana (assembly GCF_021461395.2). Taxonomy (NCBI): domain Eukaryota; kingdom Metazoa; phylum Arthropoda; class Insecta; order Orthoptera; family Acrididae; genus Schistocerca; species Schistocerca americana. The sequence goes on from NC_060123.1 coordinate 434,847,664, forward strand.
GATACTTCTTTAATTGTGCGTGTTTAGTCATTCGATAGTGCATGAATGCATGCATATTTTAACATTTAATTGTGCACGGGATTGCAGACTTCAGTTATCACAGTATTTCAAAGTGTGAAAAAATTTCAGAGGGATGGATACAGAGCGCAATTGCCTCGGACGATTTCAATCAGCCCACTGAAAAAAAAAAAAAAAAAAAATCTCTTTGGGGCTGGTCCCGGCGGAGGTTCGTGTCCTCCCTCGGGCATGGGTGTGTGTGTTTGTCCATAGGACAATTTAGGTTTAGTAGTGTGTAAGCTTAGCGACTGATGACCTTAGCAGTTAAGTCCCATAAAATTTCACACACATTTGAACAACAAAAAAATCTTTTAGGGACGAACGAACTGTAGAATGTACTCTCCTCCCGTATCACTTCAGCTGTCCACAAACTCTTTCTCAACATTCCGAATCGAAAGTGGTTTTGATAATTGAATACCGCCCAGGTGGTCGATATGTTGTCATTTGGGCAACTATTGACAGAATACTGAACAATTTTTTTCTAAAGAAATACGATCATTGCCGTTTGGGCGATATTTTTGTTGGTCAACTCGATTTTTTGGCGACGCAGACAAATCGAAATGTATTTTTATGCACTGATTTTAATTTAATATAATTTGTAATGATATTTATCGCTCCACTGCCTTGGGAAATACTGAAATATTGCAACAACAATGAGCTTCCAATTAATGAATATTAAACTGCTATAGATATAATCATCTTGTGAATTTGCAGTTCTTCTTAATTCCGTGCTTGCCTATAAAATTTGAGAGGAATTCCGCTTAATCGAAGACGCCTTTGTAATTTTACTATAAAGGTGTGTTGCATGAGGCGGAATTCATCTCCAGTCTGCTATGGATACGTAATTAGGTGATTATAGTAGGGTGAACACATTTTTAACTTACCATAACGCTAGCGGAAGAAACAAAATCGATTTCCACCTTTTTTCTTATTAAAAACGTAATACTACACCATATAGCACAAAAAAACAATAGACAGTAACACAGCTGCAAGTAAGAACTAAACCGATTAACAAAACAACAATTGAGCAGCTGGCCACTGTGTAGAGCGGTTCTAGGCGCTTCAGTCCGGAACCACGTGGCTGCTACGGTCGCAGATTCGAATCCTGCCTCGAGAATGGATGTGTGTGATGTCCTTAGGTTAGTTAGGTTTACGTAGTTCTAAGTCTTGGGGACTGATGACCTCAGAAGTTAAATCCCATATTGCTTAGAGCCATTAGAACAACTGAGCTCAAACAAGACGAACAACTGATCTTGTCTAATACAGGGATAGGTGATAGCCGATAGCACTGCCAATGTACAGATAGTTTAAATCTATTGTGTGTCTTGATTGGCAACTCCATGGCGTGTTGTGTGCACCACGACCAAATAGTGGATAGAATTGGAAGGAAAATGAGCATTGGCCGTATTTTGTTGTTTTATTGTCAACAAATTCGATTTTCGGTCACTTAGTGACCATCCTCAGTGCTGTAGTATACAATTAAAATTGGTAGGCACTGGTATCAAGCTATAACCACAAGCTTAGAGCGAGTTTATGTGATCGCTCTAAGCTTGTGGTTATAGCTTGATACCAGTGCCTACCAATTTTAATTGTATATTAGAGCACTGAGGATGGTCACTAAGTGACCGAAAATCGATTTTGCTGACAATAAAAAAACAAAATACGGCCAATGCTCCTTCCAATTCTATTGTTGGTCTTACTGACTATCGTTAGTGCATATCCCTTTTTGGCCGTATGACTGAAAACAAACATATTTTCAGTTTTACTACACAGCAACTAGGTGGTGTGTAGTTTCATTTTCTGTTTACGTGGGGGTCTGGACCCCCTGGACCCCCCTTTTGGCCACAGCCTTATGGCACGTGTTTGTAAACAGGATCCATTAGACTGTATTGTAGTGAAGGCAACGCTTCACATCAACTGGAAGTGCCACGACGGGTTAGGCAGCTGCACATTGAAGCACCGATAAACGTATATTTAACCGTATTGCAGACGGCGGCGGTGCCGCCGCCGCCGCTGCACAGTGTGTTCAAGTTCAAAAATGGTTCAAATGGCTCTGAGCACTATGGGACTTAACTACTGAGGTCATCAGTCCCCTTGAACTTAGAACTACTTAAACCTAACTAACCTAAGGACATCACACACATCCATGCCCGAGGCAGGATTCGAACCTGCGACCGTAGCGGTCACGCGGTTCCAAACTGACGCGCCTAGAACCGCACGGCCACACCGGCCGGCTGTGTTAGAGTGCCACAGCGTTTGTGGGCAGTTCCACGATGAATCATGTTTATAAACAGGCCCCTTTCAACTGTCTTGCAGGCGGTGAAGGCGTCGCTGCACATCGAGTGCAGGTGCTACGGTGTTTCTGGCAGCTGCACGGTGAAGCATCCCTTTAAGCAAGCCCCGTTTGACTGAGTTGCAGGCGGTGAAGGCGATGCTGCGCATCGAGTGCAGGTGCCACGGTGTTTCTGGCAGCTGCACGATGAAGTATCCCTTTAAACAATCCCCATTTGACTGTGTTGCAGGCGGTGAAGGCGACGCTGCACATCGAGTGTAGGTGCTACAGTATTTCTGGCAGCTGCACGATGAAGCATCCCTTTACACAAGGCCCGTTTCACTGTGTTGCAGGCGGTGAAGGCGACGCTGCGCACCGAGTGCAAGTGCCACGGCGTGTCCGGCAGCTGCACGATGAAGACCTGCTGGCGGACGCTGGCGCCGTTCCGCGCGGTGGGCGACGCGCTGATGCGGCAGTACGCGCGCGCGCGGCCCGTCACGCTGGTGGGCCGCCGCCTGGTGCTGCGCGCCTCCGCCAGGGGCCACGGGCACCGGCCGCGAGAGCCGCGCCGCCAGGACCTCGTCTACCTGGACGAGTCGCCCAACTACTGCGAGCGCGACCTCGCCAAGGGCTCGCTCGGCACGCACGGGCGGCGCTGCAACCGCACCGCCAAGGGTCAGTACGCCCATCTGCCATCGTCTCACCCTCTCTATTTTCTTTTTGAGCACATGGGCTATTTTCTTTCCGATTTTCCGTTCAGCTGCGTATTTGCGTCGCTTTCGAAGCCTTTCACAGCTTCACTTTCAGGCGCTTGCACACAGTAGTCGAAATTAAATACACACAGAAGTGTGTCTCGATGCTGTGCCACATCGTCTAATTTGGTAACTATTCACTACACTGAGCAGGTGTATGGGATATTGAACTGCAGTCCTCCTGAATATGAGTCTAATGTATTTCCATTGTGCCACGTCGCTTTCTAGTATCGGATGTAGTGGCAGCTAGAAATTTCCATTGGATGTGGCAACTACTACACTACTAGCCATTAAAATTGCTACACCACGAAAATGACGTGCTACAGACGCGAAATTTAATCGACAGGAAGAAGATGCTGTGATATGCAAATGATTAGCTTTTCAGAGCATTCACACAAGGTTGGCGCCGGTGGCTACACCTACAACGAGTTTCCAACCGATTTTTCATACACAAACAGCAGTTGACCGGCGTTGCCTGGTGAAACGTTGTTGTGATGCCTCATGTAAGGAAGAGGAATGCGTACCATCACGTTTCCGACTTTGATAAAGGTCCGGTTGTAGCCTATCGCGATTGCGGTTTATCGTATCGCGACATTGCTGCTCACGTTGGTCGAGATCCAGTGACTGTTAGCAGAATATAGAATTGGTGGGTTCAGGAGGGTAATACGGAAAGCTGTGCTGGATCCCAACGGCCTCGTATCACTAGCAATCGAGATGACAGGCATCTTATCCGCATGGCTGTAACGGATCGTGCAGCCACGTCACGATCTATGAGTCAACAGATGGAGACGTTTGCAAGACAACAACCATCTGCACCAACAGTTCGACGTTTGCAGCAGCATGGACTATCAGCTCGGAGACCATGGCTGCGGTTCCCCTTGACGCTGCATCACAGACAGGAGCGCCTGCGATGGTGTACTCCACGACGAACCTGGGTGCACGAAGGCAAAACGTTATTTTTTCGGACGAATCCAGATTCTGTTTACAGCATCTTGATGGTCGCATCCGTGTTTGGCGACATCGCGGTGAACGCACAATGGAAGTGTGTATTCGTCATCGCTATATTGGCGTATCACCCGACGTCATAGTATGGGGTGCCATTGCTTTCACGTCTCGGTCACCACGTGTTCGCATTGACGGCACTTTGAACAGTGGACGTTACATTTCAGATGTGTTACCACCTGTGGCTCTACCTTTCATTCGATCCTTGCGAAACTCTACATTTCAGCAGGATAATGCACGACCGCGTGTTGCAGGGCCTGTACGGGCCTTTCTGGATAGAGAAAATGTTCGACTGCTGCCCTGGCAAGCATATTCTCCAGATCGCTCACCAACTGAAAACGTCTGGTCAACGTTGGCCGAGCAACTGGCTCGTCACAATACGCCAGTCTCTACTATTGGTGAACTGTGGTATCGTTTTGAAGCTGCATGGGCAGCTTCGCCTATACACGCCACCCAAGCTCTGTTGGACTCAATGCCCAGGCGTATCGAGGCCGTTATTACGGCCAGAGGTGGTTGTTCTGGGTACAAATTTCTCAGGATCTATGCACCCAAATTCCTTGATAATGTAATCACATGTCAATTCCAGTATGATATATTTGTTCAATGAATACCCGTTTATCATCTGCATTTCTTCTTGGTGTAGCAATTTTAATGGCCAGTAGTGTATTTGGAGATGACAAACCAGTATGTATTTATGTACGACCACAGGCAGGGATTTCAAGATCTGGAGCAGATTCTGGGACATTAGTTATGGGATACATAAAGTCAGGCGAAAGCTTTATAGGCGTTTGAGGCTTGGAACTATGTAGGAGAAGATAGCCAGGTGCAAAATGCCGAGTGAAGGGCTCTTCACTCAACGATTTGTAGGGAGTGATATGACTTGGAAGGTGCAGAAATCCATGATACATTTGCAAGCTGAGGATCTTGTATCAAGGGAAACTGGTTGTGTGATTTAGTCCACACCGCCAGCTAGTTAATTTCATAAACAACCTACATATTGTTCAGACATATAGTTATGTCTCTATATATATAGTAAAACTAATATATGTGGCCGACCGCGGTGGCCACTCGGTTCTAGGCGCTGCAGTCCGGAACCGCGCGACTGCTACGGTCGCAGGTTCGAATCCTGCCTCGGGCATGGATGTGTGTGATGTCCTTAGGTTAGTTAGGTTTAAGTAGTTCTAAGTTCTAGGGGACTGATGACCTCAGATGTTAAGTCCCATAGTGCTCAGAGTCATTTGAACCATTTAATATATGTGTGTAAACAACATGTGGGTTGAAATTTCGTGGCAGATCAAAGCCGCGTGCCGGACCGAGACACGAATTTAGGACCTTTGCCTTTCGAGGGCAAGTTCTTTGCTGGTTGAGCTACCCAAGCACGACTCACGACCCAGCCTCACAGCTTTAATTCTGCCAGTACCTCGTCTCCTACCTTCCAAACTCCACAGAAACTCCCCTGCGGAACTTGGAGAACTAGCGCTCCTGGAAGAAAGGATTTTTGGAGACATGGCATAGCCTTTCGCGTGCGAGTGGTCTACCGACTGAGCTACCCAGTCTGCCACGAAGTTTCGAATCACCGCACACTCCGCTGCAGAGTGAAAATTTCATCCCACAGGCTGTGACTAAGCCACGTCTCCGCAGTATCCTTTCTTCCAGGAGAGCTCGTTCTGCAAGTTTCATAGGACAACTTCTGTGAAGCTTGGAAGGTAGGAGATGAGGTACAGGTGAAAATAAAGAGGTGAGGACGGATCGTGAGCGGTGCTTGGGTAGCTCAGTCAGTCGCCGGTACGGTAGCTCAGCGTGTTCGGTCAGAGGGTTAGCCGCCCTCTATAATAAAAACTGAGTTAATTGAACGACGATGAACGTGAATAAGTGTCATGGGACGTCCTCCCCGAACAAATAGAACAACAATCACGAACAAAATGATATCAAGGAAAAAAAGGAAAAAATGGCGGTAGAGCACTTGCCCACGAAAGACAAAAGTTCCGAGTTCGAGTCTCTACACAAGCTTTTGCCACTGTGTTTGTTGTTCATAATAGTTAAGTATGGAATGTGTTGTTTGAACAGCTGTTTCATTCTTTTCATCCGACGTAGAATTAGGTGACTATCCGCCTTGGCGTGTGTTTGTAGACTGGTTTCTACTCAGTTCTCTTGGGAAGACTACTACAGTTGTTATAACTTACATTTATAGGCGGACGAAAATCCTTATAAAACAGTTATGTGAGGTCATCAGAACCAATTTGCAGTAAACGTAGTCTAGTGTTGTGGGTGACTACTTGCTAGGGCACCATATGTTGCCTCATTACTCAAGTTGCCAATTTACAGATTGTTCTTGCAAGAGCACCTGCTGATTTTATTATAGGAAGTAACCTCCACGAATCAGAGGGACGATATGGTTCGAACGTGGTGGGGCCCCGGCGCACTTTCAGAACCAGTGCGAGCAGCAGTACTTCTTACTTTCGACAAACGGTGTATCGACCGCAGAGGACACTTACGACTACATTGGCCTGCAAGATCGTGAGCCCTCAGCTCATTCTACTTTCCCTGGGGCTAACTGCAAACCAAAGTGTTTCTGCCTCTGTAGAATCAGAGGAGGAGTTAGTTACAACAATCCTTGCAGCAGCCACACATTTTCGAACATGGGACGTACTCCTATGACGATATATCTCTGAACTTATGTTAATGATGCCTATTTTGAACATTTGTTGATCACAAAAAGAAATGACTGGAACATATTGCTTATTTTCAGTCGCAGCCAGTGACCTCCAGGACACTCCATACTTACTCAATACCCATCTCTGACATCTGATTGCTTAACGAAGTACAGTCTCCATTATCACATCTGTCAGTTAGGGCATTAACTTTTGGAACACCGTGTACATATCAGTCAATAAAAGTAAAAACGCGACAAACAAACCAAGAACTTGTGGAAAGAGATTCAGTGTTGGTTGCAATAAAAACTGTGACAAAGCAGTGCGTCAACTGCCAACTCGGATGAAAGCTTTATAAAACAAGAAGTGATAGCTTAGGGGTGCCGCTAGTGTTCATGTAAATATAAAATGTCGGAGAGACTTTAAAATTGTAAATACTGTACGTTGAATTACAAAGCATGGGACCAGTGGGTACAATTCGACAGGTAAAAAATTTGAATTTCAAATGGCAGTAACACACACATACGAATTTAATCTAATTGTAACAATAAATAATGGTTTATAAAAGTGTAATGATTTGTAGACTTTAGAGCCCAGTTTGCAGTTGACGTCCTCCATCAGCTTTCACTGCAACTGACACTGAAATTGGTTCACAAATTATAAATTTAATGTGCGGGTTTTTAACTTTTCTTGCCCGGTGTTGTCTACAGGTTGTAACAAAACGAAACTAGTCATTTTCTTCTGGATGGGGACCACAGTCTCGATAAATCTGAAGAAGGAGATTATTCCACCCAGCTGTATTTGGTCAGTTCCACGAAACAGTGTGTATAAGTGTGGTTTATACCCATGTATTACAACATAATGAACGCTGACGGCCATAGTGTGCACAAATACGCTTGGCACGCGATTTTATGGTGAGACGAGGATGATCTATCCACGCCTGTTGCTATAAATGAAAGTGAGAATGGGCCGTGTTCGAAGCCAGCAGTACAGAATAAAGTAATTTAAAACACAGCTTGGTGAAACAATGACCTTCTTCGGATACTGACAAACTTGGGGTATTATAGAGAGTGTCTTGAGGAAGAAATATGGATAGGAGCTCATTACGCAAGAAATATGAGTTTTTGTAGGTACAGTGATGATGTAACAGGCATGGATACATTCCACGCCAAGTAACGTGCGGTATACTGTCAGACCCATGGCATGAAGTTCCACACAGAGTCCATCAGAGTACACATTCATACTTGCTGTCAAAGGGGCCTAGCCGCAGACGGTGGCACCTACAACTTTGATGCTGGGGCAGTAAGGCTGTTGGGTCGTTATGTGCGCGACAGTTATGCGCCGCTCGAACTCACTCGGACAGTGTTGATCAAATGGTTCGCGCATGTGCAGAACGCGTGTAATTAGGGCCTTTTGGTGGGTATCCATACTACCGCTGCCTGTCCGCGAGCCAGCCAGTGGTTGACACTTTATGTCCCGTCTGATCCAGCATTGGAACAATCTGTCTTAGCGTCGTTGGTTAATGTTCCCACACATCAATTTTCATCTAATTTGTTCCTCAACACGCCCTCTAGAGCCACTCTAAATCTGTTGCCATCTTTCTGTTGATGATGATGATGATGATGATGATGAAGTACCATACTCATTGACAGAGCGTAGGGGAAAGATGCGGGAGACCAGCACCGCCGTACTAGGCAAGGTCCTAGTGGAGGTGGTTTGCCATTGCCTTCCTCCGACAGTAATGGGGATGAATGATGATGATGAAGACGACGCAACAACACACAGTCATCTCGAGGCAGGTGAAAATCCCTGACCCCGCCGGGAAGACAACAGACTGACCTGAAACTTAGGAAGTTTTGGAAAAAAAGCCACTAAGATCACACTGTACTCGCCATATTTTTTACGCCATTTGTCGCATATTCTCTATGTCACTTGTCAAAGCCAACGACTTATCGAACACTTCTCTGTGTATGCCCATACCTACATGTTGCGATAACAGTTTGTTGCAAAGTAACTTCAAAGTCTTAAACATTTGTAAGGAATGACTGAATGATACTGAGAATGAATTTATTGTTTAACAAGTAGTGGCGCACAATGGACACAAAATACAGATCAGCTGCATATAATGTCAAGTTCTGCTGAGAATGTAATCAACTGTTTTACATCTCTTCACAAAATAGAATTTTCTTTTATCAGAAACAAAAGAGTATAGAATTATTATCAACGGTTTCTGTTGATGATCAAGTCTACAATGGCATCATCTGGACTTGAACTTCTGAACATCACAGAGGAAGGAAGGAGATTTTCTGCTTATGGCGAAATAAGGTAGTGGGTGGAAACCATACTTAATGATCAGACTTCCAGACGCAGTTTACTTGCAAATGCGAAAAGCATTAAATAACTACACAGTTAGAGCTGCAAAATTTAAATTAATGTGCAACCTAAATGGAAGAAAATAAGCACACTTTCACTGAGACATTGTTTAGCATGAGAGTAATAGCAACAGTATGGGCATGTTCATAAAGTAACACTGTCAAAGAGATGAGTGATTGAAAGTACATCACAATTAGAGAATAAAGTTAATCAATACAAGGTACTGCACCACACTCATGAGAAGTTGGCAGTCTTCATTACTCTCTTATCTTAATTTTTTGTCATAGCAAGTATATAACACTTCACATTCTCATACTAATTTTGGTCATAGTTACAGGATCTGTTCATGGCAGATTGGCAAACATACCAGTCTTCTGTATAAATAAAATGTAACCGTTTGTTCAAAATCTTGTAGACTATATACCTTTTAGTATTGAAACGTTGTTAGCAAACAGGAAGTCGTATTTATAGCTTATTGGTCTATGATTGGAATATTGCTACAGAATGTGAATTTGCAATAGCAATAAACAAGGCTCGGGGTCAGAGAAAGAGGGTGGGGGGGGGGGGGGGGAGAGGAGATGGACAGAGGGGTGGGTGGAAATGGAAGTAGAAAACGGGAAGGATGAGACGGACAGAGACAGGGGGGCAAGAAGAGCTGGAGAGAGAGAGGGGGGGGGGGATAGAAGATGGACAGAGAAAGGGGGAAGGTGATAGTCTGAGAGAGGAGGAGATTAGGACATATATCCAATTCTCATACATATTAGAAACGTATGCTTCCTCTTTTCTTTCGTTTCCATTTAAGCAGACTGAGTCACGGCAAAGGGCGTGGCCGGGTACAGCTAGTAACGAAATAAATAGAAAATACAGTATGCAATCTAGGCACTTGTTGTTGCACTCTTCAGTCTTGAAGAGTGGTTTGATGCAAATCTCCACCCTAGTCCATCCTGTGCAAATCTCTGCATTTCTGAGTCAATAATGTTACCTACATCCATTTGAATCTGTTTGCTGTAGGAAAAGCCTTGGTTCTCATCTACAAGTTTTACCTTCCTTGATCCCTCACGATGTGCTCTATCAACAGAATCCTTCTTTTAGTTATATTGTGCCATAAATTTCTGCTGCCTGATTCATTTCAGTACCTCCTCGTTAGATATGCGATCTATCCATACAATCTTTTTGTCTGAACTGTTTGTCGTCCACATTTCACTTCCAAACATGGCTATACTTCAAACAAATTCCTGCAGAAAATAATTTCCTAACATTTCATCATATATACAATGTTACCAAATTTCTCTTTTGCAGAAATATTTCCCCTGATATTCCTGGTCTATATTGTATTCTTCTACCTTCTTCACTTCGCTGCTCAAATAGAAAAACTAATCTACAACTTTCACTGCCTAATTTCCTAATTTAATTCCCTCAGCGGCACCTGATTTTATCTCACTGCCTTCAATTACCATAACTTTCGTTGATGTTCGTCTCATTAGCTACACTATATACACCGTCAAACTGATCTTTCAAGAGCTTTTCTGTCTCTGATAGAATTACATTTTCATCAGCAAACCTAAAATTTTTTATTTCTTCTCCATGACCTGCTCAATTTGCAGAATGAGTAGCTTCGGAGGATATGAAGCAATCCTGCCTCAGTCGTTTCTCAACTACTAGCAGCCTTTTACCCCCTTTATTAGTTACTTAGTTACATGTCCCACATACCATTTGAAAGATTTTTTTATCAAAATTTTGTGGAACGATTCCGTTTACAAAAAATGTATGAACGATTAATTTCAGTGGACGGATGCACGATGGCCATTTGCAGGTTCCTAAATCGCACACTAGCCTAAATTTAAAATTAATTAATATTATTTTTCGTTCTACTCGTGCAAGACAGAAAAATAACATTTTTTCAGGCTACCACTTTTTAAATAAACGATCATCTATGGATTACAAGGAATTCTCCACAAGAATTGATATTATGTTATGTTTAAGGCTTGCTTTACTACCTTTTAGACTTTTGTATTATGAAATAAATGATCAAAAATTTTTGTTGATGAGTACTGAACTCGTTTCTGAGCCCCTGATAGTTTTAATAAATAATAACAATAAAGATAATTTTTTCTTTCTGGTGTTATATGTATGGACATCGCTTTTCTTCTCAAATTGTGACTATTATTTATGATTGATTTCATTATCTTATAACTGGTCAACTGGTTTCTGTAAAAGTTGTAAATAACTTAGCGATCCCTGTATTTTATCCCTGCCACCTCTATAATTGCTTGAAATACCTGTTTTAATTTATGAAATGATCATGCCAAGGACAGGAAGGCCATTTTGTTACTCCTTATAGCGTTTAACATAATGAAGCGATGTGTAATGATGAGAGTGATGTTTGCTCTGTTCACAGGTACGGGAAGCTGTGACATCCTATGCTGCGGTCGCGGCTACAACACGCACCAGTATACGCGCACGTGGCAGTGCCGTTGCAAGTTTCACTGGTGCTGCCACGTCACGTGCGACACGTGTAGCGAGCGCACCGAAGAGTACACTTGCAAATAGGCACCTGTTGCCGCGTGGATACCTGAGCTGTGTGACACGTGGGACTGACGATGTCGCTCCCTGTTCTAATGGGACAGGATGACACGTGTGTTTCCTGACCCCTGTACACGCAATGGCGCACTTACGAGTCGGTGCTTCTGAAGACACGTGTGACGTTCCGTTAGCGCTCTGACGTCACGTTCTCCAACGCCATGGTGTTGGAGGTGTCCTCGCTGCGGCGTACGTCCACAACAGCGCATTATAACACGCGGCCTGAACTCAGTACTTCCTATTAGTGCCGCCAAGTCACGTGGAGCAGTTGCTAGCATCAATACTCACGTGAACTCTCACCTGTGATTAGCTGTGTCGTCAGCTACGCGTGTGCCACTCTTGCAGTGAACTTTGTGGGTGCTGTTGGATCACACATAAACAAGGCTGCTTCGCAAGGACTGGACTGCTTGAGTCTTTTGTGTTGTAACTGGAGTCTGACCGCTGAACTATTTCTGCAATCGGCATTGTACAAATCGCGAAGGTCGAAAAAAAAAGACTTGAATTACTTCAGTATACATTCCGCAGAACTTTAATAATTTAATGAGTGTATGTATGGACACGCTCTGTGGTGGAACGAAGTGACAAAGCCGACTATGCAATTAACTTCGTCTACATGACGCTTATTTAACCATTTCCAGCTGTGAGTTTAGTGAGGTTGAAAACATTTAATGCATACACAGTGACAAATTCCTGCATAACAGAAGTTACCCGTACACAACACGTAACTCCAAGTGATATGCAAGACGTCAGCACTGTAACGATTTAATACATTGCAATATTTAACTACAATTAATGTTCTCTGACATACATATCAACTACTATCTTGTGGAAATAAAATGAATGTTCCTCTGTGTGTAATACGAAAAATCTCTGCAATTTATTTATCTCCCACTTACCGCATACATCCTGTGTCCTTTCCTTAATTTTCCTTTACCTTTAATTCTAGTTACTAGAATAGAACATATAACTCTTCACAACTCATTTTACATTATGGCAGCATATAAATACACACACAGAAACCACTGATTTTGGTGAACACTGCTAAGTGTGTTGTAAATTGTGCCATGAAGCATTACATGAAGACAAGAACCCGTGGAGAATCGTGGCTCTGGCTGCATGGATGGAATAGAGTAGTAATTAGCAGCAAAAAAATAATGCAGATGTACGCCAGACAACTTTGCTCTGGTACTGCTAAATGACACTCCCTAAGCAGCATTGCGTTATTTCAGCTTTAGAGGCCTTTGGTTCATTCTGGCTGTTCCTAGGAGCCAACGTAGTCTTTCAAAACAGTCGGTCGGTACTCTTGTTTGGGAGTACCTCTATGTTTATTCTGTAGCTGTAGGATACGAAGGTAGACCTATATTTTATGACTGCTGAGGAGACGGTAAAATAACTGCAACGATGAAAAACGTGTTTATAGCGAGTGCTAGGTTTTATAGTTAGGAGGACGTTGATTGAGTAGAGAGCAGAAACCATTTAAAAATTTCGCATCATTCAGCGAGAATTACACAGATGCACATTGGGAATTTTTAGGAGAGGCAGAAGAACTTACAAATGGATCAGGGACAATATGAAGTGGACGATGTAATTACGTCTGAATTGAAAATGAAATGCAGGTGGATGAAACATGCAGCAAGTTGAATGGATAGTAAATACACCAAGGAAGTTTTCGTTGAATACCAAAACAGATAGCACAACACAATGGAGCATTTTGGGATGATATTTGGAAACACGAAGGATATAACACAACGTGATAGCCGAACTAAATATAAGTGATACAAATGACCATGGAATCAAGTGATGACCTAATTTCGTTATTTTACGTTGAATCTAGTTAAGTGCGTTAATTAATGGTGGTCATATCACTTGTGGGTTTCGAACTCGAAAAGAATGAGGTTAAACTGTGTAGCTCAAAAGCAACGATGCTGTACATATATTCTTCCTGCAACTTTACACTAACTTGCAAGAGCCAGGAGGGAAAAAAATCAAATAAACATCATTCCCTGACAGTAACAAAGTTGCCAACATTGTTGAATAACAAATAATCACGCACCCAAAATACACTCACTTACTCGAATTAGTGTACTGAGCCCAACACATGCAAGTCGCGTAATGTTATAAACAAACAAGCCGAAAATACGTGTACACAAGTTGTGAAATGCTGATACAGCGCGGGCTACGGTTCTGCATCAGTCAGACCAAAACACATTCAAGATAGGTTCGCGAGCACGTCGTATAATGACGGTTTGAAGATTTGTTCACTACACAAAGCTATTTATTTATTATGTGAGAAATCAGAATCTTTGGAACATGGGCAGTGTACTGAATGAATTGGACCATGTTTGTGACTACGACTTTGAAAATAAATAGGCAAGTTGTAGGATAGGATGTGGAGCAAACATTACATTTATATGATGGTACTGTTGCAGTGACAATGTAGTTGTTGATCGACAATTTACAAAATTACAACTGGAATAACATTATATTCTAAAGACAGAACAATACACAACTTCCACAGTTGAGAGCCTGATCTTACTTAGCAGACAGTTTCAATAGTCTCCGCTTTCACTGCACCTCACCTTGTTACAGGATTGGCAGATAGTGTGATAGTATGACGACGACTACGCCTGATGCTGATATTTGACGATTCTACCTTGAATGTAATATTTACAGATTCGTTATATATCTGTTGCAGATAATGATAAAACTGCTGAACTGTCACAGCTGTTGTCGTGAGCTTGATGTGACATTTTAGTTCCAGAGTGAACTCAGTTTGAAATACGCAGCATTGACGTATTTACGAAGTATATTTATTTGTATAATATATTATTCCGTGGCATCTGCGAGAAAGTTTCAGTTCAGTGATTGATACGACAATGTAAAAGGCTTAGTCACATCAAAGAACGTTCCTCAAAAAGTTCAAACCTGATAACGTATACACCCGTTCTTACACCAGTGACTCACCGATTTGCTTCCACTGCACACACAAAAACATTCTTAGTTAATCCATAACTAAAAGCGCTAAACGCGTTGCAGTTCCCTCGTTATTAATCACCGTCTTTTAAAAAAATGGATCAAATGGCTCTGAGCACTATGGGACTTAACTGCTGAGGTCATCAGTCCCCTAGAACTTAGAACTACCTAAACTTAACTAAACTAAGGACGTCACACACATCCATGCCCGAGGCAGGATTCGAACCTGCGACCGTAGCGGTCGCGCGGTTCCAGACTGTAGCACCTAGAACCGCTCGGCCACCACGGTCGGCTCACTGTCTTCTTGCAGCTCATATTGGTAAGATGCCATATTACGTCTCCAGCCTTGTCGTCAAATATGGGGCGTCTAGAAATCTTTCGTACTCGGTTCGCTAGACAATCAAATCAAACAAGTCAGATTAATGAGTTTTATTACGAAAAGAAAAGAGACAATATTTAACTTTGACGATTACACAGAAGTGTCGCGAGCAAAGGGGGACACACGAAATAAGTAATATTCTTCAGTACAAACAATCACAAGTCTGTGCTACATAGACAGTACAGGCGAAGTAACTATCGTTGACGGTCGCGGCGCATATGTCCTCTTCACATAGGGGCTGCTGTTGTAGCATTGTCGTCCTGGAGAGAATTCGGTTTTGCGTGCAATTGGCTGACGTTTTCTCACATCCATCTCTTCTCTATCGTTCCCGACTGGCGTTCCGGCGCTTGACTTTACGCAGTAACATTCCACGTTGATTTAAATGTCTTATCCGTGTCTTCACACACACGAAAAAGTCCAAAGCCATGAACCACGTCAACGATTGCGCCTCTCACTCGTCACCGCCCTACCTCTCGATTGTTCAGTCTCGATAGACGATAAAAGGCTCTCTTTTAGCAAAGGTACATACAGATATTTGAAAAATTTATATTGTTGTTGTGTTTGAATGTATTGATCTTTATTGCTAAACATAAAGAAAAAACACAATAGTAAAGGGAAGAATAATATTTAAATGGAGGGTCAGAAACAATGTGAAAAGTTTGGAAGAGTGCTCCAGAGAGGGTAGGTCCTGCTGAGAATTAATGTTTAAGAAAAAAAATTTGAAACGTTGCGGCATTTCAGAGTAATTTAGCATTGAAAATAGCCAGTCAGGGCGTTGCGCGCGCAGACTGAAGTGGCCACTCAGGTCCAATTAGTGTCAGTTGCTCTCAAAGTGTAGATGATAACGCACGAGATCGCTCAGCCTTTGGCTCGAGTCCGATCCATACTACCGTCCCATGTTCAACTTTTATATCACCGTCTTTTGTTCGGTTTTAGGATACCAAACGAAGAACACGTTTGGAGACACCTCTCGATTCTTGACGTGTTCCGGGGCTCTGGAATGGTTTACACAGACGGCTTAATGGCTGATGGTCACGTAGGCTTCACATATGTTCATGGAGGTCATATTGAGCAGCACTCCTTGCCAGTTGGCTGCAGTGTTTTCACTGCAGAGCTGGCGGCCATATCTCGTGCTCTTGAGTACATCCACTCATGCCCTGCGACTCATTTCTCCTGTGTACTGACTCATTGAGCAGCCTACAAGCTATCGACCAGTGTTACCCTCGCCACCCTCTGGTAGCGTCCATTCAGCAGTCCATCTATGCCCTGGAACAGTCCCGCCGCTCCGTGGTGTTTGTGTGGACCCCAGGACACGTCGGAATCCCCGGCAACGAACTTGCCGACAGGCTGGCCAAACAGGCGACGCAGCAACTGCTTCTGGAGGTAAGAATCTCCGAAGCTGACCTGAGTTCTGTCTTAAACCGCAGGATTTTCCGGCTTTGGGAGACGGAATGGCATAACAGCACGCACAACAAACTGCGTGTCATTAAGGAGACTATGAATGTGTTGAAGTCTTCCATGCAGGCCTCTCGCAGGGAATCAGTTGTCCTCTGCCGGCTCCGCATTGGCCATATGTGGCTAACGCATGGTTACCTACTCCGTCGCGAGGCCCCACCTCAGTGTCGCTGTGGCTCCCAAATGACAGTCGTCCACCTCTTGCTCGACTGCCCACTTTTAGCCGATCGGCGGCAGACTTTTAACTTTCCCAGCACCCTACCATCGGTGTTGGGCAACAATGCCTCCACAGCAGCTTTAGTTTTACGTTTTATCCGTGAGAGTGGGTTTTATATTTCTATGTAGGTTTTAGCGCATATCCTTTGTCCTTCTGTGTCCTCCACCCTAGTGATTTTAGGGTGGAGGTTTTAATGTGCTGCAGAGTGGCTGACTTTCCCTTTTTATTCTCGTGGTTGGCCAGCCACTGTAATCTGCTTTCATGTTTTACTCTCTTCTGTTTCTAGCGTCTCTCTGTTGTTTTCTTGTCCTCTTTTGTTCCTTTTAATATTCGTTGCCTTCCCTTCGTTCTTGTGGCTTTTCCTTTCTTTCCGTTTTGTGTTATTCTCACACTTGTGGCATTGTTTTATTAGGAACAAGGGAGCGATGCCCTCGTAGTTTGGTCCCTTCTCCCGCCTTTAAACCAACCAACCAACCTTTTCAAACTGTTTCTGACCATTCTGTATAGGGGTAGTACATGGAGTAAAATGAATGCAAATAGTTTAAAACTGTAATGTACATAATGGTTTAAAGATGCCTTTATGCTGCTGTGGATACTGAATGTCTGTGTTGTTGCTGCTGATGATGATGATAATTTGATTTGAGTCTCTCGTACAAACGATACAGGAAGCACTGCGAGTCCATGTACTGTGGTTGAGACTGTCTTCATGACTTGCACTCGCCCCACTCATTGCTGAACAAACTTCCTCTAGAGGTAAGAAATGGTGAGTGGTGGCGGTGTCGGCTCTCCGGACCTTCGACTTGAAACATCGCATGCTTGTTCAATCGGATTCAAATACGGCGAGTGAAGTGGTCGCTGTAAACTCCTTACTTCTGCATGTTGCAGACAGTCGTATCCTTGTCCAACTCTGTATAGCCGGGTTCTGTCATCCATCACGTGCGACACTTGTACGTATGCATCACAGAATAGACTCAGATATCGTTCTAGTATGCCATATCCTTTGACTGCGACAGTCAGAAGCATTGTACATTGGTTGTTTTATTTCATTTAGTTTTTAGCTACTGACATCGTTTCTTGCTTCCAGTTCTACAAATTTATCAATCAATCTAGTCGTGATTTTGAACGTTTCTATCGGGCAAAACGTAATAACTATCATTCTTCCAACTTCCTTGAGGTCCCCTATGTTTCCTATTTTCTGGGGACTCCACTTTCATTCTCTTACGTCTCCTGCTTCATTGAATTCTTTTGGGGTGCCTGTAGTCACACTATATATTTATTTCGATTTTATCTAAGACCTTCCCTTCCATATCCTTTGTTTCTCTGACCCTAGAAAGTTTCGCATATTCTGGCCTTGGGACAACTACATCTTCACCAAAACTCACTTCCAAAAGATAACAGTTCAAGTTATTCTTTGGACCTTTTGTTTACGTCTCATACTTCTACCCCGTTACTGTAAACACGTGAATCCACAATACTGAGTTTCACTTCGTATTCTCGTCCAATTTTCTTATTTCTGTCACCTTTAATTTCACCATATTTAATAACCATTATTCCCAGACGCTTGAAAACCTTACATATTTCATTTTCTCTAAATCTCCAGTTTTATTTTTATATTCAGTCTTATAAGTTATTAGTCAGGGGCCAATCATATTCTTCTATGAGTTTTTCTAACACGGATTCTACGTCACTACTATCTGATGCAATAACAGCTTAGAAATCTACAAATGAAATATACAGAACTACATTGCTACACTTTTAGCACTAGTTTTTCAGCGCTTGTTCTACTTAAATTTATGCCACCTCTGTACTTCTAGGAAGGACACGCAGTGGCAGGCTGGCTCCTATCACAATGCCTCCCCAAACGTAAACACTGGCGCCACATTGTAATTTCTGTCCGTAGTATTGGTAGGCCTGTAACATGACTCACAGGCCGGCCGGTGTGGCCGTGCGGTTAAAGGCGCTTCAGTCTGGAACCGCGTGACCGCAGCGGTCGCAGGTTCGAATCCTGCCTCGGGCATGGATGTGTGTGATGTCCTTAGGTTAGTTAGGTTTAATTAGTTCTAAGTTCTAGGCGACTGATGACCTCAGAAGTTAAGTCGCATAGTGCTCAGAGCCATTTGAACCATTTGAACCATGACTCACAGGAACTTCAGATAAACAGATGCCCAGAATAGCTCTCTGGGCTAAACTGCAAGTTGTTCATTAATGAGATAATTCCCACTTATTCCTGAATACAATTATGGTGTGCAGTATATCATATTTTCCTTTTGTGATGCTTTTGTTGAGGGGAATGTGTCTTTGGGCCGTTGAGCACAGGGAGAAATCTCTCCACGCTCTCAGAGAGATGTGTGACCCAGGAGGTAGCCGAGAGGTATCTAGTCAGGGCAAGTCCACTGCTGATTCGAAGGCAAAATGATGATCCTACTAGTGGGTTGCAACATGTGGTCAATGTGACGTTGACAGACCAGTAATGACTGGAGTCTTATGCACAGTCGTCGAACGAGATAAACGAAGTATCGATCAAACCGATGAAGGTGGCAAAGTGATTTTCTCAACTTTTATTCGGGAAGAGCGAGTTGCAAATCCGCATGAATCCACCTGTATTTATACTTCCTCTAGTTTACCTAAATCGTTTAAATGGGATAATTGCCTCTGAATCCACACGGCCCATTTCTCACCAGTTATTTTTAATTCAAACCTGTTCTCCATCGGTACTGACGTCGTCGGTGATGGAACGTTAAAACCTCTGACTACTTGTTCCTAAGGGCGACACTCACATCCCAGGAAAACAATGTCATCCTCCGTAGCGCAGCAGCAGCGTTACTGCCTACCACGTAAGGGGGCCCGGGTTCGATTCCCGGCAGGGGACTGGGTGTTGTGTGTCCTTCATCAACATTTTCATCATCATTGACACGCAAGTCGCCGAAGTGGTGTCAACTAAAAAGACTTGCATACGGCGGTCGAACCCCAAAGGGGTGCTGAATAGCAAAAGATGGTGCCAATGATTCGTCCACATGCAATGTCATTCAAATCTTCCTGTAAAATGGGACAGCAGCTTGCATAAATTGTTGAAGTAACATAACACTGATCTACATTTACATCTACATCTACATCTACATCCATACTCCGCAAGCCACCTGACGGTGTGTGGCGGAGGGTACCTTGAGTACCTCTATCGGTTCTCCCTTCTATTCCAGTCTCGTATTGTTCGTGGAATGAAGGATTGTCGGTATGCTTATGTGTGGGCTCTAATCTCTCTGATTTTATCCTCATGGTCTCTTCGCGAGATATACGTACGAGGGAGCAATATACTGCTTGACTCCTCGGTGAAGGTATGTTCTCGAAACTCCAACAAATATCCGTACCGAGCTACTGAGCGTCTCTCCTGCAGAGACTTCCACTGGGGTTTATCTATCATCTCCGTAACGCTTTCGCGATTACTAAATGATCCTGTAACGAAGCGCGCTGCTCTCCGTTGGATCTTCTCTATCTCTTCTGTCAACCCTATCTGGTACGGATACCACACTGCTGAGCAGTATACAAGCAGTGGGCGAACAAGCGTACTGTATCCTACTTCCTCTGTTTTCGGATTGCATTGCCTTAGGATTCTTCCAATGAATCTCAGTCTGGCACCTGTTTTACCGACGATCAACTTCATATGATCATTCCATTTTAAATCACTCCTAATGCCTACTCCCAGATAATTTATGGAATTAACTGCTTCCAGTTGTTGACCTGCTATTTTGTAGCTAAATGATAAGGGATCTATCTTTCTATGTATTCGCAGCACATTACACTTGTCTACATTGAGATTCAATTGTCATTCCCTGCACCATGCGTCAATTCGCTGCAGATCCTCCTGCATTTCAGTACAATTTACCATTGTTACAACCTCTCGATACAGCACAGCATCATCTGCAAAAAGTCTCAGTGAACTTCCGATGTCATCCACAAGGTCATTTATGTATATTGTGAATAGCAACGGTCCTATGACACTCCCCTGCGGCACACCTGAAATCACTCTTAGTTCGGAAGACTTCTCTCCATTGAGAATGACATGCTGCGTTCTGTTATCTAAGAAAACTTCAATTCAATCACACAATTGGTCTGATACTTCATATGCTCTTACTTTGTTCATTAAACGACTGTGGGGAA
Source organism: Schistocerca americana (assembly GCF_021461395.2). Taxonomy (NCBI): domain Eukaryota; kingdom Metazoa; phylum Arthropoda; class Insecta; order Orthoptera; family Acrididae; genus Schistocerca; species Schistocerca americana. The sequence goes on from NC_060123.1 coordinate 434,868,530, forward strand.
CTGTATAGAACGCCTTGCGGAAGTCAAGAAACACGGCATCTACCTGGGAACCCGTGTCTATGGCCCTCTGAGTCTCGTGGACGAATAGCGCGAGCTGCGTTTCACACGACCGTCTTTTTCGAAACCCATGCTGATTCCTACAGAGTAGATTTCTAGTCTCCAGAAAAGTCATTATACTCGAATATAATACGTGTTCTAAAATTCTACAACTGATCGACGTTAGAGATATCGGTCTATAGTTCTGCACATCTGTTCGACGTCCCTTCTTGAAAACGGGGATAACCTGTGCCCTTTTCCAATCCTTTGGAACGCTACGCTCTTCTAGAGACCTACGGTACACCGCTGCAAGAAGGGGGGCAAGTTCCTTCGCGTACTCTGTGTAAAATCGAACTGGTATCCCATCAGGTCCAGCGGCCTTTCCTCTTTTGAGCGATTTTAATTGTTTCTCTATCCCTCTGTCGTCTATTTCGATATCTACCATTTTGTCATCTGTGCGACAATCTAGAGGAGGAACTACAGTGCAGTCTTACTCTAGGAAACAGCTTTGGAAAAAGACATTTAGTATTTCGGCCTTTAGTCTGTCATCCTCTGTTTCAGTACCATTTTGGTCACAGAGTGTCTGGACATTTTGTTTTGATCCACCTACCGCTTTGACATAAGACCAAAATTTCTTAGGATTTTCTGTCAAGTCAGTACGCAGAACTTTACTTTCGAATTCATTGAACGCCTCTCGCATAGCCCTCCTCTCACTACATTTCACTTCGCGTAATTTTTGTTTGTCTGCAAGGCTTTGGCTATGTTTATGTTTGCTGTGAAGTTCCCTTTGCTTCCGCAGCAGTTTTCTAACTCGGTTCTTGTACCACGGTGGCTCTTTTCCATCTCTTACGATCGTGCTTGGCACATAGTCATCTAACGCATATTGTACGATGGTTTTGAACTTTATCCACTGATCCTCAACACTATCTGTGCTTGAGACAAAACTTTTGTGTTGAGCCGTCAGGTACACTGTAATCTGATTTTTGTCACTTTTGCTAAACAGAAAAATCTTCCTGCCTTTTTTAATATTTCTATTTACGGCTGAAATCATCGATGCAGTAACCGGTTTATGTTCTGCGTTAACTGTTTCAAATAGTTCGGGTCTTTTTGTCACCAGAAGGTCTAATATGTTATCGCCACGAGTCGGTTCTCTGTTTAACTGCTCAAGGTAGTTTTCAGATAAAGCACTTAAAAAAATTTCACTGGATTCTTTGTCTCTGCCACCCGTTATGAACGTTTGAGTCAAGCCAGAGCCAAGACAGTATGACCACTGCCCAACGCCAGGCTGTACGCGACCTGGTGGCGCTGAGGACACGTGAAGTGGAAAGAGAAGTATATGAGCAGAGCAGAGACAAATGAGGACTAATTCTAGCGACGATAAGTGGCGCAAATGCAGAAATCCGACGACTTAAGCGGCTTCGACAAAAACTATATTTGACATCTGGTTTCGCAAGACAGAGCGGATCAGGTTATGGAAAGGGGCCAAGGTCAATTACTGTTAGTTACACAAGTTATTCCTCGAACCAATGCACAGTTTTCTCTCTAAAACAACAAAGATCAATTCACGGCTAAGGGCCCAAGTAACTTCTCCAGAATAATTGTTTTGGTTACATTTGCTGTTATGCCACATGTGGATTGGAAGAATCTCCAGAATAAGTTTAAATAATTGCTTTTAAAACACCAGGATTTAAAGTAAGGGCTGAAGGCCTTACTTAAGCAAAATTACAATATCTTCTCGGCTAAAGGCCGAAATAATATTTCGGGTCACCTAAGGAAATTCTTTAGAAGCCAAGCATATACAAAGTCCGGCTAAAGGCCGTATTAAGGAAAATTCAAGTTAATTCTTCGGCTGAAGGCCCAATAACAAATTTTTCTTTACATTTTTCTTTACATAAACACCTTTTTCCAAAGCTGTTTCACAGAGGAAGACCGCATTGCAATTCCTTCTCTAAATCCTCGCACAAACGAAAAAATGGCTGACATCGAAATAAGTGTCCAAGGAATAGAAAAGCAACTGGAATCACTCAATAGAGGAAAGTCCACTGGACCTGACGGGATACCAATTCGATTCTACACAGAGTACGCGAAAGAACTTGCCCCCCTTCTATCAGCCGTGTACCGCAAGTCTCTAGAGGAACGGAAGGTTCCAAATGATTGGAAAAGAGCACAGGTAGTCCCAGTCTTCAAGAAGGGTCGTCGAGCAGTTGCGCAAAACTATATACCTATATCTCTGACGTCGATCTGTTGTAGAATTTTAGACCATGTTTTTTGCTCGAGTATCATGTCGTTTTTAGAAACCCAGAATCTATTATGTAGGAATCAACATTGATTCCGGAAACAGCGATCGTGTGAGACCTAACTCGCTTTATTTGTTCATGAGACCCAGAAAATATTAGATACAGGCTCCCAGGTAGATGCTATTTTTCTTGACTTCCGGAAGGAGTTCGATATAGTTCCGCACTGTCGCCTGATAAACAAAGTAAGAGCCTACGGAATATCAGACCAGCTGTGTGGCTGGATTGAAGAGTTTTTAGCAAACAGAACACAGCATGTTGTTATCAATGGAGAGACGTCTACAGACGTTAAAGTAACCTCTGGCGTGCCACAGGGGAGTGTTATGGGACCATTGCTTTTCACAATATATATAAATGACCTAGTAGATAGTGTCGGAAGTTCCATGCGGCTTTTCGCGGATGATGCTGTAGTATACAGAGAAGTTGCAGCATTAGAAAATTGTAGCGAAATGCAGGAAGATCTGCAGCGGATAGGCACTTGGTGCAGGGAGTGGCAACTGTCCCTTAACATAGACAAATGTAATGTATTGCGAATACATAGAAAGAAGGATCCTTTATTGTATGATTATATGATAGCGGAACAAACACTGGTAGCAGTTACTTCTGTAAAATATCTGGGAGTATGCGTGCGGAACGATTTGAAGTGGAATGATCATATAAAATTAATTGTTGGTAAGGTGGGTACCAGGTTGAGATTCATTGGGAGAGTGCTTAGAAAATGTAGTCCATCAACAAAGGAGGTGGCTTACAAAACACTCGTTCGACCGATACTTGAGTATTGCTCATCAGTGTGGGATCCGTACCAGATCGGTTTGACGGAGGAGATAGAGAAGATCCAAAGAAGAGCGGCGCGTTTCGTCACAGGGTTATTTGGTAACCGTGATAGCGTTACGGAGATCTTTAATAAACTCAAGTGGCAGACTCTGCAAGAGAGGCGCTCTGCATCGCGGTGTAGATTGCTCGCCAGGTTTCGAGAGGGTGCGTTTCTGGATGAGGTATCGAATATATTGCTTCCCCCTACTTACACCTCCCGAGGAGATCACGAATGTAAAATTAGAGAGATTAGAGCGCGCACGGAGGCTTTCAGACAGTCGTTCTTCCCGCGAACCATACGCGACTGGAACAGGAAAGGGAGGTAATGACAGTGGCACGTAAAATGCCCTCCGCCGCACACCTTTGGGTGGCTTGCGGAGTATAAATGTAGATGTAGAATAAAAGAGAGGCTTTAAAGATAAGCTTTTACACAGTACAACAGAAAAACATCTTAAGAAAACTTGAAGTATCTTGTCGGCTGAAGGCCCAAAAATTACTCAAGAATAATTAAAGACAACCTTAAGACAAACATTTACAGAATACGGCTGAAGGCCATTTAAAGAATCCAAGATAATTAAAGAGAAACCTTACAGACAAGGATTTACATATTAAATCCACAGAACCTGAAGCAAACGCGGGTGAGGGCCTAATCTTAAAGTTGTTATGAAGTTCCGCTGAAGGCCTTATACTGAACATAAAACAGACAATATTAATACACGGCTGAAGGCCTGGTACACTACCTGCAACCAAATTAAATGACTATCACAAACAACAAAGAGTGCTGCTCAGAAGTGTTTCAAGAGTCGGCCTGGGGAAGAAACTCTAACCACAGTTTAGGTGAGACAGACAGCCAAGCGTAACACTAAACAACCAGGTTGCAGAACGACCTACGGACGGCTGACGAACCAACCTACCGCCTAATCAATTCCCTTCCACCCGACCAACAGCACGACAACCAAAAGCGAAGACGCGGACTGCAGCAGGATTATGTCTTAATTGGCGTATAAAGACAGTCAAGAGACAATAAACACCCAAAGAAATAAAGAGAACGACACCAAGCTGTCGAACTATACGCTGTGCCAGACAGCATCAACACGGCGAGGAAAACACACTGCCGCAAAACTAAGTTAACGACCAGGCCAGGTAACCGGAACGCTAGCGGCCACGAGACAGAAGATACCGCTGGTGCATTTCACTAATAAATTATAATCATTTCAAAGGTTAAACACCATACAAGGAGACGGCTGCAAAATATTGCCTACTCCAACAGACCATCACGTTGCTGCTTGCGGGGAGAGCCCCAGGATGCAACAACCAGCAATTAACTAAGAGATGTCACAACGGTTGAGGTTTCATGACAGGTTCACTGATTACTCAACTCCAGAATGCAGGTGCAGTGGGCGACGAACTTAGCAGTTCTCGCGGCTAGTGCCACACAACTCCGACCGCGCGTGCACGCTGCCAGCGGCCCCGGCCTGATTACACGCCGCAGAGACTTTCTTCGCTGCTCCGCTGCCACCGACCAATTGCCTGCACACACCATGACACGGAAATATAACTGCCACACCAAAGTTACGGCAGTACTAGTATCGATAAACGCTGCTGCTGCCACTGACGGAGGCAAGTGAGCAACTCGTTCAGATAGTAACTCAGGGAGGAATAAGACGCCACCCGATGGTGACAAAGTGCCCAAATGGAAAAACGGCATTAGCGCGAGCCGACCACGGCTCAGTATTGTTGTGGCGCAGTGCCTGGGAGCGAGCGTCTCGAAAACGGCGAAGCAGGTCGCCTGTTCGCGTGCTACTGTCGTGTGCATCTGTGAAATGTGGTTGAAGAATGCTGAAACCATGAGTAGGTGACAAGAAGTTGGATGTTCATATCACATCACAGAACATAGGGACCAGAGGCTTGCCCATTCTCTGAAGCAGGTCAGGCGGCGATCTGTGGCAAATGTGACGACAGGGTACAGTGCTGGTGCAGGTATAAGTGTTTTGAAGCACACCGTTCGTCATACAGTGGTGCTCCACAGCAGAGGACCTCTGTGTGTTCCCATGTTGACCCAACAACATGGACAGTTATGATTACAGTGAGCACGACGTCATAGTCATTGGCCTCAGATTACTGGAATCGTGTCGCCTGGTAGGATGAATCCTGTTTATTGTTAAATCAGGTCGATGGTCGTGTCCAGACACGCCGTCAACCAGGTGAACGGCTGGTCGAAAAATGCAGCGCGCCACGGACGCAGACCGGTGGGAGCAGTGTTATGTTATGGAGGAAACTCACCTGGGCTTCCATGGGACGTATGGTACTAATCGAAGGCACCATGACAGCTGTGAGCTACGTGAACATTATTATGGACCACCTTTAACCTCTTATGCTTGATGTCTTCCGTAACAGCGGTGTCATCTTTCACCAGAGTAATTGTCCCTTTCACAAGGCCAGACTCGGGCTGCAATGGTTTGAGGAGCATGATAGTGAACTCACGTTGATGTCTTGGCCATCAAATTCGGCTTATCACAAAATGATGAAACCCAACTGGGACAATATCGAGCGCCAGCTCTCCGCCCACAAATCAATCCCCCGTAAATTACGGGAAGTAGGTGACCTGTGCGGAGGCATCTTACGACACAAACCTCTTGAAACTTATCTACTACTTTCGAATCCATGGCTCGCAGAATCACTGCTTAATTGCGTTCCAGAGGTGGACCAACACGCTTTTAAGGCCGGCCGGAGTGGCCGAGCGCTTCTAGGCGCTACAGTCTGGAACCACGCGACCGCTACGGTCGCAGGTTCGAATCCTGCCTCGGGCATGGATGTGTGTGATGTCCTTAGGTTAGTTAGGTTTAAGTAGTTCTAAGTTCTAGGGGACTGATGACCTCAGAAGTTAAGTCCCATAGTGCTCAGAGCCATTTGAACCATTTTTGAACGCTTTAAAGTAGGTGGTCATAACGTTTTGGCTCGTCAGTGTAGTAGTGACAGTCTGATCAATAACCTCAATAGTGTGTTAACACGCAAGTAATTACAAAACTCGTTCCGTGTCACGGCATATATGTAAATTGTAAATAACGGTAACGTTGTTCGGTTAGGTCCTGTGGTCCAACATTTTTCTACACGTATTTTTCATTGCTATGCAGACGTAACGAGGGAATGACAAATCTTCACCTCAAATGTCGGCAATTGCTATGGATGGGTAGCAGAATGATCTAACTTGACGGTTGATCACTTTTATCCCTAATATACAAGTTATACAAGTATTCGGAAAGTAAGGAACGATTGGTCGCGAAATGGAAAATACAGTGAAAATCTGATGAACGTTTGCACAGATGCGTTGGCCACTGTGTCTAGTACGCTCGTCATTGGCCTCATGTCGCTCTTTTCAGTTCTGAGCTCACAGTGAGAACGTAAAGATGGCTAGAAATTAGCGTCTCCCGCCAAGTATGAGGGCCTGGAGAAAGATTTCGCCTGAAGCTATGCAATCCACATAACATAAGTGTCATGCAATGAAGATGCTCCTGCAGTGTTTTAGATGGGGAGTCTTTGATCACCCACAATACAGCCCATGATTGGCTACTCCTGAGGTTCATCTCTGATGAAATGAACCGCTGGCTATGAAGACAATATTTTGACACAGACAACGAGCTGCAGTACAGAGCAGAAAATTGTCGAAAAGCACTGGTGGCTGTCTTCCAACGAGGGAATTGAAAAGTTGGTTCAACGCTACGACAGATGTCTGAGTGGCGACTGTGTAGAGAAGTAGTTAGACGGTGTAGCTAACCGTTATAAATAAAATAGTTTTGATTTTCACTGTGGTTTCCATTTCGCGACCTATCGTTCCTTACTTTCCGAATAGCTCTTGTACGTAAATATTCTTTACAAAAAACAATTTTGGATTTCAGGTAGATCAAATATTTCACACTAACCAATATCACTTTTTTTATCTCACTTCTCCGTAATACAGACCCTTCAGATATAATAAACGTAAAATGAAGTTCAGTTCAGATACTTTAAACTATAATAATTTACAGGTCAGGAGAACAAAAATTAAAACGAACTCCTCATTAGTACAACTGAAACGTTTAGCTGGGAAGGAGCTGGGAATGGTAACGTGCCAGGTTGAAAAAGGTAACTCTGGGATCATAAAAAAACAACTTATTTATAAAAGTAGTACTGAAAATATAAATATGTGTATATTTCTTTAGCACGTCTTTAGTAATTCTGAGATATTTCAATAAATGCAAACAAAATGAACAGCACAATATTAGAATTAGAAACTGAACCATCTAATTGGGAATAGCAAACTGAAGATAGCAGATTCACCAAATGCAAATAAATTAACAATACATTTTGAATAGTTTAACTGAAGATAGTAGGATCTCAAAGCTTCACCTCACTCCCATGGTTCTGTTTCATTACAGATTAACAACGTTAGTATTAACTAAAACAGAGATAAAACATTTCCATCAGCAAATGTTGTATAGCAATAACACGAGTGTACATTCAAACATTTACTTATCAGCTCATTGCAGGCGAAGAGCCACTGTTAAAGAACATTTTAAAAGCATTGGCCAACAACGTCCAGCTGGCTTCCACTAACAGTAACACACATTATTTAAATTGAAGGCAGAGGGGGGAGACAGTAAACGAAAGGGAAGGAAATAATAATGTCAGCTGCGTCGGGACTTTGTGCGAAATCAGCAGCAATGAGTGAAAATGTGTGCCGGACTGGGCCTCGAACCCGGGGCTCCTGCTTTTAAGCAGCTGCATTAACTGTTGCGCCACCTGGACCCAGTGTTTATCATAAATGTGCGGACCATCTTGGGACGCCTCCTGGCCGATCTGTGCTCTAGCGCCATCTACCTGCAGCACCTATCTATGTCCTCCATGTTCGCCAATTTTATGTTTCTGCTGGAGGTCGAGCGTAAATGTGCGTCCACACTGAGGATCGTGGATTCCTTGACATGTCCGAAAGAACAGACGCCACACATTCATGTAACAGTAATACATTTAGTCCTGCATACCCAAGCCGGCCCAAATAATACTCCTAAGTTATTACCAGTCGGGCTCGAATACAATAAACAACCTTATTTGTAACATAAACATACAGAAGCCCACACCAATGTTCATATCTTGCCTTTTTAAAATTCATATAAAACTGCATAAACATAATATTTGAACCACAATACCCACGCAACTACCGAGCGAGGTGGCGCAGTGGTTAGACACTGGACTCGCATTCGGGAGGACGACGGTTCAATCCCGCGTCCGGCCATCCTGATTTAGGTTTTCCGTGATTTCCCTAAATCACTCCAGGCCAATGCCGGGATGGTTCCTCTGAAAGGGCACGGCCGACTTCCTTCCCCATCCTTCCCTAATCCGATGAGACCGATGACCATGCTATCTGGTCTCCTTCCCCAAACCAACCAACCAACCCACGCAACTTAGAAAAATTGAACTTGCCTTTTTACTGAGTAGATGGAACAGGCATAGCTCATAATATTGATGAACTATCCTGAGAGCACCAAGGCAATAGACAGCCATAAGCACGAAGCAAAAAAAGTTCGCGAATATAAGTACCAGTAAAGGCTTCTTTGCAAGTCTCGCGTTAACTGAAGCATAAAACACACAGTATAAGAACATCACGGCATATCGGATAACTCAAAATAGCTTCTCATACACCTTGCACATTGACTCAATACCGAGGCCACCATCCGTTACATTCAAGCATGTAAATTACAGATTGGCAGTGCAGACACTCTCTCCTTCGGCTACTCTATTCCTGCATTTGCTTGTCGCGTCCATGTCCCTCATAATGGCCAGACGCTGCCCTTGTATGTCGTCGGTCGCCAAGGACTGAAACCGAGCTGATCCGGGGCGGCATAAGTCGACGCAGCAGGCTGCACTTGAGCCGCTTGATGGGACGCTAATCAGGTCGCCGTTTAGCTACGAGCAAAGAGGCTGAATTGCGCTTATATACCGCAGCGCGCACAGCTCAATACCTATAGTTACCAGTGGGCAATTCTCACTGACGTTAACATACAAAGAGCAAAAGCTAATACCTGTACAAGAGAACGAGTTTGAATAAAATTACCGGGTGGTTATAATTAAAGTGCAGTTACTCACAGACGTCCAGTGTGGGCTGTAATTATCGTATGCCAGCGAAACTCGGTACAGATTCTAATGCATTAATGCGGAACCGATATATGCTGAAAAAAATTAGTTCCAGTTTTGGCCACCAGATGCAAATTTGTCGCTATGAATGCAAGAAAAACGTATAGAAACATTCTTTCTTTCGTGGGGGACCACAATAATACAGAATTTTTTCAAAGAAATTTCTGTCATTTGACTGTGGACTGTTCATTTGTTTTACACATTCATGATTTCGGCTTTGCAGACATTCTCAACTGCATGCTGAACTGAAAATTAATAAAACGTACGTATCATACAGAGCAGGGCATAGAAAGTGTTTATCACGTATTTGAAAACATTACATACACTTTAAAAATGGCTGACCCGTCTGTGACATCTTATCGTCGAAAAAACATATTTCTGGTCTTATATACCACTAGTATTGCAGAATATGAGTACGTATCAAAATATGTAATATGACTGGCATTGTGCATAGTGAAAAAAACATTAACCACATAGTAAAGGTTATATAAGTGCCGATATATTCCTGTAACGGGCATTCGTCACTTTTATTTGTCAGCTCACATCAACATATGTCAGAACAGTGACAGAGATCGTACAAACTGGAACCACTGCGTGAACCACATCGTCTTTGGATTACCAGAGGTATTACCAGGAAAAGGAAAGCATATACTTATTTAGCTAAATGTTTATCATGTCCTTGTAATACCAGTCCTTAACAGCCTCTGACAGATATACATTATAATAATCCATACTCAGAGAGTAAACATAATCATTTTAGATGCACAGTAAGTTTTTTATCTCATACCAAACGCCTAGCTGCGGAACTTTATTATTGCAGTTCACAGATTTGTGGAGACTCACATGAAAGACTCCAAAGCTGTGCAACAACTTGCACTACTCACATGAAGTGGTGCGACTGCAACAGAACTCAGAAAATGAAAAATCCTGTGCCACAACTACTCAGCGATAATCAACACATTTCTAAAATACGGAAGTCCCCACAATGGAACATGACTGTTGGGTGGGGGGAGAAAGAAAGGGAGAAGTTGGTGCCAAGAGGAGGGGCAGGTGAAAAAGTGTCAGAGACGTGGTGAGGGGAGCAGAAGAGAGAGTAATAGTAATAACAGTAGTAGTAGTAGTAGTAATAGCTTTATTCATCCGTATATCTCTTTTTACAAGGATATAGGACATGTCAAAGTATTTGCAAGGTTATACCAATTTAAAATAAGCTAATTCGTATACACATACATTTACAGACTTCTAGCTAGAGACACACATGAGATTAACTCCTGGTATACTTTTTTTTTTTTTTTTTACAAAAAACTTATCAAATAATGTAATGCCACACTGTTCACTCATATTTCATTATCAGTCACTGCACACACTATACACACATTCCCGAATGAGATTTTCACTCTGCAGCGGAGTGTGCGCTGATATGAAACTTCCTGGCAGATTAAAACTGTGTGCCCGACCGAGACTCGAACTCGGGACTTTTGCCTTTCGCGGGCAAGTGCTCTGCCAACTGAGCTACCGAAGCACGACTCACGCCCCGTACTCACAGCTTTACTTCTGCCAGTACCTCGTCTCCTACCTTCCAAACTTCGCAGGAGAGCTTCTGTAGAGTTTGGAAGGTAGGAGACGAGGTACTGGCAGAAGTAAAGCTGTGAGTACCGGGCGTGAGTCGTGCTTCGGTAGCTCAGTTGGCAGAGCACTTGCCCGCGAAAGGCAAAGGTCCCGAGTTCGAGTCTCGGTCGGGCACACAGTTTTAATCTGCCAGGAAGTTTTATACACACATTGTTTCACAATACTTCACTCACTACACACACACACACACACACACACACACACACACACACACACACACTGGTGATCTCTGGGCCATTTTCTGTACCTTAACTTCCCATTTGCTACCCTGAAAAACTTAGTCAGCATCCCTCTATAATAAGTGAGATGTTGAGCTCAGAAAGATGAAGAGGTATTGTGCTATGCATAGCTTAGGGGTATGTTTTTCTAGGAAAGGAAAAAAGAAGGAAAAAACATAGTACGAAGGTGTAATGTGTAATGCTGGATGTTTTATAATCCTTATTTATTTGTATAACGTTTTTTACTAAACCCCTACTCTGTTTTATCTAAGTAATCCTTCAATGTGTAAAATGTATTGCATAACAGGTACTAATTAGCTGCCTTTTTAAATAAGTGTATTTTTGCAATTTCTTTAATCTCTCTTGGTCAGTTGTTGTACGGTTTTATTCCTTGGTAGAAAATGCTGTTTTTAAGTTTTATGTTTATATTTTCTTGGTAAATGTAAGTCTAGCTCTTGTTCCACAGTCATGGACAGAGCTGTTTGTGCAGTAATTACCAATGTTAGTTTTGATGTGTGCAACTGACTGGTAAATGTATCACGTAGGGCAGTTAAAATCGACTGTGTTTCCAACAGATATTTACAATGAGGACTGTCTGGAGTGGCTCAGGCATGGAATAGATTTGGGGATGTACGTAGGGGTGAAGTGGTGGTGGTGGGAGACTGCATAGGAAGAGCATGGTAGTTCTGTAAGCTATATTAGATGTCTGACCATATAAAATGAATATAATCATTTTACAAATAGTTAATAAGAAGGGTATTATTATTATTATTATTATTACTAAATCAGTGAAAAAATAATATGAATATTAACATGTCCTTTAGGTCATGCATTATGTGACAGTACATATTACTAACTTAAGAGCGAACCCAATGTAGCAACAAAGCAATACACTGTAGTGTATTACGTAGGAAGGAGGGGTTATACACATTCATAAAATATCTTACCAATTTAAAATTACATTTATGAAAAATATAATACTGATATGGCCTTGATGACTGAAGCATACATAACTTTCTCCATAAACATTTTAAATTCTCAATATTCACTACAAATGCATTAATTTTACAGTAGGTAAATAAGGGAGGTATTAAAATCATCAGAAATAATTGAAATATTATCTAGAAACTCTGAGTATGGATTATTATGATGTGTACCTGTAAGAGGATGTAATATTTATTACAAGTACATGTTGAGCATTTAGCCAAATAAATATGCACCTTCCCTTTCTTGGTGATACCTCTCGTAATCCAGAGATGATATGGATGAAGCAGTGATTCTTTGTTACGATCTATGCCACTGTTTTGACATTTGTTAACGTCAGTTAATGAATAAATAGAAGTAACGAATGCACGTCTCAGGGATACATCAGCTGTTAAGTACGCAATACTGTACGTTAACGGTTTCTTCACTTTGCACAATGCAGCCATGTTATATATCTTCGATGTATACTCGTAACCTGTAATACGACACCGGTGCACAAAACACCGTAAGTAATGTTTTTAAATACGCAATAACTGCATGTTTCCATGCCCTGCTCTGTATGATAGATACGCTTTATTAATCTTCAGTTCAAAATGCACTTGAGAACGACTATAAGCCGAAATCGTGACTGTGTAAAATTAATGAACAATTAAGAGTCAAATGGCGCAAATTTCTCTCAGGAAAAAAGTATAGAGATGTTTCCATATGTAATTTATTAGGAATGGGAAGTGGGCAGGAAAGGCCAAACAAGTGAGAAAGGCATAATGTCGATTTTATTATTAATTGGCTCTTACGCAATTAATTCAGTATGAGCAATGGAGATGTCGACGAGTTGCTGCATCCATAAAACGATGTAATCAACAGTTGCTCGCAGCAGTTTAGTGGAATATGAGCAACGTGTTCCTGTATACCGGCCTTCGGTTCAGATAGATACCGAACGTGTCCCTGGTAAACGCGTTGTTTTAGACATCCCCAGAGCCAAAAATCGGATGGATTCGAATTAGCTGATCTTGTAGGTCATGCATCTGGAAAACCTCTGGAGAAAACACGCTCGTGGAATGTTGCATTAAGCAGATCCTTCACTAGGGTGTGCTGCCCCATCTTGGTTTGCACACAGTTGCGCTCTTCCAAAGCGGGAATCACATGCTGTATAAGGAAGTCTCGATAACGTACAGACATCGTGGTACACCTGACAGGCCCTCTGTGTGTATTCTCTTCAAAGAAAAACGGGCCGAGAGTAAAGATGCTTGTGAATCCGCACCACACAGACATATACGGTGAATTCAATGACGGTTTAACAATACCCGAAATTCGATGGTTCTGTGTATTCTACTGCACCCTGTAATGTAAAATGAGCCTTTTCGCTCCAGGGAATATTGCCGGTTACGACTGCGATCCGTGGCAGAAACAGAAGAGAAAATTCAGAACGTTGCTGCGGATCATCGAGGTTTCAGTTGTTGCACCGTCTGGTTCTTGTACGGGTACCACGAACACTAGCACCTCCTGGAGCACTTCCTGCATGTACAGTTACAGCAACAGCCATTTCTTTAACAACTTGCACCCGGATAGGAAGCCTTAATCTTCCAGGTGCCACACTAAGCTCATCCGTGTTTTCGAATTTCGTTATCATCTTCTTTAAATCATTTAATGAGATCGAGCCTCTTCTCAGAGGCAGTACTCTCTCAATGCAGCACTGTGATTGCTGCCGTTCACATAAAACAGTTCGACTGAAGTGCACGGTTTCTCTTCACGATATCAGTACTGTTCACTCACGTTATAGCTTGTCAGATGATAGCGTGGGTATCATGCCGTCATACAAACGGTGTTCAGCACCAGATTTTCACCTGGTGGCCACAATTGGAACTAATTTTTCTCCCAGTGTAAATCGGTTCTGTATTAATGCAGTAGCGTACCTACCAAGTTTTGCTGCCATACTATGATTACAGCTCACCCTGCACCTCCGTGACTAAGTGCACTTTTAATTATAACCACCCAGTATTAAAATTTACGTAACTCAGACTACAATAACTTCTTATGCCGATGGCACAGTTAAGAAAAATAAAGGAAGACGACCATGCATACACTGTAACACATGGTGCAAGGCCTCAAGGTGGCCAGCGTTGGAGCATTTCACTCCACCCCCCTCCTCACTGACTTCTGTGGTGGCTCAGCCATCGACAGTAGTTAGTGTGTTCTTCGTCGGAGTGGTCGAATAAAGAAGAAAACCCTCGTTTCACATTACACCATTGAAACGTACGCTATAGAATTTAGACTTCATTTCTGTTCATTATTTATGGGAACCATTTTAATTGTTGTTTATTCTGAAGGCTGTGGTTAGTGGTTGGTTGATCTGGGGGAGGAACGAAACAGCGAGGTCATAGGTCCCATCGGGTGAGGGAAGGATGGGGAAGGAAATCGACTGCGCCCTATGAAAGGAACAATCCTTGTATTTGCCTGAAGCGATTCAGGGAAATCACGGGAAACCTGAATCAGGATGGCCTGACGCGGGTTGGAGCTATCGCCCTTCCGAATGCAAGTCCAGTGTATTAACCACTGCGCCACCCCTCTCGGTGGTGTCGTTCGTGACTCTGCCGGTACTGCCTATTTAACCCTTTTTTCATTAAGACTCTTTCTTGTCTGACCGGTACAAAATTTGTGATTAAGTTTAAACTAACTTCCCGATAAGCTAGAGACGTGAAACTTTCAATACCTGGGAACTAGATGACAGTGCAATGTTAAGTCGCTTTCTTGTCTTGTGCGTAGTGGAGAGTACTTCGTGTATCACTATTATTTCTCACTTCTCCTGTTCTACTTGTGAATGGTTCGTGGTAAGAACGGTTGCTTGTGAAGTCCACGTGTCAGCTCGATTCTCTCTCAGCTTGTACCTTCGAGGTCTTTTCGGGAGATAATCGTAGGAGGGAACAATGTATTGGTTGACACAGGTAAAGAAAAACTGAGATAATCCAGAAATGTACCGCAGGTTTCTGTTGTAATCTCATCGAAATGTTTGAAATCAAATGAAATATTTAACACACACAAGACTAAAAAGCAGAAAATAATTATTAAAATAAACGCTTTTTAATGTGACGCAGTTTTAAAACAGACTTAAAAGTGCAAAATGATTTCTGCTATGTCCATACAAATTCTTAACACCATGCGAACAGCACTGAAAATTTGTGCTTGTGAATTTTTAATCGTTAGTTTAATAATTTTAAATGAAAAATGTGAGACGCATGAAATACATCATTGATACCTCAATAGTTCACCTCATTACTATTATCTATTGGATGCACTCCACTTTTTTCGTTTTAAATTCTACAAGTATTTTCATACGGATAAAAATTTCACAAGCACAAATTTTCAGGACTATTTGTGTGGGTTTAGGAATCTGTAAGGTGCTGGAAGAAATTATTTTATACTTTTTAGCCCGTTTTAAAAACATGTTACACTCCAAATATTTTTTTTAAAAATAACTGTTTTCTTGACTGGAGGCGAATATCTTGACTGGAGGCGAATAAATTACAGCACATTCTACAGCCGCTTTCGGCCCTCGGTATTGTCAGAGCATGGGTTAGGAAACAAATCGAACACATACCTGTATTTGTTTCCGAGGGAGTTTAATAATAACAGGAGAAAAAAAGTGTCTGTTGCACCCCTGCACCCATGGTGGAAGGAAACAAGGGCTCGCCACTGCGAATGCATCCCCTTCCACTGCAAGTGCTATGACGTCACACGCGAGCCACAGCGCGAGTTGAGATGTTCAAAATGGTTCAAATGGCTCTGAGCACTATGGGACTTAACTTCTGCGGTCATCAGTCCCCTAGAACTTAGAACTCCTTAAACCTAACTAACCTAAGGACACCACACACATCCATGCCCGAGGCAGGCTTCGAACCTGCGACCGTAGAGGGTCGAGAGTGTAGCACCTAGAACCGCTCGGCCACTCCGATCGGCAGTTGAGATGTCTCCGCGCATTGACGCCAGTTGCCTAACGCTATTTATTCTTTGTTAGTAAGCCAGATCGTGCCTTCTACGGGTTTGCAAATACGAAAGGAAGACTAATGGTACATCAGTAAAGTACTTTAGCTGCCGATCATCAAATTCAAGTTTAGTTTTTGCTGATACATACCACTAATTGAAACGTGCGAGCTATCATCTCTCGGAAAAATGAGAAGTCACACTGATAAAGACTGCCTGCTGGAAATGTTGCACCACGCACAAAGAAGTAAGTTAAACGTGTCGTTAAAATTATAGGGCAATCATTTATTCGTGAAAACAAACAAAAGTCAAAACTACCACACAGTTGCTCCGTCACTCAGGTTTTTAAATAGTAATTGGAAATTTAGAGCAGACCTTTCGCTTAAGTTCAGTCTCTTGTTTGAAGTTTTTTGTTTGAATAAATTCTATGCATTACAAAGAGCGAAGAATGGTTTAGAACTGAACTCAATCGAGCAAGAGCAGATATTATATGAAACTACTACATTTATTGTGACAATGTCCAAGTAGTAGTTGAAAAATACTTCAATATCTGTAGGCAGTTTTATTCTGTATGGGGGGCCGAAGGCAGTCCGGTACCGCCCGACTGCTACGATCGCAGGTTCGAATCCTGCCTCGGGCATGGGTGTGTGTGATGTCCTTAGGTTAGTTAGGTTTAAGTATTTCTAAGTTCTAGGGGACTGATGACCACAGTAGTTAAGTCCCATAGTGCTCAGAGCCATTTGAACCATTTGGGGGCCGAAGACGGCGAGCTTTTGGCCCTTGTGGCTGTCAGCGCCTCATTTGTATTTTAATCAAGTGACCTTGTTGGTAGATAGTACTACTTGAATTTCCGCAAACAGCAGTTTGTGTTTGGAGTTGGTTGTTTACTGTACAGAAATCGGCTTTCCTGTGCAATGCCAACATGAACTCTGTTGAATCTGTATTAAGCGCTACAAGAAAAGAAAATTACCAGTAAAAGTTATCCGCAAAGGAAGTACGGCCTCCCAGTCAAGATCCGTTGTCTGAGAAAGTGACGAAATCAATTAAGTGTGACCACAAGCGAACATTTAACAAAAAAGTGCAAGCTCAAGTTGTTGTGTGGGTGCAACGTAAGATGCCTGAATTTCAGCCGGAAATTAATTCGCTAAGTAATACGTGAGTTAGGGATCTTGTACATTTGTCCGAAAAAGTAAAATAGCACGAAAAGTCCCAGTTACACAAAAATGCGAAACGGAGAGTAGAGAAAGTTTAAACATTATTTCCTTCTTGCCATAAACTGTGCTTAATTATATGCAAAACAACAAAATTCCATAAAAACAATTCTTCCTTTTTTCAGACAAGTTATGGATATTACGATTATTATTATTATTATTATTATTATTACTGACAGTGACTGAAGTTGTATAACAAGAATAGCTGTTATACAGCAAATGCTATTAATTTCGCACTCTCAGATTTATCTGAATATAAATATTTGTGAACATCCAGAACGTACACTTACAGCCGCCACTGGTTAATGACATAATATTAGAGTGAAACCTGTTTCTACATTTCCAGACTTTATTTTTTCCCGGCACTAACCGGTACGTTCTTTTCTGTTGTGAAACGTCCCCTTATAACAATTATGCACGACTGTACTTAAACTGACACACAATATTTTTAGCGCAACGCAATCTGACTTTCAAAAATCCCTACAAAAGAATGGCCCTGACTAACATTAAACTATACCTTTCACAAATCACTCACCTCACAAAAATCTTCGCTGCTCAAGCTACTGCAATACAGCGAGCGCCACTACTGCCAGCTAAATAAAAGATTCAAACTATGGAAAGCGCTAACTACTGATAGGGATAGTTAGCAAATGAAAGATATTAATAGAGAACAAACAATGTATTTACCTTGATATCATCATATATAAATATAGCAGTTCATGACAAATTACAAATCTCCGCCATCTCTCTCCCCACATCCACCACTGCTGGCGGCTCACCTCCAACTGCCGACGCTACGCGCTGTTCACAGCCAGCTGCCTAACACTACAATGGCGAGTATTACAACAATGCAAAGCAGACACAGACTGCCCACAGCACAGCCAGTGATTTTCATACAGAGGTGGCGTTACCAATAAAAAAACCTAAACAGCCTACTTACATAGAGAAAACATAAACAGCCTACTTACATAGAGAAAACATAAACAGCCTACTTACATCGTCAGGCCTTTTCTCTCAATAAACTGTTTTGCAGCCATTAAAGTTTTCAAATGGACAACGTTTCCCACATTTTGTGCTTTTGAACCACTACTATATGTTTTAACATCGATTTTCAAATCGATCTATATAGAAGCTGCATCATGTTCTCGCACACGCAACACCTATAAGATATTGCGAAACATGAAACTATACAGTTTGTTTGAGAGTATAAATAATTTTGGGTTCTACGAGGGATGTAAATGGCATTTTCAAAATGTTTCCGCAATGTTATATCACATGACAAACTGCAGTAAATTATCAAAAACAGCATTTGAATTTGTGTTTCGTCTTAAAGGCAATTCATTTAAATAATCCACGAAATATTATGCAAGAAACAACTGATTTCAACTTTGCGTGGTTACTTTGTACTAATTTCGTAAGATTCTCATTGACGAATTCTTCTACAGTGTAGAATCTACACTCTTAGTTTTATTTCTCTTAACATTACAAAAATTGCTTGACTTTTCAACTGCATCTTTATGCCATTCGGAATTTCCGTAGATTCGTAATACGTTTCGAAATTTGTGAATAAACTGTTTATAAATGGGTCTGCCATGCATTATATGTGGTCGGAAAAAATGATCCTACAAAGAGCACCTTTAACTGCTTTGGACTAAACCAGTGATGGATGTAATGACAATCAGTCCAACTGAAATGTTTTCTTTACACCATCTATGTCATTTCCGAAATTACAATTTTTGCCGTGTTCCCAAGGATTCAACATCTTATAACTTACTTGGGTAATAGACAATTTCCTTTTTTTTCGATGTAATTTCCGACATCGAAAATACTGACCAGGAGACTACTATCCTTTTCATCAAAGCACTTGACGGCAACAAAGGTACCGACTAGATCCATATTTTCTCCATCAACACAATTACTGACTTCTTTTATAGAGATATCTGAGTCTGACTCACTCTTTTCTTTTGGTATTTCATCGCAGATACTATATTTTATATTTTTCGAATCCCTCACTTCCGGTTTGCACCTCTCAACTCTGCCTTCTGCTTGTCATCCAAGCTATCAGTTAACCCACCCTCTCAACACTGTCCTCAATTTAACCCTCTTATTATAATGACATTAATTTAGTTTCTGCTTCTCCCCCTTCATCATACACTTCATTGCTTGCCGAGTATCTTAGAAAGTACTTCAATCTCTCGTTATACTTGACCTTCCCTGTAAATGGCACCTCTTGCTTTACTCATCAGTACTGAATTCGAGGACTCCAGATGTTAAGTCACTTTCCCCTTTTACTTCGTTAAACCAGCCTATCCCTATTAACACATGCGCTGTTAGCCCTGAAATGATCAATAGCTGATGTTCCAAATAGAGCCCTTGAATACTAACAGGTAAAAATATTTCCCATTAGACAGCCTTAGTGTCTCCCTATAGTCCCTCCTATTGTATTGTATGTTAACCGGGGGCCTAGAAACGACGGAGAGGCTCCGTCCCCGCCGCAGCCGCAGTGGTCCACAACCCCACGACGACTACCGCAGTCCACTTCACCCCTCCACCGCCCCACACCGAACCACTCTTTCAGGGGTTACTGTGCGGTTTGTCCCCCCCCCCCCCCCCCCAGGGAGAACTTGTTTGCGCAGAAATCGCCGACATAGTGTAGCTGAGGCGGAACAAGGGGAACCAGCCCGCATTCGCCGAGGCAGATGGAAAATCGCCTAAAAACCATCCAGAGACTGGCCGGCTTAGTGGACCTCGACACAAGTCCGCCGGGCGGATTCGTGCCGGGGACCAGGCGCTCCTTCCCAAGTCGGAAGGCCGTGCGTTAGACCGCACGGCTAACCGGGCGGGATAGTTCCTCCTAACTTCACTCCATTTACAGTTAACAGTTTCGTAGTACCGTTTATGACATCCTGTATCCTTAGTGGCGGATCACAAAGTTCACTCCCATTGTCTAAATGCTCCCATACGTCTACGCCTTAACTTCAATAATCGGATGAAGTACAACCACCATGCCAATTGGAGCTGCTTCACCCAATAATTTCGCGTTGATGGCCAGGTCCTCTGCTGCTCTTCTCCAGTACTATGACCACAGTCACACCTGTTCAAGTCCTGCTACTACTATCAGGTCGTACTTTTCCTTTACTTCTTCCTTCGAGAATATTTTGTATCAGTTCTTGATCACCTTGGTGCTCAGTAATCGCCACTAGAGACCCTTGATCATCAGATATAAAATCAGCTTCCCAGCCTCTGTTAGATGCTCATCTTCATTGTTTTTATCATTACGGTTCTCCACCTACAACTCAAGCTGCCTGCAGATAATCTTCCCTTTTTCTCTCTTTTGTAATCTGTCCATGTACCCGATTGCTACTGAGTAGCTGTGCCCTTCAGCAATCACTGTCGTTCTCTCTCTATTGAACTGTCCCGTTACCATAATGACCTCCAGCACTCTCCCTTGCATTTACTAGCTCAGGGCTAAAAGGCTTTTTTTAACTCCATAACAACCTTTACTGTTTCTAAATCCACGACTAACTTTGTGCCAAGCCCTTCAGATGTCCCATACGTTCATTGCCCCTTTTCAAAAAAATCTCTAGTTTCTGCCACCAATAACTGTGTACACGCCATGACGGCTTATCTTTTTCATTCCAGTAGCTGGGTAAAATATCTTCGAAATCTTAGAAAAAATCTACAGTGTGAATTGATACCACTGGATCAAACTTGTACAAATTCTTACATTTAACTACAACCCTTTTCACAAGCACTCTCTGACCACTACGTGACATAGACTCCACTAGACTGAACTATCAACTGGTTCAGCGCAACTCGTAAAACATCGCGATAAAAACTCACGATAAGTCGACCGAAGCGCCCTTTCTCCCAATTACAATAAGACTGTGATCGACTACAAGTTCTGCACTGAAGAGAAGTAAACAGTCGAAAGCCATGATACAACGACGTATTATGGCATGGGCGTTTTTACAACGTAACTGCCGAGTCGTGTCGGCTTGCGTTTCAGCTTTGGGATGTTCCTCGGATTATTTTGCGAAGAGTTTTAACATAAAAATTAGCAAACATTATATGACTGTACTCGTCCTTTCCAATGGGGTTAAAAAGCTTGTCATTCCATTTCAAAATCGTACTTGCTGTAATACAGGGTATCTCGATTAATGCGAGAATCAAGAATCTGTATCACATAACAGCATACTATCATTTGCGGATAACTACGTTTCGGTATCTGAAACAGTTCATGAAATAAAAGGCGTGTCACGTCATACGTGACTCACACTGTGTATCTCTCCCACATTGCATGTTTTCTTTCTGCGCTCTTGTTAGTTCTGCAACCGTTTACCTTTTCTCCGAAGGCCTCTTTAACGTTTCTGTAAATGATATCTATCTTTCCCTAGTTATACATGCTTCTGCAGACTTGCATTGGTCCTCTAGCCATTCTTGCTTAAGCATTTTGCTCTTTCTGTCACTCTCATTTTTAGACGGTTGTATTCGCTTTCGTCTACTTAATTTGCTGCACTTTTGTTTTTCAAATGGTTCAAATGGCTCTAAGCACTATAGGGCTTAACATCTGAGCCGGCCGCGGTGGCCGTGCGGTTCTAGGCACTTCAGTCCGGAACCGTGTAACTGCTACGGTCGCAGGTTCGAATCCTGCCTCGGGCATGGATGTGTGTGATGTCCTTAGGTTGGTTAGGTTTAAGTAGTTCTAAGTTCTAGGGGACTGATGACCTCAGATGTTGAGTTCCATAGTGCTCAGAGCCATTTGAACCATTTTTGAACTTAACATCTGAGGTCATCAGTCCCCCAGACTTAGAACTACTTAAACCTAACTAACCTAAGGACATCACACACATCCATGCCCGAGGCAGGATTCGAACCTGCGACAGTAGCAGCAGCGCGATTCCGGACTGAAGCGCCTAGAACCGCTCGGCCACAGAGGCCGGCTTCTGTATTTTCTCCTTTCGTCAGTTAAATTCGCCATCTCTTGTGACACTCAAGGATTTCTACTTGGTCTCGTCTTTTTACCTACTTGATCTTTGCTGCCTTCACTATTTTACCTCTCACGGCTAACTACTCGTCTTCTACTGTATTCCTTTCTCCTGTATTACTCAATCGTTACCTAATGCTCTTTCTGATACTCTCAACAACCTCTCGTTCTCTTAACTTATCTAGGTCCTGTCTCCTTAATTTCTTACCTCTTTGCTAATTCTTCAATTTTAATTTACAGTTTATAGCCAGTAAATTATGGGCCAAGTCCACATCTACCCTGGAAAAGCCTTGCACACTAAAATCTGGGTCCGAAACTTGTACCAATTTTAATCAATATGAAGTCTTCCGACGTCTTCAGTTCTCCTCCACGTATTCAAACTGCTTTCACAATTCTTAGTGTTAGAGTTAATTAAATAACTCTCTGCGCAGAATTCTAGCAGACGGGTTCCTCTTTCCTTCCTTTCCCCCATTTCATATCCTCCTACTACTTTTCCTTTTCTTCTTCCTACTACTGAATTCCAGTTACCCATTAAAATTAATTTTCTGCTCCCTTACATATCAAATTCATAGGATGTAAAGCATAATATAAAACAGCACAGCGCAGCGCAGGTCGCACCAGTGTTTAAGAAGGGTAGTAGGAGTAATCCATCGAACTACAGACCTATATCATTGACGTCGGTTTGCAGTAGGGTTTTGGAGCATATACTGTATTCAAACAATATGAATCACCTCGAAGGGAACGATCTGTTGATACGTAATCAGCATGGTTTCAGAAAACATCGTTCTTGTGCAACGCAGCTAGCTCTTTATTCGCACGAAGTAATGGCCGCTATCGACAGGGGATTTCAAGTTAATTCCGTATTTCTAGATTTCCGGAAGGCTTTTGACACCGTCCCTCACGAGCGACTTCTAATCAAGCTGCGGGCCTATGGGGTATCGTCTCAGTTGTGCGACATGATTCGTGATTTCCTGTCAGGAAGGTCGCAGTTCGTGGTAATAGACGGCAAATCATCGAGTAAAACTGAAGTGATATCAGGTGTTCCCTAGGGAAGCGTCCTGTGACTTCATCTGTTCCTGATCTATACAAATGACCTGGGTGACAATCTGAGCAGTTCTCTTAGGTTGTTCGTAGATGATGCTATAATTTACCGTCTAGTAAGGTCATCCGAAGACTAGTATCAGTTGCAAAGCGATTTAGAAAAGATTGCTGTATGGTGTGGCAGGTGGCAGTTGACGCTAAATAACGAAAAGTGTGAGGTGATCCACATGTTCCAAAAGAAATCCGTTGGAATTCGATTACTCGATAAATAGAGCAATTCTCAAGGCTGTCAATTCAACTAAGTACCTGGGTGTAAAAATTACGAACAACTTCAGTTGGAAAGACCACATACATAATATTGTGCGGAAGGCGAGCCAAAGGTTGCGTTTCATTGGCAGGACACTTAGAAGATGCAACAAGTCCACGAAAGAGACAGCTTACACTACACTCGTTCGTCCTCTGTTAGAATATTGCTGCGCGGTGTGGAATCCTTACCAGGTGGGATTGACGGAGGACATCGAAAGGGTGCAAAAAAGGGCAGCTCGTTTTGTATTATCACGTAATAGGGGAGAGAGGGTGGCAAATATGATACGCGAGTTGGGATGGGTCATTAAAGCAAAGACGTTTTTCGTCGCGGCGAGATCTATTTACGAAATTTCAGTCACCAACTTTCTCTTCCGAATGCGAAAATATTTTGTTGACCCCACCCTACATAGGTAGGAATGATCATCGAAATAAAATAAGAGAAGTCAGAGCTCGAACAGAAAGGTTTAGGTGTTCGTTTTTCCCGCGCGCTGTTCGGGAGTGGAATGGTAGGGAGATAGTATGATTGTGGTTCGATGAACCCTCTGCCAAGCACATAAATGTGAATTGCAGAGTAATCATGTAGATGTAGATTACCACACTTTCTTGCAGTTTCTTCATCGTCTGTGTTGTTAATTTGCAAATAAAGTTGTACTAATGTGGTCGGTGTTTGCTAGGATAAGGCGTTCGGTGTGCTGCTCATAGTAGCTTTCGCGCATTCCTATATTCTTATTCATTGTTGGAACTACTCCAGCATTACCTCTGTTTGATTTTGTATTTATAACTGCGTACTTACTTGACCAGAAGTCCTGTGCTTCCTGCCACCGAACTTCACTAATCCCCACTATATCTAATTTCAACTTACCCAGTTTCCTTTTTAAATTCTCTAACCTACCTGCCCGATTAAGAGCTCTAACAAGCTCCTCGCTTCGATCTGCAGAATGCCAGTTTTATAACCCTGACTAGTCACTGCGAGGAAATCCTAATTAGGAACATTTTACCTCCGATATATTTTACCCAAGAGTTTTCAAGAACGGTCGTAGAACAGATGCACATAATTATCGTTGACGTTATAGAATTACGAAACATGTTTCATGCTCAAAAATTATAACGTTTTTGTAGGACGAAAATCTCCTTAATCAGAATCAACGTAGATTCAGCAAACAGAGATCTTGTGAAACTCATCTCGGTCTGTCGGTCCATGAAATCCATAGCGCTCTGCTCTCTTGTTCCGCTCAACAATAATCCGAGCCTAGAGCGGCCATGCCACCCCTCCCTATCCCCTGGTCTCCAAAAGCAAGATCACCTTACCTCCTACCAACTCTATCCAGGCAAATTGTTCGTCTACCTACATGTAACGTTACAATCTACCACCATTTGTAGTCTTTCTTCTTGTAATTTAAAATGAGTTTCTTACACTTATAGGGTACATCTTTTATGATACACATAAAAATAAATTAATACATTTACATAAGCGTCTTCATTCAACCATACAGTAGAGCTGCACGTCCTCAGAAAAAACATAGTTCCCACTTGCTTTCAGCCTTTTGAAAGGTAGTGAACGAAGAGCTGCTAAGTGCCAGATGACGAAATAAACGTTATTCATATACAGGTGAAAAATTTTTATTTATTTGGGCGAGGACTGTACTGGTTTAATTAAACACCTAAAATAAATACCTACCCATCGGGTAGACCGTTCGCCGGGTGCAAGTCTTTCGATTTGATGCCACTTCGGCGACTTACGCGCTTCGATGGGGATGAAATGATGATGATAAGGACAACACCACACCCAGTCCCTGATCGGAGACAATCTCCGACCGAGGCGGGAATCGAGCTCGGGCCCTTAGGATTGACATTCTGTCGAGCTGACCACACCTCCGCTCTGCTCTCTTGTTCTGCTCAGCGATAATCCGAGACTAAAGCGGCCATGCCACTCCTCCCTAACCCCTGGTCTGCAAAAGCAAGATCACTTTACCTCCTACTAACTCTATGCGGGCAAATTGCTCGCCTACCTAAATGTAACGTTACAATCTACAACCATCCGAATTTCGTTGATCCATAATTGATTGGAAGTGGGAAGACAACTGGTCAGTATGTAAGGATTGTTGGAATCGCCTTCAGCTGTGTGTTTTGTAAAGTTCCTTTATCCAATGCAATCGCTTTTCGTGCTACAATTCATCATAATCAGGCCTCATATACATCATTATGACGACAGCATTACTCCTACAAGAAACACAAAGATAATGTCACAATAAATGCTATCGAATACTGTTTCCTTAATAAGCAATGACACCTCCAAACATTTAGCTCATTACCATTAGATGAAGAAATTCATACAAACAACTAAATCACAGTTTGTTGCGCCCAGTAATTAAATTAATAGTAAATCTTCTATGGCTGAAACAATTCTATTGCTTAGTAGGATTATCCAGTCATGAATGACTCAACCTTTGAGAGCATCTCCTAAAATATCTATAAGCTTACAAAGGTTATGCGAAAGAACTTGCTCAACTTCTAGCAGCAGTTTATAGTGGATCATTGTAACAACGAAGGGTGCCCAGCGACTGGAAAAATGTGCAGGTCATTCCCGTTTTCAAGAACGGTCGTAGGACAGATGCACATAATTATCGTTGACCTCAGCCTGTTATAGAATTACGAAACATGTTTCATGCTAAAAAATTATAACGTTTTTGTAGGACGAAAATCTCCTTAATCAGAATCAACGTAGATTCCGCAAACAGAGATCTTGCGAAACTCATCTCGGTCTGTTGGTCCATGAGATCCATAGCGCTGTAGTACGGCGCTTAGGCTGATGCCATGTCTTTGACTTCAGGGAGGCATTTGACATCGTCCCGCACTGTTGTGTAGTGAAACAAAAACCGAGCTTATCGGGTGTCGTTTCAGATTTGCGACGCGATTCAAGATTTCGTCGCCGACCCAGCAGAAAAGTTGGCTTCTCCAGTACAGCATTTTTCTTACTTTTTTACAGTATGACGCATTACGATACTGAGAAATATTTTATGTTAAAGAACTAAACACGTCGGTCTTAACGGAACAAAATCAACAGCTGTAAAGTTAATTTCCAGAGTGCCCCAAAGAAGTATGATCGGACAGATATTGTTTGCAGTATGTATGTATGATCTAGTAGGAAGCGTCCAAAGGTCTTTAAGAATAGTAGATGATACGGTTGTCTATAAGAAAGTAGCACCACCAAAAGACAGTATAGATTTGCAGAATGACCTGTAGAGAATTGATGGATGGTGCCGGCTTTGGCAGTTGACCCTGGATATAAATAAAAAGAAACATACTGTGCATACATAGGAAAAGGAGTAGACTCCTGTGCAGCTACCTTAATTATTAATTGCTGGAAACCGTATCTAATGCAAAGTATCTACACTACTGGCCATGAAAATTGCTACAGCAAGAAGAATTGCAGATTATAAACGGGTATTCATTGGACAAATATATTATACTAGAACTGACGTGTGATTACATTTTCACGCATAGATCCTGAGAAATCAGTAACCAGAATAACCACCTCTGGCCGCAATAACGGCCTTGATAAGCCTGGGCATTGAGTCAAACAGAGCTTTGATGGCGTGTACAGCCCATGCAGCTTCAACACAATACCACAGTTCATCAAGAGTAGTGACTGGCGTATTGTGACGAGCCAGTTGCTCGGCCACCATTGACCAGACGTTTTCAATTGGTGAGAGGTCTGGAGAATGTGCTGGCCAGGGCAGCAGTCGAACATTTTCTGTATCCAGAAAGGCCCGTACAGGACCTGCAACATGCGGTCGTGCATTATCCTGCTGAAATGTAGGGTTTCGCAGGGATCGAATTAAGGGTAGGCCATGGGTCGTAACATCTGAATGTAACGTCCACTGTTCAAAGTGCCGTCAATGCGAACATGAAGTGACCGAGACGTGTAATCAATGGCACCCCATACCATCACGCCGGTTGATACACCAGTATGGCGATGACGAATACACACTTCCAATGTGGGTTCACCGCGCTGTCGCCAAAAACGGATGCGACCATTATGATGCTGTAAACAGAACCTGGATTCATCCGAAAAAATGACATTTTGCCATTCGTGGACCCAGGTTCGTCGTTGAGTACACCATCGCAGGCGCTCCTGTCTGTGATGCAGCGGCAAGGGTAACCGGAGCCATGGTCTTCGAGCTGATAGTCCATGCTGCTGCAAACGTCGTCCAACTGTTCGTGCAGATGGTTGTTGTCTTGCAAAAGTCCCCATCAGTTGACTCAGGGATCGGAACGTGGCTGCACGATCCGTTACAACCATGCGGATGCCTGTCATCTCGACTGCTAGTGATACGAGGCCGTTGCAATCCAGCACGGCGTTCCGTATTACCCTCCTGAACCCACCGATTTCCTATTCTGCTAACAGTCATTGGATCTCGACCAACGCGAGCAGCAATGTCGCGCTACGATAAACCGCAATCGCGATAGGCTACAATCCGACCTTTATCAAAGTCGAAAACGTGATGGTATGCATTTCTCCTCCTTACACGAGGCATCACAACAACGTTTCACCAGGCAACGCCGGTCAACTGCTGTTTGTGTATGAGGAATCGGTTGTAAACTTTCCTCATGTCAGCACGTTGTAGGTGTCGCCACCGGCGCCAACCTTGTGTGAATGCTCTGAAAAGCTAATCATTTGCATATCACAGCATCTTCTTCCTGTCGGTGAAATTTCGCGTCTGTAGCACGTCATCTTCGCGATGTAGCAATTTTAACGGCCAGTAGTGAAGGTGTAACTATCCAGAGCGACATTAAGTGGAATTACCACATAAAAATAATAGTATGAAAAGGAGATGCCAGACTGAGATTCATGCGAAGCGTCTTAAGGAAATGTAACTCATTCATGAAAGAAATTGCTTACAAAATTCTTGTTCGACCAATTCTGGAGTATTGTTCATAAGTCTGGGATCTTTGTAAGTCAGGAGTGATAGAAAAGATAGAGAAGATCCAATGAAGAGCGACGCGTTTTGTCAGGAGGGATCGCACAGCAGGCGCGAGAGTATTACAAAGATGCTCAATGAGTTACACTGCCAGACTAGGAACGCGTTGTACATCACGGAGCGGCCTATTATTGAAGTTTCGAGAGAGCACTTTCTGGGAAGAGTCGGACAACATATTACTTCCTCCAACATACATCTCGTGTAATAACGATGACGTGAAAATTCGAGCCAATACAGAGCCTTACCAACAATCATTTTTTCAAAGTACCATTCGCTGTTGGAACAGGGTAGGGAGAATCAGTTAGTGGTAACAGAAGTACTTTCCGTCACACACCATTAGGTGGCTTGCGGCGTATGATTTAGACTTGTGAGCATGGGTATCCGCCGCTGCGTAGAGGAATTTTCAAATGTTAAGTACCGAAGAGTTGTTGTTCTACTGTTGAGACAACCAACAAAATTCAAAATGGCTCTGAGCACTATGGGACTTAACATCTGAGGTCATCAGTCCCCTAGAACTTAGAACTACTTAAACCTAACTAACCTAAGGACATCACACACATCCATGCCCGAGGCAGGATTCGAACTGCGACCGTAGCAGTCGCGCGGTTCCAGACTGCAGCGCCTAGAGCCGCTCGGCCACTCAAGCCGGCTAACCAACAAAAGTCTGTGATCTTCTTGGCCATGCTGCCAACGTCAGAATACGTAGGGGCACCATAGTTTTCACAATTCCAGCCGTGTAGTTCGCCACCTGCTGTCAAAGCGGAGACTAGGTCCGCTAGATTGAACGATACGTCTTCCGTCGCATGACAGATATAGTGCGCCGTTGAGCCACGCCAACAAAATTTCTCTGGGGGCTAATATGGGATTCATCTCCTTGTACTGGTGTGCGGACGAATATGGACGCTCGTTAATATTCGCTTTACACTACCTTAACGATCCGAAACCGGTATTTTGTGTCCGAAACGCATTCTGTATTTTTCTGAGTATTTTGTAGTGAAACTTATTTATGTCAGTTATCAGTATAACATGTCACGAACATTCCGAATCATTAAGAAAGGTAGAGTAGTGGTTAAGACAATGGGCACGAATTATTAAGGAGCGGTGTTCGATCTAGTTACACAACATGATCCAAAACATCGACCTCCTTACTGGATCGCCGGCGAAGTGGCCGAGCGGTTCTAGGCGCTACAGTCTGGAACCGCATGACCGCTACGGTCGCAGGTTCGAATCCTGCCTCGGGCATGGATGTGTCTGATGTCCTTAGGTTAGATAGGTTTAAGTAGTTCTAAGTTCTAGGGGACTGATGACCACAGATGTTAAGTCCCATAGTGCTCAGAGCCATTTGAACCATTTGAACCTTACTGGATGGCCATCTGTCAACTCGACTTCAGAGAACATCCGACCGACCGACCGACAAGTTGGACGTTTGTAGCTGCTTTGTCCAACTTAGCGACCAATTATTCTTCCGCGATCGGTTGGATATGACCATCCGATAGCCGATACCCCCCCCCCCCCCCCCCCCCGAATCACTTCACCCAGTTGGGTCGTGCGTAACGCCGTCGTGCCACCCGCCACACGAAAGTTCGTCTTCTGTCACTGCGCGCCGGATTAAACACTGTTCACATGTTCAGATATGGCTAACATGACACAGTGCAAGGCGGACGAAACTTCAACAACAGAAGTTTTAACCTTACAGATATGGGTTACGTCGTGGGAGGAGTATAGCAATAGAAATGCAAGAAATGGACTTGTTTCATTTTCCAACGAATCCACAATGGTTTTTTTGTGACGCGCGGACAGTAAAATATATATTTTTTTATGAATAAAAGTTCGTCGATCGACTGTATTTTCGGTTTTTAGCATTTATTTTCGATTCTTTCCGTAAACTAAATCTAAAAGCCTAAACAGAGACAGATATGAGTTCAAATTTTATTTCCGATACGCGTCGGAAATAAAACCTAAAAACCCAAATATAAACAGTCGGAGGACTTTTATTTATAAAATATACTTGTTTTATTTTTAGAATTGCCAAAAAATACAGCCTATCGCCACGCCTTCTGGTATGAATAGCAAAGTGTAGGACTTACTAAAACCGTTATCACAATTGCTGAATGCTTCATTCCTTACGTATCTGTTGCTGCATTCATAAGATGATGTATGCCACCACCATTTGTAGTCTTTCTTCTTGTAATTTGAAATGAGTTTCTTACACTTATAGGGCATATATTTTATGACACACACAAAAATAAATTAATACATTTACATAAACATCGTATGTCTTATTTATTTTGCTTTACCATGATGTATTTCCTCAGTCAACTATAAATCACGTTGCACGTTTCAGGAATCATTTTAGATGTTAATTATAGGGATACAACTGCATTACATTTGAGTTTCTCGTAACCTCTGCCAGTGACAGAAATCGTAATGTAGCGAACAGCCTCTCTCACGAGTACATTCTTATGCATCAAGAATGGTTTCATGATATTCAGCAGTTCCAAAAAGCGTGTGTTATCCATTCCGAGATAATTACGAAAATCATCGGCTCCCATCTCCTCAAGTAACAAATCTTGAGTGCATTTCCTTCTTTGCATTAGCAACTTCTTTGCCCGCAGGTTTCGCTCGGCTTTTCTTGGCCTTGTTACGTGTAAAAAAATAGCCAAGGAAAATCTCAGTTTTTGTTTCTGTTTCAAATCTAGTGACATCTCGTCGACTGTAACCATAATGAAGCTGCTTTTTTTTAACAAAAAAAGGAAAGAGTAAACCGCCCTTTAAGTGTGTGTTACTATATTTATCTTCTGTACTATCTCAATTTCGGATTTTATGTCATTATCAAGTACAATCGTAAAAGTTGTTATACCGTTATTACATCTGTTAAGGCTGTCCAAAGTAATCTTTTTTACCTGCTTTGGACCGCCGTAACAGATGTGACATAATAATGGTCTAACTACATTTAGCATTGTACTTGATAATGGCATAAAAGCCGAAATTTAGATAGAAGATAAATAGTAATACACAGTCAAATGGCGGTTTACTCTTTTAAAGAATATTGCATTACTGTGGCTCAACACCATCGAAAACTATTTAATGAAGTTGCTATAAACAAATCGCAACTAACAATAGCAATAGGGCAGCGCTGTAATCGTCGAGTAAAGTCGGTAGGGACGTGTGTAAGCTGCACACGAATTTTATCGGTGCGTCGGTCGGTCGGTGTGTGTGTAGGTCTCTTAAGCACTGAACGACATATTGTAAACAAAACACACTAACGACATCTGCATACAAATAAAAAACGCATATTCCATCTGTGTAATGTGTGATGATGTACATGAAAGAGCATACGGAGGGCTCGTGTTGTTCACTCGACTCTAAAATCGGACGTGCTGTCGACGGTTTAGGAAAAATCCGTAAATTTAAATGTGAATGTGAAAGCTAACTTTTCTATTTGCAATGTCGATTTTCAAGAAGCTATATCCATAAATGTGAATGAACTTAATAAATGTCCTCAACCTCCGTAGAAACGATATAACCATGTTCTTTGTAATCCTGCCCCTGAGACCACAGATCTTGGTTGGAGAGGTTAGTTTTACTTTGTCAGAGTAGCGTTCAGTGTGTGTTAGACAGTCTGGCTATGTGCTTGCTTTGAGAAGGACGGAAGCTGACTTCCCGATTAGTGGAGGTAGCATTATTTGAAAAGGATTTTGTAGTAATATACTCTGAGGAAAAATTTTGTGTAACTGAGATCACATGAATGGAAGAATGTCAGAAGGAAAGTTTTCTAAGGTAAACTAGTTTTTTTATGTATTCGTAATTGTGTAGTTTCTTATTCTTAGAATACTGTGTATGGTTAAAGTTTGCTGTAAGAAGTTTTATAACGAAGCATATGGATTTGTCTTATAATTGAAATAAGTGTCAAAGAAAGTAATTGTACACAGGAAAATTATTAAGAAATATTTTTGCTAACTTGTCTAGTTGCGAGATCTTTATGAAAGGTGTATTGTTGGCTTAATGAAGCACAGTTGGATTTGGAATCTATCTCGTTTATCAGTCGTTAAATTTAGTTCCTCATATTTCAGTGTTTACCTTTATCGATGTGTTTGTACACTCGCATTGCACACCGCGAGTTTTATGCTAGAGAAGCATTTTTGCGAAAATTGGTAAGATACTGTCTTGCATTGCACATCGAAAGTACGACGGATGAGATTTGGTTTCGGACAGATCAATATTCCTAATAGTAACAGGTTGCAGGACAGATCAGTGTTCCGTGCACACAGGTAAACCAACAAATTTAAGTATCCCCAAAATTCATGTCCACTGCAAGGTCCAGTGATTGTCGAAATATATTTGTAAACATATCGTAGCATTTTAGAGGTTTCAAATCAGCAAAAGATTTCAGAAAAATGCTATCTTGTGAGATTTCATGCTGTTTTGTCAGAAAGTTAGATGAGTTAAGTCTTATGTTCATCTGCTGTGTAATTGAATTAATGGTTCTGGTATTGTGATTGTTTACAAAGTTAAGATAAACATTATCAGGATCGACATTTTAAACTGCATCATTTGTTTTGCAGTTAGATAGCGTATGTAAGTTTGACTGGGAAAGGACTGCTTTCTCGCAGCGAATTGTTTGATGTACTGGCCAATCTACGTCTCACATTGCGTAGCGTGAGCTCCGCATATTATGTTCAAAATGTAACTGTAGCACACTTCTGTTGCCCTGCGCTGAGGTTTACGTATTTCGATATCAGAATAAATTTTATTCATTTGTCAAAACCCAACTTGGTACAAGCACGAGTTTAAAAGTTTTAACAGATTATACTTTGAAATGGCTAGACGAGATTTAAACCCTGGAGTCTAGTGAAAGACGGCGTACTGAACATCGCTAGACTGTAGTTCTCCTACGACTATTGTCGCAACCGTCTTTTTTTAAACTATAATCGTGGAGACAGACCGAACTGTAACATATACTGAGGCCTATATTATCATGGAAAGTTGTCTGGTTGCGAGTTGACGAAGCCACAAGTTACGTCATGACAATCTTTTTATATGCGTTTTGCTTTCCATACGTACATTTCCATAGTACGTCAAAGCACCTATTTCTCCCAAAGTGTTCTTATAATTTTAAGGTTTTTAGCATGTCTGAAGGTTTTAGTAAATCCCACTCAAAAATTAGTATTGCCCTAAAGGTTCAGATATTTTGTTTCTGTTTTGGTAATGTGGTCACTTCTAGCTCCCATATCTCGGCTACCCAGTCATGTCTGTCAGCTCAGATGGCGTCGTCCACTAATTCCGATGTTTCAGATGCATATAATAATGTAAATAGCCGGTCGCTGTGGCCGAGCGGTTCTAGGCGCTTCAGTCCGGAACCGCGCTGCTGCTACTGACGCAGGTTCGAATCCTGCCTCGGGCATGGATGTGTGTGATGTCCTTAGGTTAGTTAGGTTCAAATGGCTCTGAGCACTATGGGACTTAACATCTGAGGTCATCAGTCCTCTAGAACTTAGAATTACTTAAACCTAACTAACCAAAGACATCACACACATCCATGCCCGAGGCAGGATTTGAACCTGCGACCGTAGCGGTCACGTGGTTCCAGACTGAAACGCCTAGAACCGCTCGGCCACACCGGCCGGCGGTTAGTTAGGTTTAAGTAGTTCTAAGTACAGGGGACTGATGACCTCAGATGTTAAGTCCCATAGTGCCTAGAGCCATTTGAACCAATGTAAATTAAAACCAATTATTTAACGTGCTTAAGTTATTTCGAATATTTAGCGCACTGAAGAACAGAAGAAACAGCAAGCAGCTGAATGTCTCAGATAAGCCTTTGTTACTCGAAGGAAACAGTTGAATTAAGTTTATTGATTCGTACCTGCGAAGCGAAAACTAACGCATAAGTGGCGACTCCGACAGATGGTTCACAACTTCCACAGTACACGAGGCGACTATGACCTACACATAAAGCCGATCTCCATAATGCTGGAGGCGTATTAATCACGTTTCTAAACTGCAGTCTCTCCTTCAGTAAACAGTCGTGAAACTGTATATGAGGGCTGTACTGAAACTGACGGAAAAATGGTCGTTAAAACTGCACATGTAAATGGATTGCACTCCTATATGCAAAGCTGCTATTCGACATAGTCGTCTGAACCTATTTGAAAAAAATTCACTCTCCACTTTCGTAACATTTGGTCACTTGCCAGAGCACTGGTTCGTATTTCCTTTCTGTACACTTCATCCATATGCACGCATTGATCTTTTTCATGATGTCATTTCCGTACAAATTTTTGAGCTTTCTGTGTACGTCGAACCGTCCTCCTTCGCTAAGAACTCAGCCGCTATTATGAGAAGATATACTGACGAAAAGTTCTCGGATTTCTAGCCAATTAGCAATGTTCAAATACCACGCCGCTTGGACGAGTGTCGCATTCATCATCTTCTGGCGAACAACAACCAGTAAGGTCCTCAGCATACACGAATTATCTGTGGGAAAAGACCGACATCGTTATCAGAATGTTCGCTATGTTATTGCCTTTAGGAAGGTACAATCGATGGATCATACTACACGCATCAAAAAAAGTTTTGCATCACCTCGGTTCCGAGAGATCTGGAACCTGTAAGGAAAATTGGAATGGAAATAAACATAAACATCATTTCTGCCCTTCTTATTGCTTATGCAAACCACACATTGCATGTTGTACCACCATACAGCGAAACCTTCAGAGGTTATTATCCAGATTGCTGTACAGACCGGTACCTCTAATACCCAGTAGCACGTCCTCTTACATTGCTGCATGCCTGTATTCGTCGTAGCATCCTATCCACAAGTTCATCAAAGCTCTGTTGGTTCAGATTGTCCTACTCCTCAACGGCGATTCGGCATAGATACCTCAGAGTGGTTGGTGGATCACGTCGTACATAAACAGCCGTTAAAAATCTATCCCAGGCTTGTTCGATAGGGTTCATGTCAGGAGAACACGCTGGCCACTCCAATCGAGCGATGTCGTTATCCGGAAAGAAGTCATTCGCAAGATGTTCAAGATGCGGGCGCGAATTTATGAAGACTAATGTCCCGCAATTATCTGCCTATATGGCTGAACTATCGGTCGGAGGATGGTATTCACGTATCGCACAGCCGTTACGGCGACTTCCATGACCACCAGCGGCGTACGTCGGCCCCACATAATGCCACCCCAAAACAGTAGGAAACCTCTATCTTGCTGCACTCTCTGGATAGTGTGTCTAAGGCGTTCAGCCTGACTGGGTTGCCTCCAAGCACGTCTCCGACGATTGTCTGGTTGAAGACATATGCGACACTCATCGGTGAAGAGAACGTGATGTCAATCCTGAGCGGTCCGTTAGGCACGTTGTTGGGCCCATCCATACCGCAATGCATGGCGTTGCTTACAGGGTTCCTCCGAGCCATAATCCGTTGGTACCGGCCATGCACTGCAGTAGTAGCCCTTTGGCGGCCTGAGCGAGGCATGTTATCGACAGTTCTTGTCTCTCTGTATCTCCTCCATATTCGAACAACATCGCTTTGGTTCACTCCGAGACGCCTGGGCACTTCCCCTGTTGAGAACCCTTCCTGGCACACAGTAACAATGCGGACGCGATCGAATCGCGGTATTGACCGTCTAGGTATGATTGAACTACAGAAAACACGACGCACGTACCTCCTTCCTGGTGGAATGACTGGAACTGATCGGCTGTCGGACCCTTCTCCCTCTAATAGGCGCTGCTCATGCATGGTTGTTACATCTTTGGTTGGGTTTACTGACATTTCTGAACAGTCAAAGGGGCTGTGTCTGTGATACAATATTCACACTCAATGTCTGCCTTCAGAAGTACTGGGAACCGGGGTGATGTAAAACTTTTTTTATGTGTGTATTAACGAAATGAACAGATGCTTGGAAAATACTTCCAGAATGAGTGTTAAATGGTGGCTCTCTTTTAATGTGAATGAATGCACTACAGCACCGTAAGAAACGGCACGTACAGTGCGAGACTGTAACCGATTACATAATTAGCAACAATCTTCTGGAGCCCGTTACGTTGTTTAAATAATTGGGGATAATAGTACGGAGCCATATGAAAAGCGACGAAAGCGTAAATTCAGAACGGTAACGGGGAAAGCGTGTGGAATAGTTAGTCACTGGTAGGATTCTGGGGAAGTGCTGTGGATGTAAGATGCTAGTGCGAGCCGTTCTACACCACTGCTCCAGCGTTTAGTCATTTTGAATAGACATGACAAAAATCATTATACGAATTCAGGGCTTTGCTACCAGTATCATAACACGAGGGTGTGTTAGAAAGAAGTGCCTCCAACTTTTTTATTCTGTTGTCGATATCGGTTGAAATATTCCGTGTCAAGCATATTAGTCGCTCGACTTAGCCGCTTCGCTGACGCAAATTGCAACCGTCAGCCGCTAGAGGGTTCCGAATTGGAGAGTGCAAAATACAGAGATATGTAAACGGGCAGAATAGGGCGCTGCGGTCGGCAACGCCTATTAACACAACAAGTATCTGGTGCAGTTGTTAGATCGGTTACTGCTGCTGAAATCGCAGTTTGAACGTGGTGTTATAGTCGGCGCACGAGCGCTGGGACCAGCATCTCCAATGTAGCAATGAAGCGGGAATTTTCCCGTACGACCATTTCACGAGTGTACCGTGAATATCAAGAATCCGGTGAAACATCAAATCTCAGACATCGCTGCGGCCGGGAAAAGATCCTGCAAGAACGGGACCAACGACGACTGAAGAGAATCGTTCAAAGTGACAGAAGGGCAACTCTCCCACAAATTGCTGCAGATTTCAATTCTGAGCCATCAACAAGCGTCAGTGTTCGATCCATTCAACGGAACATCATCGATATGGGCTTTCGGGTCCATAGGGCCACTCGTGTACGCTTGATGACTGCAAGACACAAAGCTTTACGCCTCGCCTGGGCCCGTCAACACTGACACTGGACTTTTGATGACTGGAAACAAGTTGCCTGGTCGGACGAGTCTCGTTTCGAATTGTATCGAGCGGATGGACAATCTCATGAATCCATGGACGCTGCATGTCAGCAGCGGACTACTCAAGTTGTCTGATCACCTGCATCCATTCATGTCCATTGCGCATTCCGAGGGACTTGGTCAATTCCAGCAGGACAGTGCGACATATCAAACGTCCAGAATTCCTAGAGTGGCTCCAGAACGCTCTTCTGAGTCTAAACACTTCCGCTAGCCACCAAACACCCCAGACATGAACATTATTGAACATATCTGGGATGTCTTGCAACGTGCTGTTTAGAAGATATCTCCACCCCCTCGTACTCTTACGGATTTATAGGCAGCCCAGCCGGATTCATGGTGTCAATTCCCTCCAGTACTACTTCAGACGTTAGTCGAGTCCATGTCAGGTCGTGTTGTAGCATTTCTGCGTGCCCCCGAGGGCCCTACACGATAGTAAGCAGGTCTACCAGTTTCTTTGGCTCTTCAGTGTATTTAACACATTAACTCATTTGTAAAGTACTCAGTCGAATGAAGCTGTTTCATACATGGTATTTCGGTTCATTCAAGAACCAAAGAATCAAGGGTGAGGGAGGGGTGCTACACGGTGCATTTTGATTCTGCTTCGAAAGCATTAACTTTTTCTTCTTAAAAAAAAATTAAAAAACACATGACCACTTCTGCATTACTTTCGATACGACCACAGCACGTACGTTATTTTAGTTATTAGCCTTGTAAGTTTGTCGAATGTTTTACGTTCGGATGACAATTTCATACAGCATAATTTTAATTAATTGTTCTGTGAAAAGAATTTCAAATCAGTGGGCAGTAAAAGTACTGTTGTTAATGTCAATAAATCAAGGAAAATAAATGTTTCTCGACACCTAAGTGCCCGGCTGGAATTTTTTCTCTAGTCGAGAAATAATTTAAGGCTAGTATGTGCAGGTTGCTTCGCATCTCCTTAAAGTCTTTGTTGTAGTGACAGACTGATAGCTAGTATAGGTCTAGGTTAGGTTGCAGAATTACAAGGAATGTGTATCTGAAATGAAATTGTAATGGACTGATTTGTAGTGTAACCTAATGTCTACGTTCGCGCCGTATCCAATGCACTTTCGGTTATAAAAACTAAAACTGCGAGGTAGATTCTTATGGCACGTATTGTGAACTTTAGAGCGCACATCGGCTGTGAAAAATTTAAAATGCAGTGTAGTGGAAGGGCACGGATTGTAGTGTGTTCCTCCGAATTCACGACACTGATTTTCGGCTCTTTGACGGTCGGTTTAAACTGAATCAGCGATATAGAAATATCATATCGTATTCCCATCGGACTGCATAATATTGTACGATTACAAAACCTTGTTTACTTTTTGTATCAAGACTTACTGATCTGTTCTAACACGCTGCATATATTGGTACGCTGATAAGAACCAAATATTGGTTGCTCTCTTTTCGTTTCAGATGCAGAACCTTACGTCTGTGATTCTACGATATTACACTATTCGTCAGGAATAAAGCAACACGTCTGTATTTCGGGACTATAACGAGAATCACGTTAAATGTTGATATACACATTATGCCCATAGCTACGATGTTTTTCTTGGATTCGTTTTAAGGATTCCATTACATATTGATGTTTCAGTACTGTATGTGATATGTAAATCGATACAATCTGTGCTAGACTCTTTTTTTTTTCAATTTTCATCACCAAATTCCTTGATAAAGTCCAAGCGGACGACCTTAAGTTAACTGCTTCCTTGATATTAAAAGTAGCTTCAGATTGGAAAATACTTCAAGAAATTCTGTTCTCTACCTCCTCATTCATAGCACAAACAAGCCACACTTATATTACCCGAGTCAGTCGGCTGAAAGTAAGTAGAGACAATTCGGTTCACACAGAGTCATGACTGGCCGCTAGCTCTACTGATAACAATGCGGGTAACTAGCCCACAAAGTGAAGTATGGGAAAAGATTCAGTCGAGAAATATAAAATCTACGAGCAGTGTAGTTAAACCGATGTTACACGCAGTTTAACCTGCGCCTGTCATACATTCTTGGATGGTCATAAGTGATGACATGCTCGTGTTCGAACTTCAGATACCACAAACAGTTAGAGACCTAGGTCATTCTGTTCATAGCAGTCGGTTTATGTCGTTCCTATAATCGATTTGAAGGAAAGTGATATAGATCTGTTGCTAACAATCATGTTGGTTAACTTATTTGTTAACATGACTCGGGACATTATCATACAACTAAATGATGGACAATAAGGGGCCTACTGGCGAAAATTTATTTTTAGTACACCAACATAAGTGACTTGTTTCAGGCTCTTAGTCCACCATTTGCCTTGTCTTCTACTGGGTGGGCCCCACAGCCCCTTAAAAATTTGAAGAACATCATTTCCATTAGGAACTTAGTTCTAATGAGTACTTTGTTCAGCGCTACGATCAGTTTCGCGTGTGTGCTGGTTTTTGTGTACACAAATAGATGTTCTGACATCATCCTTGCAAGTATTTTGCGACGGTATCTAACGGTTACTGCTAGTGTAATTGATCTTCTAAACTGCATCCCACACGAGCAAACCACCTGCGTCTTTAGAAAGAATAGTTCGTTGTAGTCATAGGGTCGTATTCCGCACGTCTGCTAATTCGCTGCAAATAATGACCTGTAGCTGCGATCTTGCAGTCAAATAGTCTACACGGCTAGAATTACAATTTAATAAAATCTAATCTTTATTCAAGAAGAATAAAAAGTTTGTGCTCGTAAAGTATCAAGTTAAAATACAGACAGACAATGTAGTACAGGTACGTTGGCAGCAATACGAGAATGGTAGCAAAATCTGCTAAGTAAATAGTCAACAAAGATACGCGAAAACTAAGTACATTTCGTAATCACAATACACGAAATAATCACCAGCTCAAAATAGTTCCGAATTTATTATGATTTACAAATTAACACACGCGAGATGACGAGTAGAATACTCTGTCTGTCCTCAGTATCGTAATTCAATCTGAGAAAGTTAGTCCTATTCCGGAGCATATTCAAACGTCTCCAAATATAAAGTCCCTTCAAAAGTTGTCTTATTGTAGCGGCTGTTTACAGTCCAGAATCAATAATCTACACGATCTAGTATCACTCGCTACCACACGCAAACATGCCTCCTTCAAGCACAAACGTGAAAAAAGATAAAAAGACGTCAGAAGTCAATAAATAAAACAGATACACATGAGTGGCTCTCAGGGATGACAGCTATAGAGTAGTGCTATCAACTGATATATTGTTTTTTGAAATCGCATGATGCATTTAAAAGTAATTTCGTAGGTTCACTGTGAAACTGTTTTTTCACAGTGAAATATTAACTTCGGTAGTTTTAATGCTATTAAAAATATTGTGTCCTCACGTGCATCTCAGTTTTCCGAGATCGCATATGTATTCAGATTTGCTCTAATACTTGATAGTAAATTCTTATAGATTCTCAACAAGAAGCCATCTTTGAGCATGTCTGACACTCTGTAATTTTTGGTGCACTTCCTGCGCAATGGCCATGCGAGCAACATCCGTCCAAATCCCCAGCTTTGGGATTTACCTATGTCTGGCGAAAGCATCTCGTCTTCGTACCGGGACTCGACCGTACCGGTCGCCTAGCCGGACCTCCCACAGCGCGCCCTGAGCCTTCAGCCTCCTAGCATTCAGCCGTACAACAGTTTCACCTCCCCTCATACCATTTCCAGGCGGCCAAATCGCTCGCTTTCACACGCATGACCCTGCAATAAGACAAAACTCTCATACCATATACAGTAACCTAAAACACTAATGACCACTGCCCACCGCGAAGTTGGATGCCGCATGGTGGCGTTGCGGGCACGTGACGCGGTAATACATTACTGGCCATTAAAATTGCTACACCAAGAAGAGATGCTGATGATAAACGGGTATTCATTGGACAAAGATATTATACTAGAACTGACATCTGATTACATTTTCACGCAGTTTGGGTGCATAGATCCTGAGAAATCAGTACCCAGAACAACCAACTCTAGCCGTAATAACGGCCTAGATACGCCTGGGCATTGAGTCAAACAGAGCTTGGATGGAGTCTACAGTGACAGCTGCCCATGCAGCTTCAACACGATACCACAGTTCATCAAGAGTAGTGACTGGCGTATTGTGACGAGCCAGTTGCTCGGCCATCATTGACCAGACGTTTCCAATTGGTGAGAGATCTGGAGAATGTGCTGGCCAGGGCAGCAGTCGAACATTTTCTCTATCCAGAAAGGCCCGTACAGGACCTGCAACATGCTGTCGTGCGTTATCCTGCTGAAATATAGGATTTCGCAGGGATCGAATGAAGGGTAGAGCCACGGGTCGTAACACATCTGACATGTAACATCCACCGTTCAAAGTGCCGTCAATGCGAACAAGAGGTGATTGATACGTGTAACCAATGGCACCCCACACCATCACGCCGGGTGATACGCCAGTATGGCGATGACGAATACACGCTTCCAATGTGCGTTCACCGCGATGTTGCCAAACACGGATGCGACCATCATGATGCTGTAAACAGAACCTGGGTTCATCCGAAAAAATGACGTTTTGCCGTTCGTGCACCCAGGTTTGCCGTTGAGTACACCATCGCAGGCGCTCCTGTCTGTGATGCAGCGTCAAGGGTAACCGCCGCCATGGTCTCCGAGCTGATAGTCCATGCTGCTGCAAACGTCGTCCAACTGTTCGTGCAGATGGTTGTTGTCTTGCAAACGTCCCCATCTGTTGTCTTAGGGATCGAGAGGTGGCTGCACGATCCGTTACAGCCATGCGGATAAGATGCCAGTCATCTCGACTGCTAGTGATACGAGGCCGTTGGGATCCAGCACGGCATTCCGTATTACCCTCCTGAGCCCACCGATTCCATATTCTGCTAACAGTCATTGGATTTCGACCAACGCGAGCAGCAATGTCGGATACGATAAACCGCAATCGCGATAGGCTACAATCCGATCTTTTATCAAAGTCGGAAACGTGATGGTACTCATTTCTCCTCCTTACACGAGGCATCACAACAACGTTTCACCAGGCAACGCCGGTCAACTGCTGTTTGTGTATGAGAAATCTGTTGGAAACTCTCCTCATGTCAGCAGGTTGTAGGTGTCGCCACCAGCGCCAACCTTGTGTGAATGCTCTGAAAAGCTAATCATTTGCATATCACAGCATCTTCTTACTGTCGGTTAAATTTCGTTTCTGTAGCATGTCGTCTTCGTGGTGTAGCAATTTTAATGGCCAGTAGTGTAGAACTAGTAAGCGGAGCAGACATAGACCAGGAATCACCCTAGCGAAGATATGGACTGCAAACGGGGAAATCCCTTCAGATAAGCTACCTTGACAAAGGGTCGATTATTATTACTCAAAGTGAACGAGTATCTCGAAAATGGCGAGGCTGGTCGAGTGTCATCTGCTAATGTCGTGAGCATCTACGGAATGAGGTAGGACAGTGAAATTACCACTAGACGCTAAATGGTTGGACGTCTGCGACTCTTCACAGAATGGGGGATTCGAAGGTTTTTCTGTTCTGTAAAATAGGATAGGTGATGGTCTGTAGCACCTCTGCCAAAAGAGCACAATGCTGGTACATGCACAAGAGTTTCGGAGCACACAGTTCATCGTACATTCTTGAACATGGAGCTCTGCAGCAGTTGACCCAACGATAACGTCAGTTATGATTGCAGTGGGCACGAGACAATAGGGATTCCACCGTGGATCAATGGAAACGTGTCGGCTCTTCGGGTGAATCACATTTTTGCTACACTAGGTCGATGGTCGTCTCCACAAGCGCCGTCATCGAGGTGAATGGCTGCTCGAAACGTGCAGTACACGACAGACACAGGCTGGTGGGAGCAGTATTATGACATGGGAGACATTCTCCTGAACTTGCATGGGACCATGGTAGTAATCGAGGACAAGCTGACAGCTGCGAAGCACCTGCATCCCTTACCGCTTGGTGTCTTCCCCAACGGCGATGTCATCTTTAAGCAGCATAGTTGTCCGTGTCTCGGAGACAGAACCGCGCTACAGTGGTTTGAGGAGCATTATAGCAAACTCCTGTTGATGTCTCGGCGATCAATTTCGCCTCATGTAATTCCTTTGGAACCCAACTGGGTCGCTGTAACGCGTCATCTCTGCGTACGCAAATCAATGGCCCGTTACTTGCTTGAATTACATGTTCTGTGCTTAGACATCTAATGCCACAAACCTCCACAAACATATCAATAAACTGTTGGATCCCTGATCCGCAGAATCAGTGATGAATTTCGTTTCAAAGACGGACAAACAAGTCACAACGTTTTGGCTCATCAGTGTATATTTGTGTAGTGTAAGTGATATTTGCTGCACTGTAATGTGACCATAGCCCTGGAAACCGCAGCTGTTACCTATCATTTTTGTTAACACACATTTTTGTGATTTTGATATGAAAAGTTATACCTCAGTTTACCCCTGGGGGTCAGTGGTTCCTTGATTTCATTCATCGGTTGTAACAGTGCCGTGAAAAAGGAAATCATTCATAAAAAGCATTTTGATCGTCATGTCACGTGAGACACGCATATTTTGCTACCGTGGACCATTGTGTTTTGTTGAAGTGCTCACAGTGTGGCAGGCACAGGGAGGCACCATGTTGAAGAGAAGCCAGCGTGGTTGTTCTGAAAGTATCGACAGTTTGTCAGAAGGACCCATGGCAGAGAGCATG
This sequence comes from Schistocerca americana, assembly GCF_021461395.2. NCBI lineage: Eukaryota > Metazoa > Arthropoda > Insecta > Orthoptera > Acrididae > Schistocerca > Schistocerca americana. Next base: position 434,912,900 of record NC_060123.1, read on the forward strand.
GCATGCGAACAGGGTCGGTGTGTGTGTGTGTGTGCGCGCGAGAATTGACAAAATTTTACGAAACAGAAGTTCTCGTCGAGGGTGCAAGAAAAGCGTGAGTGTTACGAATTCACCGAAATCTTTGAGATGGTACAATCGGTACTAGGTCTTCACATTAGCATTTGGTGTCGAGAATGTAAGTTACTTCTCAATCGAAGTAGTAAAGAGCACAGCAATCAGTCGCAAATCACATCTATTGTGTTTCTGTATTTCGGTCATCTTCAGTGCAAAAAAAGAAAAGTGAAGAACCAGTTACAATGAGGTAACGTGCAGGCCTTATTAAATGTACAGTTGCATAAGCTTTAAATGTAAGTCAGTCATAAAATACACACTAGTGAATGTAAACATTAAAAACACTTGTATATGCACATGGTCCCAACTGTACTATTCATGTCAGAGGCTGAGTTCACACTGAGGCTGCTGTTCACAATTACAACAAAGCTGGCTTCAGTGTACGTCATACCAGTCTACAGCACCAACATGTATTAACTTCATTTTACCTTCACAATTCGTATCTTTTAGCATTTTATTTATCATTTTATATTTTATTAAAAGCTTATGTTTATGAAATGAGGCGGCTGAAACTAAAAGCAGTGACCAATATTTTACTGTTATACAGGGTGAGTCAGGAGGAAAGGTACATGCTTTGACGGGTGGTAGTATTAGTGATTCTGAACAAAAACCTTCTTATGGTCGTATGCCCTATTCCGAATGGTTCCCGAGATAGAACACATTTAATATCACTTTTTTACTTTTTTCGTGAATAACCCGAAAACCGCGCCTTTCAGCGAAAACGTGTCGGAATACAAAATTAAACTATATTAAATTTCCTACAAAAAATGTTCCTATTAATTTTTTTCTCTAGAACTAATGGTTTGTGCGAAGAGACTGTGAGAATGTTGAAAAACTCGCTCGACACGTATGCGCTGTAGCTTACGTAGTTTTTGTAGGCCAGTTTGAGGTTTACAATGTACCACAGTAGTGTAGAGGAAGTTGAGACGAACAGTTTGATACAGGAAACTACCTCAAATTGGCCTACAAAAACTGCGTAAGCTACAGTGCATGCGCGTCGAGCAAGCATTCTCGCGCTCCCTTCGCACAAACCATTAGTTCCAGAGAAAAAATGGATAGAATCTTATTTGTAGGAAATTTAATATAGTCTAATTTTGTACTGCGATACGTTTTCGCTGGAGGGTGCAGTTTTCGAGTTCTTCAAGAAAAAACATACAAAAGTGACATTAAATGTGTTCTATCTCGGAAAGCTTTTGGAATAGGACATACGTCCATATAAAGTTTTTCGGTTTAGAATCGCTAATACTATCACCCTCAAAGCATTTACCTTTCCTCCTGACTCACCCTGCATACGGTGGTAATTGTGTGAACTAGGCAGTGGCATCAGTTACTGCTGCGCGTTTCACAATTGAATATAATTAAAAAAATACAAAACACCTTGTTCAAATACCTAAGTTAATAGAAACTTTTATTTTTTACTTTATTAAAACCTTGCTACATACTAGGTACAGCCAAAATAATTGGAACAGACAAGAGTGGCGCTGTAAGTCGTCTTAGCCTCAACAGTATGTCGAAACGTCAGGAATCTTTCAGCTTTAAAATGTCCTCCCTTAAGAGTTTTGTGTACAAATCCATTATAATTTACAAAGTTTGGTGTTAAAACTGATAAACCATCACCTAGATAATGTCATAATGTGCGAAATACATTACATTTGTTACCAGAAATTTTGTACTCATATGCGATCTAGGAGAAGTGTAATCATAGCTATTTCCCTATGGAAACAAATCTGATTTCTGATTAATAATGATTCGTAGCTTGAATGTATGTGATTTTTAGTTAGTATGTAACGTTATTACCTACCCTCAAATCACGTTACAGGTTAACAGTGACATTACTGTAATGGGCACAACGCGCACAACTTGGGTTCTCCGCCATGATACAGGTAAACAGGACACATTATTGGCATGCTCCATAAACTCTCACTTCATACGTACAGGACGTATCAAGACACCCGACACAAAGACAATAGGATTTAATATTGAAGAACAGAAAGGGCATGTTCCAAATTTTTTATTAATGTCAAACAAATTACAGAAAAATAGAGCCGTTGTGCAATAGGAGTGTTAGAAGAAAATTGCATGGCTATAAACACTAAAAAGATAGTCTACAATCCAGATTTAGCCCTTTGATACATTGAAATGTGTGTGTTCCACGACAGGTTATCAAAGAACCTGTGGGAATTTACAGGTTGTTATTTGAGTGAATCAGTGTCCCAATGCTGAAGAGAAGCCTGGTAATGGTTTGCAGGATTCTTACATTTTCAGACTGTACTTGGTTGTGACACCTTCAAATTTCATTGCCAATCCTCTGCCACGCACTGTCGCATCACATCAGTTCGTGCCTGCAGGTAGGCAACCCAATGAACGGCTTTGCGAAGCGGGCAGCTGTCGCGCCTTCCCGGACCGTTCGTGCAAATGAACTGCACGCACGTATTGAGGTCTGCCACGTCACAAACGGTGCCCAATCTGTTGTGTGAGTTACAAACTTGGAAGTACACTGATGTGCGTCTGTTTCCTGTAGATTCGCACTGTTACCGTCTGAAACCCTGGAGGTGTTTGTGAAAAAACTTATATGTCGCACAACTCCCCGTGTTGGGAAACGAAATGTAGGATATATTTTTTCATAGTATTACTTCTGACATTGTGTTTCACTCTGAGAAAAATTAGTAGTGAAAGATTTTGATATTTTAAAGATTTTGTCGCTGTGATCTCAGTAGCCGTGTATGCAATTGTATAAAATGCAATAGCCAACTGGTTGCACACAATGTTTTTAAAAAATACATTAACCAGATTTCTACAGTTCTGAGACTATCTTCACCAGAATGGTAAAAGCTACATAGAGAAATGTACAAGGTATAGATAATATACACAATAGATACATACGTGAAAATTCTCATCCAAAACCAGAAAACCGTACGTACATGAAATCACATAACTTTAAAATTTCAGCAACAGTGCTCTCATCAAATGACATGTTTGTGTTCCATGGGTCAAGAATGAAAACAGAAAAAAGACAGTTGTCACAGCATGGTAAAACCATGGTTGCAAGTGCTGGCACAAATTAACTGCTGTAGCCGACTAAGACCGGCATCAGACTGAACGGCACATAAGCCGACACTGCCATGAGATGGATGTTTCTCGAAAAGAGTGTCGTCTTCCTTCCATGGATTCCCACTTGTTCCCGAAGCATCCCCGTAACACTTACGTGTCGTTCGAACCTACCGCTAACAAATTTTTGAACTGCTTCCTCCAATCCGACCTGGTACGGATCCCAAACACTCGAGTAGTACTCAAGGATAGGTCGCGCCAGCTTCCTCTGTGCGGTCTCCTTTACAGATGAACCATTCTTTTCCAAAATTCTCCCAGTAAACCGAAGTCGACCATTCGCCTTCTCTACCACATGCACGTTGCGCCTCACATCGCTTTGCAGCGTTACGCCCGGATATTTAAACGAGTTGACTGTGTCAAGCAGGACACTAGTAATATTATATCCGAACGTTACAGGTTTGTTCTTCTTATTCATGCTCATTAACCTACATTTTTCCACATTTAGAGTTAGCGATCATTGATCACACCAAGTGTAAATTTTGTCCAAGCCGTCTTGTATCTCCCTACAGACACTCAACTTCGGCACGTTACCGTACAACACGGCATCAGCAGCAAACAATCGAGACGGCTGCCCACCCTGTCCGCCAAATCTTTTATGTATATAGAGAACAGCGGTCCTATGTGTTGGGGTCTTGCCCACTCGTCTCGTATGCAGGGTGCCTAAGGGATGCTGCGTTTTCGGAATGCTATACAACAGTACAAACAAATAACATTAGTAGTTTTTATTTGTATAAAACAAATTGACAATACTTAACTTGTATTTACAAAGGTGTCGCAAACAGTGGACGACATACAACATAAGTCCGAGTACTTGCTATACACAATTTTCCTGAAAATTGACACACGCCACAGATAATGATCTGCAAGTGCCGGTCTCCCACTGTACCTATTATAACTTCCCCTTCTATATTGATTGATTGTTAATGAATGATGCTCAGGCTCGGGCTAGCTCGCAGTAGAATGTTTGCGAGGAAAGACACAAAAAAGAATTGTCTTGCCGCACTGTATTTACGCCGAGTGCGTGTTGGTTGTACCGCCTTACCCAGAAGAGTATTTGTTCCCCCGTACACGTAAATGTATACAAACTGAGATTGTTGCTCTAATCATGATTACATATGTACACTCCTGGAAATTGAAATAAGAACACCGTGAATTCATTGTCCCAGGAAGGGGAAACTTTATTGACACATTCCTGGGGTCAGATACATCACATGATTACACTGACAGAACCACAGGCACATAGACACAGGCAACAGAGCATGCACAATGTCGGCACTAGTACAATGTATATCCACCTTTCGCAGCAATGCAGGCTGCTATTCTCCCATGGAGACGATCGTAGAGATGCTGGATGTAGTCCTGTGGAACGGCTTGCCATGCCATTTCCACCTGGCGCCTCAGTTGGACCAGCGTTCGTGCTGGACGTGCAGACCGCGTGAGACGACGCTTCATCCAGTCCCAAACATGCTCAATGGGGGACAGATCCGGAGATCTTGCTGGCCAGGGTAGTTGACTTACACCTTCTAGAGCACGTTGGGTGGCACGGGATACATGCGGACGTGCATTGTCCTGTTGGAACAGCAAGTTCCCTTGCCGGTCTAGGAATGGTAGAACGATGGGTTCGATGACGGTTTGGATGTACCGTGCACTATTCAGTGTCCCCTCGACGATCACCAGTGGTGTACGGCCAGTGTAGGAGATCGCTCCCCACACCATGATGCCGGGTGTTGGCCCTGTGTGCCTCGGTCGTATGCAGTCCTGATTGTGGCGCTCACCTGCACGGTGCCAAACACGCATACGACCATCATTGGCACCAAGGCAGAAGCGACTCTCATCGCTGAAGACGACACGTCTCCATTCGTCCCTCCATTCACGCCTGTCGCGACACCACTGGAGGCGGGCTGCACGATGTTGGGGCGTGAGCGGAAGACGGCCTAACGGTGTGCGGGACCGTAGCCCAGCTTCATGGAGACGGTTGCGAATGGTCCTCGCCGATACCCCAGGAGCAACAGTGTCCCTAATTTGCTGGGAAGTGGCGGTGCGGTCCCCTACGGCACTGCGTAGGATCCTACGGTCTTGGCGTGCATCCGTGCGTCGCTGCGGTCCGGTCCCAGGTCGACGGGCACGTGCACCTTCCGCCGACCACTGGCGACAACATCGATGCACTGTGGAGACCTCACGCCCCACGTGTTGAGCAATTCGGCGGTACGTCCACCCGGCCTCCCGCATGCCCACTATACGCCCTCGCTCAAAGTCCGTCAACTGCGCATACGGTTCACGTCCACGTTGTCGCGGCATGCTACCAGTGTTAAAGACTGCGATGGAGCTCCGTATGCCACGGCAAACTGGCTGACACTGACGGCGGCGGTGCACAAATGCTGCGCAGCTAGCGCCATTCGACGGCCAACACCGCGGTTCCTGGTGTGTCCGCTGTGCCGTGCGTGTGATCATTGCTTGTACAGCCCTCTCGCAGTGTCCGGAGCAAGTATGGTGGGTCTGACACACCGGTGTCAATGTGTTCTTTTTTCCATTTCCAGGAGTGTATATACACTTCTGGCCATTAAAATTGGTACACCAAGAAGAAACACAGACGATAAACGGGTATTCATTGGACAAATATATTATACTAGAACTGACATGTGATTACATTTTCACGCAATTTGGGTGTATAGATCCTGAGAAATCAGTACCCAGAACAACCACCTCTGGCCGTAATAACGGCCTTGATACGCCTGGGCATCGAGTCAAACAGAGTTAGGATGGCGTGTACAGGTACAGCTGCCCACGCAGCTTCAACACAATACCACAGTTCATCAAGAGTTGTGACTGGCGTATTGTGACGAGCCAGTTGCTCGGCCACCATTGACCAGACGTTTTGAATTCGTGAGAGATCTAAAGAATGTGCTGGCCAGGGCAGCAGTCGAACATATTCTGTATCCAGAAAGACCCGTACAGGACCTGCAACATGCGGTCGTGCATTATCCTGCTGAAATGTTGGATTTCGCAGGGATCGAATGAAGGGTAGAGCCACGGGTCGTAACACATCTGAAATGTAACGTCCACTGTTCAAAGTGCCGTCAATGCGGACAAGAGGTGACCGAGACCTGTAACCATTGGCACCCCATACCATGACGAATACACGCTTCCAATGTGCGTTCACCGCGATGTTGCCAAACACGGATGCGACCATAGTGATGCTGTAAACAGAACCTGGATTCATCCGAAAATATGATGTTTTGCCAATCGTGCACCCAGGTTCGTCGTTGAGTACACCATCGCAGGCGCTCCTGTCTGTGATGCAGCGTCAAGGGTAACCGCAGCCACGGTCTCCGAGCTGATAGTGCATCGTGCTGCAAACGTCGCCGAACTGTTCGTGCAGATGGTTGTTGTCTTGGTAACGTCCTCATCTGTTGACTCAGGGATCGAGACGTGGCTGCACGATCCGTTACAGCCATGCGGATAAGATGCCTGTCATCTCGACTGCTAGTGATACGAGGCCGTTGGGATCCAGCACGGCGTTCTGTATTACCCTCCTGAACCCTCCGACTCCATATTCTGCTAACAGTCATTGGATTTCGACCAACGCGAGCAGCAATGTCGTGATTCGATAAACCGCAATCGCGATTGGCTACAATTCGACCTTTATCGAAGTCGGAAACGTGATGGTACGCATTTCTCCTCTTTACACGAGGCATCACAACAACATTTCACCAGGCAACGGCGGTCAACTGCTGTTTGTGCATGGGAAATCGGTTGGAAACTTTCCTCATGTCAGCACGTTGTATGTGTCGCCACCGGCGCCAACCTTGTGTGAATGCTCTGAAAAACTAATCAACTGCATTTCACAGCATCTTCTTCCTGACGATTAAATTCGGGTTTGTAGCACGTCATCTTCGTGGTGTAGCAATTTTAATGGCCAGTAGTGTACATCCAGAGTTTATCTATGAAAGTTTACAGTTCGCATGAGCTAAATAGTGTGAATCAGTACGATAACTTTCTAGAGCACCAAAGAATATCCATGAAGGCTGCGCTGTGTTGATAATCTATGTTGTCGCACAGATAACTGTTTCATGAGCACGTAATATTAAATGGGTTGAAAGAAATGTCAAACACTGTATATTCACTTTATGTTGGTTTATTCTAGTCTATGCACATCCTATCAGTGTCTTAAAGAAGTAACCTTTCTTTCAGATGGGTGGAATTAGTTACGTAAATTCAGCCAAAGGGTTCACAGCAATATCCAGATTACTCTATTTACTTTAACGCAGTTTAGGTATATTCCTCACAGTTTACACTATTCATCCCTTCCTATCAGTTGAACTATTAATTGTCTATCACGTTGGGTCTAAGTTCAGTCTTTCGTTGATGATGATCAAATTAAGACAATATATTCGGTTATTTTCCTAGCCTGAATTACTTCAAAGATATTTTCAAAGTTGCTGATTTACCTCTTTCACTTTTGAATCATTTCTAGCAGATCGCAAGTCTTCAAAATGTAACAAACCATCTCGTATCGCCGGCCGAAGTGGCCGTGCGGTTAAAGGCGCTGCAGTCTGGAACCGCAAGACCGCTACTGTCGCAGGTTCGAATCCTGCCTCGGGCATGGATGTTTGTGACGTCCTTAGGTTAGTTAGGTTTAACTAGTTCTAAGTTCTAGGGGACTAATGACCTCAGCAGTTGAGTCCCATAGTGCTCAGAACCATTTGAACCATTTGAACCATCTCGTATCGCCTGCGACACGACAAGGCAAGCGCCAGAAGCACATTAACAATGTGCAGCTTAACCTTCTGTATTTCGCAGTGTCCTCTAAGAGTACTCACAATGAATATTCTTTGAGGTCACTTGTTATACTCCGTGACCTACAAGTCTACCACCTTGCGATCTATTATTATTTTATCTTGAAACTAATTGATTCTATTTATTTTTCATTCTTTTTCAAAACATTAGGTTACTTTACTACCAAGATTCCTTTCTATGTCTTTTTATATTACTTTCTTTTCAGTCTACTTGCTACTAGTCATGCAATATTAGTACAGAGGGTCTTTGTTTTTCTTTTTATGAAATTTCGATCTTGGGCCTGGGGCCTGTATTGGGGTGTGAGGACTAGATTTACATTTTTCATTTTTGCGTCCAAAGGGTAGCGGCGTTACACTATACAGTTCACTGATGCCACCGAGGCTGGCAGGAGCGGCGCCTATATTCACTTCTTGCAGGGGGCGCGCCTGTCGTGGTGCGATCCTAATCAGCGCACCATTAGCCTAAGTCGTTTCACCGCCTCCTCTGGTCTTCCGTTTTTAATCTTCGTTCCGGCGCTTGTGTTTACGCCAGAACACTATCACACTGCCCTGAAGCACTCCTGACGATACCTTTGTCTCTTATGAACACTCGCCATCAAGGGCAACAGGAAGGGTTCTATTATTTAAGAAGTCTTCGATCCGCTCCAGTAACTGTCGATTTATTCCACATGTTCGTACGAGTACCTTCGTTAACAGCCTGCAGTGGGGCACCGTGTCAAAAATGCTTTCCGGAAATCTAAAAGTTTGGAACCTGTCTGTAGCCCTTCATCCATTGTTCGCAATATATCTTGTGAGAAAATGGCACACTGAGTTTCGCACGAGCGATGCGTTCTGAAACCATGCTATTTCGTGGACATAACCTTGTCAGTACCAAGAAAGAGGGATCATGCATCTTTCAGGAGTGCTAACTCTACAAGGTTCGCAGGAGAGCTTTTGTAAAGTTTGGAAGGTAGGAGACGGGGTATTGGCAGAAGTAAAGCTGTGAGGACGGGGCGTGAGTCATGCTTGGATAGCTCAGTTGGTAGAGCACTTGCCCGCGAAATACAAAGGTCCCGGGTTCGAATCTCGGTCTGGTACACAGTTTTAATCTGCCAGGAAGTTTCAAGACGGATCATGTCTGGCGAACGTGGTGGCCGTCATGTTGAATCAGCAATAGATCTGTCCTCCACTCCCAGAATGACGGTGCACCATCTTCTTGAAATGCCATGGATGATTGAAATTCCTGTAACTGAGATGCAATGTAAAGTTCCAACACATCAGCTAGACTGTTGTTATTGGTAGGCTTAGCGAAAACGAGCAGTCCAGTAAGTGCACTTTGCATTAAGTCCGCCCCCGGTAGCTGAGTTGTCTGCGCGACAGAAAGTCAATCCTAAGGGCCCGGGTTCGATTCCCGGCTGGGTCAGAGATTTTCTCCGCTCAGGGACTGGGTGTTATGTTGTTCTAATCATCATCGTTTCATCCCCATCGACGCGCAAGTCGCCGAAGTGGTGTCAAATCGAAAGACTTGCACCCGGCGAACGGTCTACCCGACGGGAGGCCCTAGTCACACGACATTTTTTTTTTTTTTTTTGAATTCTTTATTCAACATTAATATTTATACAAAGGAACCCACCACCTTAGTGATTAGTGGGTCATAACTATTCTACAATGTTAGATATTCAGCAGCTAGTTCTATTTATTATTATATGGTACTATGTTTATTATTGTGAGCTACAGACAGGATACTACAGGATAATAGGCAGACTACAGCTATTAATCTATTCTACTTGCTAATTGTTAGTTTCTTCCTACTTGTTAATTCCTAACTGCCTGCAGCGTTACAGGAGTGTCAGCATAGATATAAACGTACTGCTTTAGGCCCTGCTCATCGAGCTAATCCCGATGAGCGTGCCCCTGACGCTGGGCAGGCCAAGATTGATTGTCGCTGCAGGTTCCTAACTTTGTATCTATATCTAAAGCTACAACTACTGTACTAACCTACGTCAATTCCGGTGCTTTAGTCTAGATCAGTGTACCCCGGTCCCCCTAGTCCTGCACGTGGCGGATTGCAACTGAAAAGTCGACCTGTCCACGCACAGGCGGTATAGGATCAGGGTAATTGGACACATTCAGTATTTGTCTTTAGTCGTGAAAGTCCCTCAAGTATGCTGTCAGTACTTTCCGTGATACCTCGTTTGCCAGTTTATTTGGAGTTTCAAAAGTCTCTTCATGTCTTAATAGGTCATATGTATTGTGTGGAAGCTGTTGTTTTAGTGTCACTGCTACATCATCGAAAAGGGGGCACTCGTAAACCACATGGTCGGGAGTGCCCTCCGAAGCACCACAGTCACACTCGGGTGTAGCCTTTTTTCCAAACCGACACAAGTATGTCGGGTAGGGGCCATGACCAGTGAGAAAGTGTATTAGACCCCGCGTTGGCTCGAAGTACTTCATCCCTAACCTTTCTTTTACATTTGGCAAGAACGCGAAGGTTCTTCTGCCAGTTTCTTCTATTTCCCAAGACTGCTCCCATAAGTCCTCGCCCCTTCTACGTATTTCTCCCTTATCCCTTACCAGTGCTCCCAGGATGTTCTCTATTTTCGCGTTGTTCCCCTTCTTGACCCAATACCATGCTGCTTGTTCTCGAATTTTTATATCTAAGGGACAGAGCCCCATTATTATTAAAATACGCCCCTATAGATCTTAAAAGCATGTTTCTTTGTACTCTTCTCACTGCCATGGCAGGCACCACCCTCGTGAGCCTATGTGCCCAGACTCCCGATCCGTAGCCCACTACTGACGTTAATATGCTATTATGGTACAACTTGATTAGGTGTGGTGGAAGGTGAAATCGTTTATGGCCTATTGAGGTAAGGTTGTTTAATAGTTGGAATGAGTTTTGAGTTACGGACTCAATGTGACTTCCAAAGTTCCACCTTTCATCGATGATGACGCCCAGGTAGCGAGTCTCTTGTCGTCTTATAACTGGTGAGCCTCCGATTCTGACTGTAGGCTTCCTTACCAGCTGTCCCTTCAGTAATAAGTACGTCGATTTTGTTGGTGAGATCGTCATCTCGGTATTTGTGCACCACAGTTGTAATTTGGTCATTGCTCTGTCTATTTTTGGGCCGGCCGGAGTGGCCGTGCGGTTAAAGGCGCTTCAGTCTGGAACCGCGTGGCCGCTACGGTCGCAGGTTCGAATCCTGCCTCGGGCATGGATGTGTGTGATGTCCTTAGGCTAGTTAGGTTTAAGTAGTTCTAAGTTCTAGGGGACTGATGACCACAGCAGTTAAGTCCCATAGTGCTCAGAGCCATTTTTTTTGTCTATTTTTGGCTCGATGTCCTCGCGGCTCCGGCCGCCGACCAGCAGAAGGAGGTCATCCGCGTAGGCTATCACCTCTAGCACTTCTTCACTCTGTTCCAAACTATCTAAAAGCGGTTCCATATGGATGTCCCAGAACAGGGGACCTAAGACGGAGCCCTGGGGACATCCCTTAGTCATAGATTTTCCTACTCTGCCGCTAGGGGATGATAGCCAGACCTCCTGCCCTTCACAATAGCTCCTCAGGCAACCATATAGCGACCCTGGACACTCCTTCTCCCGCAAGCAGGAGAAGAGCGAAGGCCACCACAGGTTGTCAAAGGCGCCACTGATGTCAAACATCATGCCAACAACGTACTTGTATGGGGTAGAGTCGCAGACCTCAGCCGCCAGAGCGACCGCATCAGTTGCCGATCGCCCCGGCCTGAAGCCGAACTGCCTGCCACTCATCCCACACAGCACTCGGTGTGCAGTCAGTCTGTCAGCTAGCAGTTTTTCAAATAATTTCCCAAGGATGTTCAATAGGCAAATCGGCCTATAGGACTTGACATCCGCTGGGTCCTTGTTGGGTCGCTTTTTGATTATCACAACGTTTGCCTCTTTCCAGATTTTCGGGAATTTTTCCTGTCTTAGGCCTCATTGTATAACTGGGTTAGTGGCGCTACCAGTTGAGGTGCCAGGAACTGCACCACCTCCGCCACAATGCCGTCTGGGCCGGGGGCTTTCCCTGTTTTTACTGCTTTGATGTGGCCAGCCACCTCCTCTTCAGAGAAGGGGTAGACTGCCCTGTTGTTAGCTATTCTATCCAGATCTTGATTTCGTAACTGGGACTGGCCCTCCGTGTCACTGGCCTCATCGTCATCAGGCAGCAGGGACCGGAGAAGGACCTCGGCAGTCTCCTGCCAGGACTCCGTCATCCCATCCCAGCGCCTGACCGTTGATAGTATCATTGGGGATCGGATCTTTTCCCTTACTAGTTTGTAAGGTACTCCCAATGGATCCAAGGCCAGCTGGTCCAGCACAAATCTTTCCCAACTGCGTATTCTGACTTCTTTCAGTTCTTTTTGAAATTTGTCTTTTGCCTCCCGGTGTAGCAGTAACCATCTTTGCTTTTCCCACCAGACGACACTGCGCTGGTAGTGCCTCCTCAGCCTTCTGACAGACTGACGCATTTCCTCAAGTTCGGCTGACCATGGTGACGGGGAGGCCGCCATGGCCCTCCTCCTGGTTGGAACAGCTGCCTTAACCGCTCTAGTAACTGCGCCCACCAGTTCTTCGGCCCGCTTGTCTATGTCCAGGTCCTGTTGTGCGTCACCTTCTGGCAATGGAGGAATGTCGCACTCTCTCGCTAGTCTCTCCCAGTCAGCTCTTTATTAGTTCAGTTGCAACTCCCACCCCATGGCCCAGTGGCACCCTCTATTTCCTAGGCTAAACATAGTAAGATTATGGTCACTTGTTGTAGCGTTCTCTTTAACTTCCCAGTTCTGGATGATGTTGGCAGTATTTGGTGTAACTAACGTTACATCTATATTGGCGCTGCCCCCCCCCCTCCGCCCCCCCCTCCCCCCGCTGCATAAGTGGGAGGGTTGCCAGGTCTATTTGTTGCAACCACAAGTTGTAAAGCCATAATCATATCCTCCACTTTTTCACCATTTTCATCTCTTGTGCCACTGTACCACAGGGGGTATTTTGCATTTATATCGGCTGTTATAACCAGTTTAGGTGATCCAGATGTTGTTCAATGTTATCTCCGTATTGAAAATACGTATTTACAAAGGTTATAATTCTCATGGGAGCCTGTACCTCCACGACATTGCAGTAACTGGTGGAAAATTGTGCAAGTGTTGTTACACGTAGAGACTGGTTTGTGATGACAATTGCCGCTTTGGGGGCTTCCCCACTACTAACTATTTGCCATGTAGCGGCTGCAAATGAAAGTTTCCCAGCTTGAGAGTACGGCTCCTGCAAGCAGAGTACGTCAAGCCTCTTCTCCTCCACCTCTCTTCGGAGCTCCTGCATCACAAGTCTGCTGTTGTGCGTGTTTAGTTGTCCAACAGTTAATTTAGTCATTATGGGAAGTAAGTGTGCATTCTATCGTCAGGCCAAGTCTTGCTCCAATCAAAGGCGATTCGACCATGAGCTAGGACTGATTGAGTGTAGATGTCATTTAAGTCAAATTTCTCCCCACGTCTGTCAAACACTTTCTTGAGTAAGTCTCGCAGGGTTCCGAAGTCGGTGGGAAGGTTCACTGACTTTAATTGTATTCTATCCACAGCCTCCATTACCGAGAAGGTGACCTTTCTTCCATCCTCATGTCCTACCCGGACCACATGTCGTAAGGCAGTGGTCAGGATAGCCGGCTGCTCCAGTCTTGCCAGTTGCATTGTGAATTCAATGTTGGGATACACCCTAATCGGATCTACAGGCGGTAGCCTGATTACTGGGGTATCTGCCTCAGTTGGGTTTGCGCTGGTGTTGGTAACTGTACGTTCTTGGAGTAGTTGTCGTTTAGTTTGTTTAGTTTCGTGAGTAGGGGCCAGGGAGGCCGCCACCACTACAGGATGCTTCTGCCGTTGAAGATTTTTATTCGGCCTTTCTCCCCGGTTTGGGGAAGGGGGAGCTGTGTTCCTGTCCGGAGAATCAGTTTGAATGCAACTGTCCACCATAAAGGGATCTGTTGGAATTTCTTTCTCGACTGTCGTAATTTTTAAGGTGCTCGAAAGCGACCTTAAAAATTTCTTAAATCTATTAGCCCTCACAGCATCCCTCCTTCTTTTACTCGGGGACTTGTGTTTAAGCATCCTGTTAGCTGAGCTCTGCTCAGCCATAGTCGATTCTTGAAATGAGACGTTGTTCTAGCATCCGGTAAGTGGGGCAATTCCGTCCCGTGGCACCACAGGATTTCTTTCCCCGATTTTTACACGGAATGCAGACCCCTGTTGTTTTACATTCCTTGCGGTTGTGACCACTCTCACCGCACCTGGAGCAAGCCGACCCCCTGGTGCAGTGCCTCAGAATGTGGTCCAGGTCGCCACAGTTATGGTAACGAGGTACCACGATATAGTCCCTGGTGTTAATGGCGTGAAAGCCTACATATAGTCTGCCCATTGATCTTATCCTTTTCCATAATTGCGCAGAGACCTCGGCCACGTGGTGTACCACATCACGATCTCGAGGCCCTGTTTTGAATTTCAACTTGAAAGAGTTTTTGAATTCTTGTTCATCCACATCATCGAAATTTTGTGATCTGATTCTCATGTAGCTCGTCATTCGTCATAACCGTGGGTACATCATACAGTATTATTAGTGGGTTTCGCTTTCTAGGTGGTTCACACTTTACAACTGCGTTTAATTTTTGATTATTTAGAAGTTTCTCTTTGTCCTCCTCACTGGCAACTTCAACAATTACAGAATTTCTACTGGGTTTGACTTTTTTAATTTTAATTTTATCCTTGACTGGATCTATCGTTGTTGTTAGCAGCTCTTGTATCCTCTTTACGCTAGTATCTTGGCCAGGCAGGGTCCTCAAGAAGACTGCCGTGTCTGACCGTTTAACAACTTTTTCAGTTGTGTCTTTTGTTGAAATTTGTTTAGTTGGCGCCTGTGCAGCCACAGCCGCCCAAGTCTTAGTGGGTTGTTTTCTTAACCTTCCATTTTCCTTTTGCAACTCCATAACGCGGCCTTCCAGTCTTGCATGAGCTATGGCCCAGGCCGATAGCTCATTTTTGATTGTATTAAGAGCCGCTTGACTAATTTTCCCATTTTTTACGTTTTGCTCTAAGAGCATAGTTATTCTTGCGTGCCTCTGCACGACGCTCTCATCGTCTGCCTGTCCCATCCCGTCCTGTGGAGAGGGAGCAGACATCATAGAAGCCCCTAAAGGCGCACTCGAATCACTCGCTTCGGTTTCAGCCATCATTGGTAACGAGTGATAAAAAGATGTGGGAGCCCGTCTCTTGCCCCGGACCGGCTCCTCTGGCATGGGGGGACATTTTATTTACTTTGCATTAAGCCATAGCCGGCCGCTGTGGCCGAGCGGATCTGGACGCTTCAGTCCGGAACCGCGCTGCTGCTACGTTCGCGGGTTCGAATCCTGCCTGGTGCATGGATGTGTGTGATGTCCTTAGGTTAGTTAGGTTTAAATAGTTCTAAGTCTAGTGGACTGATGACCTCTGATGTTAAGTCCCATAGTGCTTAGAGCCATTAGAACCATTTTCGAGCATTAAGCCACACCATACATACACTTTCCGGCTGTCCCTTATGTGCAGTACCGTAGTAAATGGGTTCTCTGGTTCCCAGATCCAGTTTACTGCCTCTTTACTTTCCCGAATATGAGAAAAGTCGCTTTATCGGAAAAGTAAGCTTTATTAAGGTGGTCATTCTTTGCAGCGGTTCGCTCCGGAATGTTCCTAGCAAACTTACCCCGTCTGGGCCTATTATCTTACCACAAAGCTTGCAGCAGCTGCATTTTGTAGGCATGGAAATGCCGCCGTTTGCGTAAAATCTTCACCACAGTGCTCTGAGAGATGCCTGTTTCTCTGGAAACACGACGCGTGAGTCCCCACGGAATGAGGTGAAATGCTCTATAGACAGTATCAACAGTATCATCTCTCATTCCAGGTCTACCGCTTCTTAACTAGTCAGCAATACAACCATTCTCTGTAAACTTTATTTTCACAAGTTCGTCTCGATCACACAGATTACTTTACATTTATTACCGGTTTCGGCTTACCGCCATCTTCAGGCTGTTAAAATATTCTGATAAAAAAATCAGAGTCAAATTAAACAAGTGAGTACATGGTACGAACGGTACACATACATGTTTAACGTAAGTCATGTACTCACATGTTTAACTTGACGATGATTTTTTATCAGAATGTTTTAACGATCCGAAGATGCCGGTAAGCTGAAATCGGTAATGAAGTGTGAAGAAATCTGTGTGATCAAGACGGACTTTTGAAAATAAAAGAGCTAAAAATAAAAATGATTGCGGACTCATTTACAGACTTCATGTCTTCAATTGATTGTCTTTCAACTTTTCGTACCATTCACACCACACCATTTCGTACCACAGTGTGTCCATAATAAAAGTTCAAGTTACAAAACTGTGTAGAAAGAGAACCAGTGCTCATGATGACGTCAAATTCGGACAGTATATTATTGACGCAGGGGGAAACGTCATGACAAATAAAATATTTAACGAAAATTTTACCAGTAGATTACGCTGTAAGCATCGTAATGTAAATGTGGGTCGCCTACAAATGACAGACGAATCGCAATACTATGGCTATGGTTTGAGTTGCACATTACACCATCCGTACTGTTCACTATGCATGACTACACAAGTTCGGCAGTTAAAGCTGTGGCACAGTTGGGTAAGCCCATCCACAACGGTAAGGTCGTACCACGTCGGATGGAAAAGTCGGTTTTTAATTGGCCTTGGGCCAAAAACCGCATAAAAAGCAAAAGGATATCGATTTGTAACTGTCGTGAGGCTGGACCAAGACATGTCCAACATGCTGTCCACCGTTTTCTGCCATCGAGAAACTGCATGTTCCACATCAGATAATGCCGTGTCGCGGGCCACTATTATAATGCATTGCGCAATGCGAGCCTTCAGTTCAGCTACGTTCGCAATTGGAGCACTGAACACAACATCTTTCAGACGGCCTCACAGCCAGAAGTCACACCGACTGAGATCAGGTGATCTGGAAGACCAGACTGTAAGATATGACGGCTAATAACACTAGCATTTCCGAAATGCCTCTGCAGCGGCCGCTTCACTGACGGTGTTATGCGCGGAGGAGCGCCATCTTGCATGATCCTACCACACGTCCATGCCGTTGGAGGACTGCAGTGACTTTCATAAGCAAAAGAGTCTCGTAGCGTTTACCAGTGACGGTACGATGAACGATGTGTTCAACCCGCAGCACACAGTCAGACTTGCAAAATGCAATGGTACAGGTTGATATGCGTGCGAAGTTTCCGTTGTCCAAATTCTGCAATTCCGCATATTTGCATTTACTTGGAGATGGAAATGGGCGTCGTCTGTCCACAAAATATTCCATGGTCATTCGTTGTCCACGCCCGGGTTCCCGGGTTCGATTTCCGGCGGGGTCAGGGATTTTCTCTGCCTCGTGATGGCTGGGTGTTGTGTGATGTCCTTAGGTTAGTTAGGTTTAAGTAGTTCTAAGTTCTAGGGGACTGGTGACCATAGATGTTAAGTCCCATAGTGCTCAGAGCCATTTGAACCATTCGTTGTCCACTTCTATGCAAGCAAGAAATACCAGAGCGTACGTTTGTCTTGCTAGCAGGTCAATAGGAAGCAACTCTTGAACATGGGTGATTCTGTATGGGTAGCAATGCTGGATGTTTTGTAGGATTCTATGCACCGAGCTCTCAGACATGTTCAACGTTCAAGCAGTTCCCCATGCACTGCATGTGTGCACACCACCACTCGACCTCTCCTGCAATGCTGTGGCCACATCTTCTACGGACATCGGATCAACTGCTTTCCTCCCTCTGCCACACTGCGCTTCAAAAGAATCTGTTCTTTCGAATTTTGTAATCATTTCCTCCACACCCCAAACAGACATCAATCGCCTTTTCTCACACCCTTAAGTGCCCAGAACTTTTGCAGGGCTAAAGGCGCACAGTTACCGTTCTTGTAAAAGAGCTTTACCAGCAGCGCGCCATCCTTCATGGAAACAACCGGTCGAAAACTGAGAAATAGCCGTGTGCCGCGCTCTTGTTGGTGTGTGTGTGTTCTGACGATTAAAGCGCCAGGGCTGATTTTCGTTAACATTTTGTTTCAATGGCGTTTCCCCTTGCGTCAATAAAATGCTGTTCAAATTTGACCTAAGCAATGGTTCTATTTCTACAACGATTTGAAACCGGAACGTTAATTATGGACATCATGTATAAGCCACACCACACATTCACTTTATCTGCTATACCACGGTATGTGGGTTCTCCGACCCACAGATCCGGACATCATGTCTGTTTACTTTCCTGCAGACGCGAAAAGTCTCATTGCTGTTCACATCTGGCGGATCTCGACAATAGGCACTTGAGATGTGCCGCTGAACGGTAATATCCGACCATGTTTCATGAAACCACAAAATACGTCACGCTTTCTCCTGCATAGAAGCCATTGTGATAAGAACACTCCTGAATTATGCTACTTGTAACAAGCGAGACAAAATAATTTTTGCTATCAGAGTGCATTAGAAATGTATCTATATAAAACTTCGTGAGTTAAGCCTACCATTTGCAACAAACCACACAACTGTAACAAGTGCAGATCCTTAGAAATATTTTTTTTTTATCGGGGGAGGACTTTACGCTCTCGCTGTATCAGCAGTTCATTTCAGCCTACAGTACAGGCTCAATATCTGACGCTTCGGCTTTCATTATACTGAAACAACTACTTGAAGGTACCAGGTGAGTGCAATTCTCAAAACTTTGTGACCTTTTGCGACTCGCTAAGAAGCTTGGATGTGATATGGAAGCTAGAAAATCTGAAAAAGGAAATGCAAAGATATAGTAGGGCTCAGTGAAGTGAAATGGAATCAAGACAACGATTTCTGGTCAGATGAGTATAGGATGATATCAACAACAGCAGAACATGAATAACCGGAGTAGCATTCGTTATGAATAAAAAGGTAGGGCAAAGAATGTTTTACATTGAACAGTTCAGTGACAGGGCTGTTCTTATCAGAATCGATAGCAAACCAGCACCGACAACGATACTTCAGGTACACATGGCAACATCGCAAGTCGAAGATTAAGAGATAGAGGAAATTATATGATACTGAAAGGGTAATACATTACATAAAGGGAGATGAAAATCTAATCGTCATGGTGGACTGAAATGCAGTTGTAAGGAAGGTGTAGAAGAAAAGGTTAGAATATGGGCTTGGCACAAGGAATGAGAGAGGGGAAAGGCTAATTGAGTTCTGTAATAAATTTCAGCTGTTCAAGAATCACAAGAGGAGGAGGTATACTTGGAAATGGCCGGGTGATACGGAAAGATTTCATTACTTCATGGTCAGACAGAAGTTTCGAAATCAGATTCTGGATTGTAAGGCGTGTCCAGGATCAGATATAGACTCGGATCACAATGTAGTACTGATGCAGAGTAGGCTGCAGTTTAAGAGATTATTCAGGAAGAATCAATACGATAAAGTGGGATACCGAAGTATTAAGGAATGACGAAATACTCTTGAAGTTCTCTAAGGCTATAGATACAGCAACAAGGAATAGCTCAGTATGTAGTACAGCTGAAGAGGAATGGACATCTCTAAAAGGGGCCATCACAGAAGTTGGGAAAGAAAACAGGTACAAAGAAGGTAACTGCGAAGAAACCACGAGTAACAGAAGAAACACTTCAGTTGATCGATGAAAGAAGGAAGTAAAAAAATGTTCAGGGAAATTCAGAAATACAGATACACAAGTCACTGAGCAATGAAATAAATAGGAAGTGCAGGGAACCTAAGATGAAATGGCTGCATTAAAAACGTGAAGAAATAGAACGTCAAAACAACCTTCGGTGACATTAAAGGCTCAAGGGTGGCAGCATAAAGACTGCAACAGGAATGCCACTGTCAAATACAGAGGAGAGGGCTGATGGGTGGAAAGAGTATACTGAGGGCCTCTATAAGGGGGAAGATTTGTCTGGTGTCATGGAAGAAGACATAGGAGTCGATTTAGAAGAGATAGGGGATCCAGTATTAGAATCAGAATTTAAGAGAGCTTTGGAGGACTTAAGACCAAATAAGGCAGAAGGGATACATAATATTCCATCAGAATTTCTAAAATCATTGAGGCAACTGGCAACAAAACGACTATTCATGTTGGTGTGTAGAATGTATGAGTGTGGCGACATACCATCTGACTTTAGGAAAAGCATCATCCACACAATTCCGAAGACGGCAAGATCTGACAAGTGCGAGAGTTATCACACAATCAGCTTGATAACAAGGATACCATACAGAAAACTGGAAAAGAAAATTGAGGATGTCCTAAATGACGATCAGTTTGGCTTCAGAGAGGTAAAGCCACCCGAGAGGCAATTCTGACATTGCGCTTGATAATAAGAGCAAGACTAAAGAAAAATCAAGACTCGTTCATAGGATCTGTCAAAGTGTTCGACAATGTAAAATGGTGCAAGATGTTCGAAATTATGAGAAAAATAGGGGTAAGCTGTAGGGAGAGACGGGTAATATACGAGTACAACATGTACAAGAGCCAAGACGGAATAATTAGGATGGACGACCAAGAACGAAGCGCTCGGATTAAAAAGGATGTAAGGCAGGGGTGTTGTCTTTCGCCGCTACTTTTCAGTCTGTACATCGAAGGAGCAATGATGCAAATAAAAAAAAAAGGGTTGAGGAGTGGAATTAAAATTAAAGGTGAAAGGGTATCAATGATACGATTCACTGATGACTTGCAATCCTCAGTGAAAGTGAAGAAGAATTACATGATCTACTGAATAGAATGAACAATCTAATGGGTACAGAATATGAATTGATACTAAATCGAAGAAAGACGAAATAAATGGGAAGTAGCAGAAATGAGAGCAGCGAGAAAGTTATCAGGATTGATGGTTACGAAGTAGGTCAAGTTACGGAATTCTACTACCAAAACAGCAGAATAACCAATGAAGGATGGAGCAAGGAGTACATAAAAAGCAGACTAGAACTGGCGAAAAAGGGTATTTCTGGCCAAGAGAAGTCTACTAGTATCTAACGTAGGCCTTAATTTGAGGAAGAAATTTCTTAGAATGTACGTTTGGAGCACAGCATTGTGTGGTAGTGAAACATGGATTATGGGAAAACCGGAACAGAAGAGAATCGAAGCATCTGAGATGTGGTGCTACAGAAGAATGTTGAAAATTAGATGGCTGGATGAGCTAAGGAATGAGGAGGTTCTGCGCAGAATCGGAGAGGAAAGAAATGTGTGGAAAACACTGACAAGGAGAAGGGACAGGATGAGAGAAGATATGTTAAGACATCAAGGAATGATTTCCATTGTACTAGAGAGGGCTATAGAGTGCAAAAACTATAGAAGAAGACGGAGACTGGAATGCATCCAGTAAATAATAGAGGATGTAGGTTACAAGTGCTACCCTGAGACGAAGAGGTTGACACAGGAGAGGAATTCGTGGCGGGCAGCATCAAAGCAGTCAGAAGACTGATGACCACAAAAAAAGAAAGAAAAAGAGAGAGGGAGAGAGAAACTGGTCTCCCACATGGACCGCTGTCTCGGTACAAATGAGGCCAGTACCGTGCATACAGTGGTAAAATTTGCGGAGAATGCATTATATCCATCTAACACAAAAACGCCCCTGGGTCTTCCATCACCTTCACATAATTATGACTGGGATTAATTTGTGTCCCCGTCAATCCGCTTTTACCGAGGCAAGGCGACTTGTAAAGTAAATATTCGTGATGCTGTGAGTCACACTTGGAACTGCATCATAACGGCAGCCTTGCCTTCTGACACACACACACACACACACACACACGCGCACACCTACCTTTTTATGTTGTTACTGTCTCAGCATAAATATCGCGTGGAATGAAGTCATTGTGTGCTTTACATCTACATGGGTAGGTCAGTGCGTATATGGTGGCTTAGAGAATGAAGCCTAGTGCCCGCCTTCGCGTGTGGGCTAGCCGCGCCGCGCCGCTCCTATCTGTGGAAATACAAGTTGGCGGCATTACGCGCGCGCTTCGTGATATACATCCGCAATAAGACTGCTTTGCATACGCCCTCGCACGTCAGACGAAGAGCAAATACGCTGGCCACTTCATCACAGCTCCATGCGGACAGCGCTCTTTAATCTCTCTGCGGCGCAGTCAGTCATACAGATTAAACGCTCTGCGGAGAGAGCATTTCTCGAGAACGCCAGTTTGGTGCGACGTACTAAATCTCAAAGGGAAACACCGTAGCTGCTCGAAAAAGTTGCCGAGCGACGTTTTATTTTTCGCGTAATTGCTCTCATCGTGCTCTCAGCTTACCACGAATTAACGTAAGATTGCAGAGAGGTATTAAGAGACGTTTAGAGTGGGCATCTACAAATTTAGAGCGCTGCGTCAGACAAATACGAAAAATAACGTGTTCTGTGTGACAGTTGGTGGATTTATGCCTTAATCAACACCTTTTTGCCGCAAGGAAGTGCTGAAATTTATTAAGCACGTCGTCTATAGGTTGTCTCACTGAGAGGAAACTTTCAGGTACATCTAACTGACAAAAATGTCTTCGAGAGTGACCCCTTCAATGCGGGCATCCTCACTACACTCCGGTGTAGCACACAGTAGATTGTTACGCTAATGTCCCGATTACAAGCCACAGGTTTCCCCAAATTTGGACACAGCGGTAGTGCTCGTTCATTATATCGTTATAAGTCGACTAACAATGTAAAAGTCTTCGATTGTAATGTTCTATTCAGATACTGACTATTACATTGCTCACAGTTTATTTATCCTATACATCAAAACAGATACAGTATTTCTCTAACCAAAGAGTAACATTTAGTCGTCACCAATGAATGGTAGTGTAGAAAGCAATTATCAACAAATTTCGGAATTCGGAGCAGTTATGATGCAAATTTCAAGTCGCAGTTATTCTTTATGGTAATAGTACACTTCATACGGAACCTTGCAAAACGTATCGACACCATAGAGTGACACACACACACACACACACACACACACACACACACACACACACACACACACACACGCAGTACACATAAACCACTTCTTTTACATTTTGGTTCCGACCAAGGGTTTTCGGAGGTTTTCCTCGTTTGTAATGTAAATGCTGGACCGGTAATCCCCTACAATTGGTTCCCAATTGGGACTCCCTCTCCCCCGCTAGCAGCTCGACTCATAACAACTGACTGACTATAATTGGCCGGATATAAAACAGCCCGCACTACAGCTTGGAGTGGTGAATGGAAACTGAACCAATGTGCAGTGCAAAAATACGAATGGACGAATGTAATGAGACCTTGGATCATACTGGAGAAAAAGTTGCAAACTGCCGTTCCATCTACCGAACCTGGAAAAATCCTTAACTTCAACTCAGGATTGCACGAGATAAAACGAAAGACGAGATACCTACCTCTTAACAAATAATGTAGTTAAAGACTGGAACGGCGTACGTCTAACAGAACTACGTGGATGTAACGGTTGGTGCCGCATTTTTATACCTAGACGTGCTCTTTCTAACCAACGAAGTGCTTCAGTAGCTAATAGATTGTCAGTAGATTTTACCGAGAAACTCGTATTCCTGAGGTACGTAATCTGAAAGCTGTAGCGGTATTCTTACCTACCAGTTTCATAGTGATCACGAGACGCACGTCTTTTGGGCCAAGCCGAGCAATACGACAGCTGCCAATCAGCAGAGGAAGATTGGATTCCTCCGTAAAGCCTGTGCGGATAGCCAAGTGGGAAATCGGAGTTCAGCTTCCGCTTTGGCACAAAATATTCTTTTTTTTTTCAGTAAACAGTATATCTGTGATGGTACCATATTCTCAGTTTGCGAATATATGTCATGATTTAATTCGGCTATAAATCATCAGCAGTGTCTGTTCCTTTGGACATGCATGCATGTCCAAAGGAACATCGCATCGAACTTTACAGATATTATCAAATACACACACTGCACGAATCTGTTTCATGTTAAAGCCAAGGCAATGTGATGAAAATCCTCTTCATTTATGTTCTAATACATCTCATATATTTCATTCATTCACTTTTCTTCGTTTCGTATAAATCAGACATTTAACTAATAGTGGGCAGGACTTCATTTTTCTAATGTGCCGATGCAAATGTTCTCGCTTTGTAAACAGAAGCATTGCATTACATCAGCTAAATTCTTAGTTTTATAAGCCCAATACGTCAGTGTATTACTATTATCCCTCTAGGGAGCTCATGAGCCTTTCCATGAGTTCGTGCAGGACTCACAGGGGGCCCTGAGCTACTGCAGTCCTTTCTTCTTTCCCAGGCTGCACTCCGTTCTCCGTGTGCTTATGTTGGCCTGTCTATCCTGCTGGTTTCCGTTGTGTCTTACGGTTTTGTTCCTCCTTTCCTTTTTACACCTTTCTTTTCAGCGTTTTCGGCGCTTTTGGTTTACATTTGGGGTTGAACCTCTCCTTCTAAATTTTGTTCTCACAGCCAACTGAGGAAGAACTCCTTACTTAGCATTTTCAGCGTGTGGCCTTATTGCCACATCCCCACATCCATGTATTACTCAACACTATTATCCTTTTAATGCTATATAGCCAACATAGTAGCCAGTCCGTGTGGTGGGTAAGCTATGTATCCTTTCGGTTGAGACCCCCTGACATCACAGGGATCACACTTCTGATACCTGAGCTGCTACCTCACCATATACACCTAGGCGTGTTTGCTTGTCATTATCGAGAGTCAGAACTACCGACAACAGCCACCATGTCAGATGGCCCTTGCTGGGTTGCACCCGCAGGGAGAGCTCCTGATCAGAGTGGGTGGTACACTTTGCGTATGGAAAGTATTAACTCCAAAAAACTAGCCATTGTTCTACAGCCAGGAATGGATCCTCTAAGTATCTTGTGCACCTGCGGCCTACCCTTCCCTGGCTATTCACTGAGAGGAGGGCCAGGCTCGCCTGCTTGGGGTGAAACCCTTTCCCCACTACCTAATCTACAGCTGGACTGACAGGGAGCCTTTGACAGCCACCAAGTAGTAATCTTTTGTAGGAACTATCGACGACATGTTTCGCGAAGTGGAGTCTCTCAGTATGATGTGCTCGGGTTTGCTTTTGATCAACCCTTTTGCCAGCCCTTCGTGCCTGTGACCATCTTGGCAACATCCTGGTGTCCATTGCTCTCACCAGTTTATGAGTACGGTTCAGGGTGTCATTTTTTACAGCGACCTCATTCTTCAAATGGGTCAGGAACAATGGGCCAATCTAGAACACCAGGGCATGCATTTTGATTGGCGTGTTTGAAAATTCCTTAAAGACATTTGCACCAATAGCGGTGCCTTTGCTCTGACATTTGAGAAGTATACCATCCTGGAGAGCGTCAGCATTATGATTAACCGGTGTAGAGTGTTGGTGTATGTCCCAGCAGCTACGAGGTTTTTTCAGTGTTTCAGTTTCGGGCACATGTCTTCCTGCTGTACAACGGACCACCTATGCAGCGAATGTAGTTACGCACTCCATGAGGTGGGCTCCTATGTTTCACCACCCATGTATGTTATCTTTCGCGACCATCATTCTCCATGCTCGGCAGATTGCCCAGTTCATAAGAAAGAATACAAGGTACAGGAGTATAGGTAAATTGATCGTTTATCCTACTGAGGCTTGTTAGAAGTACGATCACCTTCAATCGTGCCTGTGACATCTGCGTCCTTTCCTCCTCCTCCTCCTCCTCCTCCTCCATATGCTAGCCCCGCCCCTCTCTCCTCTCCTAATCCGCTCCTGTTTCCATACCCTCCCCTCTGTGTGCAATTCCCTCTACCCAGCTGGAGCAGTATCTCCCTTCTTTGATGTCTGCTTGTGTTGAGGCACACTCCTGAGACAAATTCCACTGGCATCTCCCAGATCAGAGGCCAGTTGCCAAACGTTAGTTGCAGCACCCACAGTCCATGCACCTCTAGGTAGATCGCCCACTCTCTCTCAAGTACAGATCTCACTGAAGCCTGCTCCCACTCCAGGCCCTCCCCTCCTCAGCCTACGAAAGATAAGAATAAGAAATAAATCCCAGGACAAGGCTCCTCTGGTGCCACATCTCCCCTCGTAACTTGAGTCTGACCCATTGTTTATGGATATAGCCCATCCTAGTTGGTCGTGGATGATGATCCTGTTGGGCCCATTTTGATCCTCAGTACATGCTTATCCAATGGCATTGTAATGGATACTACTGTCACCTTCCAGAGTTTCCTTTTATATGGCAGCTTGTATCATTCTCCAGAAATCTCAGTTTACTGATGCTCACTCACTGACCTTATGTGGCTTCCATGCATTCTGTTAAAACCTTGCCAGCCCTTTGAGGGCTTCTGGTAAGATTTGCACGTTGGTCTGCATGAACTTTGTTAGTACATGGATCCCCTTTCATACCACAGTCGAAGCAGTTGTTGTCTGGGTCCACTTGGACTTAGTGGTCACAGTTTGCAAGCTCTACCTCCCTCCTGACAGGCCACCTTCAGCTGCTGTCCTAACTGCCCTCCTACAGCAACTCTCCCCCTCCCTTCTTCAACTTTGGGAACTTTATTGTCCATCAACCTTTCTGTTGCAGTGCTTTTTCAACTACTTTGAGGCTCCTCACTGACCAATCTCTTGTAAGCCACGACCTGTGCCTTCTTCATTATGGCTCCCCTAATAATTTTAGTGCTCCCTATGGCATTTTCTCTGCCACTGATCTTTCGCTCACTTCCCCTTCCCTCCTTGCTTTCTTACACTTGTCGCCAACGATGATCTCTGTGATGGTGACAAAGTCAAGTTGAGTTTCTCATTCCCTTTACGTCTCCCAATGGCCAGGTTACCCCACTGGGATTTCTGCTGGTTGGTCTCTATATAGCTCCCTAGTCGTCTTTACACTTTCTTTGTCAGGTTGTATTGATGAAGTCGTTTGTAGTCTGCCTGATAAGATAATTCGTCACCAGCATTGCCTTTCCTCGCTCGATGGGCCCCATTCACCACTGGCCTGTTGCTTGGTGGAGCAAGACCACTACCATCACCATCCGTCGTAGCTGTTGTGCTTTGCAGCATCTTAAGTGGCAACCATCCTCAGTCAGTCTTATCACTTTTAAGCATCTTCCTGCCAAAGCTCTTTAGCAGCAGGGTAATAGGTGTGTTGATAATGGTTTGTCTCCTTCCTAGCTTTTTCTGTCCCTTCGGCATGGATGTGGGCTACACTCTCCACCCTCTAAGGCTGTCAGTGGCAGTCTTCCATTCTGGGCCTTGCCGTTCCAGGTGGTCTTTGTACAGATCTCACAGAACACCTCAAGACCCATTTTGTGATGGCATCACTGTCGGCCTTCTATCCAGCCGCCTTCCTGCTCTGGAAGCGATGGGTTGAAGCTTCCTACTTTTGTTGTACCACTTGTCTGCTGGAATCCTACAATGAACTACTTCTGACCCTCTCTTCTCTCCATGATTCAGCCACTGGCCATGATTCCATCCATAACCAATTGATTCAACACTCAGTCCTCCCCAAAGACAGCATCTCCTCAAGTTGTTTCATCATATTTGGCTCCAAGGCATTTTCCCCTCTCTGTAGAGGGACAGTATTGTGGTTCCTGTCCCTGAGCCAGGCAATGATCCATCATCCATTGATAGTTACTGGCCAGTCTGACCAACATGCGCTGCCAGCCTCAGCTGGGTCCTCTAATCTCAGGACCTCTTTTTCCCTCAACAGCGTGGCTATCAGAAGCGATGCTCTCCAATCATTTATATGCTTCGACTGGAAATGCAGTTCGGAAGGGCTTTCCTCAACACTGCCATTTTGTTACCTTTTTCTATCTATCTTCGTAAGGAATATGACACAGCTTCGTGCCGTCACATCCCACTTATGCTCCATGAGTGGCGTCTTTGGGACACCCTACCCAGTTCTGTCCCATCAGTCTTTAGAGTTCAGATTGTCACTGTTCTCAGCTCTCAGCAGATCTGGGAGCAAGGCATTCCACAGGGCTCCATATAAAGTGTCCTTTTTCTCCTAGCTGTTAATGAACTTGTCCCTCTGCTGGACTATTGGTCACCACTGTTCCATATCTAGATGATTTCTGTACTTGGGCTAGCTCCCACTTGGTGGCATCTACAGAGCGCCAGCTCCAGGGTGCCATCCAGCATGCTACTGCATGGACACTCTTGTATCATTTTCAGCTATCTCCACTTAAGTGGAAGGCTATGTGTTTGTGTCAATGTACTCAGGTCCATTCTGATCTGGAGTCCTACCTTCGTCCCCAATTCCGTTTCTTGGGCCTTCTTTTCTATGCATTCTACAGCTGATGGTTATTATTATTCGCAATTGCGAATTCATTTAATGGACAAGCTTAGTTGGTTGACCCATTTCACCTGCTGAACGTTAGCTGTTTTCGTAAATTCTATGTCCTTCACTTCCTTGCCCACAGCTCTTCGTGCAAGGGTCGTTCGACTGTTCTGCCTTTATTAAACATTAGTTCTGTCTCGTCTAGATGATGGTTGTCAAGTTTATGGGTCAGCGGCCTCTTTAAAGCTGCTCTTCTGGGATCCAGTTTCCCATTATGGTATCCATTTAGCCACTAGTGCCTTTTGCACTAACCCTGTCCTTAGTCTTCTGGTTGTTTCTGGGATCCCTCCCCTCTCAGTTCAGCAGTCCCAGCACCTTCTATCCTATGCCATGACAATCTGCCCTTCCCCTACTCATCCTCCTATCCTATTCCTTTTGCAGCTTTGGGATGCCACCCACCTGCTGCTTGCCCTCGAGTGAGTTGACCACTCGGGCTCTGCCTCACTTCACTGAGCCGTAATTTGCATTTTCCCTCCTTGTCCTCTTTCCCTTATTCTCTCCCGCGCCCCCTCCAGCTCCCCCTGCCACCCCCCCCCCCTCCCCCACTGTTGGTCACTTCCTCAGCCCTGGATTTGGGTCTCTTCCAAGATACAAAAACCTCCATTGCTCCAATGGCGTTCTATCGTTCGTTCCACCTGATCTTACAGGAGTTTTAGTATGCTATTGTTTTTCACACCGATGACTCCAAATACACCATTGTGAGATATGCCTTCACGACTTCTGTTGGCATGGAACACCATCTAAACAGTCCTTCCTCTCCCAAGATTTGTTACTTACTGACTCAATGAGTGGCCTTCTCGCTATCGCTTGGTGTTTTTTCTGCCACTCATTGGTCAAAGCTATCCACAACCTTCTTGCTGATTTTGGCGCTCCTTATGCTCTGTATGGAATCCTCAGTTGCCGCAGAATACCTTCTGATCCATTCTGCAATAGCATCAGTGTCAGCCTCCTATCCAGCAAACTTCCTCCTCTGGAAACAAAAAACAGGCCTAAGCTTCTTACTTACATTTTACTCCTTATCAGGGTGAAACCTAGAGCGAACCTTTTACTGAATGGGAATGTCTTCTGGCCCTTTCCTCTTCCCACGATTCAGTACTGGGCACTGATTCCATCCATAACAAATTGCTTCATCACCTCAATCCTCCACAACGACAATATCTTATCCAGGTGTTCAATGGTATTTAGGTCCAAGGCACTCTCTCCTCTTCCCTCGATAGTTGCCTGCCGATCAGTCTGACCAACGTCCCTGCAAGTTATCTGGGCTGTGACTCATCTGCTCTGTTGGGTCCCTGAACCCCAGGCTTTTTTGTCTCCTTACCATTGCGGCTTTTGGGAGGGACATCTGCTTCGGTTGGTAACCGCAATTTAGCAGTTTTTTTTTAGTCCCAGTCACAGTTTTCTTCTATCTTCATAAGGCCTACGGTACAACTTGGCACCATCACATTTTAGTTACAATGCGTGAGTGGTGTATTTGGGTCCCCTTCCGATTGTTACTCGCCAGTCCCTGTCCACCAGTCATTCTGAGTTAGCTCCATTCTCAGCTCTCTGTGGACCCAGGAGAACGACATTTGTCAGTGTTCCGTATACTGTCCTTCTTTTCGTCAGATTTATTAACAGACTGTCGGATTGTTGGTCATCACTGCTCTGTATGTGGATGATCTCTGTATCTCCGTGGAGCTCCAGGGTGCTTTCCTGCGCGCTTCCACATGATCTCTTTCACATGGTGTTCAACTTCCTCCCCTTAAATCTCAGTTGGTGCATTTCTGTAGCTGTCCTGCACTGCACCCTGATCTGATGCTCTACGATAATGCTCATCTCTATTTCTGATTCTTGAGTCTTATTTTTGGCAATAAGCCCAGTTTATTGCCCCAGATCCACATTCTGAAGAT
Source organism: Schistocerca americana (assembly GCF_021461395.2). Taxonomy (NCBI): domain Eukaryota; kingdom Metazoa; phylum Arthropoda; class Insecta; order Orthoptera; family Acrididae; genus Schistocerca; species Schistocerca americana. Next base: position 434,943,149 of record NC_060123.1, read on the forward strand.
TGGTTGCTTTCGCAAAGTCAGTGTCCTTCACTCCCTTGCCCACACCATCATTGGACTCTTCACTTCTACTAGGTCTCAATTCTGTTCAATCTGGACTATCGTTTCAAGTTTAGGGCTCATCTGCCACTTCCACACCTTTAGGACCTGGTGCACCATCATGGTATCTATTTGGTCACTGGTGCCTTTTACACTGAGCCTGTCGATAATGTTCTGCCTGGCGCTGTTATCTTTACCTCTCCACTTGGTGGTAACAGTTCTTGGTTACCTCTACCATCGCTATCCACTCCTTCCCTACTCACCTGTACTGTTCTTTTCACTTTGCCTGTCTACTGCCTGCCCTTGGGTGGGTTTACCAGTTGGGCCCTGCTTCGCCTCTCTCTACCCAATTTCCATCACCCTCTTTGCCCTGTTTCCCACAGTCTCTTCTGAACACCCTGCCCCTCGGTGGGACCTTTGCCAGGTATGGACCTATGCCAGGGTCCGAAAGTCTCCATCGTTCTGATGGTGTTCTGTTGTTTCTTCTGCCCACTTTTTGAGATTTTGAAAATGCTAATGTTTTTACATCATTGGTTCTCAGTCTGCTGATCATATGGGATATTTCTTCAGACCTTCTGCTGGCATGGAACACCATAACCTGCCTGTCATGTCTCTGTGGAACCGGCGGTCCTTTACTAGACCCTTTGCTTTATTAAGTTTTCCTCCTTCACCAAAGCTTTATTATGTCTGGTCTCAATGAGCGGCCTTAAGGCTATCACCCAGTGTTTATTCCACAAGCCCTTGGTCTCTGCCATCCACGACCTTCTCGACGATATTGACCAGGCTGCTTGTTCAGATGATTTCCTTTGGGTTCCTGGCCATGTGGGTATCCTAGGTAATGAACTTGCTAATGGTATGGCAGTGGGGGAGGGGAAGGAGGGGCAACCACCTACCCCCATTCTCCATGACTCCTCCAGGGATGGATTTGTGGCTTCACATCAAATGCTTTTCACTTTCATGGGCCGAATCTTCTCTAACAAACTTCATGAGTTTAATGGGACTCCCACCGTATGGTGTTCTTCCTTCTGCCTATCCCAGTAGGAATATACTATCCTCTGCCATCTTTGCACTTGCCATACCAGGTTAACCCATTGTTTTTAAGTCAATAATTATTCCTCACCCCCCAGCCTTCCCACGCCAGACCTCCCCTTTCCCTCATAGTGATCCATATTTTGCCAGATTGCCCCGCATTTTGGCTCTTTGGGCTAAGCATGCTCTCCCACTGTTTTCGTCACGTGTATTGGTGGGCAACATTCATAAGGTTACATCCCACCTCGATTTTCTTTGAGAAAGTGGTTTGTCCTCCAAGATCTAATTACCTGAAGTTCCTTCTGGAGCTGGAGTCCCTTGGTTAGCGTTGGTGTTGGTTTGGGAGGTGTTTGGCCTTGCTTCCATGCTAGCCACATTCCCCGTCTTCCTGTTCACTCTGTTTTGTCTGGTTCTTTCTGACAGTTTGTTCCACCTTTTCCTGTGTCATCTTGCCCTGTTGTTGTCCTCCTTGTGTCACGATCACTGTATGTTGTGGGGATCAGGGTGGGTCAGCAGTGGTGTCAGCGCCCTATAATGCACTTAAACTGTTCGACAGAGGAAAGGCCACTGAAACTTAAGGGTTATCAGTTCGATTCTAGATAATGAATGAGAAAGAATTTCTAGCAATGGTGCACGGGAGGTCTCTTGAGGATCGAAACGTTCTAAGTGATTGGAAAAACGTCCGGGTCATTCCCGTTTTCAAGAAGGGTCGTCGAACAGACGCATAAAACTATATTTCTACCCTGAAGAGCCAAAGACAGTGGTTCACCTGCCTAATATCGTACAGGACCCCCGCGAGCACGCAGAAGTGCGCAATACGACGTGGCATGGACTCGACTAATGTCTGAAGTAGTGCTGGAGGGAATTGACACCATGAATCCTGCAGGACTGTCCATAAATTCGTAAGAGTACGAGGAGTGGAGATCTCTTCTGAACAGCGCGTTGCAAGGCAGCCCAGATATGCTCAATAATGTTCATATCTGGCGAGTTTGGTGGCCAGTGGAAGTGTTTAACTCATAACTGTGTTTCTGGAGGCACTCTATAGCAATTCAGGACGACTGAGGTGTCGCATTCTCCTGCTGGAATTGCCGAAGTCCGTCGGAATGCTCAGTTGATATGAATGGATGCAAGTGATCAGACGGGATGCTTACGTACGTGTCACCTGTCAGAGTCGTATTTAGACGTATCAGGGGTCCCATACCACTCCAACTGCGCACGTCCCACACCATTTCAGAACCTCCACCAGTCTCCTAGTGATGTGCAGGGTACATGGATTCATGAGGTTGTCTCCGTACCCGTACACGCCCATCCGCTCGATACAGTTTGAAACGAAACTCATCCGACCAGGCAACATGTTTCCAGTCATCAACAGTCCAATGTCGGTGTTGACGGGCCCAGGCGAGGTGTAAAGCTTTGTGTCGTGTAGTCATCAAGGGTACACGGGTGGGCCTTCGGCTCCGAAAGCCCACATCGGTGATGCTTCGTTGAATGATTCTCACACTGACACTTGTTGATAGCCCAGCATTGAAATCTGTAGCAATTTGAGGAAGCGTTGCGCTTTTGTCGCGTTGAACGATTCTCTTCAGTCGTCATTGGTTCCGTTCTTCCACGATCTTCTTCCGGCCACAGCGATGTCGGAGATTTGATATTTTTCCAGATTCCTAATATTCACTTTACACTCGTAACATGGTCGGTCGAACGGGAAAATCCCCACCTTATCGCTACCATGGAGATGCTGTGTCCAATCACTCGTGCGCCGACTATAACACCACATTCAGATTCACTTAAATCTTGATAACCTGCCATTGTAGCAGCAGTAACCGATCTATCAACTGCTCCAGACACTTGTCTCATATAGACGTTGCCGACCGCAGCGCCTTATTCTGTCTGTTTACATATCTCTGTATTTGAATACTCGTACCTATAACAGTTCCTCTGGCGCTTCACTGTGTGTACTTCGGCCTATTGTAGAATTTTGGAATATATTTATGCTAGCGTATAATAGTATTTCTGAGAACCGGTAAATGCGTCTGTAAGAATCAACATGGGCTGCGAAAACGATATTGTGAAAGACAGGCTCGCTCTGTTCGTCCATGAGACCCAGAAGGTAGTAGATACAGGCACCCAGGTAGATGCCATTTTCCTTGACTTATGGAAGGCGTTCGATACAGAACCACACTGCCGTCTAAAGAAGATAACACGAGCGTACGGAGTATCAGACAAACTGTCTTTAGACAGCTTTGGGTGTTCCCCAGGGGAGTGTTACAGGAACATCACTTGTCACAATATATATAAAGACCTAACCGAGAGCCGGCCGGTGTGGCCGAGCGGTTCTAGGCGCATCAGTCTGGAACCGCGCGACCGGTACGGTCGCAGGTTCGAATCCTGCCTCGGGCATGGATGTGTGTGATGTCCTTAGGTTAGTTAGGTTTAAATAGTTCTAAGTTCTAGGGGACTGATGACCTCAGATGTTAAGTGCCATAGTGCTCAGAGCCATTTGAACTAATTTGAAATTAACCGAGAACGTCGGAAGTTTAATGAGGCTTTTCGTGGACGATGCTGTTGTAAGCAGAGAAATGCAACGCTAGAGAAGTGTAGCGAAATTCAGGAAGATCTATAGAGTATCGATGCTTGTCGGAGGGAGTGTCAAATAATTCGCAACATAAACAAAGAAAGAATCTGTTGTGGACTGACAAGACAGCCAGTCCACAGTGACGAGTAACCGAAAGGCACGCGCTTAAACTCACGCAGACTGGCGTGAGGTCTGAAACAGGATACGTAAAGAATGCTATAAAGAAAAGTACGTAGCTGCTGGAATACTTAACTTTAATCCTCAATTGGTGAACATTGGTCTTGTTACTGTACATGCTTCATTAGATACATAGCAAAGGATAATTGGCGCCTTGCTAGGTCGTAGCAATTGACTTAGCTGAAGGCTATGCTAACTATCGTCTCGGCAATTGAGAGCGTAATTCTCAGTGAACCTTTCCTAGGAACGTCGGCTGTACAACTGGGGCGAGTGCTAGTACGTCTTTCTAGACCTGCCGTATGGTGGCGCTCGGTCTGCTATCACTGACAGTGGCGACACGCGGGTCCGACGTATACTAATGGACCGCGGCCGATTTAAAAGCTACCACCTAGCAAGTGTGGTGTCTGGCGGTGACACCACAGAATCCATAATGTATGACTACACCATCGCAGAACAATCACTGTAAGCTTCCATAAAATATCTAGGACAATGCGGACTGATCAGAAATCTAACGATAACATAAAATTAATCGCTGGTAAGGCAGATGCCACACTAAGATTTATAGGACGGATCGTCAGAAAATGTAGTCCATCAACAAATAAAGTGATTTGGTTAAAATTAAGTCTATATCGCAATGGTATTTATTTATTATGACCGGATTCGACTTTAAGTTGCAGTCATCTACAGAGTGCGCTACGATAATAGTCGAGGAGTCGCCAGCACGAGCCATAAGGGGTTCACACTCTGAAGATGAATGCCATTCTGATCTAGACTGTTATTTTAACCAAATTATAGCACCAGATCGCTATTGTCCTATGGACAGTGTTGTCTATATTTATGAACAAAGGAACTAGCTAACAAAACAGTCATCCTACCAATACTTAAATATTGCTCGTCAGTCTGGGATTCGTACGAGATAGGATTCATAAAGGTAATAGATAAGTTCCAAAGAAGAGCAGAACTTTTCATTATAGGTACATTTAGTAAGTGTGAAAGCATCTTGGTGACGCTCAGCCAATTCTCTCTCTCTCTCTCTCTCTCTCTCTGTGTGTGTGTGTGTGTGTGTGTGTGTGTGTGTGTGTGTGTGTGTGAAATCTCATGGGACTTAACTGCTAAGGTCATCAGTCCCTAAGCTTACACACTACTTAACCTAAATAATGCTAAGGACAAACACACACACCCATTCCCGAGGGAGGACTCGAACCTCCGCCGGGACCATCAGCCAATTCTAGTGGTAGACATTGCAAGAGAGGCGTACTTCCACTGTATGGATTGCTGTTAAATTTCCGAAAGCTTATGTTCCTAGAAGAGTCAACCAATATATCGCATCCTCCTTTGTATACAGTATCCCGTAAAAAGACCATGAAGGTAAAATCAAAGAGGTTCGAGCCGCGCGGGAGTAGCCGAGCGGTCTGATGGCGCTGCAGTCCTGGACTGTGCGGCTGATCCCGGTGGAGGTCCGAGTCCTCCCTCGGGCATGGGTGTGTGTGTTTGTCCTTAGGATAATTTAGGTTAAGTAGTGTGTAAGCTTAGGAACTGATGACCTTAGCAGTTAGATCTCATAAGATTTCACACACAAAGAGGTTCGAGCCCGACAGAAGATTAAAGCAATCTGTCTTCCCATGAACCATTCACGGCTGGAACTGGAAAAGGGTGAAGTCACAGTGGTACTCAAATTACCTTCCACCACACACTGAAGTTGTAGATGTAGATATAAATGTAGAATTAATATGGATTTCTTCTTGTCGACACTTCTGATTAGGTCACCGCTGTTCCCATTTCACAGATCCGTGATTTTAACACCTCTTTCTTAGACGTGCTTGGTACTAGCCACTCTGCTAGATATTTAAACTTCTCCCTCCGTTTGATATCCTCGTCTACTACTACTCGTGAACAGAGTGATGACATGATGTTTGTCATAAATTTAATTTTCACGATGGAGATCTGGAATCCCGTCTCTGCTGCTTGTGTCATCAATTCATGTTTTGTTCTTTATTTGTGTTATTGTAACAATATTATTTTCATTTAATACTGTAATATAACATTTAAAACACCTGCAGAAAGCCTACCGATAGCTGAAGCTGTCTTTTGTTTCTTTAGAAAACAATTCACTATTTCGACTTCATTCTTCATGATAGAAACTGATTTTCGTGTAAGAATGTAAGTTGTTTTGTAGGCCAGATACATTGCACGTAATGACCAGCATGTCACAGTCGACTTTCTCTTCACGCTTTCGAAGTCTCTGTTTCACATTATTTCGTAGAAGCTCGATTTCTTTGTACTATTCATGCAGTTCAAATGGTTCAAATGGCTCTGAGAACTATGGGACTCAACTGCTGAGGTCATTAGTCCCCTAGAACTTAGAACTAGTTAAACCTAACTAACCTAAGGACATCACAAACATCCATGCCCGAGGCAGGATTCGAACTTGCGACCGTAGCGGTCTTGCGGTTCCAGACTGCAGCGCCTTTAACCGCACGGCCACTTCGGCCGGCCTATTCATGCAGTGAAAGGTAAATGTGGAGTCTGCACCGACGATGCCGATTCATAACACGAGATATGCCTAAAGGCCTTCCTGCGACTGACGCCATATTGCAGGCGGTGGCTGTAGCGTGATTCGGCTGTGTTTTACCTCTGCAACCCCACAAAGACAGGACACCGATGACCCCGCGTGGGCCGGCATCCGTTGCCGCCGCTGCATCAGCGTGTCGGAACGTAAGGCGGAGGCGGTAAGCAGGCGACCAGCCCAGAGGAGGCAAAATAATTACGGCCAATTTAGCCCGGGCCTCGTTCCGAAGCGTTACCAATCTGTTGCGCCGTGCCGTCCCGTTAGGCGTAATCGTCAGGAATTATCCTGTCACGGCGGATCTCAATGAAAGTGTTCCCGAGCTCGCATGAATATACATGTCAATTGGAAGTGCGCATGAATATGCATGCCCCTCCAAAATACCAGCCCCGAGGGTTCTTGGAGTAATTAAGGCCCAAGTACAGACAAGTGCCACAATCTGTCTATTCAGACATAATCGCGTAGCGTCGGCAGCAGCGGCGTGATGAAGTCTTAAGGTATTTCGAAATGAGCCCGACGTACTGATGCGCCACTTATGATGTCCACTTGTGAAAGAGAGGAATGTAGCGCATATTATTGTTCGCAAGTTTCATTACGTTGTTAATGCTGAAGAGCTGTTGGACATCCATTTGGCGAGATCTTACCATTCATCGTTAAGTTCTGAATGCGAATGCACTCTTCACCAATCTTCACTCCCATTCTACGTCGATTCGCAATGAGGTTACTTCAGCACGTCTGCGTCCCAAGATAGGTTATCAGACAGCCAGTGAAAAAATGACACATGTTATTATTATGTATCAGTCTCGCACTACGAACCTCCGTAGCGAGTTTGTTAACGTACACATGACTTGGGGGTAAGTCGGTTCGAATCTACACTCATGCTCATAAATTAAGGATAATTGCAGAATGTGGTGCTACACAACGTGGCACTACACAAAACTGGCGCTAATAGCATAACCACATAGGGAACACATACGACACAGATCTGTAAGTCCACGGTATTGGTGATAAGTTGAGAAAACCGTCCCGCTATAAAACGCCACTGTTTCCTGCGCATGTACCTCGACATCAATATAGGATATGATCACCATGCACACGCACACAGGCCGCACAACGGGTTGGCATACTCTGGATAATGTGATCGAGCAGATGCTGGGGTATAGCCTCCCACTCTTACACCAGTGCCTGTCGGAGCTCCTGAAGTGTCGTAGGGGTTTGGAGACGTGCAGCGATACGTCGACCAAGAGCATCTCAGACGTGCTCGACGGGGTTAAGGTCTGCAGAACAGGCAGGCCACTCCATTCGCCTGATATCTTCTGTTTCAGAGTACTACTCCACGATGGCAGCTCGGTGGGGCCGTGCGTTATCATCCATCAAGAGGAAGGTGGGGCCCACTGTACTCCTGACAAGGAGGACATACTGGTGCAAAATGACGTCCCGATACACCTGACCTGTTACAGTTCCTCTGTCAAAGACATGCAGGGGTGTACGTGCTCACATAATAATCCCACCCCACATCATCAAACCACGACCATACACGTCCCTTCCAAAGATATTAAGGGGTTGCTATCTGTTTCCTGGTTCACGCCAGATGAAAACCCGGCGAGAATCACTGTTCAGTCTATACCTGGACTCGTCCGTGAACATACCTGGGGACCACTGTTCCAATGGTCATGTACTGTGTTCTTGACACCAGGCTTCACGCGCTCTCCTGTGACCAGTGGTCAATGGAATGCACCTTGCAGATCTCCGGGCGAATAAACCATGTCTGTTTAGTCGTCTGTAGACTGTGTGTCTGGAGACAACTGTTGCAGTGGCTGCGGTAAGGTCCCGAGCAAGGCTACCTGCAGTACTCTGTGGCCGTCTGAGGGCACTGATAGTGAGATATCGGTCTTCTTGTGGTGTTGTACACTGTGGACGTCCCGTACTGTAGCGCCTGGACAACTTTCCTGTCTGCTGGAATCGTTGCCATAATCTTAAGATCACACTTTGTGGCACACGGAGGACCCGTGCTACGACCTGCTGTGTTTAACCAGCCTCCAGTCGCCACAGTATTCTACCCCTCATAACGTCATCAATATGAGTTCTTTGAGCCATTTTCAACACACAGTCACCATTAGCACGTCTGGAAACGTCTACACACCTACTCGCTGCTCCGTCCTCTGACGTGCACCTCTGCGTATGTGGACTGCTGCCAGTGCCACCGTGTGACGACCGCAGGTCAAATGCACCGCATGGTCATACCTCGAGGTGATTAAAACCCTCAAACCGCCCACCAGAGCGTTGTTTCACCATGTATCAGCATTATCCTTAGTTTATGAGCAAGAGTGTAGATGGTAGATGAAATTTTTGCTGTCGCTATTTGGCCGGCAAAGGTATGAGAGGTGGTGGCGTACGGTTCCCGATCACACTTCGCGCCAGTGTCCTGAGTTAAATTTCAGATTTCTGCGCAGTGTCTCTTGAAATCAGGGAGCGTGACGCTTTTGATGGTGATCCGTCCGTCGGAGGGGACGTTATGTTCGGCAGCCCACTTGTCACTACGCGAGAGAAGTAGGCTATGTGCCGGCACCGGGTTTCACCCTCTCCCTCCTCTCATTGTCGTCTTAAGACACAAACACTATAGTCGTATGCTAAGCATTACGATGTTTAATAGAAAACTGATAAAAACTTAATTTGGAAATTTGTGGTAAGTTCCTGTGGGACCAAACTGCTCAGGTCATCGGCCCTTAGGCTTACACACTACTTAATCTAACTTTAACTTACGCTAAGGACAATAGACCCACGCATGTTTCAGAGAGGGCTCGAACGTCCGACGAAGGGAGCCGCGCAAGCCGTGGTAAGGCGTCCTAGAACGCGCGGCTACCCTCCGCGGCAAAAATGCTTAGTTAAAAAATATAAATAATGTTAAAGAGAGACATGCTACGTTTTGGCCATATGGCACACACATATGTTCATTCGAAATCCAGGACATCCTACGCGTCATCTGTACTATGTTACAATGCTACAACACAAATTTTGCAACATGTAGTCGAATTAAATCGGATGATGCTGAGGGAATTAGATTAGCAAATGAGACACTTAAAGTAGTAAATGAAATTTGCTATATGGGGAACAAAATAACTGATGATGCTCGAAGTAGAGAGGATATAAAATGTAGACTGGCAATGGCAAGGAAAGCGTTTCTGAAGAAGAGAAATTTGTTAACATCGAGTTTAGATTTAAATGTCAGGAAGTCGTTTCTGAAAGTATTTGTATGGAGTGTAGCCATGTATGGAAGTGAAACGTGGACGATAAATAGTTTACACAAGAAGAGAATAGAAGCTTTCGAGCCCGCATCTCGTGGTCGTGCGGTAGCGTTCTCGCTTCCCACGCCCGGGTTCCCGGGTTCGATTCCCGGCGGGGTCAGGGATTTTCTCTGCCTCGTGATGGCTGGGTGTTGTGTGATGTCCTTAGGTTAGTTAGGTTTAAGCAGTTCTAAGTTCTAGGGGACTGATGACCTAAGATGTTAAGTCCCATAGTGCTCAGAGCCATTTGAACCATTTTGATACCAATTACAGCAGTGTGGTGTAGTGTAGTGGTTTGTAGTGCAGTGTTGTATAATATAATGCAGTCTTAAATTGTTATTGTTGTTGTTGTCGTCTTCAGCGATTAAGATTGTGGTGTGGTACGTTTCATTGCACTTAGAGGCAGCTGGAAAACTCTTTGACCAGATATTGAAATTTTGCTCAGGATTTTAATGCCTCTCTGGCAAACGATTTATGTGCATGTCAGTTTTAACTTCGTCGATGTTTATACATAGGCATGCTGTACCTTCCTTCTCTTCACAGGTTGGTGTTTTGTTCTGATTGTGGTCTTTTCCATCTTAACAATGTTCCTTTCGGTAGCTTGGCTCTGGCTCTGAGGGGACTTAACATCTGAGGTCATCAGTCCTTCGGTAGCTTATAGTGTACTACCAGTGTTAATTTATTTTCTTCGTACCAATTTATAGATGTTTCAAGCTCTTCCCTACTATTCTCTTCTCTTCTAATTTAGCCCTTGTTGTGAAATACTATAGGTAGCAGATAGTCTTCGTGTTTGTCGTATTGTATAGCTGATTCAGTTTATGGTCTGTGCCAATATCTCAGAACACGGGACCACACACAGAGACTGCAGGCAGCCTTTGGTGACACTTTTAACAGTTTCCTTTCTGAGACATTCCTGTTTCATTTGCCTGTTTGTGCAAAAATCTCGGAAACTGTTACAGAGCCACTAGGAGGGTCCATCTGCATCATTATCTTCAGTTTTCGCCAAATTGGTTGTTGAATCTGCACATCATGTGGTATCACACCAAATATTTTTAATTGAAGTTATAATGATACTACTTACATTTTTTTGGTGATTTACATACTGACCAATTTTCCGCATCCGATCGGGTAGTGTGCCCAGTGCTATCAACAGGATCCCATGGTTTTTTTCTGATGTCCGTGCACATTTCCTAAGCAACTTCACGTCCTGGTATCTGGAAGGATATCAAGCACCTGCAGCAGACAATTTTCAATTGGACTTCTGCATTGGGCCAAATAGAACAGAAACTGTTTTAAGTAAAATAACTTAATTAACCCGATATTGTCACAATGGCATGACAGCTCTATATACGAGTGTAAAAGGGTTCAGAAGTCAGTTTTCTTTGTTGCATTATGTGTGATTTTTTGAAATAACTGTTACTGCGGTAAACGCCTTGGCTACTTTTCCCTACTAGTAGTTTCATCACTTTTCCCGATCGGGCGCCATTTCGGCATCAGTGGTCCACAGAAGAAATTCAAAAACTGAAATAGCTAGCGAGGGACTACGATTGTAGCCCAAAAGACGTTGTTTAAACATTGATATTGTAAAAAGTTATTACTCTCCATAAAAGTGAAGTAACAAGAATAATATAAATGACTTCTCTCACAACAGACAAATCAAAAACAAAATTTTTTATACTAAAAAATAAAAGGACAAGCTTCCTTTGTCAATATAACTGATAATAATAGCGATTAGAGGGTAATTATAGTTAAACTTTCACTACTTGTGGGGCCCCCATTAAAAACGAGTAATCGTATGAACTTTGTAGTAACATTTGTAAAGAAATATCGAATAAACCATTGAAAAAAAACCGTTTCGATATCCACAAGAGGATAACATTTGATAACTGCGCATGATATCTACGTTTCTGGTTACAAATGATGCTCACTGTGTTGAGCATTTGCATCCAAGCCAGACCAGCCTGGAACCAAAGTAGACTGCTCTACTGCTGCCTGCAACATCGTAGGTGGGATATTGGCTACCTCCCTCGCTATGCCCATCTTCAACTTTCAACATGTACTACTGTCCCGTTCATAAACCCAAGGCCAGAAATCACAGGGGTTCAAATCTAGTGATCTTGGTGGCCACGCAGTTTGGAACAGCCATGGCCACAGTAACTTTAACACTTTGTACCGTATTTGACCGTCACGCTCTCCCAAGAGCGATTTCAAAATCGCCAGTAAATTACAAAAGGTTCAAATGGCTTGAGCACTATGCGACTTAACATCTGAGGTCATCAGTCCCCTAGATTTAGAACTACTTAACCCTAACTAACCTAGAGACAGCAGACACATCCATGCCCGAGTCAGGATTCAAACCTGCGAGCGTAGCAGCAGCGCGGTTCCGGACTGAAGCGCCTAGAACCGCTTGGCCACAATTAATTCCAACTTTCGAATTATGTTCCTGAGCTCCAGTACCGGAAGAAGATCTCTCCGCATTCCCTCAACGCGTCAAAGTCACGAAGAGCAGCAGCACTATTGGTGTTGTATTAATAAAATAGCTTTAAGAGTAAAGCCCTGCTCACTGTGGCCATATCCGTGTTGACTGTCTGCAACGGTAATGAACACTGACGCTTGTGTTTCAGCCCTACGTCGCCTTACCAGTACCGGTGCCTAACGGCAAGTCATCGGACTAAACACTACTTAGTTAGTTAGACACTGGACTCGCATTCGGAAGGACGACGGTTCAATCCCGCGTCCGGCCATTCTGATTTAGGTTTTCCGTGATTTCCCTAAATCACTCCAGGCAAATGCCGGGATGGTTCCTCTGAAAGGGCACGGCCGACTTCCTTCCCCATCCTTCCCTATTCCGATGAGACCGATGACCACGCTGTCTGGTCTCCTTCCCCGAACCAACCAACCAACTGCAGCGCACAGTCTGAACTTCATTCCTATGAAGTTAGGTACCGATACAGTAAAAAGTTTTCCGTCTTCGCTGATTCAAGTAGCGAAAGTTTAATTATAACCTCCCTGTACATTCGACTTAGTGTGACTACTTCTGGGCAGGCAGCAGCACAGTTAGGGCAAAAAATACGCTTTTCGCGACCTGGCCACTTCACCACATCTTCCCCTACCGATCTTACTATTAACTGATTACCTGCAAAGAATATTAATAATAGTAATTGCAATATGGGACAGCATCACGAATGTTTACTAAATGTTTCGAACGTGATTTTCCTTTAACACGTTACATTGTATTACAACAGCTCTAATTTACCAGAGGTTGAAATACCGCTTCATTTGTAAGATTCTTTTATCATAACACGACGGGTTTCGGCCTGTTACAAGCCCATCTTCAGGTGCCGCAGCTTGGTGCTGTGACCCCCGAGCGCCGCGGTGGACGTGTATAGGACGCGGTGTGCTACCAAAGAGCGCAGAGCTTTAATTTTGTACTGCTTGATACGAACATGCATCACATTTGAAGATGACCGTCTCTATAACGCACATTCACGAATCTACGAGTGCTATTCGGAAATTAAGTTCTGATCGGTGGTGAAATGGAAACCACTGTGAAAATCCGATGAAGCTTTGCACAGATGTGTTGGGCGGTGTCTCCGGTATGCCTGTCGATCGCATCACGTCGCTCTTTTCAGTTTTGAGCGCACAGTGGATACGTAAATATGCATAGAACAGTAGTGTCTCCCGCCAATTATGAGTACCTGGTGAGAGATTTCGCCTGATGTCACGCAGCCCACATAAAATGTCATGCGTTTCCCTCTTCATGAGAATACTCGGCCGTACTTTGCAGGGGCAGTGAAGATGCTCCTGCAGCGTTTTCGATGGGAAGTATTTGATCAGTCTCAACACAACCCATAAATGGCTGAATTTCATCTCTGCTCACATTAACTGCTGGCTATAAAGACAACAGTTTGGCACAGACAATGAGCTGTAGACCTGCATAGAGAATTGACGAAAAGCACAGGCGGCTGCCTTGTATGTCGATGGTATCGGAAATATGGTATAACGCTACGACAGATGTCTAAGTCGGAGCGGCGACTACATAGAGATGTAGCTGGAAGGTCTAACTAATTGTTTCAAATAAAACATTATTGATTTTCACGGTGGGTTCCATTTCGCGACCGATTAGAACTTACTTTCCGAATGGCCCTCGTATGTTACTTCTGTTTGACATTTACACCATAACAGCTGATTATGGTTGCACACGCTTGTTAGTTGTTATTATTGGAAGAGTAACAGTAAAATATTCCACCTCTCACAATTGGTTCGTACCGCACGCAGCCCGCGGACCGCATTTTGGCGACCACTGGGCTATGTAGACTGCGCGATGCACACTGAGGAGGCACAGCATTACAATTGCCGACCGCGAGTTTGAATGCGGGCACATGATTTGGTAGTGCCTAAGCCCAGCAGAGAGTAATGGGCAATTATTCTATTGACGATATGGGCCACAAGTGGGGAAATCCTCTCACATAAGCGACTTTGACAAAGGGCGTGTTGTTACGAGGTGTGGCTAGAAAAAAACCGGACTAGTACTGGTGAAACAATAAAACGAATGCAATAAGGCTGAAAGTCGCGTGGCCTGTCACGTGACTCTCGCTCCGCCTACTTCTCGAGTTTCATCTGCCTCCTGCACTCAGTCTGCCCGTGGCGTATGTTTTAAGTAGTTGACGTTTTGTCTGTGCGGCGGAAAATGTTGAGTGTACAGAAAGAACAGCGTGTTAACATCAAATTTTGTTTCAAACTAGGAAAATCTGCAAGTGAAACGTTTGTAATGTTACAACAAGTGTACGGCGATGATTGTTTATCGCGAACACAAGTGTTTGAGTGGTTTAAACGATTTAAAGATGGCCGCGAAGACACCAGTGATGACACTCGCACTGGCAGACCATTGTCAGCAAAAACTGATGCAAACATTGAAAAAATCGGTAAACTTGTTCGACAAGATCGCCGTTTAACAATCAGAGCAGTGTCTGAGTTAACAGGAGTTGACAAGGAAAGTGTTAGGCAGATTCTTCATGAAAGTTTCAACATGAACAAAGTGTGTTCAAAAATGGTTCCAAAGTGTCTCACAATTGAACAGAAGGAACATCGAAGAATGATTTGTTCTGACATCCTGGAAAACATTGAAAGTGATCCCACCTTCTTACAAAATGTTATTACTTGCGATGAATCGTGGTTTTTTACTTACGATCCCGAAACTAAACGCCAATCGATGCATTGGAAAACTCCTGGTTCTCCACGACAAAAAAAAGCACGAATGTCAAAATCGAAATTCAAGGCAATGATGATTGTTTTTTTTTTGACATCAAAGGGATTGTGCACATTAATTGGGTACCAGAGGGACAAACAGTGAATCAGCATTACTACATTAGCGTTCTGGCTACCCTACGTGAGCGAGTACGGAGAAAACGGAACGATTTGTGGAGAAAAAAGTCATGGATCCTTCACCAAGACAATGCCCCAGCTCACAGTGCGATGTCAGTGAAGACGTTTTTGGCAAAACACAACATTCCCATCTTAGATCATCCACCCTACACACCTGATTTGGCCTCCTGTGACTTTTTTCTTTTCCCTAAAGTCAAGTCAGCTTTGAAAGGAACTAGATTTGAGACTGTTGAAGCAGTAAAAGAAAAAGCGATGGAAGTAATGTACGGACTTACCGAAAATGATCTGCAGCATTGCTATGAACAGTGGAAAATTCGTATGGAGCGGTGTAGAGACCGAGGAGGAGAGTACATTGAAGGAGATAACATGAAATTGTAAATAATTGTAAATAAATGTTTTTTCCAGCATCAGTCCGGTTTTTTTCTAGCCGCACCTCGTATATCCCGGCTCCTGTGAACAGGAGTCTCGAAAACAGCGAAGTTAGTCGGCTGTTAGCGTGTAATGTGAATATCTGGTCAGAATGCACCACCGTTACAGAGAACATTTTGAAGGCTAGGTTTAGTGCCGTTACCAACCGAATCTTCATGAAACTATAGGGGCTGAAGCGGGAAAACTCCACGATGTCCCCCAACAAACTTCGCATTTTTTCCAACCAAATTGACCGCGAAAAAATGTGTTGCATTATTTATCGAACGCCTCCTCCTATTAGCATGCTGTGTCTATTCCGCACATGCGTGAAGCTCATGGTGACATTCATCGCAGTGCTGGATGGCAGCGCCCCCACTGTCTTAACTGCGAAACTCTGCCATGGTTGCCGCGTCCATCGGCGTACTCTGTCGTCTACGCACTGGAACGTAAATGAATCATGTGCGAAATGCAAATGAAAACTTTCGTCCTAAACGTAATTGGAGGGTCTTGTACTAGAGGGAACCAATTACAAATTTTTACATTTAGAGTTCGCCATGTCTCAGTTGATGTTGAATATCGTAAATATTTGTAACGAACCCAACCAAGACTTCGGATAGAGTGTGAGGGATACTTTTTATGTTTGCAGTTTTGCATATGTCACATCTGCAGTTATTTCTGGTGCGAAAGTGAACTAAATGTAGCGAAAACACGGCGGACCAAATTGTAGACGATAAATCACAAGAATTAAGTGATAGTTGTCAAGTGTGGTTTTAGTGAAGAATACGTGCTATCGCCCTCCCCCACCCTACCAGACTCACACTCAATAGATAGTGAAGGAAATTTTTAAAACTACTTAAACACGGTAACTAAGACGTGGTTCTCTAGTGGTGAACAATTTTATGAAGAAGTTAAGATCATAAGCGAGAGTAAAATATGGAAGGGTGCGTTATGGTACCATCAAAGCAGTAAAGGGAGAACTATGTAGAGGAATACACATACAACTACCCAGAGAGAGATACATTGCTAGGTGATTATATCCATTCAACGCGGAGACCATGAACGTCATGAATTAGCTGGTTAACTTTAGCATATGAAAATTACTTAGGATCATCGTTTTGAATTTACATCTATTGTCAAACACATGCAAAAACTGTGACACATATTAAACAAAAATCGAGTCTCCAAGTGCACTTGACAAGAATCCTGGAAGGTGAAGGCTCTCGTAAACGTTTAGTAACAAAAATAGCTAAGTCATATGCAGGTTGACGTTTCAAGGGCAACATTGTGAAAAGACGAAAGATAAAGCAATAGCGAAATTTGATGTAAAAAAAGAAAAACAATTTCACGCCGAGAAGTAACCGCTGGTACCGTGTACCATAAACGTCAACTTCTGCTTCGATTTGGGGTATGCAGGATTTGAATAACTTTGACATGAACGAATATCAGGCCGAGGTTCGGATGAAACAGGGTCGGATCTTTTGAATGTAATCGTACAAAAAGGAACTGTAGTACTTTCGTCAGATTCATGTAGTGACCAAAATAGAAGAATCAAACTTGTAGCTCTTCTAATGCGAATAATTAAAGAGCCCGCCCAGCACATCAAATGGACCACTAAAAGATCTTTAATCTCAGGCCGCAGTTATCTGCCCAACTACACTGAATTCAGTCGCATTGAGAGCAAGCTGAAATGTAACGAACAAATTAACCGTCCACACGAAATTCAGAAAATAATCAAAACATGCAGAGTTGAGAACCAAAATTCGGTGTCGTAGAAATCAAAAATCATGATTTCGTTGTCTCTGACTGTTCAACCTCAATTTAAACAAATAGGGAAAACGATCACAGTCATCGAAGATAAGCCGAAAGTAACGCAGTTTAAGGACGCCCGCGCACACACACACACACACACACACACACACACACACACACACACATGATGCTGATATAAAATACTGTGAAGTGAATTCTATTAAAAGTGTAGGGAAATAGGGCAGCTAAGCATCAAAACATTACCCTGATCAAGTTTCCCAGCGAAAAATCATTTATGAGTGTAAACAATAAAGACGTAGAGTGAATGCTACTCTTCATTCCACCCGATCACCACGATTTTTCAAAAATTTACCAAGTTCTACTCCGAGTGGTGGAAATTCCAGTGATGGTGGATTGTCAGATCAGTGAGAATCCCCCAAATTCTGTTTACAGATATGCAAGACATTGTCTCTTAATATAATATAATATAAAAAGAGAGTCCTTAGTTGAATGAAGCATGACTGTTGTATGGGTAAGATCTGTGATGAGGCAGTGTTATTAAATTTTTATTACACTTATAATGACCATAATTTTTTCTGACGTGTAATGTATGTGGTTTGTCTGAAAAGCCAAAAAATAACTTTGAATATGTGTCAAATGGTTCAAATGGCTCTGAGCACTATGGGACTTAACTTCTGAGATCATCAGTCCCCTAGAACTTAGAACTACTTAAACATAACTAACCTAAGGACATCACACACATCCATGCCCGAGGCAGGATTCGAACCGGCGACCGTAGCGGTCGCGCGTTTCCAGCCTGTAGCGTCTAGAACCGCTCGGCCACTCCGGCCGGCGAATATGTGTCATGAGTCTGCTGAATGTCATCTGATATCGTCATTATCTCAAGTGATTCTTTTTTCTGCGGTTGGACTTTAGAGTTCAATATCTGAAAACTTGTAATTTGTCTTCCGTTCACTCTGGCATGTGACCCTCCAATTTTAGAAAGTACTCCAAAAGTATATATGTGCTTGCATGCAAAAGATATGCCGCTGTAAAATCAGATGGTTCTTTCTAAATTTGAAACTTGTACTGTTACGCGTAAGTTAAAATTCACCCCAAGTTAATATCTGCCTTCGTGCTTAAGATATAGTCTTCGCTGGAAGCTTGCCTTGCGATACAGCAGCACAGGTGTGACCAGTCTAAGGCAGGCATCCAGCGGCAGATGTTTCAGGAAACCAAAAAAAAGGATCTTTCGCCGCAACCGTTATACTTTCGCATCCGCCGCCTGAACAAGTAACAATGCCCGTTGCTCTCCTCCCAGCCACGGCTCGTCGCTGCTGCAATCATGTCAAGACGAGCTCCGCTGGAAGCGTCGTCTCCAGCCAGACGGAAGTGCCCTCTTGACGTCTCCAGGTGCTCCAGGACCTCGGGCCGCAGAACAGCTGCACCACAAAGAGAGGTATGCACCCATTCAACGCTACAAGGCTGGTGCACCATGGTACATACACAAGTGTAATACAGGGCTTAATTTCGGCCGGTAGGCCGGAAAGGCGTCCCTGCATCTACCAGGAACGTTTTTTCTTTCTTTTTTCTTTGAGCTCACAATACATTTAAAATAGTACAAATACGAATGTATTAAATAGCAACTTAACTATAATTTTCCGCTGCGTCGGCACCAGTAAATGTAAGATAAGTTGAGCTTCGTTCCGAAGTTGTGATCGGTACATGTTGATAGCCTTCATGTTGACACTCTTGTTATTGCGACTGTCAGCAACTTCGGAGATCTACAGTGTAATCGACATTTCTTGAAATTCGTTTCGAAGTTGTAATCGGTACGTACCGCCTTTTATTTACGATTGCCAGAAACTTCAGCGATCTAGTAGCATGATGAAGTAGCGTGTTATTTATGTCAGTGGG
Source organism: Schistocerca americana (assembly GCF_021461395.2). Classification (NCBI taxonomy): domain Eukaryota; kingdom Metazoa; phylum Arthropoda; class Insecta; order Orthoptera; family Acrididae; genus Schistocerca; species Schistocerca americana. Next base: position 434,962,272 of record NC_060123.1, read on the forward strand.
AAACAAATCACGTAAGGAGTATTTGAACAGGAGTGTCGGTATAATGAGCTTTCACTAAATCTTGTTTCTTTCGTGACGTAATTTATGCCATAGCTGCTGGTCAACTTGTTGCACGGCGCGCGCACGGCTAAAAGTTGGCACCCTTTCGAGCCAATACGTAAACGTCCTTCCCCTTACATTCCTTTACCCAAGAAGCACATCATCTTGTTTCCCTGCCCTGCACACTTGTTAGAACATTGTAACTTATCACACAAGTTTTCAAAATTCGAAACTTTTCGTTTTTAGGGCTGGCGAGGGGGGAAAGTACATTCCGGCACCTAAAATTTTAGACGTTAGGCACTAGAGTAATATATCTTGAGAAGCAATTGACTGAAATATATACTTTTCATTCCGTTTTTATTTTTTGTATATATTCTTGTCCGCTCATCTGTATTGTTTTACTCTTTACATGCTACCGATTTCAATATCAAATGGTTTCGTCTTCAGATGCAATGTTTCGGTAATTAATATACACACATCAAAAAAAAGTTTTGAATCGCTTCGGTTCCGATAGTTCCGGAACCTGTACAGAAAATTGGAATAGAGATCAACATAAACATCATTTCCGTCCTTTTTATTGCTCATGAAAACCACACATTGCATGTTGTACCTCCATACAGCGAGACCTTCAGAGGTGGGTTCCAGATTGCTGTAAACACTGATACCTCTAATACCCAGTAGCACATACTATTGCATTGATGCATGCCTGTATTCGTCGTGGCATACTATCCACAAGTTCATCAAGGCACTGTTGGTCCAGATTGTCCCACTCCTCAACGGAGATTCGGCGTAGGTCCCCCAGAGTGGTTGGTAGGTCACGTCGTCCATAAACAGCCCTTCTCATTCTATCCTAGGCATGTTCGAAAGGGTTCATGTCAGGAGAACACGCTGGTCACTCTAGTAGAGCGATGTCATCCTGAAGGAAGTCATTCATAAGATGTGCACGATGGGGGCGCGAAATGTCGTCCATGAAGACTAATGCCTCGCCAGTTTGCGCTCAGCCTGACCGGGTTGCCTCCAAACACGTCTCCGACGATTGTCTGGTTGAAGGCATATGCGACACTCGTTGGTGAAAAGAACGTGATGCCAATCCTGAGCGGTCCATTCGGCACATCGTTTGGCTCATCTGTACCGCGCTGCATGGTGTCGTGGTTGCAAAGATGGACCTCGCCAAGGAAGTCAGAGTGAAGTTGAGCATCATGCAGCCTATTGGGCACAGTTTGAGTCGTAACACGACGTCCTGTGGCTGCATGAAAAGCATTACTCAACATGGTGACGTTGCTGTCAGGGTTCCTCCGAGCCATAATCCTTAGGTAGCAGTCATCCACTGCAGTAGTAGCCCTTGCTCGGCCTGACCGAGGCATGACATCGACAGTTCCCGTCTCTCTGAATTTCCTCCATGTCTGAACAACATCGTTTTGGTTCACTACGAGACGCCTGGACGCTTCCCTTGTTGAAAGCCCTTCCTGGCACAAAGTAACAATGCGGACATGATCGAACCATCTGGACGTGGTTGAATTACGGACAACATGAGCCGTGTACCTCCATCCTAGTGGAATGACTGGAACTGATCGCCTGTCGGATCCCCTCCGCCGAATAGGCGCTGCTCATGCATAGTTGTTGACATCTTTGGATGGGTTTAATGACATCTCTGAACAGTCAAAGGGACTGTGTCTCTGATACAATACCCACAGTCAACGTCTATAAAAACTTTTTGATGTGTTTACATACTCAACATAATCGCATTGGACAAAATCGTAGTCTCCTCCAGGGAAACACCTCGCTAATACCGGCTATTAGCGTTGATAATGGCCTCATGAACAAAGTTCTGGGGAGAAAATAACAGCAAGAAAGTCTTAATATAAAGACCTTAAACGACAAGCAGTCTATAGTTTGTCAAAATGTACAGGAGGAGGAATAGGAGGAGATGGAGATATTCTAGTACGCTTAAATTCAGCAAGTTTAGTTAGTGGTGATGGTTAGGAAAGAAACACGGTTATACTACGGTGTGTTGATAAGTTTTACTTATGGACCGTTAATTAAAAATGAAAAATGAAACTCAATTTTTGTGCCATACTCGCTTCGCCATTATTCCTTGCAGGGCATTTACAGTGGCAGGTTTTGTGGATTTCGTTCCACATGTGTGTATTTGTTCCACTTTAGGTGCTGTTCTTCTTCTTATAATTGCCATTTGAAGTTTTGTTTATCAAACTTCACAGAACTAAGAACTGAACACTTGTTTTTTCCGTTCCGTTTTTATTTTTTGGACATTTTCTCGTCCGCTCATCTGTATTTTTTATAGTCCACATGGTACAGATTTGAATTTCAAATGGCTTCATCATCAGACACAAGGATGAAGTAATTGATGTACAGCCTCAACATAAGCAAATTGGGCAAAACGTTAGTCTACTCCCGGGAGACACCTCGCTAATATCAGCTATTAGCGTTGATAATGGCCTCATAAATGAAGTTCTGAGGAAAAATGAGAGACTGACAAGATGACCTTAATAAAAATAACAAGTGTTCAGTTCCTAGTGGTGTGAAGTCTGAAAAACAAAGTTTCAAACGGTAATTATAAGAAAAAGAACATCTCCAAAAATGGAAAAGAAACACAACATCCGCGAAACCTGCCACAGAAGACGCCTTGTAAAGAATAAAGGCGAAACGCGTATAGCACATAAACTCTCTCCCATTCAGTTATAACTAGACGCTCCAAAAATAAAAATTAGCAACACACCGTTATATTACACGAAACTGAGGACGACAGAACTGCAAAAGCTGAGGCACAAAATTATCTTACTTTGCGTTCTTCAATTCCTTAATGTCACCGAAAAATTTTCCATGGCAGTTTTGATGTCACAGTTGCTGTATCTCTATTATTATGAAAACAGTTACAACACCAGTGAGATGTGATGACAAGAGCACCTTTGGGCCGAACAATGCATTTTACTACTGCTTGTCTTTGAGCACGTGCCAACGCGGCAGACGTTGAAGTGCTGTCTACGAATGTGATTGGCCGCTGCCACTTTTTTTTTTTTTTTTTTTTTTTTTTTTTTGCAATTTTGGGGAAAAATATTTTTGGGGAAACTTTTGGGGAAATGGAAACCTCGCGTAAATTTTTTGGGAAGAATATTTCGGCATCGGGGAAACTGGGGAAGTACTTTATATACCTAGCTTTGCCTTGCTATTAAGGCTATTATGTTTCTTTACAAATTAAAAAAAATAGTTTATGCACTATAATGTTTTGGTGCACACAATAATTTAGCGGCCCTGAACACACAATTACACCACATCAACCTCCCACAACAATGATTCAAAGGTTTAAGATATCTGTGGGAAAGTTGCCGAAATGAAATATTTTGGATAATTTTTTTTCTGCTATGGGTTTTTTTGGAAACTCTGTCTGCAAACCGACCGAAGTCGCTACTATTCAGTCGAGTAGCTCAATTGGCATCACGAGGCTGAGTGAACCCCGGTCAAGAAAACCATCATAACGGTCGGAGAGCGGTGTGCTGACCCCACGCTCCTCCTATCCGCATCCTCCCTGAGGATGACACGGCGGTCGGATGGTCCCGGTAGGCCACTCGTCGCCTGAAGACAGAGTACAGTCTGGAAACGATGGTGGTCGGTCATTTTACCTCTGAATAGTAATTTGCCTAAGCAGAAATATCAAGTAAACAATGAGGATTGCATTTGAAAGACTAGTTTTACTCATTGGTATTTCACTTCCTACAGCAGTCACTGAGGTCCCCCTAATATTGGGTATAAGACGGCTTTCGCAGCTGTTCCTGCTGGCACGGTAAGATGATGTGTTCACGAATGTAGAGGTAGACAAATGTGAACGTTTCTTCTTGAGAAGGTTAAACGACTTCCTCGTTGCGTTAATTTTCCATTCAAATCTTAGTCCGGAGAAGAAACAAGTGACAAATAAGCAATAGTTTGTTTCTTGTGATAAACACGTCGTCGCGTGTTGGCCTTAACATACGAGATGAAATTGGTTGGTGCGTGGCTCATTAAATAGGACCCTGTCAGTGTTAACGTTATATTAACTCGGAAATATCACTTAATTACAGCTAACTCAAATCAGTTTCTAGTCCTGCCAATTAAATGAAATAGTACAGCGAAATTTTGTTGGTACCCACTACGAGACGGTGGGAATGTACCATTAACGAAACGGGAGCGGTGGTATTGACTACTGATACATGATTTATTGAACAAGCACGACACATGAAACACGTCCACTGATAAGCAAAGCTCAGAACACACTAGCGTCTTTGTACCGTGCAAAGATCAAACCGCCGTTCCAGAAGAACAATGACATAAAATGTCAAAATGAATAGTTTACAGGAGAGGCAGAAAGCCAAACGACGTTTTTTAAAAACTTCATAAAACAACAGTATAATTATCTTTGAAATGGAAAGTTGGCCTAATTGTGACACTAAGTGTTCTCTACAAAATATAAAATTATTTCCTTCAAACAGCATCCCATTCACCCCCTTGCAACCCTTTAAGTAAATGTGTCATTATTCTTCCGACGTTGTTATCGAAACTAACAAATGCGGCTAAAGATGGTGTGTGGGGAAAAAAAGAAATATATCTCTAAACCATAATTTTCTGTTCACTCTTACAGTTTCATCGTTTTATTATCATTTTTATTGCTTTCATCTTATAACTGACATAAATTAATATACTAAGTGAAATAAAGAACTTCCAAATGACATAAAAACAACAAATTCCATTAATGTGGAAAAAGAATCATAGAAGGCCTTGTAATATTTAGGAGTGATGTTTCTGTTAACCAAATTATTTAAATCTTGAATTTTGTTTCCTGAGAGGGTCATTTTTGTAGTATAAGCAGGTTTCAGATCCAAATTACTCCCAACTACATTCCCTGTTAAACGCCTCTTCCTCCCTTTAAAAAGAACTTGTCCCCACTCAGACTGTTTGTAGTTGTTCTTATATTGAAACACGTAACATCCCTTTTCACATCGAAATAATTTAATTTCGGACACTTTGAAAATACTCCCGACAACGTCCATGGCCATGTAAGGAGCCATCTCAGCATGCAAAACTTTGATGTCATTGAAATCTGAAAAACCCATTTCTCTAAGATGTAGCGGATTTCCCTTTTTTTTTACATTTCGGATGACTGATATGTATTAATTGGGTACAAAATTTGGATCTGACTTCTTAGCACTCTTAAATGTTCTCTCAGTGCTGCTGGGAACTGCATCTCTCTCGTTCTGGGTGTGACCACGAATCAGATACTTGTGCGTAATGGACCGAATATTCAGCCTTTGTACTGCATACAAGTATGTTGCAATCATGTATCTGAAATAGAAGAGAATGACCCACTGGGTCAATTTAGTATGCAATAATCGACATGTCAAAATGAAGCTGAGGGCTTGACGATCACAAAAAGACCACTAGATACCTGCCATCGACATAATAGTGATATTTCTTTAATGCCCACACTACTGCTAAGATCTCCAGTTCCATGGCCGAGTAAGCACGCTCATAGCCAGAAAAGAGATGGCTAGCGAAGCCAACGACCTTTGCTTCTGTACCGACGAACTGTCAATTTGAAACAAATACACACCCAATCCACAGGCTGACACATCAGTTTCAAGGTAAGTCTTTGTTCATATTGGGATGGTGCAGTATCTCGAAATTGACTAGTGCTTGCCTGATATTGTCAAATGAATTTTTGCATTCCTGTTAGAAGAACCATGGCCTGTTTTTCCGCAATAGGCTCAGTAACGCATCGCTGTTTAAAATCTGTGTCTGCACAGAAAGGCTTTTAGTTGCTTCTCTGTGCTGGGATAAGGCACACGGCTTATCGTATCCAGTTTCCATGGGTCAGGCTTGATACCAATAGGTGTGAGTGATAATATGTCCTAAAAACCTTATTTCCTCCTTTTCGAATTCTGACTTTTTAAGATTTACTTTGATGTCTACCTCAGCAAATCTCTGCAGAACACGACTTACCAGTTCCAGGTGCTCTGTCCATGACATCGTCACTGTAAGCAGGTCGTCCACATAGAGTGTTACCCTGTCTAGCAGGTCTGGACCGCCTAAGGCTGCAATGAAAACTCTGGAGCTGACATTGAGCTCGAAGGCTAAAACTCTAAACTGTTAGCTACACAAGCAAAGATAAAGACAGTGTATTTTCGAGAGGTTTCAGATAGTAATACCTGCCAGTATGAGGTCTTTAAATCAAGCCCATAAGGTATCTCACTCCCTGAAACTTGTGAATTTGTTACTCCACATTTTCCATTCGTGTTCACACAGGAATGATTACCTTGTTTATGTCATATGCATCAAACACAAGGCGAATTCAACCATCTGACTTGGGGACTTCGAGCAATGGGCTGCTACAAGGGGATTAGAAGGTCTCTATTATCCCCCATTTTATCATCTGTTGTATCTCTTTGGATACAACCTCTTTCTTGCGCTGAGGGACAGATAGCTCGGCAATATGGCTCATGCGGTTTATCTTGCATGTCATATATGCATCTGTTAACTGTGCCCAGTTTCTTGGAGAATACCGCTGAATAATGTTTTAGCAGTTCTGCGAGTTGGTGCTGTTGACTTTCGTTGAGATAATGTGACTCAGTGACCTTAACATCGATGTCCCTTTTTATGACGTCTATCTCATTCTTGCTATCCCTACATATATGTAACTGGGTAGTCTTCCCGCACACACTTGCAAATGATGTACAGTAGCTTTGGCCAGTCGTAAGTAACCTTTACTCCTACAATTTTGTCTGTGCAGGGCGATGGTCTTTATCGTTGCCAGATCTACAACTCTGCCATAATTTCTAAGTGAACAGACAGCCCAAGAAAGGTCTACTTTTCCATCCCTCTTTCCCAAAAATTCCCATCCAACGATACAGGGAACCATAATATTACTTACAACTAGAAATGAGCATAGCATTTAATTGCTTCGTTTTCCACTTCTATAACGGCCTGCACCTGGTTCTGGATTCGTTGCATTCATCCATGTATGGCTCTGATAATTTTGCAGTTCTGCACTGGCAATGACTGTAACTTATGTACCTGGTTTATGCATCTGAATAAGTCATAATCCATCATGGGTACACTTGGACCATTGTCGACAATAATATTCACCGACAGTCCATGAATAGTTCCCTTAACTGCAGCTTGCACCAATTCAGTGTTCTGCTGACCACATTTGCAAGTATCAGTGCACAAGACCTCTTTCAGGTCCAACTGCTCTTTGTACCTGAGCGTGAATACATTTATTTGACAATTGTTCCCCTTTTGTGTCCCCACGACCATATGCAGAGAGCTTACATAGGTCGTGTGGATTTTGACACTTGTGTTGGGCTGGCGTTCAACAGAATCGTCAACAATCCTAACACTATGAGAATGCTGCTGCATGTGCGGCAATATCTCGTTTTGTGGTGGTATCCACTGTTGTGGCAGGATAGGAGGTGGTAATGGTATTACATTGACATTGCTTACGGGATGGTTTCTATCCCGTGGTGGATTCGAATGGCAGTTTACTGGCTCTGTTCTTTGTCCAGGGTCATTCATTTCACACATGTTTTGAGGTTGTAATTGGGCATCATAACTATTTTAATTCCACGTTTTCTGTTAATATCCCTGTTTACATTGCGAAACTGATTACTGTTCGATCATTTGGGATTGTTGTTATATTTAGTCTGATTTACATGTCCGTTTGGTTGTGTACGTCGCGCGAAGGCATGAGTCGGTCCCAGCACCACGTTTTGTTCAAGTACTTTTCAAAGTACCTGCGCAAGTTTCCCTGATTTGGATTGTATGGCTCAGGATTATAAACTCATTTTCAAGAAGCCTTCTTGTGCACACTTCGACAGAAGCGATCCAAGAATGCCGTCTCAGATTCGAAAAATGTTTGGGAACTATCAGCGATCTCCATCGCCCATAGCTGCGCCGCCAGTTATAAATGAGATCTCGAATTGGATCTTTCATCTTTCAGTCCATGACGTAGGCAGTACATTCCGGAAACTCTTAATAAATATCGCGGGATGCGTAGTTTTCTCCTCTTCCGAGGTTTGGAACTGGCGATGTTTGATTACAGATTCCTCGTGTTTTATATGGGCAAATGTTGGCCCCACAGCTCCAGCCTTCACCACGCAAACAATGCGTTCTTCGCTACACGGGTTGTACCTAACAGCAACATACCGATTCAAATTCTCCCAAGGCGTGGCAACGATTGGACTATTCACATTGACAATTCGTATGTGGAGTCCCAGTAATTTGTCGATACTTGCTGTCACTGATCTCACGCCCTGCCCCAGGCATAAGCTGCGGTACTTCACGCCAATCCTGTGGAAGTCTTCTACTATGTTCGTTTTCCTCGCAACTCGCTGCGATACTCATACACTGCATATTTCCGTCTACCTTACTTCAATTTTTCTATCAAAGTTGATAGACAAAACGTCTACATCCGTAATCTTTTTAACCTGTTCTTAAAGCTCTTGATGAGCTTCCCTAAGTTTTATTTAAGTCTAGTTGAGACTAGTGAGTCTAGTTTGCACACTTTGTTAGGCAAATCTTTGTCTTGCGTAACAAGTTCTTCGAATTGGGTGCGCAGTTTATTTATTTCATCTTTAACATGGTCAACGATCCGCTTATCTCGTCGTCGAGGACCTTATTGAGCTGTTCCGGTAACCTCTTGTCTCTTTCGGTTTCTCTTAGCCGGTCTTCTTCTTCTGCTTCTTTTTCTTCATGTTCCTTCTCCTTAGATTGTTCCTTTTCCTCACGTTCTTTCTCCTTAATCCTTTCCCTCTCGTCTTTCTCCTCGCGTTCTAGCTCCTTATCAGCTAGCATTTCATTTACACAATGGATTAACGTACAGAGAAAGTCATTTCCTACGACCTTAGTCCCTTTCACACTTCCTGCCGCTGTTGCATGTTCGGTATTGACTTTCGCGTCAGTTAAGGTGGCGCCTGTCTGTGGTTCTAACGTCTCCACGTTAGAACTAGACGTTAAGTTCCCTAATTCAGACTCTTTGGTTTCCAAAGCTTGGAATTCCGAGCTAATATCATCTGTATCAGTACCCAGTAACTCCCTGATATTCTCAGTCGCCTGTAAGTCTGTCATATTGTCACCTTCCTCTCTATTCGTTCTCTTCGGCCTCCCCATCTTTGATGACTAAGTACAAAGTAGACACTAGATGTATATACAAATATAACATACGAAACACAAAAAACAGTAAGACACTAATAACGTTGCAATAAACCGAATAAAAAATCTTTCCCCGCTTACTAAACCTACTGTCTAATAAGCTATTGAAACAAATCTGTGAATGAAACTATCGCCCACAGCACTGCAGTCTGTACAGAAACAAGAATTAATTTTAGAAAAAAATGTACAAACGCAAATCACTTACTGCATGCCCTCAAGGCGCTAGTTGCATGTATCCTTGAAGCTTGATGGCATACAACCGTCTCCTTACCTTGAATGTTCTGTCATAGTGTAAATCTTCTCAGAATCTGCATTTGCAATGTTTCCTCTCTCTTGCGGAATCCCTGCCAATCAGTATTTATCTCTTGAAGCTGACTTGGTCCATTAAAGAAAACATAATACGCATTACAACAAAGTACAAATATTGTATAACCTATGTGGTGTCACCGCCAGACACCACACTTGCTAGGTGGTAGCTTTAAATCGGCCGCGGTCCATTACTACATGTCGGACCCGCGTGTCGCCACTGTCAGGGATCGCAGACCGTGCGCCACCACAAGGCAGGTCTCGAGATACGGACTAGCACTCGCCCCAGTTGTACGGACGACTTTGCTAGCGACTACATGGACGAAGCATTGCTCATTAGCCGAGCCAATAGTTAGAATAGCCTTACGCTAAGTCAATGGCTACGACCTAGCAAGGTGCCATTAGTAACATTGCATGTATCTAAAGAGTCTCACTTGTATCGCCACAATCTCCAGATGTACCAAAAGGATGGATTAAAGTTAAGTATTCCAGAAGCTACGTACTTTTCTTTATAGCATTCATTACATATCCTGTTTCAGACCTCACGCGTGAGCGTAGCGCGTGCCTTTCGGCTTCCTCTCATTGTGTCTAGGCTGTCTTGTCTAGACACAACAACCTAACCACAAAAATATTCCTGACCCACATATTGGGCGCCAGGGTGTTGTTCTTTTTTAACATGTCTGTTGTATTCCGTTCTGTACTTCAAGTGATGCGCTTTAGTTGTGTGTAAATATGCAGTTCATTAAAGTGTATCATTAGTAGGCACATAGCATGGATGTGTGTGATGTCCTTAGGTTAGTTAGGTTTAAGTAGTTCTAAGTTCTAGGGGACTGATGACCTCAGAAGTTAAGTCCCATAGAGCTCAGAGCCATTTGAACCATTTTGTAGGCACATACACGTACAGTTATACATCAAATGACACAACGCACACCAAAGTGACAACACAACTTATTACGGGCAAATTACATAGTCTTTTTTGTGGAAGTATTGTTTGAAGGTTTAGTGCCCGTAATGCGAGACACACGTAAAGAACGGTGTGAAGCTCCGTACTACCTCGTCTGTTACCAAAATATCTCAGGTTATTTTTGATTTGCCATTACATTGAAATTAATACTGCTTTAACCTCATCGGTTCGCGTAGAAAAATATTATTGTGTGCCATATCTATCACTGATAATTTCGGAGTAAGTTAATTTCTTTGAATTTACGAAGCTGAGATTAAACATAGCCGTTATGCGGCAACCATAAGAATTTAATGAAAACTACAACATGTCTTCGCAGATAAATTGAAATGACACTAAAGTAAAATAATTTAATTAAAATGCAGATTTTGCAAGTTATAGCCGAGACTCTGTGCCGTTTAATATTGTCAGTATTGAAATAAGACGTTGCGGCCGTGCGTTCTTAAGAGCAATATGGGGACCACGCCTATGCCATGGAAAACCCTCCAACACCGAGACACCACCTCCTCCTTATTTCACTACTGACCGTACACACGTTCCATTGGCTTGCCACAGGGCGTAGCGTGATTCATCAGACAAAACAATTCGTTCTGATATTCTGAAAAAATAAGTCATTACTTTCCTAACAAGTAGGAAAGCTAAAGGTACATAAAGATCTTAAGAGCAAATAAACACGTATATTTAACCAAAATGCAACGTAAGTACACTTAGTATATCTCCCACGTCTATCATCAACCAAGATCAAGACCAGAGTAAGAAATTACATAAAATCATTAGACTGTTTAACATAGAACAAAAAACAATAGGCCGGCCGAAGTGGCCGCGCGGTTCTGGCGCTGCAGTCTGGAACCGCGAGACCGCTACGGTCGCAGGTTCGAATCCTGCCTCGGGCATGGATGTGTGTGATGTCCTTAGGTTAGTTAGGTTTAACTAGTTCTAAGTTCTAGGGGACTGATGACCTCAGCAGTTGAGTCCCATAGTGCTCAGAACCATTTGAACCATTTTTTTGAAAAAACAATATACACAATAAATCGATATTGCTTTTAAATACAATTACGTTGAATGATAACTGTTTCTTCTGTACATTTTACGTGGGTCTTTAAACAATCATAAGTCTCCATTCATTGCAATGTTCGTAATTCTGTGTAAATAAATATTGTTCTCCCCAGGGCAACCAGTACACAGTGCACTTGGTAGGTGAACTACAGTTTACACCTTTTAAGCAGTTAACAGAACAACTTTTTCTGAATCAGATCCTACCGCTAACATCGGAAAAATAAAAAAAAGTGGAATTACAGCCCATGTGCGTCATAGGAACTTATATGTTACAGGCTTTCTTTATTGCTGTGAAGATATTTTCACAGAAGCAGATGTAACTGGGCAACAAATCGAATAAATTATAATTACATTACGACCACAGCAGAACACGTGTTCCTTAGATAAAAATACGTGGAAAATATTCCGTCAATTTCCGGAATTTTGACGGTGCAAATCGTGTTTACTGTGTACAATTATTGTTAAGAGCGCTGACTATCTGAACGTGTTTTCACGGGTTACTGTGAGCCCGGCCACTATACGGAGGCAGTTTTGGAAATTTAGCGGGTAATTTCAAGTATCATTTGCAAGAGATATACAGGGTGGTCCACTGATCGTGAACGGGCCAAATATCTCACGAAATAAGCATCAAACGAAAAAACTACGAAGAACGAAACTCGTCTAGCTTGAAGGGGCACTATGGTTGGCCCGCTAGATGGCGCTGTCATAGGTCAAACGGATATCAACTCCGTTTTTTTTACATAGGAACCCAAATTTTTGTTACATATTCGTGTAGAACGTAAAGAAATATGAATGTTTTAGTTGGACCACTTTTTTCGTTTTGTGAACGATGACGCTGTAATAGTCACAAACGTATAAGCACCTGGTATCACGTAACATTCCGCCAGTGCTGGCAGTATTTGCTTCGTGATACATTACCCGTGTTAAAATGGACCGTTTATCAACTGCTGAAAAGTTCGATATCGTGTTGCTGTATGGCTGTTGTGATCAAAATGCCCAACGGGTGTGTGCTATGTACGCTGCTCGGTCTCCTGGAAGACATCATCCAAGTGTCCGGACCGTTCGCCGGATAGTTACGTTACGGTAATTAAGGAAACAGGAAGTGTTCAGCCACATGTGAAACTTCAACCACGACCTGCAACAAATGATGATGCCCAAATATGTGTTTTAGCTGCTGTCGCGGCTAATCCACACATCAGTAGTAGACAAATTGCGCGAGAATCGGGAATCTCATAAACGTCGGTGTTGAGAATGCTACATCAACATCGATTGCACCCGTACCATATTTCTACGCACCAGGAATTGCATGGCGACGACTTTGAATGTCGTGTACAGTTCTGCCACTGGGCACAAGAGAAATTACGGGACGATGACAGGTTTTTTTGCACGCGTTCTATTTAGCGACGAAGCGTCATTCACCAACAGCGGTAACGTAAACCGGCATAATATCCACTATTGGGCAACGGAAAATCAACGGTGGCTGCGAAAGGGGGAACATCAGTAATCTTGGCGGGTTAATGTATGGTGCGGCATTATGGGAGGAAGGATAATTGGCCCCCATTTTATCGACGGCAATCTAAATGGTGCAATGTATGCTGATTTCCTACGTAATGTTCTGCCGATGTTACTATAAGATTTTTCACTGCATGACAGAATGCCTACGTACTTCCAACATCATGGATGCCCGGCACATAGCTCGCGTGCGGTTGAAGCGGTATTGAATAGCATATTTCATGACAGGTGGATTGGTCGTCGAAGCACCATACCATGGCCCGCACGTTCACCGGATCTGACATCCCCGGATTTCTTCCCGTGGGAAAAGTTGAAGGATATTTGCTATCGTGATCCATCGATAACGCCTGACATGCGTCAGCGCATTGTAAATGCATGTGCGAACATTGTTGTTGTTGTTGTTGTGGTCTTCAGTCCTGAGACTGGTTTGATGCAGCTCTCCATGTTACTCTATCCTGTGCAAGCTTCTTCATTACGAAAGGCGAACTACTCGCTGTGGAGATGAATTGCGTTACACGTATTGCCAAATGCATTGAGGTTGACAGACATCATTATGAGCATTTATTGCATTAATGTGGTATTTACAGGTAATCACGCTGTAATAGCATGCGTTCTCAGAAATGATAAGTTCACAAAGGTACATCCATCACATTGGAACAACCAACATAAAATGTTCAAACGTACCTACGTTTTGTATTTTAATTTAAAAAACCTACCTGTTACTAACTGTTGGTCTAAGAGAGCCATATTTTTGTGACTATTACAGCGCCATCTATCACAAGCGAAAAAAGTCGTCCAACTAAAACATTCATATTTCTTTACGTTCTACACGAATATGTAACAAAAAATGCGGGTTCCTATGTAAAAAAAAAAACGGAGTTGATATCCGTTTGACCTGTGGTAGCGCCATCTAGCGGGCCAACCATAGCGCCATCTGGTTTCCCCCTTCAAGCTAGACAAGTTTCGTTCTTTGTAGTTTTTTCGTTTGACGCTTATTTCGTGAGATGTTTGGCGCGGCCACGATCAATGGACCACGCTGCATATCGAGCGCGCGATTGTCGTGGCGTGAGTTATCGAATATTTATCGTTTTTGTTTGCATCGTTAATAGAACTTCTTCTAAAGTGAACCTCGTCAGTAGCACTCAACAAACTCGATATATGAGTGAAATGAAACCGGTACATGGCGGGAGTCAATACCGAGAATGTGTGTTGGGAAAAGCGGTTTAGACTTCATTTAGCGCTGATTAACGATTTTAGGAATTGCTTGGTTTGTCCTGAGTTGACGTGTGCCAGACGTGGTGAAAGATTTACAGCTCAAGTGGACGCTGACTACGGCAAAACAGAATTGCTCCAAGATGACTATACAAAATTCGGAATTGTCGATGACGAATATCTGGATCATGAGTAAGGCTGGTTACATTATTGTCAGTTATTTGGTACATCTTTTGTCGTTGTTTTGTAAACAAAACGGATATTTGGCGAAATGGCTATTGAGAGCTCGATCGTTGTTGTCAACAAAATCGATATCTCGCGCGAACAGAGTCGCGCGTTGATGTATGCCGCTTGCAAATGATCTTGGAAATTGCAAGTTTAGCGGCTATGAGGTTTGATCTGAACAAACTATAAACGCTTGTTTAGCCAGTCAGTGGAGTATACGTCGAAGAATTTGGCTTACGTAATTGTGAGTGTATACCTATCGGCTGTGGGTGGGAGAGCCTGAATGGTTCACTTCGAAATCAACAGGGAAGGAACGTTTCGTACAGACATACTAACAGACATGCACTTACTGATGAAAGGTTTCGGGTCACCTAATAGTGATCATTAATATGGAGTACGCTGGGCTGGACTTAGGTCGGGACTCTGGGCAGACCAGTCAATTTCAGAAATGTTATTCTCCACCAACCATTGCCTCGCACATGCTGCATTGTTATGCTGATACAAGCACCCTCCGAACTGTTATCTCCGTACGCAGTACACAGAGCTACATAAACTGCATATAAAATCAAAAAGTGCGCAGCGGGGAGACTTGACATCTGCCTGGTCTTGGTTTAACTGTTGTTGTTCCTTTGGGTTTCTATGTTACAGTAACATCACCAAAAATCGATTTGCGCAGCTTTAGTAGATTGCTATGTACATGAAGAATTTGTTGCTAGGGTGGCGTCCAGTAACTACTCTTCGTTCTCCTGACCGACTCATTCGGCTGTTATCGTTTCTCCACTGACAAGCACAACGTTCCTTCATTTATAATCATATACCCGCCTCTCGTGACATGCACTGCGTATTATTTACGTGTGTCTGGATGCTTTTGATCAGTATACAAAATAAAAAAAGGGAAAAACTGACAATAACAATTCTGCATTATACTAAAATAAATTTTACCCCGGAGAAGGAAAATATAAACTGAAAATAATGCGTGGCACCTTTCAACAGTGGACGTGTCCTTTTCAGCTGCCGTCCTGTGTTTAGCTTAGCGAACACATTTTGCATAGCAAAGTCGACATTGTAGGACGATTTGTAAATAGCGTTCTGGTCTGAAAGTTTGCGAGAATCTGTGCTGCCTCGGAATCTCTGTTCATTCAACCTCGCTGGAATCCCTGGCGTGGATAGAGACGCCGCTTTGGCTGCCCTCTGCTGCAGGGTTAAACGCGGCGCGGAGCGGGCACCCCGCTGTGGCCTTTGACCCCGGCCTGGTGAGCAGCACAAAAGGTCGACACTGCCGTAAGCCGTTGTAGCAGCAAAAAACGGCGGACCGAGAACACGAAGTGGGGCGTGAGTCGTCAATCGCGCTGCATCGTGATCGGCCGCAGCTGAGTAACGAGCCAGTGGAAGCTGCGCGGAGGTAATAAGAATATCAGTGGGTAAAAGAGCTTCTGAAAAGGTGACAGATTTGTTGCCCGGCAATAAGAATTGCGATAAAATTAAGGAACAGATTCACCAAGTGTTTTGTCTGTAGTGTAATGCCGGCAGGAGTGGCCGTGCGGTTCTAGGCGCTACAGTCTGGAACCGAGCGACCGCTACGGTTGCAGGTCCGAATCCTGCCTCGGGCATGGATGTGTATGATGTCCTTAGGTTAGTTAGGTTTAATTAGTTCTAAGTTCTAGGCGACTGATGACCTCAGAAGTTAAGTCGCATAGTGCTCAGAGCCATCTGAACCATTTTTTGTAGTGTAATACAGTGCGAGTCAAAAGTCCTTGGACACCTTCATAAGTTAGAAGATTAAAGGGAAAATTGAAACGTGATGATGGAAACGTAGGTTTGACGTGGGGCCACAACTTTTGGAGTGAAAATCATTCATGGCCACCATCTTGAAATCCGCCATTTTGGATTCAAGTCAGTTTTTTTTATTATTATTATTACTTTTTTTATGGGAAGGGGAGGGATGTCTGACACATTAAATAACACTCGCTTGCGCTCTGTAATTGAGTGGTGTAATTTGTTTTTGTCTATCTTGTACAGTTTAGAAGTTATTAATGTTCAAAGATCCGCTGACTTAACGCCCCTTGATTTTTATCTATGGGGACATCTTAAGCAGATAGTGTATGCTGAGAGCATCCGTGATTTGAGACACCTGGAGGAACGCATACAACACGCCTCTGTCCAAATTGCAGGGGACACTCTCCTCTGTGTGCAGTCAGAGTGGTTGTGGCGACTACAGTTGTGCATTTCATGGGATGGACATGTAGAACACGTGTTGTAGCAGTCGGTATGCAGGTAATTACCCAACTTTGAACATTTATAACCTCTAAACTGTACAAGATAGACAAAAACAAATTACACCACTTAATTCCAGAGATCAAGTGAGTGTTATTTGATGTGTCATACACCCACTTCCCATTTAAAAAAATAAAAAATACTTGAATCCAAAATGGCGGATTTCAAGATGGTAGCCATGAATGACAGTCACTCCAAAAGTTGTGGCCCCACATCAAACCTATGTTTCCTCACATTTCAATTTTCTCTTTAATCTTCCAACTTATGAAGGTGTCCAAGGACTTTTGACTCACCCTGTATTGTTTAACATCGTATCATGGGCAGTCAAAAAGAAATTGGAAACGAAATTGGATAGTTTTGAAATGTGGTATAGGAAAAAAAGATAAAAGTGAAATGAAGTGGCATAAAAACGAATGAAGCAAAGCTTCTAAGAATGGGAGAGGAAGAAAACCAGTGGAAATAGTTATAATGAGAAAAATATCATGGACTGGGGAATGACGCAAAGAAACTGCCTGCAGCGAAGAGTCTTTCATCGAAAGATTGCACAGAAGACAGGAAGAGGAATGCGATTACTTGAGATAGTTGACGACATTCGTAAATGATAGCAAGTTACCAGCAGAATAAGGAAGAGGCATAGGACAAAGGGAAGTAGAGAGCGTCCAGTCCATACACTATAGATGACGTTGATGCCATACCTGCAGTGGTTAGAAATTCTATATAAAATGTTGACACACTATTCCGGGTTTAGAGAGGTGGTAGCACAAAATACCCAGTAAGCGTGGGCTCTAAAATGCACACCTTGAGAGCTATGAGAACTTGTTCATTTTCGCTACTGTCCCACCTCTTCCACTGCAAGCTATTTGCTATTACGGATATTTCCAGAATGCAGTACATAAAAGAGAACACGCAAATTTGTTACTGCGAAACAGCAGAGCTTCTAATGTAATCTGCTTGGTATTACTAATGGCCTGCAATTGCGAGCCAGATGTGCTCAGTATGGTCACCATTCACAGTAAGGCACGCTTCTGACTGACATTAAGGGAATCAGGCACTCTTCGAAAAACTCCAAGTTGGTCACAGACGTATGACAGACACTGATGACGCGTTCCCGTAATGTTTTTACATCATTAATGGGCTTGTCTACAACAAAGATGTCATGTTTCTCCACAACCACAAATCAAAGAGATTAAGATCGGGGAACGAACTGGCCAACATACTATACGTCCCCGATCAATCCATTACCCATTAAATGTCTGTGTGTGGTGTCCTCCGACATTTCAGAGAACATGGATTGTTGCTTCATCATGCATGAACCACTTTCGCAGCCGCTGTTGGAATGCTCCCTCTAGCAGGACAGATAAGGCGTTTGATAGGAACCGACGATACCTTGCAACAATCAACCTATTTGGTAGCGTGGACCCACCTCTACGGTTGGCTCATAAGTGCAGGTCACATGGAACAGTAAGCAGATTACGTTAGGTCTGCTGTTTCACAGTAATAGGACAATGTGTCCTCATCTGTATTCTGTAGGTCGCCCGCAATAGCAAAGAACTTGCAGTAGAAGACATACTCGTATGTTTGACAGAATCGAAATGAACAAGTCCTCCTGGCAATCAAGTTATACATCTTAGGACCCATGTTGACTAGACATTTTTTATCTTATTCTGAGTCATACTACTACCTCCCATAATATTGAGTACTCTTCTTTTAACATCCTGCATATACGGTGCTAGCCTTCCCACAGGTATCTCTATCTATAGTCGGACGACGTCTCTGGCGTAGCAGTAGTAAATTATATACACAAACCTTCCCCGTGAGTGTTAATGAAAACCATACCAAAATGCCTATACCAGTTCCCGAGATTAGTCTTAACATACAAATAGTAAAACGCGCCGGGGTCTTTAACTTACAATACACTGAAGTCACAAAAGTCATGGGATACCTCCCTATTTCGTGTCGGACCTCCTTTTGTCCGGATCATCTTCACGTATTATGGACTCAGCAAGTCGTTGGAAGTCGCCTGCGGAAATACTGAGCCATGTTGCCTCTGTAGCCGGCCATAATTGCGCACGTGTTGCTCGTGCAGGATTTTGTGCACGAACTGGTCTCTCAGTTATGTCCTATAAATGTTCGATGGGATTCATGTGGGGCGATGTAGGCGGCCAGATAACCCGTTCGAATTGTCCAGAATGTTCTTCAAACCAATCGTGATCCAGTGACATGGTGCATTGTCATCCATAACAATTCCATCATTGTTTGGGAACATGAAGTTCATGAATGGCTGCAAATGGCCTCCAAGTAGCCGAACATTACCATTTCCAATGATCGGTTCATTTGGACCAGAGGACACAGTCCATTCCATGTAAACTCATCCCACACCGTTTTGGAGCCGCCACCAGCTTGCACAATGCCTTGTTGACAACTTGGGTCCATGGCTTCGTGGGGTCTGCGCCACACTCGAATCCTACCATCAGCTCTTACCAACTGAAATCCGGACTCATCTGACCAGATGACTGTTTTCCACTCGTCTAGAGTCCAACCGATATAGTCACGAGCTCAGGAAAGGCGCTGCAGCTGTTAGCAAAGGCACTCGCGTCGGTCGTCTGCTGCCATAGCCCATTACCTCCTAATTTTGCTGCACTGTCCTAATGGGTACGTTCGTTGTACGTCACCCACTGATTTCTGCGGTTAATTGACGTAGTGCTGCTTGTCTGTTAGCACTGACAACTCTACGCAATCGCCGCTGCTCTCGGTCGTTAAGTGAAGGCCGTCGGCTACTGCATTGTCCGTGATGAGACGTAGTGCCTGAAATTAGGTATCCTCAGTACACTCTTGACACTGTGGATCTCGGAGTGTTGAATTCCCTTTCGACTTAAGAAATGGAATTTCCTCTGTTTCTAGTTCTAATAGGATAAGTAAGCATCTTGAAGTTTATACTTAGCACGAGTTGCCAACTTGGATTCTAAACTTAGCACAGTTAGCCTTCTTTCACCACGATATGAGGTAAAACTCAATGGGAAACGGGAAATCTGTCAACCAGCTATTGAATGTTTGTGGACTAGAAAGCTGATGTAATGTTCGACAGATCCATGAAGGTTAGTACAAAGAATAACATTCCTGGTGAATGAGTAACACATTTACAGAATTTTCATAGTATATGATGAGAGTAGATCAGCTATAAACAGCTGATGGAATGGTTTAGACGTGTCTATGCTGTAATAGTATATGATGAGAGATCAGCTATAAACAGCTGATGGAATGGTTTAGACGTTTCTATGCTGGATAAAGGTATAGGGAATGCAGTCAAAAATAGAATGTTTCATCTAAGTGGTTTACTGTGTTGGAATGTCACATTCCTAGCGAGTGAATAACATGCTCGAAATTCATAGCAAATACTTCTTCTCAAATGTTTTAGGAGCCAGCTCTGTAAGGCTTCACCAGACAATCACACACTGAATGGCTTTGCTGACTTACCAGTACATCAGGTTTCAGAATGTAGATACCTGAAAGTAAGTGCACAGCATGATATTCTCATTTATGAATATTTTCACTATCCTTGGGTAGTCCTCACACATATTGTATCGTAGTTCAATACCACTGCCAGTGTCTGAGACCGGAATGTTGTAGTTATTTCTGCTGAATTCGGACATAATTGAAGTCAACTGTAGTCTGTCAGCATTACTTCAGTGTCAGTAAATTGAAAGAATTTTACAGTTTTGAAGAAACTTTCACCATAAAGATCAGTTATGAATTAGCAAGAACAATTCATAAAATGGATATTCCGCCAGGGTCTACATTTACTACACTCGATATAAAAAAGAACTTATACACCAACATTCCAGTAAGAGAAACTATAGACATTCTTAGAACAATGTCGTAGGGCATCTAATAATGAATTGTAATGAAATTGCAGAGTTTATCACACTGCTAGAAACTACCGTAAGATTTAATTCTTTTACATTTAACGATAAATTTTGCATACAAAATGATGGATTAGCCGTGGAGAATTTACTGGCTAGTACTATGCAGACATCTTCGTCAATTATATTGAAACAGATTTTTTATGGACAGTCCACAAATATATAGTAAAATTATTTATTATAAACGTTATGTAGACAACACTGTACTATTATACGGTCGCCCTGAAGAAGAAATTAACAAAAAGTTCACAATTGAGCACGGTAAAGAAGGGACCATGAGTGTTTTAGACATAACTATTTCTAATTACAATGATAAACATGCATTTGCTATTTTTAGGAAACCAACTACTATTGACGTCATCATCAATGCCAATTCGTGTCATCTCGCAAAATATAAGAGCGCTTTTTGTTCATCAATGCTAAACAGGATAATTAAACTACCTTTATCTGCAGAACAGGTTCAAAAAGAATTATTGATGCTATAAGAAATTGCGTTCAACAACGACTATGATTCACGTATCGTTGACAATATGCTTCATCACCCACGAAACAAGCTTTTACAAAAAAATGACAAGCATGGGAACGATATCTGAGAGAATAAACAAACTATTTAGAAACTCTGGCATAATTCTCGTCTTTTCGACTACAAATATGCTTTCGAATAAACTCAGATACGTGATTGCCAATACTAATAATCGACAGTGTAGATTAGTAGTTTATAAATTATCGTGCAGAGACTGTGACAAAATAAGTATTTGTCAAATTGTGCGTAGTTTCATAACACGATGCAAAGAATATATCTCGAGTACAGCACGTAATAAATCAGTATTTGGAAAACGTCTGAATTCTAACATTCATTCAGAAGGAGATATCACGAATAACCTAAAATTCTGCAAACTACTCCGGCAGTTTATCCCTGAACAGTTTGGGAGAATTAGAAATCTTTTTGCATTTCAAAAGTAATTCGCCAACCCTGTTGAATGAACAGGTAGATTTCCAAAACAAAAAGGTTCCTTCGATTTATTGGAAGAGCTCATTTAAATAGACTGCTGCTTTTCTGTTCCGTCTTATTTCCAGTGATATTTTCATTTTGTAAACCAAAATCTTGTAACTGATAGATACAGACAATAATGTTGTTGTTGATTTATTAACAAAATGTTGACACTAGTACTGCTCTAGCATTTTTCCAGGTTTATTAACTGACCATACACTCTTTTTTATCAGCAGATTTTATACGTTGACATAATTTCTCGAGAAACAAGGGATTATGGGCTTCCAAGTACACTGTTCTTTTTTTTTGTCAAAAAATAGTTCTGTATTAAACAATATGATCGGACGCTATTTTATAATCGGATTTTACACGCTGACGTAATTTCACCACAAACAGAACTTTATTGGCTTCCAAGTGCTGTTGTTCTATACAAAACATGTATGTATTACGAGTATGAGTAGCTTTTTGCTGGTAACTTACAGTAAAAATCGTACAGGCGTCAGTTCGGAAGACACCATCCTGATTATCTTTGACAGCTGCGATCGAAAAAATTGTTCAAATGGCTCTGAGCACTATGGGACTTAACATCTGAGGTCATCAGTCCCCTAGACTTAGAACTACTTAAACCCAACTAACCTAAGGACATCACATACATCCATGCCCATGGCATGATTCGAACCTGCGACCGTAACAGTCGCTCGGTTCCAGACTGAAGCGCCTAGAACCGCTCGGCCACAACGGCCGGCGGCTGCGATCGACCTCAGTCGTTATGGTAACACTCGGCGTCCATGTCATATATCTTTGAAACTTGCTGGCCATCTTGCTAAGACATCTACATGACAACGGCGTCTGTGGATAGCAAATTCAGGCCTGAAGAGTGCTCCAATGTTCTACTAAATTTGGTATTATTCAGAACACAGCGTAATTATTGCATAATTGTCATAGATGGTAATTACTTTATAAAAATCCATTTGTTTGTTCCATACACACATTGTATTGACTAAACAGCCTATGCTATGGATATATTACACAGGTTAAATAAATTATTTCCGCCAGATGGTACAACAAGAAATAAGAGAGATAATTTTTAAATAATTTTATTACAGTTACTCGCTATTCTTAACAGTCTGTTCTGTCCTATAGGCGCTACTTTTTTATAATTAATCACTTTCACATGATACATGATTTATGCAAATCATTCCTCATTGCCTGACATTGATGTCATACAGCATAAACACGCCGTAACCAGATCTATATAACGCAATGCTGCCTAACTAACAGCAGCCCCCACCCTCACCTACCTTGGACTCACCATTGACCATCACCTCACCTGGATCCCTCATCTCTGCTCTATCCAGTACAAAGCCTACAACTGCCTCCGTCTCCTTAAATTCCTCTCTGGCTGGACATGAGGGTTCACCCCTCTATCATCCTCCAAACCTACAAATCCTTAATCCATCCCATCCCCTGTTATGCCAGTCCCTCCTGGTTATCCACCCCACCCCACCCCACCCCACCCCCCAAATTCCCTCCAGATCCTCGAGGGCCATACACTCTGCCTCACCTTCCGTATATGCCTCCCGTCCCTCACGTGAATCCTCTATGGCCTGATTCCTTTCTCCCACCTGCTCCTTTTCCTCAAACATATCTGCGTCCTCTATACCTCCCGCCGACTTGATTCCTCCCCATCCCCTGGTTGCTCCTCTACTCTCCCACCCCCACCTGCTGCTTCACCTTCACCATTGTGTCCCCCCTACCCCCACCTTTACACCCTTCATATCCTTTCCCAAGTTGACTCCCCCTCCCGGATAATGCCTTCTCTCCCTCCATTTAGCTCTCCTATGAACTCTGATCCTCACCTCCCCCTCCCTCCCTCTGTCCTTTTCCCGGGCTCCCTCTGCCCCCCTTCTATCCCGTTTTTTCCCCACCTACTCTCTTTCACTCCATTCTCTCCCCCAGAGCCCTTTTGCTTTCCCCTCCACCGCCTTCCCCACTTCTTCTCGCCTCTGCCCTGACCCCCTTTTCTGTGTTCTCTCCCTCCATCGCCTCCCCACATTTTTCCTTTTCCTCTCCTCCCCCTTTTCTCCCCCTCAGCTGTCCAGGTCCTCGCCCCACCCCCCATAAGCCTTTGTGTCTACTCTATAGTGCAATGTTTACATGAGTGTTCAGTTTTGTGTGTCCCATTTTTAAGTGCTGCAAACAGACACCATACTGTCGCTAGGTGTGTTTTTGTAACTCTTACGAAGAGAAACCAGACTGTCGCTGTGTTTTTTTAATTGTGCCTGTCTAATTACTATGTGTTTTAATCAGCATCACCACCCCTTTGTTTTTGTGTTTTCCTTTGCCACTCTTCGCCATGTTCCAGTTCTAAACAGTCACCGTTTTATCGCCTGTTATTATTGTTATGATATATCCTCTATGTTTTACCCCTTCTGTAGGCTGCACTGCGGCATATTTCGCTGCTGCCAGCCCCCACCCCCCGCCCCCCCCACCCTTCTGGGGGGTATCAAAATTCAATGAAAACGAAAAAAAAAAACAGCAGTAGTTTCAGCGATTGAGATTTACTGACTGCTGTACATCGTCAGCCTCAGCTGATGAGTAACGACTCTTCAATTTTAACTTACTTAATTACTTTATTTTAAGTCACTGACTTCTTTCTGTAACTAGCACGTTTTCTATCTTTCACTATGCTATTCTCAAGATGGCCTAAGTCTAGGTCGAAACCGATCGTTCTGAATAAAATAACCATCACGATGTAGACTGTTTTCTCACTAATTTTATATAAAGAAATTCAGGGTGTTAAAGAAATATATTCCATATTATGGGAGGTGGTAGCGCGGACCAAAACAAGAAAGAAATTTGCAGTAAACATGGGCTCTAAGATGCATATCTTAAATGTTGTGAGCCCTTGATCCTCTGTGCTACGATGATAAATATCTATTCTACTGCAAGCTTTTTGCCATTGCGATCGACCTACAGAATGCAGTAAACAAAGGAGTAAATAAATAAGAACACATAGTAGTATTTAAAAACCTGTCGCCAATAATTCGTGCCCATATTAATTCACAAATGTGTGTGAAATCTTGTGGGACGTAACTGCTAAGGCCATCGGCCCCTAAACTTACACACTACTTAACCTAAATTATCCTAAGGACAAACACACACACCCATGCCCGAGGGAGGACTCGAACCTCCGCTGGGACCAGTCGCACAGTCCATGACTGCAGCGCCCTAGACCGCTCAGCTAATCCCGCGCGGCCCATATTAATTAAAAATCAACGCTTATCATTACTCTTCACAACTGCTTGTGGATTTGCATCAGCCCACGAATGTTGATTACGAAAATTGATAACCTCGTACCGCGTGAAACAAGCCTCACGTGTGGTATAAGATATGGGTACAGCAATTCTTCACGCAGGATCGCAAAGACTAGAGAATGATTAATCCCAATATATGCTGAGATTTTACGTACACAAGCTCGAGGATCTTCTTTCATTCGTTGCAATTCCTCCGCAACAAGAGTGACGTCTTCCATGATCAAGCGTTGTAAAAGGCAGAGGCAGAGTTAGAGACAGAATCTACTAGTCACAGGAAAAGACAGCTGAATAACTATACATATTGTGCCGTCTGTTCTGAATATTTTTCAGCACACAGGTCACAGAACTCCATTTTCTAGACCATTACATAAGACCATGTCAGCTGTTTCCCGTGTAGAACAATAGCGGAAAAGCTTAAAGAATTCCTGGAACATTTAAACTCTATCCATCGTAGTATAAAATTCGCAATGGGGCTTGAAAAAGACGCCCAACAAACTTTCCTTGACGTGTTAATTAAGAGGTAACATGGCGGACACTTGGATCACAGTGTATATAGGAAAACTACACGCACTGACCTATATCCACGTCTCGAGGCAGCACCATCCGTCACAAAGTCTTTGCTTCAGAGTTCGAACCGTTTCACACGAAAAGAGCCTCGCCGGAGAATCATACACCTACGACTGTGTTCCGAAGGAATGGGTACTCAGAGCATCAAACTGAACGGGCGATGCAGTGAAAATCAAGAATGACTGAGAGAGAGATTGAGATTGAGACTGAGACCAAGGAAGAGGAGCCAAAAATCGCTTATCAGCTTTGTGCTGGCCCAGTATCCGGAAAGATCAGTAGAATCCTACGGAAACATGGCATCCTGTGTACTTCGTTTCCTTCAACTAAGATAAAAAGTAGTGTTTGTAATGTTAAAAATAATGTAGGCGTCCGAAAGCCGGGTGTGTATCGGATTCCATGGGAATGTGGCTCGTCTTACGTCGGACAAGCTAAAAGACTAGTCGAGGAGAGATGCAAGGAACATCAGCGACACAAATATTAAAACAAGCACTGCCTCGAATAGGATAATGTAATGGAAATACGATGAGATCAGTATCGTAGTGGAAACGCCGTGTTTCTGAAACAGCATAATTGAGGAGTTTGTCGAAATAAAGATGTCAGAAAATCTAATAAACAGAGATGGAGGTTTTAATGCAAATAATGTTTGGGGTCCGGCCCTCAAAACCTCGCCGACTATCACATCCACCAGAGTTGTTAAACGCTGAGGAAATTAGCGTTTCACGGTGCCAGTGCGTACTCTATAAAATAATAGAGCATCAAAGGGCGCAGTGGCAATCAGGAGTCGAACTCGACTATGAATAGCAGCGTGAGACCAGACAGAGCACAGTCTGGTTGGAGTCCAGGCAGCGAGTGCACATAATAGCAGAACTCGCAGCACCGGAGGAAGACGGCTGATTTGATCATCCAAATTATTGTGCATAAAATGGGAACAACAACTCGGCTGAACACTCTAGAGCTCACTGTTACTACTAACAGGTGTTTACTGTCAAAAAATGGCTCTAAGCACTATGAGACTTAACATCTGAGGTCATCAGTCCTCTAGACTTAGAACTACTTAAACCTAACCAACCTAAGGACGTCACACACATCCATGCCCGAGGCAGGATTCGAACTTGCGACCGTAACAGCAGCGCGGTTCCGGATTGAAGCGCCTAGAACCGCTCGGGCACAGCGGCCGGCTGTACTGTGTCCATGAACAGTATCAGAAGAAAGTGTGCTCATTTGTTCACTGCATTCTGTAGGTCGTTCGTAATAGCAAAGAACTTATATGGGAAGCGGTGTGTTTCACATTAGTGAAGATAAAAAAGTACTCATAGTTCTTCAGACATATATTTTACGGCACACGTTTACTGGACGTTTTTGTCTTGTTGTGGTCCATACTACCATCTCTCAAAATATGGAATATGTTTTAAAATCCCGTCTATATTTGGATTTTTAAAAGAATCATGCATGTCGTAATTGCTCCGCTATAACGTTAAAAAATTACTTGCGTGCATCAGGACATTACCCACAATGACCTTTGCAACTTAGGGAAAAAGCACCTCCAAATGTATAGTTATGTTTGGGGTAGCCTCTCTTACCTGCTCAATCGTTAAATTTATCTGCCGTGAAACGGACAACTCTTGCACTAAGGAGGATGTCACGCTTGCCGCCAATAAGGGGATAAACGTTCACTCCCAATGGGCGTTTCCCGGACACGAAAACATAATACCAGTCAATAAGTGACAAGCATCATGGCTATCGCTCTTTTGCTGGGAGTGTCTTTGTTTGTTTGAAAGTTACGTGCGATTGATTTTCCTATTTTTTACGGCATTTTTTCCTCTCGTCATTTTTCACTTACTTCTCTATTATCCAAGCCGCTACCATAGACAGCACAGTGAGAAATTACGTTATTTGTGATTACTTTTCTGTCCCACTTACCGGCCTCAAAGCAGAAGGTTAATGAGGAATCTGTTCGTTTTTCTCGTTCACCTGACCTTTCTTGTAGGCTTGCCATTCATTGTGCTTACTCAAACGCGATTAGCTCTGTCAATATTTCTCCCGAGATGTAAACTGCATCTGGATGCAAATTAGCGTTCAAGCGTGGCGTCGCTCTGGTAAGCAGGCAGATTGCTTCTCTCCGCCCGTTATTTGTGGACGTCTGTCCCGTGGCTAAGAAAATCGTTCGCGTCCGTCGTTTCTTAACACGCGTTGTGTTTATGTCACTGTTTATCTGCCATCTGGTACCGCGCGGCGCGTCTCGGAGAGCCTCTAAGCAATACAAGTCCATATATCTGCATTTATAAGCACAACGCAAATGAAAGTGAGCCCATGTTCTACACGGAAAACAAGTACATTTGTTCTCATACTGTGCAGAAGGAAAAATCGTATACATATACAGTAGTGAGGTAACAGCGTCACCGACCAAGGTCCTATCCCCTGTGCTCAGACTGCTGCAAGCAGCCCGGACAACATACAAGGTGCCTGTCCCACAGATTTCTTTAATAAATTTTTAACAAGCTTGAAAGTAAGGAAGGTGAGTTTAATACACTACTGGCCATTAAAATTGCTACACCACGAAGATGACATGCTACAGACGCGAAATTTAATCTACAGGAAGAAGATGCAGTGATATGCAAATGATTAGCTTTCCAGAGCATTCACACAAGGTTGGCGCCGGTGGCGACACCTACAACGTGTTGACATGAGGAAAGTTTCTAACCTATTTCTCATACACAAACAGCAGTTGACCGGCGGTGTCTGGTGAAACGTTGTTATGATGCCTCGTGTGAGGAGGAGAAATGCGTACCATCACGTTTGCGACTTTGATAAAGGTCGGATTGCAGCCTATCGCGATTGCGGTTTATCGTATCGCGACATTGCTGCTCGCGTTGGTCGAGATCCGAGGGGTGTTAGCAGAATATGGAATCGGTGGGTTCATGAGGGTAATACGGAACGCCGTGCTGGATCCCAACGGCCTCGAATCACTTGCAGTCGATATGACAGGCATCTTATCCGCATGGCTGTAACGGATCGTGCAGCCACGTCTCGATCCCTGAATCTACAGATGGGGACGTTTGCAAGACAACAACCATCTGCACGAACAGTTCGACGACGTCTGCAGCAGTATGGACTATCAGCTCGGAGACCATGGCTGCGGTTACCCTTGACGCTGCATCACAGACAGGAGCGCCTGCGATGGTGTTCTCAACGACGAACCTGGGTGCGCGAATGACCAAAACATTATTTTTTCGGATGAATCCAGGTTCTGTTTATAGCATCATGATGGTCGCATCCGTGTTTGGCGACATCGCGCTGAACGCACATTGGAAGCGTGTATTCGTCATCGCCATACTGGCGTATCACCCGGCGTGATGGTGTGGGGTGCCATTGGTTACACGTCTCGGTCACCTCTTGTTCGCACTGACGGCGCTTTGAACAATGGACGTTACATTTCAGATGTGTTACGACCCGTGGCTCTACCCTTCATTCGATCCCTGCGATACCCTACATTTCAGCAGGATAATGCACGACCGCATGTTGCAGGTCCTGTACGGGCCTTTCTGCATACAGAAAATGTTCGACTGCTGCCGTGGCCAACACATTCTCCAGATCTCTCACCAATTGATAACGTCTGGTCAGTGGTGGCCGAGCAACTGGCTCGTCATAATACGCCAGTCACTACTCTTGATGAACTGTAGTATCGTGTTGAAGCTGCATTGGCAGCTGTACCGTGTACCGCCATCCAAACTCTGTTTGACTCAATGCTCAGGCCTATCAAGGCCGTTATTACGGCCAGAAGTGGGTACTGATTTCTCAGGATCTGTGCACCCAAATTGCGTGAAAATGTAATCACATGTCAGTTCTAGTATAATATACTTGTCCAATGAATACCCGTTCATCATCTGCATTTCTTCTTGGTGTAGCAATTTTAATGGCCAGTAGCGTAGTTTCCATCTGTGGAGAGAAGAGAACCATCTTCACTGTTATAAAACCGCGAGAAAGGGTAACACTAGGCACTTCATCGTGGAGGGCGTGTTTCCTTCGTTTGTGAGTCACTCTTACATGTTATTTAGCTCACTGCAGTCAGAGCCTTAACAAACCACGGTTTTCCTCCACCTAGGGCAAAACTGCTATAGTTGCGCCTCCTCCCTTCGCTCCGTAAAACTATCATCCTGCAAATATGTTCTACTCATGTTTACAGATTTTGTGATTTTGCAGGTAGGTTTAATAAAAATGAAGTATTATAGAAAAACATATTTTGCGCATAAAATCGTGTAGGTCGCTTATGAAAGTTTTTTTTTATTTTGACAACTCCCAGCTTCAGATATGAAACAGCTTAGAACTTATAAAAGAATGTTCTGTAACAGTTGATCCCCCGATTAGGCATAGGTTTTACTATTGACACACAACCTTCTTTTATAAGTTCTAAGCTTTCTGATATCTGTTAATGGCAGTAAACAAAACGTCATAGTAAATTTAAAAATTTAATAAGCGATCCAAACGGTTTTATTCATGAAATATTCACAGTAATCTGACTCATACAGGAATCTCAGTTCCAGCAAATGTGATACAGGATGTCCTCTATTATATCTCTTTAAAAAAATGTAACTATTTATTTAGAGGAAACACTCCCCTAGTAAATTTGTTTGTCCTTTGATTTATCGTGATCTGTTACTGATTTTTAGTGAAGTTAGTTTTTACGTTTAGCTTTCAAAAAAATACAAAAGAGATATAATAAGCAAAATAATGAATTTCGTAGGTTGCCAATTACGTATTATATCTGGTTTTATAGAGCGCCAGGCTCCCTACAAATTACTGCAAATGCAATAGCGTAGTATTACTCAGCTCCAGTTCACTGATCTGAAATTATTACTATCACAGAAAACAGACAAGTTTTCATAAATTTCTTTCACTGGATTCCTTCAATTAATCTCACCGAATATTTTTACATAATTTCTTCCGCTCCAGCTATCAGACATTGTGCTTTGAAAAAATATTTTTAAATGTACCGCGTAATGGTGGCTAATTGTTAATAGTCAGAGATCACTGTTACTCGCTCCGCAGCAGCTGGAAACACGCTAAATAATTTTCATTAAATATTCTTTTCATAAGATAAATGTGGCGTAGGTTCTTGAAACAACACACGGAAATATTCTTACTAGGACACAGTTTACACCATTAAATATTTGCAATTACGTTACGGCAGAAACAAATGCTAGCGCAGCACAATAGCTTGTGTACCTTATTCCAGCTAACACCAGAACGAACAGAACAAAACAGACTAGACAGAAGAATGAGTGTTGCATTGTGTTTTATACTCTTACAAAGATAATAATACTTCTTTTAATTACTTACACATTATAAGCTCATACAATAAAAATAATGTCTTTTCTGCATCTATCGATCTATACTGTATATTTTTACAGTTAGTGTTATTACCTTTCGCAGATAAATCGATGTTTGTAGTTCATTTTGAGTCACATACAGTCATTTTTATTTATGTTTCACCTCGATAATGGTGAATATTGCAAAAGGGACACTACACCTCCTGAGAGTCCTCTGGCGCCTTTTCCCTGGTGTTTCGGCTGATATTATTGCAGGTTCATTTTTGCAGTTTATAGCTGGACTCAGCCCAAACATATACTGCTCATCATGTCCTTCATGCAACCCTGATGTCGACGTAAAAGAGAGGTTTGTTACCCTTTACAAACAAAACGATTTTAAAGTGTAATTTTACGTGCCCATTCGATAGTGCAGTTCCAGATTAGACCAGTGTGATATTCGCTTTATCGATACTTATTGACAGTGGCATTACACCTCCCTGGCCCGCTCTGACACCTACTGTTACGCAGCAGCACTGCTCAGCCGCTGCTGGGCTACTGGCTATTCTTCGTGGTTTACTGCCACTGTTAATCTGCATCAATAAAGCGAATATCACACTGGTCTAATCTGAGACTGCACTGTCGAATGGGCACTTAAAATTAAACTTTAAAATCGTTTTGTTTGTAATGGGAAACAAACCGACGATTTCCATCGCACTGGGGTTGCGTGAAAGACATGACGAACAGTATACAGGGTATAAATTTTAAATTGACAAACCAGAATTACTCGAAACATAAGCTTCACACGAAAAACATGTGTAGAATCCAAAGTTGATTATTTTCGACGGAGCATCTGCCTGTGCTAAAATCAGCCCGCCACCCCAGCCCCTTGGGGGTGGGGCGGGAAGCAACTTTAAAATTTCAAATGGGAACCCCCATTTTTTATTGCAGAATCCGATTATACATTAAAAAAAGTACGTACATTTTGTCTTAAACATTTCTTTTGATTCTTGGTAGTTGGCGCTGTAGTTTCAAAAAAAATCCGTGTTCTCATTTTTGCGTGGAAAATGGTTACGGATAAATAAAAAATACTTCATTTCCTTCGTAAATTTTGATTCGCTAAAACTAAAACTCTCCCTGTCTCCCCATAGGGTAGGGTTTGAGAGAGAGAGGAATTAGAGTTTTACAAATGTTGACCACCAAACAAACAAAACTTATCCGAATCTGCGGAAAAAATTAATATTTCTGAAAAAGACACGGACAGAAAAAAATGAAATGGAATCATTTTGTAATAACTTCAATCTAATATCAGTGTTAATTTTCCAACTCGAGTGCAGCGTGATAGTAGTTCCTTGACTGATAACATTTTTATAGACAATACTCAGGTTTAAATAATTAATGAATATCCAATAGATAACGCTCTATTTGATAATATGTACAAGTAATGGAAATAAACAACACACCATACATGCCTGCGGCAGGTTCATATAAAGCAGTGATGGTTGAGTTGGTACAGGATGAGGTGTATATAAAAAGACGTCCCAATGTCAAATTTAATTTATTCCATAGTAAATTTGTATCAGTATTTGA
Source organism: Schistocerca americana (assembly GCF_021461395.2). Classification (NCBI taxonomy): domain Eukaryota; kingdom Metazoa; phylum Arthropoda; class Insecta; order Orthoptera; family Acrididae; genus Schistocerca; species Schistocerca americana. The sequence continues at coordinate 434,994,740 of NC_060123.1, forward strand.
AAGTAGCTTTCCTAAAAAATTATGCAGAAAATCCATTAAAAACAACCAAGCTGTAGATAACTAAGGGAACTAAATTCTTATGTAAGAGGTAGAGGAAAATGTATAAATAATGGCCAGAATAAGTGAAGATCTGACATTATTTCCATCTTAAAAATTACTTATATGTTTAGGAAAGTCATTAAAGTTCACAGAAGTATGGAAGTCCTGACAGCAATTAATAACACATGCAAAAAGATTGACACTGTATGGGATATTGTCAAGTGGGAGGTTGGGCAGCCAGCCAGTAAACAAAATACCAAAACAGTTAACATAAATGACAACAATGACAACGTGGTGACTGATAATTCACAAGCTGCAAGTACTTTTAACAATCTTTTTCTAAATTTAGCAGCAAAAGTAGGATTACACAGTTCAGATTAAGTAGCAAGAGAATATAATAAAAACGTCATTCCAGAATCTTGAAGCAACTAGAAGTAGAACCAACATTCTTCACCGAAATTAAGAGAATTTTAAAAAGTTCTAAAGAATAAAGGCTAATATGGTGTTGATGGTATTTCAGACAGAAGTCTGAGAAGTTATTCTAACTTAATAAGTAACGTCCTTAGTGACATTTGCAAGTCATCAAAGGCACAGGGAATTTTTCCAAATGGGTTAAAATATGCAGTTGTTAAGCCTTAAGCGTTACGGAAGACTTTAATCATAGACCAGTTACCATAGTGACAGAGTTTTCCGTAATGTTCGGAAAAGTAATGTGCTAAAGAGTGGTCTCACATTTTAGCAGAAACAATTTACTTAGCATATCACAGTTTGGATTCCCGAAGGGTTACTCAATTGATAATATTATTTACAGATTCACCCATCAAATATAACATGCCTTAAATAGTAAAATATCGCCATTTGGTATTTTTGTGATGTTTCCAAGGCGTTTCATTGTGCAGATCATCCTAAACTCTTATAAAAACTTAATTTTAATGGAATTAAAGGTTTTACACACAACATGTTTTAATCATCAGACAGAATGCAAAAAGTTGTGCTTAATACTACAGACAAATACTGAATATTACAATGACAATGGGAAAAAATCACAAAGGGTGTAACACAGGGCCCACTCTTATTCCTTGTAAGTGTGAATGCACCTCTACTTAAGATTCAACAATTAGAATTGGTGCGTTTTGCAAATAATAATAGTGTCATAATAAATTCCATTAGAGAGAAATCAACATAAGATATTGTTAATGATGTTCTACAAAGAATTATTAATGGTTTTCTGAAAATGAAATATTCCCAAGCTCTAAGAAAATTCATCATGTCTGTACAAAACGTTAGTGTTGTACATGAACAGGAGTAAGTAAGTAGGGTAGAACGTTGAAATTTCTGGGTGTACATCTGGATGAAAACATGAACTTGTAGAATCATTGTTATTAAGCTTTTCAGACAATTAAGTTTCGCCACTTTCGCTCTTCAAATAATTGCTAGTGTTAGAAACAAACGAATCAACCTCCTGACGCATTTGGCATATTTTCGCATATTAATGTTTTACGGAATAACTGACTGGGGTAACTCATCACTTACAAAGAAACCGTTTTTGATACAAATGTGGTGTTCACCCATGATCATTCCGCAGGTATCTCTTCGAGGAGTTCAGCAATTTACCTGTACCGTCAAAATACATATATTCGCTAAAAAATTCCTCATAAATAATCCGGAAAAAATGATCTTTAGTGCCCATTATTAAAGCTGTCCGTGGCTCAGAAATGAGTTCAATATGGAGCAACAAATATTTTTGATCATTTGTCCAATATCATAAAATGTCTGAACCCACCTCAATAGCTTAAAGGTCAGTGTAGATGGCTACCATGTGGAGGATCTGGATTAGACTCCCGGTACTGCTAAGCATTTTTCTTTGACGGGAGGACTAAGAAGTGGGGCTCTCAGCCTCGTGAGACCAACTGAGAAGCTACTTCACCGAGCAGGAGCATTTTCACGGTCTGAAAAGCCAGCAAAATGGCCAGCAGAGCGATGCACTGACCACATGCCCCTCCATACCGTACCCGCATTACCAAAGCGGAGGATGCCGCAATGGCCAGTCGACATATCTTTGGCCTTTACGGGATGGATGAGGAGCTCGTCTTTATAATATGTCTGACAGTTAGTAAAGCAGGTCTTAAGTCTAACCTACAGTCATTTCACCTGGCTCACTTCTCTTATTCCATGGACGAATTTCTATGCAAAATTGGTAGCGTGTAAAAAAATAAAAAATAAACTAGATTTTAAGTGTAGATTAAGTGTAAGATGAAGATTAAAAATGTGTTGATTAATGTTAACATTGATAATGTATCATGTACTCCTGTAAACTGACTCGTTTCACTTCATCTCGGTAAGAGAATCGTTCATATGATCTATGGGAATATCATATTTTTATGACGTTTTCTCTACACATAATCATGATATACTCTATGTCCTTGGTGGGTACGCTTTTACTTGTCGGAAGTTGCTGCTTTTTGAGTTTAGTTCTTCTAAGCAATCTGGTTACTTCACTCCATTTGCAGCCGTTTTCCCCTGTTACTTGTTCAAGGATGTCTAATTCGCTCTGCTTTTCGAACATACTCAAGGACAATTTTGAAGGTCTCTTAATCATGCTCCTAAAGAGAGTTAAATTCTTTTATCCTGTATGGCTGTACGGGGCGACAGGAATTCCCGAATATTATATTATCCGAATAGTTGGTTTTCTGTACATTCTGAACACATGTCCATTATTTTTAGAACTACAATAAATCTGTAAATGGAACTACGCCAGTAATCATTATAAACACGAATGCGTCCATAGATTGAAATGAAAAATGTTTAAAAGCCATTATGAGGATCAGGAAAATTAATCTAAAAGCACTGCGCGAACCAATGGGTTCCATACAGAAATATTGTTATTATTATTATTATTATTATTAAGAGGTTTATCGATGGTCGATTATTATTGCAGTCTCCAGGAAATCTGAACTATTGTGCGTAAGTAGTACCAGAAAGAAGTGTAACTAAATTCTTCCTGTCTATGTGATGTCTTGTTTCAAAATCAGAACTATAGAATTGTCACCAAGGAGTATGATGTATGAAACTGGACCTATATTTACGACTTTTAATGTTAATTAATTGCTTCTCTTTGTGAACCACATAGCGCTGACTAGCTAACACTTTGTCACACTATTGGTTTACATATTTGTCCAACGATTTTGCTGAAATATCTATGTCTAATTATCATTAGACGAAATCGGTGAATAGGTCTGGTTGCCCCCACCCCACCAAATAATTAGCGAATAGGCTTGCTTGCCCCCCCCCCCCCCCTTTTCCCAAAAATTTGTCAATAGGTTTGTGTGTTTCCCCCCCGACTCTCCCCCCCCCCCCCAAAAAAAATTAGTTAATAATTAGGTTTGCCTGACACCTGCCCCGACTAAAACAAACAGTCGATAGTCACTGGCGCTGCGCTATGCCCTAACTATTATTTCACAGCGGTTTTTGGCTTGAAACGTAAGTAAAAACACAGCGTAATGACTCATTAAATTTAAGGGCTTTTTTTTTGTTTACGATGCGTTTTGGAGGTTTTACTCCATCACCAGGTGACGGTTCCAGCGTTGAACTCAGGTTCACTGCTCCTGGAAAATCAACAGCAACGAAATATCTAGAATTTTTAAGTTTCCCACTTAGACTGCTGACTGCTTTGATAAATTTGTAAGAAGAAATATTTTAAAACTGTGTACCTGCAGTCTTGTCCATCTTCATTGTGCGCTGTCCTCGAGAGCTCTGGAATTACATTCACAGTCTTCAGCTTTACCAGAGATGTTACAAGTATTTAGCCCCCCTTAGGTTGCAGAGATGTTATGTTTTTCCGTCATATAATAAATAAAGATTATTATGGACTTAAACATCTGGTGATACTGGTTTATTTATTTATTTGCAGTCCGCAGCTCGTGGTCGTGCGGTAGCCTTCTCGCTTCCCGCGCCCAGGTTCCCGGGTTCGATTCCCGGCGGCGCCGGGGATTTTCTCTGCCTCGTGATGACTGGGTGTTGTGTGATGTCCTTAGGTTAGTTAGGTTTAAGTAGTTCTAAGTTCTAGGGGACAGATGACCATAGATGTTCAAAATGGTTCAAATGACTCTGAGCACTATGGGACTCAACATCTTAGGTCATAAGTCCCCTAGAACGTAGAACTACTTAAACCTAACTAACCTAAGGACATCACACACACCCATGCCCGAGGCAGGATTCGAACCTGCGACCGTAGCAGTCCCGCGGTTCCGGACTGCAGCGCCAGAACCGCTAGACCACCGCGGCATAGATGTTAAGTCCCATAGTGCTGAGAGCCGATTGAACAATTTACACTCCTGGAAATTGAAATAAGAACACCGTGAATTCATTGTCCCAGGAAGGGGAAACTTTATTGACACATTCATGGGGTCAGATACATCACATGACCACACTGACAGAACCACAGGCACATAGACACAGACAACAGAGCATGCACAATGTCGGCACTAGTACAGTGTATATCCACCTTTCGCAGCAATGCAGGCTGCTATTCTCCCATGGAGACGATCGTAAAGATGCTGGATGTAGTCCTGTGGAACGGCTTGCCATGCCATTTCCACCTGGCGCCTCAGTTGGACCAGCGTTCGTGCTGGACGTGCAGACCGCGTGAGACGACGCTTCATCCAGTCCCAAACATGCTCAATGGGGGACAGATCCGGAGATCTTGCTGGCCAGGGTAGTTGACTTACACCTTCTAGAGCACGTTGGGTGGCACGGGATATATGCGGACGTGCATTGTCCTGTTGGAACAGCAAGTTCCCTTGCCGGTCTAGGAATGGTAGAACGATGGGTTCGATGACGGTTTGGATGTACCGTGCACTATTCAGTGTCCCCTCGACGATCACCAGTGGTGTACGGCCAGTGTAGGAGATCGCTCCCCACACCATGATGCTGGGTGTTGGCCCTGTGTGCCTCGGTCGTATGCAGTCCTGATTGTGGCGCTCACCTGCACGGCGCCAAACACGCATACGACCATCATTGGCACCAAGGCAGAAGCGACTCTCATCGTTGAAGACGACACGTCTCCATTCTTCCCTCGATTCACGCCTGTCGCGACACCACTGGAGGCGGGCTGCACGATGTTGGGGCGTGAGCGGAAGACGGCCTAACGGTGTGCGGGACCGTAGCCCAGCTTCATGGAGACGGTTGCGAATGATCTTCGCCGATACCCCAGGAGCAACAGTGTCCCTAATTTGCTGGGAAGTGGCGGTGCGGTCCCTTACGGCACTGCGTAGGATCCTACGGTCTTGGCGTGCATCCGTGCGTCGCTGCGGTCCGGTCCCAGGACGACGGGCACGTGCACCTTCCGCCGACCACTGGCGACAACATCGATGTACTGTGGAGACCTCACGCCCCACGTGTTGAGCAATTCGGCGGTACGTCCACCCGGCCTCCCGCATGCCCACTATACGCCCTCGCTCAAAGTCCGTCAACTGCACATACGGTTCACGTCCACGCTGTCGCGGCATGCTACCAGTGTTAAAGACTGCGATGGAGCTCCGTATGCCACGGCAAACTGGCTGACACTGACGGCGGCGGTGCACAAATGCTGCGCAGCTAGCGCCATTCGACGGCCAACACCGCGGTTCCTGGTGTGTCCGCTGTGCCGTGCGTGTGATCATTGCTTGTACAGCCCTCTCGCAGTGTCCGGAGCAAGTATGGTGGGTTTGACACACCGGTGTCAATGTGTTCTTTTTTCCATTTCCAGGAGTGTATTTGCACTTCGGTACGTAATTTCTGCATATATGCACAAACGAGTTCTGTGTATGGTTTCCTTATTAAGTAAGTCATCCACATAGTTTACAAATAATAATGTTCCTATGTATTGCTTCATTTTAATTCTGAGTTTTTTTATACAAACTGAATGGTGTTGTAATGTGATCTGTTGTGAAATTTTCTTGTCTTTGGGAAATCTGAGAGAGATGTTACTTAATCTGTGTAATGTTTTACTGTACGGAGAATTCCAGTGTTTTCCAGATGTATTCCTGTGCTTTCAGTAATACAACTCATAGCGCTTCAAACAATATTTACAACACGATACTTTGCGACAAAGTAAATCATGGCCGTGGTCCAATACTGTATGGTTACTACACAAAAGTCCATGGAGGTATAATATGGGGAGATGGCTCTTCATATTGACGCTGCAGGTTGTTTCTAATCCAGGCCACCCTGTTCAATGCCCCAAGATATTAGCAGACTACATTTTACGATTGCTTTTTTTTCTTAATTTCTGTGATGTGCACACAACATATTTTTTAAATAGAAAATGTTACAGTGCTTTCGTTAATAAGACATTTTCAGACGTTCTCCTGATCTTAAATATGTATTTGATCCAGTAATACGACACATTTCGCATCATTAACGAAGATTTCTTTTTTGTATACGTTCCGGATACCTAATAAGACTAGTATCTGGTGTGGAAAGGCCGCTTTCGTAATCCGGCATTTTTTCTTAAAACGGACTGACTAAACTGACGTTCGGTGTAAGTCCACTATCGGAAAATGCTGAGAACATATTTTGCTACGTCCGGTCGGTTTCCAATCTTTTCTTCTCACAGCATTCACGCAGAGAGCTTTTCAAGTTGAACTGATACAAATCAAAAGTCAACTGACAGGAATAAAACCACTGCAGTTAAAGCAAACAGGGCACTCCAAGCTCATGTACGAGTATATAAAAGAAAACATCGCTTGAACGAGCCCACTTACAAATTAAATGTGATACCTTTACACTTTCATCAGAATGATTACACACCCGTAAGTGATGCAAGCCGGCATTTTTGGTCAAATCATTTCCAGGAGAAGGTAATGTTTGGGGCAACTAATATGACGGACATAGGCTTCAAGTCTGTGGCTTCATGACAACTCCCATTATACCTTCATCCCAGAGACGCAGCGCAGGTAATTTAAATTTCTGCCATCGCATACACCAGATTTGTTCAGCGCAGTTCAGTAGTTCAGTGCCCATTTTATTTTTGGGGATAATAAAAATCTGGGGAGCATTACAAAAAGCCCTAACCTTATTAATTCTTCATCCTTGACATTATTCCTAACGAATATCTACAGGGTGTTTCAAGAATGACCGGTATATTTGAAACGGCAATACAAACTAAACGAGCAGCGATAGAAATACACCGTTTGTTGCAATATGCTTGGGACAACAGTACATTTTCAGGCAGACAAACTTTCGAAATTACAGTAGTTACAATTTTCAACAACAGATGGTGCTGCGGTCTGGGAAACTCTATAGTACGATATTTTCCACATATCCACCATGCGTAGCAATAATATGGCGTAGTCTCTGAATGAAATTACCCGAAACCTTTGACAACGTGTCTGGCGGAATGGCTTCACATGCAGATGAGATGTACTGCTTCAGCTGTTCAATTGTTTCTGGATTCTGGCGGTACACCTGGTCTTTCAAGTGTCCCCACAGAAAGAAGTCACAGGGGTTCATGTCTGGCGAATAGGGAGGCCAATCCACGCCGCCTCCTGTATGTTTCGGATAGCCCAAAGCAATCACACGATCATCGAAATATTCATTCAGGAAATTAAAGACGTCGGCCGTGCGATGTGGCCGGGCACCATCTTGCATAAACCACGAGGTGTTCGCAGTGTCGTCTAAGGCAGTTTGTACCGCCACAAATTCACGAAGAATGTCCAGATAGCGTGATGCAGTAATCGTTTCGGATCTGAAAAATGGGCGTACTTTTTGAGGATGCAGGGACGATGGGACTGCAACATGGGGCTTTTCGGTTCCCCATATGCACCAGTTCTGTTTATTGACGAAGCCGTCCAGGTAAAAATAAGCTTCTTTAGTAAACCAAATGCTGCCCACATGCATATCGCCGTCATCAATCCTGTGCACTATATCGTTAGCGAATGTCTCTCGTGCAGCAATGGTAGCGGCGCTGAGGGGTTGCCGTGTTTGAATTTTGTATGGATAGAGGTGTAAACTCTGGCGCATGAGACGATACGTGGACGATGGCGTCATTTGGACCGCATCCGCAACACGGCGAACGGAAACCCGAGGCCGCTGTTGGATCACCTGCTGCACTAGCTGTGCGTTGCCCTCTGTGGTTGCCGTACGCGGTCGCCCTACCTTTCCAGCACGTTCATCCGTCACGTTCCCAGTCCGTTGAAATTTTTCAAACAGATCCTTTATTGTATCGCTTTTCGGTCCTTTGGTTACATTAAACCTCCGTTGAAAACTTCGTCTTGTTGCAACAACACTGTGTTCTAGGCGGTGGAATTCCAACACCAGAAAAATCCTCTGTTCTAAGGAATAAACCATGTTGTCCACAGCACACTTGCACGTTGTGAACAGCACACGCTTACAGCAGAAAGACAACGTACAGAATGGCGCACCCACAGACTGCGTTGTCTTCTATATCTTTCACATCACTTGCAGCGCCATCTGTTGTTGAAAATTGTAACTACTGTAATTTCGAAAGATTGTCCGCCTGAAAATGCACTGTTGTCTCAAGCATATTGCAACAAACGGTGTATTTCTATCGCTGCTCGTTTAGTTTTTATTGCCGTTTCAAATATACCGGTCATTTTTGAAACACCCTGTATCTATATTATTACTTACGAACATTCACGTTTTTTTATTGGTATCAATGAAGATGCAGAGCAGATGGTTAAGGAAAGAACCCCGTTTCATTATGCTATCTTTTTCTAGATAAATCACTACCATTACAAACACACTTTCAATAAATTTCATTTCTTGGATGTTAAGATTTATTTCGCTTTTTTATTTTGTCAAAGATAAAGTTTCATGTTTCCAGTTCATTGCGTATCCAGGGTGTAGTCTCATACATAAAGAATTAGCAGTATTAGAAGCTGAATAAAATATTTTCGGTTTTCAAACATAGTTATTCCAAATTAAACACTTGTTTTCAATCGCTAACTCTGTCATACTTGACTGGAATAAAAACCACCGACTACCGGGGCTAGCAGGGTTTTCCGCTTATGAAGGCATGATTGCGGCATCTCATTATCAATCAGAGAGTGCCAAAGCGACGCTTGCGCGCAAGGCGAGTTGGACAGGTCACAACAACTTCGGTCCGCCGCGGGACCGAGTGTCGGATACTAGATACTGCATTCCCTTTGTCTGCTTTTACTACAAGTGGACTGTTTCTTTTGATATTAATACTATTTTAATGCTGTTATTTTATCTTTACTATGTTTGTGTTGCTTTTTTCTGCCAGATCCGATTTTTTTCGTTGAGGAGAGAATAACTAATTTTGTGTATGCTCGCTAGCTGATCTGTACTTTACTTTAGTTCTTACTGTGATTAACTGCTTGGAAAGAGACTGCTAAGGATCTAACCTCTTCATTCAGGCTGTTTATAATAAATTCATAGCGTAACTGGTAAACGTACACTCCAGCCTACAGCTGACGATTATAAACTTGGATGTTTAAACGTTCCTTGTAAGTGCATTTTGTGTCCTTATCATGTAGGCATGGCAAAAGACATCGAAGAATCCAGAGACTCACTGTTAGGATGGTAACAGGTCTGTTTAGGGTACATGGAAGTGTAACAAATATGCTCTAACTGAAACATGAATTCTTGTAAGAAAGACGACGCAGTTTTCGCAAAAATCTGTATTCGACGAAGTCTGTGACCACTTATGCGTAGGGATTATGAGCATAAGTTAAGAGATATTAGGGCGCACACTGAGGCATATAAAAAAATCATTTTTTCGTCGCCCAATACGCGAAAGGAATAGGTAATATTGATGACATTGGTACGAAGTGAGTAGCGGAATATTCAAGGAGAGGGAAAATTCATGCTCTCGTTCTTCAAAGTGTGATCCTTCCCCCGTAGCAAAATAAAAATGCCTAAATTTCGCGCCGCGCATATTTTCGTTACAAAATGTACGTCAAAGAATAGCAGTTTGGCAACACTCATTCAGTACAGTGTAATAGAGCTACCCAGTTAGTACACTGGTTAAGTTTTGAGTTAAAAGACTCGAGTTTGGGTGTACCTCTTTTAATTTGTCGTTTTAAAGTTGCTCAATAACACTGTTGTATGAATATTGTTGTATACAGTATGTCGTAAACGGTCGAGCTGCGCACGTCTGCTTTAATACCTCGTAGTTAATTCGCTGCAAATAATAGCCTGTAGCTGTGATCCTACAGTGAATTAGTCTATGCATTCGCTACGAGTTAATAAAAGACACAGTTAAACAAAATAATAGTTAAATGAAGAATTTAATAACAAGGTTTCTAGTCTAACTTCGGTAATTGTTGAAGAGACATAAAATTATATTGAACAATGTTTATTCAAGAAAGGACATCTCAAATAAACGGGAAGTGGTCCTACGATATGCAGTTAAAATACAGACAGAAAATACCCTTGTCAAATGCAGTAAAGTTACGTTCATAGCGTAACGAGAATAGCACCAAAATGCCCAAAAATCAAAGACACGCGGATAATAATTTCATTTCGTAAACACAAAGTACGAAATATTCACCAGCTGAAAACAAATTAGAAATTGTCACACGCAAAACAAAGAATAGTAACCCATACTCTGTCTATCCTCAGTTCCATAGTACAAGTGGAAAGAATTAAGAGTTCTATTCTGGAGCACATTCAGTTCTCTCGAAATATAAGGTCCATTCAGAAGTTTGTTGGGTAGCAGCCGTACACCGCCCAGAGTCTGCCACCGACACGACCGAATATCGCACATCATCAGAGGTAGATCAGCCTTCTTTCAGAAAAAACATGCAAGTGTCCGGAATCGATCCCTTGCGCTCTTCATTCGACAAGTCGGTCTCCACTTGACTGCCATAGTCTTCCATTGGCTGAAGGCCGTCCACACCAGAAATACATCGTTCTCAAGTTCTACATATATGATTTGAGTCAACTTAATCACTTCCCTAGAATTTGTTGTTGTTGTGGTCATCAGTCCTGAGACTGGTTTGATGCAGCTCTCCATGCTACTCTATCCTGTGCAACCTCCTTCATCTCCCAGTACCTACTGCAACCTACATCCTTCTGAATCTGCTTAGTGTATTCATCTCTTGGTCTCCCTCTACGATTTTTACCCTCCACGCTGCCCTCCAATGCTGAATTTGTGATCCGTTGATGCCTCAGAACATGTCCTACCAACCGATTCCTTGTTCTAGTTAAGTTGTGCCACAAATTTCTCTTCTCCTCAATCCTATTCAATACCTCCTCATTACTTACGTGATCTACCCACCTAATCTTCAACATTCTTCTGTAGCACCACATTTCGAAAGCTTCTATTCTCTTCTTGTCCAAACTATCGTCCATGGTTCACTTCCATACATGGCTACACTCCATACAAATACTTTCAGAAACGACTTCCTGACATTTAAATCTATACTCGATGTTAACAAATTTCTATTCTTCAGAAACGCTTTCCTCGCCATTGCCAGTCTACATTTTATATCCTCTCTACTTCAACCATGATCAGTTATTTTGCTCCCCAAATAGCAAAATTCCTTTACTACTTTAAGTGTCTCATTTCCTAATCTAATTCCCTCAGCATCACCCGACTTAATTCGACTACATTCCATTATCCTCGTTTTGCTTTTGTTGATGTTCATCTTATACCCTCCTTTCAAGACACTGTCCATTCCGTTCAACTGCTCAACCAAGTCCTTTGCTGTCTCTGACAGAATTACAATGTCATCGGAAAACCTCATAGTTTTTATTTCTTCTCCCTGGATTTTAATGCCTTCTCCGAACTTTTCTTTTGTTTCCTTTACTGCTTGCTCAATATACAGATTGAATAACATCGGGGTCAGGCTACAACCCTGTCTCACTCCCTTCCCCACCACTGCTTCCCTTTCATGTCCCTCGACTCTTATAACTGCCATCTGGTTTCTGTACAAATTGTAAATAGCCTTTCGCTTCCTGTATTTTACCCCTGCCACCTTTAGAATTTGAAAGAGAGTATTCCAGTCAACATTGTCAAAAGCTTTCTCTAAGTTTACAAATGCTAGAAACGTAGGTTTGCCTTTCCTGAATCTTTCTTCTAAGATAAGTCGTGAGGTCAGTATTGCCTCATGTGTTCCAACATTTCTATGGAATACAAACTGATCTTCCCCGAGGTCGGCTTCTACCAGTTTTTCCATTCGTCTGTAAAGAATTGGCGTTAGTATTTAGCAGCTGTGACTTATTAAACTGATAGTTCGGTAATTTTCACATCTGTCAACAACTGTTTTCTTTGGGATTGGAATTATTATATTCTTCTTGAAGTCTGAGGGTATTTCGCCTGTCTTGTACATCTTGCTCACCAGATAGTACAGTTTTGTCAGGACTGGCTCTCCCAAGGCCGTCAGTAGTTCTAATGGAATGTTGTCTACTCCGGGGGCCTTGTTTCGACTCAGGTCTTACAGTGCTCTGTCAAACTCTTCACGCAGTATAGTATCTCCCATTTCATCTTCATCTACATCCTCTTCCATTTCCATAATACTGACCTCAAGTACACCGCCCTTGTATAGACCCTCTACATACTCCTTCCACCTTTCTTCTTTCCCTTCTTTGCTTAGAACTGGGTTTCCATCAACGCTCTTGATATTCATGCGAGTGGCTCTCTTTTCTTCAAAGGTCTCTTTAATTTTCCTGTAGGCAGTATCTATCTTACCCCTAGTGAGATAAGCCTCTACATCCTTACATTTGTCCTCTAGCCATGCGTGCTTAGCCATTTTGCACTTCCTATCGATCTCATTTTTGAGACGTTTGTATTCCTTTTTGCCTGCTTCATTTACTGCATTTTTATATTTTCTCCTTTCATCAATTAAATATTTCTTCTGTTACCCAAGGATTTCTACTAGCTCTCGTCTTCTTACCTACCTGGTCCCCTGCTGCCTTCACTACTTCATCCCTCAGAGCTACCCATTCTTCTTCTACTGTATTTCTTTCCCCAATTCCTGTTAATTGTTCCCTTACGGTCTCCCTGAAACTCTGTACAACCTCTGGTTTAGTCAGTTTATCCAGGTCCCATCTCCTTAAATTCCCACCTTTCTGCAGTTTCTTCAGTTTTAATCTACAGCCGGCCGGTGTCGCCGTGCGGTTAAAGGCGCTTCAGTCTGGAACCGCGTGACCGCTACGGTCGCAGGTTCGAATCCTGCCTCGGGCATGGATGTGTGTGACGTCCTTAGGTTAGTTAGGTTTAATTAGTTCTAAGTTCTAGGCGATTGATGACCTCATAAGTTAAGTCGCATAGTGCTCAGAGCCATTTGAACCATTTAATCTACAGTTCATAACCAATAGATTGTGGTCAGAGTCCACATCTGCCCTGGAAATGTCTTACAATTTAAAACCTGGTTCCTAAGTCTCTGTCTTACCGTTATGTAATCTATCTGATACTTTTTAGTATCTCCAGGATTCTTCCATGTATACAACCTTCTTTTATGATTCTTGAACCAAGTGTTAGCTATCATTAAGTTATGCTCTGTGCAAAATTCTACCAGGCGGCTTCCTCTTTCATTTCTTAGCCCCGATCCATATTCACCTACTATGTTTCCTTCTCTTCCTTTTCCTAGTCTCGAATTCCAGTCACCCATGACTATTAAATTTTCGTCTCCCTTCACTACCTGAATAATTTCTTTTATCTCATCATACATTTTTCAATTGCTTAATCATCTGCAGAGCTAGTTGGCATATAAACTTGTACTAATGTAGTAGGCATGGGCTTCATATCTGTCTTGGCCACAATAATGCGTTCACTATGCTGTTTGTAGTAGCTTACCCGCACTCCTATTTTTTTATTCATTATTAAACCTACTCCTGCATTACCCCTATTTGATTTTGTGTTTATAACCCTGTGTTCACCTGACTAAAAGTCTTGTTCCTCCTGCCACCGAACTTCACTAATTCCCACTATATCTAGCTTTAACCTATCCATTTCCCTTTTTAAATTTTCTAACCTATCTGCCCGATTAAGGGATCTGACATTCCACGCTCCGATTCGTAGATCGCCAGTTTTCTTTCTCCTGATAACGACGTCCTCTTGAGTAGTCCCCGCCCGGAGATCCGAATGGGGGACTATTTTGCCTGCGGAATATTTTACCCAAGAGGACGCCATCATCATTTAACCATACAGTAAAGCTGCATGCCCTCGGGCAAAATTACGGCTGTAGTTTCCCCTTGCTTTCAGCCGTTCGCAGTACCAGCACAGCAAGGCCGTTTTGGTTAGTGTTACAAGGCCAGATCAGTCAATCATCCAGACTGTTGCCCCTGCAACTACCGAAAAGGCTGCTGCCCCTCTTCAGGAACCACACGTTTGTCTGGCCTCTCAACAGATACCCCTCCGTTGTGGTTGCACCTACGGTACGGCTATCTGTATCGTTGAGGCACGCTAGCCTCCCCACCAACGGCAAGGCCCATGGTCCATGGTTCAGACTAAACTAATATATTACAACAACATGTAAATAGAGAAATGTTATAAACAATCGTGGCAGACTATTCACGATAAATATAAATGAAAGTTTGTCCATAAATAAAGAAGCCAGTATTCTTGCACAAGTGCGCTTACGATAAATGACAACAGATTGTCATTACATATTATTTAACCAATTATTTACGCCTGGTTATCAGAAATGTCTTTTGGTGCTCTTTTACAAAAGTGGTGTCAGCTAATACAAGGGATTCTTAAACTACATGATTTTGTATTATCATTTGTAATTAATGTTGAAACAAAGGTACTGGCAAAATAGTAGATAGTTCATTAAATAAATATAAAAGTGTGACAAAATATGAGGTATTCATGCTGTATTCATGGTGAATATGATGTTCTGACAAACATTTGCACAATGAAAAGATATAAAAATCGTTATAAATCAAGAAATAAAATAGATACAGATACATTGCTTTCATAGATGATAGCTATAGCGCAATGCTATCATCTGAGACATCGTATAGTGAAATCGCATGAAGCGTTTAAAAGTTGATAGTTTAGGAGTTCATTGTGAAAATATTTATTCGCTGTGTAATATTGACTTCTATCGTTTTAAAGGCATTGAAATATTATTGTCTCATTGGATACACCTCATTTTTCCGACATTTCAGAAGTATTATAATTTTTCTTTAGTACTTGAGTGTGAATTATTAAAGATTCTTGAAGAGTTGTAAGAAGCCATCTTTCAGCTTGTCTGGCATTCAGCCGTTTCTTGAACCATTGTATTACACAAAAGCCATACGAGCAACAGCCGCCCAAATTACTAGCTTTGCGGTTTACCCATTTCCAGCTACGCTGAAGGTCTTTGTACCTGGTCTCGCCCATACTGGTCACCTAGCCCCACCTGCCGCGGCGCTCCCTGAACCCTGGCCCTGCTAGCGTTCAGCCATACGACAGATTCACCTCCCCTCATACAACCTTCGGGTGCCAAATGGCTTGCCTACATACGCGTAAAGCGACATTCTCTCGCAACGAAATATCTCCTCGACACTCAATCCTCCATGCCAATACAGTTGCAGCCGATTAGTATCAGCAACATTGGCATATAGCAGATATCCCCGACACTATGTTATGAAGTACCTTCTTCACCATAGGCACCACCTTCTTCTACCAGTTAGATGGCAGTAGGCGGTGAATGGCCCATGACCAGTCAAAACGTTCGCCAGCCTCTTGAGGGATTCATGTTTTTTATTCCCAGTCTCGGTCTACATCTACGTCTGCCTGGCAGAGGGTTCATCGAATCACCTTCACAATAATTCTCGAACAGCGCGTGTAAAAAACCAGAACCTATATCTTCCCGTGCGAGCTCTGATTTCCCTTATTTTTTGTGATGATCGCTTCTCCCTATGTGGGTCCCCGTCAGCAAAATATTGTCGCAATCTGAGGAGAAAGGTGATGATTGAAATTTCGTGAGAAACTTCCGCCGCAACGAAAAACGCCTTTGCTTTAATGGGGCCCACACCAAATCCTGTCTCGTGTCAGTGATACTCTCTCGTCGATTTCGTGATAATACAAAACGTGCTGCTGCTCTTTGAACTTTCTCTATGTACTCCGTCAGTCCTATCTGGTAATGATCCCGGACCACTCTGCGGTACTCCAGAAGAGGACGGACGACTGTAGTGTGGGCAGTCTCTTTAATAGATCTGTTAGATTTTCTAAGTGTTCTGCCAGTAAAACGCAGTCTTTGGCTTGCCTTCACCACAATATTTTCTAAGTATTTAAGTTGTTCATAATCGTAATTCCCTGGTATTTAGCTGAGTTTCTGGCCTTTAAATTTTACTGATTTATCGTGTAACAAAAGTTTAACGGATTCCTTTCAGCAGTTATGTGTATGACCTCACACTTTTCATTATTTAGGGTCAGTTGCAAATCCTCGGACCATACGGATATTTTTTCTAAATCATTTTGCAATTTGTTTTGGTCTTCTGATGACTTCACTAGACAATAAACGACAGCATCATTTGCAAACAACCTAAGACGGCTACTCAGATTGTCTCCTAAATTGTTTATATAGATAAGAAACAGTAGGCGGTTTATAATACTTCGTTGGGAAACGCCAGAAATAACTTCTGTTTTACTCGATGACTTCTATTAATTACTACAAACTGTGACCTCTCTGAAAGTAATCACGAATCCAGTCACATAACTGAGACGATGTTCCATAAGCACGCAGATTCACTGCAAGCTGCTGTTTTATATTTGAGAGAAACCATGGAATCGAACAATTAAATAAAACTATTAAGAATAATTAAAATTAATAAATACAATGCAGTCTATAATTAGCTAATAAATTTAGCCAGAACCCAACTCTCATCTGTGTACGAGGGGGTACCTAAAAAAAAAATCAGAATAACATTCCCGTGAGCGTGCCTTATGTAGTACGCATTTCTGCCGCTAGGTGTGTATAGCGCAACTCTTTGCCAGTTTAGTGCCATCTGTGTTGTCGACCTGGCGTGTTCTGTTCATCTGCAGTGATTGTTTTTGCTAGCGCTGTTTTATTCTTGTTTGTTTTTTATAACGACACGTTTAGGTGAACAATGTGCAGCTGCGAAATTTTGTTTTCTGCTCGGTAATAATGCTTCTGAAACTGTTTTAATATTGAAAACAGCTTACCAAGATGACGTTGTGCGAAAAACTAAGTGTACGAATGGTTTGCTCGATTTCAAAATGGCGACATGTCGATTGATGACAAATCTCGTTCTCGACGTCCATCAACTGCCCAAATCGACGAAAATACTGAAAAAATCCGAGAGTTTGTGCTCACAGACCGTCGACAGACAATTTAAGTTTTAAGAAGAATGTGTAACAGTGTTCGGCAAAAAAGACCTGATTTGTGGCAGACACGAGACTGATTCTTCCTCCTGCACACACTCAGCCGCCATTGTTGGACAGTCTTTGGCTAAAAATGGCATGATTCCGCTGCCCCATGCACCTTAGCCGCCTGACCTGGCTCCCTGCGAAGAAGTCAAGAAAAAACAAGGGAGGAGCTGCCAGCAACTTCTAAACATGACTAAAAAATGCTTCGAACAGTGGAAATACCGGTGGGACAAATGTATTAGTCGTAATGGAGAGTATTTTGAAGGGAATAAGGTTGTTTTGTAATAAATTTGAAGATATATAGCTTTTAAAAAAATTATTTTTTTGGTCCGTCGTAAACGCAAAACTCTACCCATTCCAATGACTGAGAAACAGTTACAATGTATTCTGTGCTTAAAATGTTCCCATATTACCTTTTTTAGGTACATTTACTACCGAAAATTTGAATTTGACGAGACGTTTTTATATTACTATGCATTTTTACATATGCAAGCTGTGAAGTCGCAGTACGTGAATTTTTCTGCACTGTATATTGAGCATTCTCAAGGACCGTAACCTTCTGCATCGCTATCAGCGCCATGTTAATAAACTCCAACAACTTTCAAAGCTATTTAACCACGATTAATTTAAGCAAATTGCGCGACAGATTAGTATACGCTATATGTGAGGTCAGTAGTATCAAGTTCAGTAGCGAAGTACTTGCTGTTGACAGTTTCACCTTGAGAAAATTGGTTTTTATATCAACAATAGCGGACTTTTAATAGGCAATTAAATATTCAGTTCACTGCCTTGAGAGTGAGAACAGCAATAACAGTCATCACATTGATTCACTACCATACTTAAGCGCAACTGCTTCTGGGTTTCGTGCAGCGTCATTATGAACGCACTTCACGTGTGAAGACAGACAATATTAAAAGCTACAGGTAATGCATCTCATAAAACAGTTGGGAGGTAGACCAGGACATTCGTTGTAAGCTGTGACCGTTATTGTTGTAAGCGAGCATTCGAGGCACTCAGTAATTATTTATTGCCTTTTAAACCACTTATTCACAACTGAGGATGTAGGTACGTAAACTTATTTGAATTCACAAAATGACTTCTGATTATTTTTTAAACGATTCTTCACTTTCCATCCTAAAGCAGAAATTCTAATTTCCAAAACAAGTAGGCAGTGTATGCCTACAATTTTCAGTACTTCAGTTTGAAGTGTGAATGCGTTACAATATGCAAAATTTTTCACAAAATAATTTATTTTCGTTATTATAATTTGTTCCTAACATTAATGTTAAACTTGTTCAACAAAATTTCAAAAAAATTATTAGCATTGCTGGCTTCGGAGTGGAAGGACGTGGGTTTGATTCCCAGTACCTTTTCAGATTTTTTATGGGGTATGAATGTTGGTATATGGTGCAATCAGCTCCGTGAGGCCAAAGGGGCGGGATGACAATAAAAAAAAAATGGCTCTGAGCACTATGGGACTTAACATCTGTGGTCATCAGTCCCCTAGAACTTAGAACTACTTAAACTTAACTAACCTAAGGACATCACACACAACCATGCCCGAGGCAGGATTCGAACCTGCGACCGTAGCGGTCACGCGGTTCCAGATTGAAGCGCCTAGAATCGCACGGCCACACCGGCCGGCGGATGACAATCATAGAGAAATATTTGGCAATATGCTGCATATCATGATCAAAAATCCTGTCAAGTGTTCTCTGCCATGCCAGCCCCTAAACAACTCACCTAATTATAAAGAATAAGCCAGAGAAGAGTATTGTAAATTAATGTAGATATTTCTTCTAAGTGATATAAGTGTGTGTAGATAAAGGCAAGCGAGAAATAACGAACGTAATTGTTCAAAAGACAACAAAACGTCTGCACTCAGTTTTCTTTTCTGGTGTTCCAATGTTCTGATATTGTAAACTACAGATGAAATGTTTTATTTAATCAGAGGAAACACTCCATTTTAATCTCATGAAACGATTCTTATAAATTTCCCAAAAACAGAAGATCCAGAAGGATATCCAGTACCTTTCTATACATATGCTATGTAAGCCATTGTACAGCGCATGGCGGAGTTTATATCTTAACGAATACTATCGATTTTCTATTCTATTAAATGGGCGTACTGAGCGAGGAAATGACTGTACGCCTTTGTACACGCCATACTCTAATGGGAATGCTACCACAGTTTTATTAAAAAGTGATAATAATGACATAATTTTCATGTTCTGTAGAAGACTATTGTAAATTTGTACCACACCATTTGTAATGGAAGTTCTGAAAGCTGATGTCCTTACTCACTGGACATGAGACTTTCCTTTTTGCTGGGTATCATGATAATGGATATTAAAGTTTTTATTTACAAACATCAAAAAAAGGGTTGCATCACCTCGGCACCAGTGAATGTAAGATAAGTTGAGCTTCCGAAATTGTGATCGGTACATGTTGGTAGCCTTCATGTTGACACTCGTTTGTTTTTACGACTGACAGCAACCTCGGAGATCTACAGTGTAATCGATATTTCTTGAGATTCGTTCCGAAATTGTCATCGGTACGTACCGCCTTTTTTTATTTCGCGTTTTTTGTCGTAAATATATGTATATATTTACTCTTTTCTATTTATTTTGGTTTTGTTTCTGTTATTGCTCGCGTAATAACGCATGCACGAAAAGAACCGCGAAATACCTTTTAGTAATGCTGTGCCCAGAATTTCTTTATTATCATTAATTTTCAGCAAAACAGAATATATTGGGTTCTTATTGTTCTGTATCTGGCTTTCTATTAAAGGAACATTTTTGGTTACTGTAACTCACTATAAAAAATCAACATATCTTCCCTACTTTATAGTTATTGAAAATGAAAATTACTTTGTTATGAAATACTGATGTTACAGTTCGCAAAGATTGTTCAACATTTTGCAGTGGATTTTTGTTAAGCGTAAAACACCAATAATTACCACGACTAGCACAAGAACATGAGACTATTGTCGGAGAAAAATACGTTTTCACTATAAGGTTTGCCAGACCAGAACTAAGCACAACAAAATTCCTATTATGTTACGAAGGTAAATTATCTCTTTTGTACTGTAGCAATATATTATCAGCAGCCCGCGTCAACCTGCAAAACACATCATAAAATCTGCTGCTCTGCTCTGCAAATCCGGAAGCTGAAAGAGATGATTTTATTTCACTATTACCTTCCCGCTTCTTTGCGGTATGATCGATTTCTTTTAATGCAGTTTGAATGCGCCGCGGCAGCGGCTTGTTCGTTCGTAGCGCAGCTCTGCACCACGGATAATATTTAAATAACTGAAAATGTCTTAAAAGGATGGGATAATAATTTAAGCAAGCTACTACAAATAATAATGCAAGGTTTCATTAAATAAATCTATTCAAAACATTCAAATATGTTAACTTATCTACAATACACACCTTTTTTAAAAATGCGTACGTAATGGCGTACAGCGATTAACCGTGACAAAAGAAGACTACGTTAGCATGTACAACTGCGACACAGGCTATCTTACTCCCGTAACTCCAAGAGGAAGACAAAGAAATTAATGTTCATGCTGTATTATTTATACTAGTGATGTTTTTCATCTGTGTATGATATTTATCGTCTGTGCGGTTTCAGTACTCGCCGACACAGATATTATCTAAAATAAATAATAATAAAAAAAATACATAATTCCATACAATAACAGAATACGATGCACAATATTTTCTCTTTACGACAAAATATGTCTTTTGCTAAGGGACGTTACAAGTGTAATCGATATTTCTTGAGATTCGTTCCGAAATTGTGATCGGTACGTACCGCCTTTTTTTACGATTGCCAGTAACCTCACCGATTTAGTAGCATGATGAAGTCTCGAGTTATTTATGACAGTGTGAAATAAATAACGTAAGGAGTATTTGGACAGGAGTGTCGGCATAAAGCGCTTGCACTAAATCTTGTTTCTTCCGTGACATAATTTATGCCATAGCTGCTGGTCAACTGGTTGCACGACGCACGCACGGCTAAACGTTGGCAGCCTTTCGAGCCAATACGTAAACATCCTTCCCCTAACATTCTTTTACCCAAGAAGCCCGAATCTTGTTTCCCTGTCCTGCACACTTGTTAGAACATTGTAACTTATCTCACAAGTTTTCAAAATTGGAAACTTATGATTTTTAGGGCTGGCGAAGGGAGGAGGCACATACCAGCACCTAAAATTATAGACATGAGGCACTACAGTAACATATCATGAGAAACAATTGATTGAAACAAATACTTTCCATTCCGGTTTTATTTTTTTTATATTTTCTTGTCCTCTCACCTGTATTGTTTTACTCTCTACATGCTACCGATTTCAATTTCAAATGGTTTCGAATTCAGATGCAATGTTTCGGTCACTAATATACACACATTAAAAAAGTTTTGCATCACCTCAGTTCCGAGAGTTCCGGAACCTGTTAAGAAAATTGGAACAGAGATATACATAAACATCATTTCCGCCCTTTTTATTGCTCATGAAAACCACACATTGCATGTTGTACGACCATACAGTGAGACCTTCAGATCTAGTGGTCCAGATTACTGTACACACCGGTACCTCTAATACCCAGTAGCACGTCCTCTTGCATTGATGCATGCCTGTATTCGTTGTGGCATACTATCCACAAGTTCAACAAGGCACTGTTGGACCAGATTGTCCCACTACTCAACGGCGAATCGGCGTAGATCCCTCAGAGTGGTTGGTGGGTCACGTTGACGATATACACCCTTTTCAATCTATCCCAAGCATGTCGATAGAGTTCATGTCTGGAGAACATGCTGGCCACTCTAGTCGAGCGATGTCGTTATCCTGAAGAAAGCCATTCACAAGATATGCACGATGGGGGCGTGAATTATCGTCCATGAAAACGAATGCCTCGCCAATATGCTGCCAATGTGGTTGCACTAATGGTAACAGGATGGCATTCACGTACCGTACAGCCGTTACAGCGCATTCCATGACCACCAGCGGCGTACATCGGCCCCACATAATGCCACCCTAAAACATAAGGGGATCTCCACATTGCTGCACTCGCTGGACGGTCTGCCTAAGGAGTTCAGCCTGACCGGGTTGCCTCCAAACACGTCTCCGACGATTGTCTTGTTGTCGGCATATGTGAAGAGCACGTGATGCCAATCCTGAGCATTCCATTTGGAACGTTGTTGGGCCCATCTGTACTGCGCTGCAGGGTGTCATGTTTGCAAAAAATGGACCTCGCCATGGACGTCGGGAGTAAAGTTGCGCATCATGCAGCCTATAGCACACATTTTGAGTCGTAACACGACGTCCTGTGGCTGCACGAAAAGCATTGTTCAACATGGTGGCGTTGCTGTCAGGGTTCCTCCGAGCCATAATTCGTAGGTAGTTGTCATCCACTGCAATAGTAGCCCTTGGGCTGCCTGAGCGAGGCATATCATCGACAGTTCCCGTCTCTCTGTATCTCCTTCATGTCCGAACAATATCGCTTTGGTTCACTCGGAGATGCCTGGACACTTCCCTTGTTGAGAGCCCTTCCTGGCACAAATAACAATATGGACACTATCGAACCGCGGTATTGAACGTCTAGGCATGGTTGAACTACAGACAATATGAGCTATGTACCTCCTCCCTGATGGGATGACTGGAACTGATCGGCTGTCGGCCTCCTCCGTCTAATAGGCGCTGCTCATGCAGGGTTGTTGACATCTTTTGCTGGGCTTAGTGACATCTCTGAACAGTGAAAGGGACTGTGACTGTGATACAATATCCACAGTCAACGTCTATCTTCAGGAGTTCTGGGAAGTGGGGTGATGCAAAACTTTTTTTGATGTGTGTATACAGGGTGGTACAAATAAAAGTGACACAGATTAGTGGCCACAACTGGATGTGAATGTATTCATATAACCACACCCTATGACGCGCTCACCACATGTACGCTCGCCACTTGAACCACATCATTTCAGAGCATAGTGTGGGCTGCGTCAGTGTGAGTGGAGTAGTGTAAAAGGGACGATGGTACCCACAGTAGAGCAGCGAATGTTCGTTGTAGAAAAATTACGTGACAACAACAAAACGGTTGTTTACTGAAAAGTTTATTGGTGTCATAGTGACAGCAAAGAGTGCATGCATTTGAGCTGTGCTTGGCTCGTGTTCCCACCATCATGTATTTCACACCCTGTTTTTAATGTACTTCCACCTCATTACGTTAATTTAAATTACTGGTGTCACTGAGTTGTTGCTTTGTCTGACCGTAAGCGTTGCTAGTAGCACGTAACAATATATCCCCTCTCGTAGTATCTTTGCTTGAGTGCTATTACTTCCCGGGCGTTGTCTGTCGTAAGAGAGTTCGGGCTGCCAGTCAGTTGGAACGCGTCCGGAACGCAGTCCAGACCTGCCAGTCGGGGAGTTGCATGCGGGACTAGTGCAGTCGGGTTGGAGCAGTGAGGCCTGCGCCGACATGGCTCGCCCGACCATTGCCGCCACGCATCACCTGAGCCGGGCCACGGTCTTGGTGTATCTTCTGTCGGTCGTCCTACCGGACGACGCGTTTTGGCTCGCCGATCGTTCGTGAGTCGGCCGTGTATGTGTGTGCATCGACTCCTGATTTGTCTTCGTGCGTGCTTAGTTACTGTTGGGTATCGTTTAGGTCTTCGTGCAAGTG
Source organism: Schistocerca americana (assembly GCF_021461395.2). Lineage (NCBI taxonomy): Eukaryota > Metazoa > Arthropoda > Insecta > Orthoptera > Acrididae > Schistocerca > Schistocerca americana. The sequence goes on from NC_060123.1 coordinate 435,018,749, forward strand.
TTTGTCGGGTTGTGTGTATGGTTGACGTTATCTGAGGGGAGTTGGTCAGTTGGTACGGACCAGGGAGGACATCTCCGTGCGTCGACGTCGACTGGTTCTGCTGGAGGTCCCTGCGCAGTGTCGGAGCGTGTGTGGAGCTGTCCAAGCTCTACGAGCTTCGTGGCTCACTGGCCCAGTACGTCAAAGTGGAGTGGTGTCTTAAGTACCCAAGCCAGGTCCGTTCATGTTGTGTCGTTCGTTTCCGTGGTATACTGTTAGGGAGCTTTTCCTGTGGGCAACACCGAGTGTTTGTAGTGGTGAAATCGAGCCGCCGTGAGGTGGAATTAACCATACTGGTTCACTACAATTCAAGTGCACCAGCGGATTTTTCTGCCTTGTCACCGTTAGTGTTCCGGTTACCTGCCCTGGCCACTGACGTAATTTCAGGCAGTGTATTTTCTCTCCAGTTGTCGCTGTCCAACATGTGTGCAGTTTTGACAGTTTAATACATATATCATTGTGGGTAATCACGTCCATAACAGTTCGGTCTTTGAGTTTTGTACCGATTGGTCGATCTGTCCGCGATTGTCTCGTGGTTGGGTTACCGACGAATCAAGTGTAGTTGGGCCCACCACCCGTCTCACCTAAGTGAATGTTAATGTTTCGAGGGCAACCCCCCGCCTCTGCAGGCGTCTGAGTGCCGTTGTCTATACTGTCCTTTTCATGGGTGTTTAATGGTCTGTTGGTAATCTATTATAGCCAATGCATTAAAAAAAATATTATTTATTGTGTTTTATGTAAATCAAGGGCCTTCAGCCCATATAAGTAAGTTGTATTCTGGCAAGTGGATATTTTGCTGAAAGTTACTGTTGTTGTGCTATCTTTTCATTTAGTGCGCTGTCAGCCACTTAAAACTATAAGGTTTAAGGTATTTTTGAATTTTTGGAAAAGCGACTGTGGGCCTTCAGCCGCTTAAAGCTTTATTCTTAAAATTTCTCCTTAAGCGTATACATTGCGGCCGTCTGCCTTAAAAGATTATGGTAAAATATTTTAAAATTTTGAAATTAAATTGTGGCCTTTAGCCGTTTATATTGCACCTTGTTTATGTTTGTTCTATCCACTTTTGCCTTCAGGCAAAGTGATCTGCACCTGTTGTCATTCTCCCAAAGAAATCAGATGGATGTAAGGCGTATGGGTTTTGTTGCGAGTACTGTTAGATGCAAACCCTATGTCTAATACAACAGAGACTTCAGATAACCTATGCCAGTGACGTTATTTTACAATTTTGTACACACGAAGTGAATTCCATCAATTAGAGGTAGCCCCTAAGGTCGTCCAAAAATGATAATCTGAATTCCACCTGTTCATTGCCAATGTCGTCACATTCCTTTTGGACTGAGAATCACGACAGGAACTTTCCAGTGCCTCTTGGATGGTGTATTGTGAGAATAAAAATCAAAATTAAGCATGGTTTATTTAGACAATAATATTGCGTTTTCCAAGCGTATACAGGAGTATATAACGGTTTCATGTGAAATTTTTGATAGTTTACGTGCATCACAATTAACTCTCATCCTGGAAAAATGCCATTTCATGCTGCAATATATCCATTACTTTGGCCATATTATTGGCCAGAACGCTGTACGCACTGATGCTGTCAATAATTTCCTGACACCCATTACAAAAAATCAACCTTGGCCTAGCAAATTTTCATAGAAAATTTATTCCAAAATAATACACCAAGGAACAAATTTGATGTCAGATTCAATAAATTAGTTGTGCCAGAAAGACGGAACCTGTTATGCCCGCACAGCCACCGCCGTCGCGACTGCACAGATGTCGCTTCGACGTCCCCTCCCAGCCCCCCCCCCCCCCTCCTCCCCGGCTAGTTGAGAACCATTTCCTGTGTGGGTCGGGCATAAAACATCTCTGAATCATGTTGTGAGTCTAGTCGCGTGAACTTGCAGTTGAAAATTGATCGCTTTTTTTTCAGAGATAATTCATTCACTTTCAACCACGACGGATCCAAAGACAGTTTTGTTTTTATTAATCTCGAGTAAGATATCAGTTGAGTTCCAGTCTATTTTTATTAATTTGTTTCCCTGGGTAATTTGATTTAGTTACTTTAGCAGTCTGTATGCATTCGTTGAATCCTATTATCTGTTCGTAAAAAGGTTTATCAGCTTCCTTCAATAACCCTTGAATGTTCACAGATATTATTGTCTATGTACTAGCTGATTATGGAATTTAGTAAACACTGGGAATGTCTTGTATATTTCTGTTTTATTGACACAAATAAGTTCTTGAATTAATGAGATGGCACCGGGGGGCAATGAAAGGAGAGTTGATCCTAGTGTGTATTGTTTCGGTATTATAACAGTCAGTCAGTACTACATTCTTTCGTGTACCTATCACCAATGATATGCTTTCCCATGAAGCTGTCCTTTGCCACTAATGCCCGATAAATTATAAATATGTCTCTGGGCCTTACAATGTCTAAGCTTCTCAATTCTCACGACACGATATTAATTATGGGTTCGAATCCTTTCAATGTCTGTTCAGCACAAGTTTACTCTTTTAACGGACACTATTTGTCACTTCCCGTTTATTAGTGGAATCATCTTGACAACGAGCGGCAAAGATACTAGTGTGATAAGGTCCTAAGTATTTTCGGTCCCAATACTCTTTAATATATAGCATGCAGCGAATAAAGTCCTAATTAAGCATAAAAGTTTCCGTATTGTCAATGAATCTCTTCACAACCGTAAGTATACGATCGTAGCGCTTCGTTTAACACGTAAAATCACCATTCACTTGAATATCAATGTTCGTACACTGTCATCTCTAATTGACTTCGTCTCTGAATTTATCCCAAAATAATCTATTCTCCACCACTCCAATGTCTAATCCAGTTGTAAGAATGCAATTTAATTAGGCTTCTAATCCCAAAATTCTGACTACCGCGGAAGAACTGCGAACACAATCGCCACCGCTGAAAACAGAAACTCAAGAGACCTAACAATGCTGAGCATTGGTTTATATATTACATTCAAAACAAAACGCAGCTCTGTTATGTCTTCCTTGGATTCGCTTTGTACTGCTTTGCGTTACTCTATTTGGAGTATCTACTCTTTGTAAAATTTTAACTAACTATTACTTCGAAATACTACTACCGTTTTTTCGCTCTTAGGTCATTTCGTATTATAGAATTTAATCTAATACCCGTTTCTGTATAACCACTCTCTAAAGAGCGGTTACACAGTGAATTACATTCACAAGCAAATGGACAAACTTAACCGAATAATAAGAAAAGTATTGGGTTACTATGTTAACAGGCATCACAGTGACCCAGAGGCTCTGCTCCCTTATGTGGTAGTGGCGCATAACTAAACAGTCCATGACAGTACAGGGTTGTCGCCATACGAGGCTGTTTTCAGTCAGAAGTCATTGTCTCATTTTGAGTTATGCAAGGCCCCTCCAGGAAAAGGTATATCATCACTGCAAAATGTACTGAAAAGGTTAAAGAATATTTGACACCAGATTAAAAAGATGAGCAATAAAGCCTTGGAATGGCGGGAACGTATCCTTAATAACAAAGCAGTATTACCAAAGTATCAAGTTGAACGATGGTTTATGCCATCCAATCCCTGTATTCCAAAGGGAAAAGACTTGAGAAATTGCTAAATGTTACCAATGACCTTATAAAGTGGTACAAATGACGTCACCTGCTGTTACATCACAACTCCAATACACACCATGGTATTCCTTGTAAGTCATGTCTGCCCCTTCAAAGAAACCTCAGAAGTGCTTGCCTCCATTTGTGACAGCACCTTTAGAAGGGGAAGAGGGTTGTCTAGGAAAAAAGGAAACGAAAGGTAAAATTAGGCAAGAAAAGCAGCACTCTCCCAAGTTATCCCAACACATCGCTACACAATTAGGCGGCAAGTGGTAATGATAAATTAACAAGTGGATTAGAAGATAATTAAGGATGCAGTGCACATGTGAAGTTTATGTGCTTACTTACGAGGGTTATATGTGCATATTATGTGTAAGAAATACTGAATAATAGAGAGTGTTGTTTCTGTGAAAGAGGCTATCGAGTGAGCATAAAAGAAACATTTTTTATGTGCTAGGTTGATGGAATTTTTGGGTGAAATGTATTTGCTATATTGTAGAACTTTTGTACTTGACTGGTAATAAGAAAAAAACGATGTTAAGTCATATGATATGTTAATTATTGTATGAAGAGTGCATTAGAGATAAAGATTTTTTGCTACATTAGTTTACTTCTGTAAGATGAACTGTAGTGTTAGACAGTAAGCCTCATGCGCTGCTCCCACACAGGAATTACTGCATGGCCAATTGCCATGCGCCCTGTACAGAAAGTACACACTGTCGTCAGGTCGTGTGATTCACGTTGGTCTTCTCACAGAAATCTGCTACAGAATGTCCTAAAGAGAGAATCACAGATAAAACAGAATTTTTTCAAATGAAAACCCCGTTACGCACCCAGTAGTCACTATTTTTACTTATTACGACTAAAGAAGTTACAATGGCGAATAGGTCAAAGGTTATTGACCAATAGCATCTGATGCAGTTGTTTCCGGACCAGCTTTCCAATTACGCACCAGTATCACAGGAACCACCACCCTAAACATCACCCAGACATTAATTTACCTATGTGACGTATTCTTTGAGATTCTAACTGCTGGAAACCTGACTTACTTGATTAAAGCTTTAGACGTGACCCTGCTCGCCTTCCTAGATCAGATTTACCTACACGAAATAGCCGCATATCAATGGAGCACCTTCTAAAACATAATAGATGCTGCTTACTACCAATTCAAGTAGGAAGTTGGCCAAATTCCATCCCTGCCAACCTTCAGCTGCAGGTTAATTCCAGTAATAACAGCACCAGTGAGGAACAGCCTCACAAACGATAGAATCAAAAATGATCCATAAACTCAGCGCATGAGCCAAGTGGTAGCGAAGCCACAACAGAAATGCAAATAGTGGTTGATCGGTTGGTTGATTTGTGGGATGGGACCAAACTGAGAGGCCGTCGGTCCCATCTAATTAGGGAAGGATGGGGAACGAAGTCAGCCTTGCTCTTTCAAAGGAATCATCCCGGTATTTGCCTGAAGCTGTTTAGGGAAAACACAGAAAACCTGAAGAAGTATGGCCAGACGCGGGTCTGAACCGTCGTCCTACCGAATGCGAGTCCAGTGTGCTAACCACTGTGCCACAATGATCGTTGCAAACAGTGGAAAGGAGCAAGTGTCACTGTGAGTGAAACAGAGAAACAAAGTGTAAATACTTCTCTGAGAAGCTCATCTGCAGAAACCAGCACGGTTTTAGGAAACATTGGTCATGGGAAACACAGCTGGCCCTAGATACCGGCTCCCAGGTTGATGCCATATTCCTCGACTTTCGAAAGGCGTTCGACTCAGTTCCGCACTGTAGCTTGCTCCAAAAAGTGCGCACTTACGGCCTATCCGATGACATATGCGGTTGGATAGAAAGTTTTCTAACAGACAAAGAGCAGTATGTCGTCCTGAATGCGGAGACTTCAACAGAAACAAGAGTAACATCAGGTGTGCCCCAGGGCAGCGTAATAGGTCCGCTGCTTTTTACGATTTACATAAACTATCTGGTTTATGGTACTGACAGCGGCATTAGACTGTAGTCTACAGGAAAGTAGTATCACACGAAAGTTGCGAACAAATCAGTGAGGATTTGCAGAAAATAAATTCGTGGTGTAATGAATGGCAGTTATCTCTCAGTATTAGTAAGTGTAACCTATTGCGTATAACAAAGCGAAAATCCCCATTAATGTAAGAGTACAAAATAAATGCCCAGTCTTTGGAAGCGGTAACATCCGTCAAGTATCTGGGTGTGACTATTCGAAATGATCTCAAATGGAATGATCAGATTACCCAAGTAACGGGCAAGACGAACTGTAGATTGCAGTTTATTGGTAGAATCCTGAAGCGATGCAGTCCTTCAACAAAGGAAATTGCTTACAATACGTTAGTTCGCCCAGTCTTAGAGTAAGTTGGGTCTGATTCAAGAGACTGAGTAGGTCCAAAGAAGAGCGGCAAGATTCGTGACGTACATTTAGCCATCGCGAGAGCGTTACAAATCTCACTGAAGGTTTGAAGCGGGACACACTTGCAGATAGACGTCGCGCTAAACGGAAGGGGCTGCTCACTAAATTTCGAAATCCGATCTTCGCCGAGGATGTAGAGCGTATATTATAACCACCAACTTTCAAATCGCGCAATGATCGCCATTCAAAGATAAGGGAAATTAGAACTCGTACTCAGGCGTTCAAACAGTCGTCTTTCCCTCGCGCGATCCGCGAGTAGAACAGAGGTGGGGGGAGGGGGGGGGGGGGGGAATATGACTCTGGCGCGAATTGTGCCCTCCGCCACACACCGCTTGGTGGCTAGCGGAGTATACAGGGTGAGTCACCTAACATTACAGCTGGATATATTTCGTAAACCACAACAAATGCTGATGAATCGATTCCACAGACCGAACGTGAGGAGAGAGGCTAGTGTAATTGGTTAATACAAACCATAAAAAAAATGCAGGGAAGTATGTTTTTTCACACAAACCTACGTTTTTTTAAATGGAACCCCGTTAGTCTTGTTTGCACATCTGAACATATAAACAAATTCGTAATCAGTGCCGTTTGTTGCATTGTAAAATGTTAATTACATCCGGAGATATTGTAACCTAAAGTTGACGCTTGAGTACCACTCCTCCGCTGTTCGATCGTGTGTATCGGAGAGCACCGAATTACGTAGGGATCCAAAGGGAACGGTGATGGACCTTAGGTACAGAAGAGACTGGAACAGCACATTACGTCCACATGCTAACACCTTTTTATTGGTCTTTTTCACTAGCCCCTCTCCTCACGTTCGGTCTGTGGAATCGATTCGTCAGTATTTGATGTGGTTTACGAAATATATCCAGCGGTAACGTTAGGTGACTCACCCTGTATATGTAGATGTAGCTGTAAATGAATCAATGCTTAACTTATAGCTAGTTTATAACTGAAGCCCACAGGGCCAGATTATTGATAGGAGGAAGGACGTGTAACCTGGTAGACCGTAGCAATGTTCAGAGCTGAAGACATAATGCCAGTACCAGGACACTGACCACTGTCGGACAACACCTCTGCATGTTCAGCACCTCATCAGAAGCAGTGCTTCCGTGTCGACAGACTTTTTGTGTCAGTGGCCTGGGAGTGGACCAACAGGAAATTCCCACAGCATGACTGGCTACCATGTGACAACAGCCATACATGGGTTACTAGTCTCTGTTCCAGGCATTTCTGAGTGAAACACAAGTGCAGCCTCTTACGCAACGTCAGACTACAGCACCTGCGTGTAAACCCGCTGGGATCAGCACTTCACCATCGAACAGCTGCACAGTAATATTATGTCCATTCTGTGCTGGTCAGCATCGTCCTGACGACTCTGTCGTTCTACCATCGCTGGGCTTCAAATCTCTACCTATCATCTGTGTGCTCCGACATCTCACCAGTCTTCCACCTTATCAGGACTGCTACGGGAGGGGGGGGGGGGGGGATCCAGGAATTCCTGCCTCTGCCAAGGTATCAAAGGAGGACGCCTTGCCTGAGCCACTGAGGGGTAAGATGCAGCCTGACATATTTACAGCAACAGCCGTCTTTGCCAGGCTGACCACATTACGAGCCAGCGGTAACGTGAGGTCCTCTAGCATAGCGCAGCCGTAGGGGTGGTGCACAGTCGCTGCTATCGTCTACAACTCCAGGCCAGACACTGGCGTACCGAGTGATGCCGTGGTGGTATATTGGCCGCAATTGCCATCGAATTAGCAGCACCAAATTCTAAGGAATGTAAATAGATACCATTGAAGGGTTTCTTGTATCCACATACTGGCCTCTCTACTGTATTTGCACCCATCTTCGATAGAGAATCACTGCCCATACCTAGCCGTCCTATACACCCCGAAATGAGCCTGCTGTACTGTTCTTATAGCAAATGTCAAATGAAAATAGCCACATTATGCTCTCATGAAGCTACTGTTCACATTATGCGCAAACACACAAACTTTAATATCCTAGGTATTTACTTCGTCTTCATACACTTACTTATTAGTATCAATAACGGTGCTGAACTGTTGCTACCAGAGATGTCCTTCGAAACGCGTCAAGGAAGGAAGAGTTCCTTTACGTAGGTAAGCACCAAAAAGGTTTGATTATTGTTATCATACCCGTAGTAATAGCCTGCGTTGGAAAATATCGAGAAAAAGTGTAATAAAGAATCAATATCGTAGGTCAATGTATGGCCACATATTTATGAGTAAAATGCTACAAAATTTCGGTAGTGCGGCAGTGTGCTGTCAGTCAACACATTGAAAGAATTCTCACGTTCAGCAGTTTCCATCTGCAACTAAGATTTACATATGGCATGAGTCATTACCCCAGTGCGCTTATTTTAAAGTGGTCACAATAGTAGACTGTAGTAGTAGTACCTACGACCTTTGTCAGCCTTCAGTATCACTACATCATGGTCCTCTCGAAATTTCGTACAGCAGCGCTTTCTGCGGACTTAAGTTACAACGTAGAAATAGAAGCTCTCAAAAGAGCACAGGAAGTAATGCAAGCGTTTTGTTGTCCCGTAGTGTGGATGATAATACCTGTGATCAGCTAAGTGACTCTACATGTAGGAGGATTGATTACGACTCTGTAGGGCACGAGCAACGGAAAAGTTTTGCATTTATGAATTCATCCTCCTTATGTTAAGAGGTCATCAAGTTCAAAATGGTTCAAATGGCTCTGAGCACTATGCGACTTAACTTCTGAGGTCATCAGTCCCCTAGAACTACTTAAACCTAACTAACCTAAGGACATCACACACATCCATGCCCGAGGCAGGATTCGAACGTGCGACCGTAGCGGTCGCGCGGTTCCACACTGTAGCGCCTAAAACCGCTCGGCCACCCCAGCCGGCGGCCATCAAGTGGTTAAGTTCCACGGCGTAAAGTGAAGCACCGGCACGCCAATCGGGAGCGATAGAGGAGAGATGTCTGTGAGAGATGGCCGTGAGAAGACGTCAACCAATCGCGCACTGAGCGGACCTCCCTCCAGGACGACAATGCTACGGCAGCGGCCCTTATGTGAAGAGGACATAAGCGCCGCGATCGACTGTCGACGCCCAGTTCAATAGCTGCTTCAAGAGTAGTGACTTGGATAGAAGCGTCAATGCTTGTTACTTCGCTTGTACTGTCTACGTAGCTCAGACTTGTGATTGTTTATACTGAAGAAGATCGCTTATTTTGTATGTCGCCCTTTGCTTGCGACACTATTGTGTAATAGTCAAAGTTAAGTATTGTCATTTACTTTTTTGTAACAAAACTCATTAATACTACTTGTTTGATTTGATTGTCTAGCGAACCGAATACGAAGGATTCCAAGACACCCCATGTTCGACGACAAGGCTGGACGTAAATTTACAACAATCATGGAGACATAATATTAAGACCACATGGTTGCAAACTACCAAGACTCAATGGCTTTCCAAAAATTCGTAAGGAAAGTGTTCCATTTCGTTCAAATTGGAGCGGCATTGGAGTTCCTACAAATGAAATAGTCAAACTTCTTGCTTCTTTGCTGAAACCATTGATGGAAAAATGCTCCCATCCTATCCGTAACTCAGCTTACCTTTCAGCAGACTGAAGGCTCTCCGTCTAAGCAGTTCGGACTTTTTTTATATAGCTTCAGACTAACGGCGTCACCGTAAGCATCTCTCCGGCTCCCTTAGTGGCCAACCTTTTTATGGAGGATTTCGAGGAGAGAGCGCTTGAATCAGCTGCCTTTAAGCCAAATGTATTTTGGAGGTATGTGGGCGATATTTTCATAGTGTGGCCTCGTGGAAAAGACAAATTAATGGAGTTTTACAAAACAACATTCGATTCACTGTGGAAACAGAGAAGGATGGTTGTCTGCCTTTCTTGAATGTCTTAATAAACGGAAGAATGGTTCTCTAGGGCACTCAGTTTATCGTAAGCCCGCTTCTACTGACTTGTATCCGCAAGCGTCAAGTTATCACCCGCCGCAAACTACGAGCGTGTTTAAAACACGCGTACATAGAGCTCTCATAGTTTTAGATCCGGATAGTTCACCTAAAGACCACACCCGCCTAAAGTCTTCAGAAAAAATGGATATTCTACCCGGCAGGTTAACGAGGCACTTTCAGTTAAAAACAAGAACGAGAGATTGGGTAAATAGGAGAGCACGCGCCAGCAAAATCTTGAGCTTTTATTTTTTTGTGGACAAAATTTCCTTTAAAATAGCAACAAGCCTCCGTAAATGTCAGGTGAAAGTGGTTTTCCGTCCACTATCTAAGATTGCAGACCTTCTGGCATCAGTGAAGGACGGCTTGTTATTGCGGAAGGCCGGAATTTACTAAATAACTTGGCAATGTGACATGGCTTACATAGGTCAGACCACACGCACTGTAAAAGAACGTTGCACAAAACATCAAATTTGGACACACCTTTTGCAACCAAACAACTAAGCTATTAGCGAAGACAATGTTTCCAATGGACATTCAATGGAGTATGGTAAAACTACCATTCTGACATCTTTTTGGGACGCCATTATTATAGCAACCATCAAAAAGCTAATGAATTATGATAGCGGTCACCAGTTGGACAGTGCACGGAACCCCATCATCTCCACGATTTGTTCTAATCGAAAACAACGGAGCGTCTAACGGCCAAGGCAAGCGCCAATGCAGGGGACAGCTGAGTTCGGCGGTTCCACCAGCGAAGTTTCTGCGGCTGGACAGTGTAGTCCGTTTGTCAACTTGATTTTGACATATACACTACTGGCCATTAAAATTGCTACACCACGAAGATGACGTGCCACAGACGCGAAATTTAACCGACAGGAAGAAGATGCTGTGATATGCAAATGATTAGTTTTCAGACCATTCACACAAGGTTGGCGCCGCTGGCGACACCTACAACGTGCTGACATGAGGAAAGTTTCAAACCGATTTTTCATACACAAACAGCAGTTGACCGGCGTTGCCTTGTGAAACGTTGTTGTGATGCATCGTGTAAGGAGGAGAAATGCGTACCGTCACGTTTCCGACTTTGATAAAGGTCGGATTGTAGCCTATCGCGATTGCGGTTTATCGTATCGCGACATTGCTGCTCACGTTGGTTGAGATCTAATGACTGTTAGCAGAATATGGAATCGGTGGGTTCAGGAGGGTAATACGGAACGCTGGATCACAACGGCCTCGTATCACTGGCAGTCGAGATGACAGGCATCTTATCCGCATGGCTGTAACGGATCGTGCAGCCACGTCTCGATCCCTGAATCAACAGATGGGGACGTTTGCAAGACAACAACCATCTGCACGAACAGTTCGACGACGTTTGCAGCAGTATGGACTATCAGCTCGGGGACCATGGCTGCGGATACCCTTGACGCTGCATCACAGACAGGAGCGCCTGCGATGGTGTACTCAACGACGAACATGGGTGCACGAATGGCAGAACGTAATTTTTCAGATGAAGGCAGGTTCTGTTTACAGCATCATGATGATCGCATCCGTGTTTGGGACTTCGCGGTGAACGCACATTGGAAACGTGTATTCGTCATCGCCATACTGGCATATCACCCGGCGTGATGGTATGCGTGCCGTAGGCTACACGTCTCGGTCACCTCTTGTTCGCATTGACGGCACTTTGAACAGTGGACGTTACATTTCAGATGTGTTACGACCCGTTGCTTTACCCTTCATTCGATCCCTGCGAAACCCTACATTCCAGAAGGATAATGCACGACCGCGTGTTGCAGGTCCTGTACGGGCCTTTCTGGATACAGCAAATGTTCGTCTGCTGTCCTGGCCAGCACATTCTCCAGGTCTCTCACCAACTGAAAACGTCTGGTCACTGGTGGCCGAGCAACTGGCTCGTCACAATACGCCAGTCACTACTCTTGATGAACTGTGGTATCGTGTTGAAGCTGCATGGGCAGCTGTACCTTTACACGCCATCCAAGCTCTGTTTGACTCAATGCCCAGGCGTATCAAGGCCTTTATTACGGCCAGAGGTGGTTATTCTGGGTACTGATTTCTGAGAATCTATGCACCCAAATTGCGTGAAAATGTAATCACATGTCAGTTCTAGTATAATATATTTGTCCATTGAATACCCGTTTATCATCTGCATTTCTTCTTGGTGTAGCAATTTTAATGGCCAGTAGCGTATGTAGATTACTCACAGTGCGCTATATTGCGGAACCGATGACTTCTTCTCAGTCTTCGCTTGCGCACCTGAGGATGACTGGCAGGAGCCAGTTGAAATATGGTGAGATCTATTGAACAACAACGATCGGCTGCAAGCCCGAAATTTGTTTGAATAAAAACTGGGAAAATTATAAAATTCTCATCCGTTTATCTCCTTAAACCTTTAACTCAAGTCTATTCAATGAATATAAATTACGAGGGTTGGACCTTAAATAGTGGCAACTATTTATTCACAACCGATACAAAAGAGTTACATGTTTGCACCTGTTACTGTCCTTCAAAGTAGTCACCACCGTTGTGTAGAACCCGTCGCCAGCGATGTGGAAGCCGTAGTATACCGTTAGCAGAGCCTGTTGTGTTGATGGTGCGAATGGAGCGGTCTAAAGTTATAGTGATTCTCGTGTACAACTGAGATGGTATTATCCTAACGCATTACGTTCCTTCACGGCAGACCGTCAGTGCACAGTATTACTGTCCGTTTTTGGAGCAGCACCTCCGACCAGCTTTGCGAAAGAAGCGGCGACACTTTCTGCTCAAACCACCCATCATTTTGTACGACAATGCGCGGGCTTATACAGCTCAAACTGTGGCTGCTCTGTTCGGTCGATGGGTCTGAGAAGTACTGCACCGCCCACCATTCTCCCCGGACTTGAGTCCTTGTGACTTTGATTTGATTCCGAAGATGAAGGAACCACTTCGTGGCATTCGCTTCAGAACTGTTCCAGAGATTCGACAGGCAGTAGACTGCTCCATTCGCACAAACAACAGAACAGGCTCTGCTAACGGTAAACTACGCCTTCCACATCTCTGGCAACGGGTTCTGCACAACGCTGGCGACTACTTTGAAGGACAGTAACAGGTGCAAACATGAACTCTTTTGTATCGGTTGTGAATAAATAGCTTCAAGTTCCAACGGTCGTATTAAGAAGCCTATGAAACGCGGGGATTACTCAAGAATGGAATACAACCCCTCGGCTTTGACCAATAACGCCAGAAGTTACGATTTGTATTCTGTACTTCAGTTGACCTATATAGTTCGACAGAAGAACAGGATACTACCTTCGTAGTTGAACTGAGGTACAGAATGTCAATGTTAGATATGAAGCTCTTTGCTAGCTCTAGTGTCCTATTCTTCAGCTGACCTATATAGGTCAATTTTCGAACGTCGATTTCTAAGCCTTCGATAGTACTAGGATCGACTGGAAAATATCGTAGTAATAATGAAGGCAAAAAGAAGCGACACTTGTAAAATTTTTATTCCGTACCGCAGTTGGCGAACCCTGCTTCAAACCTTCGCCATTCAAAGGAATAGATAAATCCATAGCCGCAAACGGAAATCAAAAAGTGAAAACTGTTCAGAATGAAAAGTACCGAATGAATTGGAACAAACAAATCGTTTAAATTAATACAAGCGACAAAAATCGTACAAAATGTCTAGCCTTGTCTTTTAAAAATACATTCATTTATTTCAATTTACAATGATGACGCCTCGCCGCAGAGGATAACCGATTTGTTATATTTGGCGCGAAAAACATTAATGTCTATGAATAGACTCCGACGTCATTAGTCAAAGCCGACGTGTTGTACCCCATTCTTCTGTTGACCCGAAACGCGTCGCAGATTGCACGGTACTTTGGAGCGAGATCTGTCTGTACTAGAGATGTAGTTACATTTAAAATCCGCAGGAGGCTTGCGGGTAAACCTTACACCGCACCGTAATCACGTAACTGCTTGAATGTTGTTGTATACTGGCGACAAACATACCGTTCTGACCATCTGAATGCTCATTCTAAAGATATTGGATATCTAAATTGTGCTTATATATGAAGTCTTCCCGGGTTGTCAGCCGAGTAGCGTCGTCGTCTCGTAGCAACGTTTCGATGGAATGCGTCTCCATCATCTTCAGGCGAAGTCACTTCGCCTGCAAATGAGGGAGACGCATTCCATCGAAACTTTGTTACGAGACGACGACGCTGCTCGGTTGACAACCCGTGAAGACTTCATATATGAAATTCGCCGAGAAAGCCTGCACTCACACCTAAGTTGTGGTTGTGGTTGTGGTTGTGATTAAAGGGACGCTTTGGTTTCCATAGAAACGAGCGGAAGTGACGGAGACAATGCCGGGGAAGCTGGCGAGGGCGGCGCGGAAGTTGACCGCCCGCTGTGCGGCGCTAGTGTCGAGGCGGTGGCGCTCCAGGAGCCAGCGGCGGTGTCACGGTAAGGCGTCCCGGCTGCTTCTCGGCGACTACAAACAGAGATTTCCGATACCGCCTGTCGGCTTTGCCACGGCCGCGAGATGTACGGGCCCTGCAACGAACTTGTGACGTCACACTAGTCGGCTTGTGCGTCACGCTTCGCGAACGCTCGGCTTCGTGCACGGCCCACCGAAAATCAATATGTAATTCAAAAAGGATCCACTAAAAGTCTTAAATTTCTCGTGTGCTTGCATGCATTTAAGCGAGCAGTCAAGAATTATTAAAGTTTACTGAAATAGTTAGTCACTCCCCGCCGGAGGCGGCTGCTGCCGCGCGCAAGACCTGCAGTGTCAAGTGCTGTGACGTACGCTCCACGGCCAGAGCACTGTATAGTGCAAGCTGAACAATCTGCCATTTTGAATCCCACGTTCAAGGCGCTCATTTAAACTACGGAACACTTACACTTTTTAATACGCCCTTAAGGCCATAAAATGTACAGTCGTGGACAAAACGAGCGAGATCCCTCGCCTTTTCGTTATGCTGATCCGCACGGCTTTAAAGTCTGCTACACAGCATAACAGGCAAGGCGACGAAGTGCTACCAACGTACTATGCAAGTTCGCTCAGCTGATGTACTGAGATAGCAACACTGGAGAAACTCGCGCTTCGAAGACGCCACAGCATCGTCTGCCACCACTTCGTGGGAAACGAAATACCTCAAGCATAAGCCAATGTGTTGTATTCGCATGTATGTGACTATGACTTGGATCTAAACTGTGGTTATGGATAGTACGTATGCTCAGATTGCGAATTTAACATCACGAATAAAGACAAGGGGAAATGAATTAGGCGTCCTTCCTCTTCCGTAACATCAAATATATTTTAGTTATTCTTTCTTAAATGGACTGCGCAGAAAATCATTCACCAGAAGTGAATAACTTTTTAGCAACACCAGATGGTATTAACAGCTTGCCGGCGCGGGTTAGCCGTGCGCTCAACGGCGTCATATCGCGGACCGCGCGGCTCCTTGCGCCGTCAGTTCGAATCCTTCCCCGGGCATGGATGTGTGTTAAGTTAGCTAGGTTGAAGTGGTTCTAGGTCTAGGGGACTGATGATCTAAGCAGTTTAGTGGCATAGTTCTTAGAGCCATTTTTTGACCTTTCGCGTAAATTTTCTTTACATAAACGGCCGTATCTTTGGATTGCGTTGATATAGCTCACTTTTTTACACCACCAAGGGACCGTATACCGCAGGAAGTGCGATACATTTCTGCTTATTATGTCCACCCGTACTCGAGGTAAATGGGTTTTAGGGGCTGGCTAGACAAATAGACGGCCAAGAAAGTGAGACTAATAAGGTTCCATTTTTTTCGATTTACTTGACGAAATCCTAACAACGATAATAACTACCACAGTTACTGAAGATGAGGGCCGCATAATAATTTCCCCTACTCTTTATTCGAAATGTTCCAATTGCAGTCGATACATCAGCATATTAATCGTAGCTACGCTTTCGATCCAAATCACGTTTACAGGAATGCAAATAAAATCCATTTGCCTATACACGTGGTCATTCAGATCCCACTATTAATGCCACCGCGTTTTAGATGTGCGAGCATTCCCATTGCTAGCTACCTTAAGGAACACTTCGGCTAATGAACGTTTTCTGGCTGTGACATGTCTAATGGAGAATTCGAAACATTGTAGAATACGTTTGGCAGCTACGTCGCCGTTTATTTCCTGGGGTATGCAGAATTATCCTACCAAATTTACTTGCTAATAACAGTTTTTTGTTATTTCTATGAACATCCCGAATGATTGTCACATAACCGGTGACGTAAAGGTAGACAATATGTGTTTTTGAGTCCAGAAAGCTCTATGCAACAGAAACTGCAAATCATTTTGCCATTTTCATTGTGAAATTGCAGGCTTATTCATCTCTGGGGTAATAATAAAAGGGCTGTTTGCCTGGGTCGTCTGCTAGCGTAGTGAAAGGTGTTTGCTACTGCTAGGGGTGGGTCTGGTTTATTTTCTGTTCTAATCTCGATGGAGGCAGATAGACTATCAGTAAAGCAATTTTATGAAATTCTCGCGCCTCCGATATGTTTTGGTACTACCTCTGTTCTGTACCGGCGTCCTGTGGATGTCGATATGAAATTCTTGTAGAATTTCATACTTGTTACTGCCTACGTTTTTCCGCTTCTGTCAGTAATTGAATTGACTTAAGTGTGGCACTGAATGATTTTTAACTGAATTTCGTTATGAATCTTCACGCATTGCTAAATTTGCGCACCTTCATGGAAGGTCAGCAACGGTAATCCAGTATGACTGGTCTGAACGTTGACAGAGACCATTTCGCGGCAGAATGTGCATAATATTTTGCTAATTCGTAACGATCTGGGTTACTTTGTCTTACTAAAACAGTTATGTTATCTCGATAAGCTGAAATTCATTTTTATTAGTACACTTCGTACTAATTAGCGTTTCTTATTTCAATTATATCTTATATTTAGGTGTTGTGGTTAACACACTAATCAGCATTAATATAGTCTTACACATGATTGAAAACAGTCTGACAAATTTCGGATGGTTTTCAATTTCACTCCTGTGCATAGTATGTTGGTAGCACTTCGTCGCCTTGCCTGTTATGCTGTGTAGCAGACTTTAAAGCCGTGCGGATCAGCATAACGAAAAGGCGAGGGGTCTCGCTCGTTTTGTCCACGACTGTACATTCCTTCCTCAGATAATATTATAGCGTAGTAAATGTATTGGCTTACATTTGACTTTGAGGCAAGCAAATTAAAATAGGTGATTGGACGAGTATTTGGAAATATGATACATTCACTTACGTTCCATGTACGTCGTACGTTGCTGTTCTAAACGTTTACCAAATACTGTTAAAGTGCGTACCAGTATATTATTTTCTGGTTTACACATCTGACACGTCCACTTATGTTTACGATAAGAGTTGCATTCGTAAACAATTACGGAACAATGTTAAAATGAAACAACGGGTATCAAAAATTTCATGTCAGCACAAGAGGGAATTACGTGAGTACTCAAAGTATATTACTGATCCCTATTTCATTGACTATTTCAAAAGCTTTAAAAGAAATCTGTCAGAAGTTATTTAAAAAGAAGCTGGGAAATGACAAACTGTTTTGTAAATCTAGAAATAAAACTGAAGCAACGTGGCAAGTTATTAAAAGGGTGTTGGGTGCTAGGTCAGATAATCAAAGTAATATCAAACCGATCGAAAAAGCAATAAACTAACGCACCCCTCACTAAGCGCCTTGTCACGGTCCGCGCGGCTCCCCCCGTCGGATGTTCGAGCCCTCCCTCGGGAATGGGCGTTTGTGTTGTTGGGTTGGGTTGTTTCGGGGAGGAGACCAAACAGCTTGGTCATCGGTCTCATCAGATTAGGGAAGGACGGGGAAGGAAGGAGGCCGTGCCCTTTCAAAGGAACCATCCCGGCATTTGCTTGGAGCGATTTAGGGAAGTCACGGAAAACCTAAATCAGGATGGCCGGACGTGGGATTGAATCGTCGTCCTCCCGAATGAAAGCCCAGTGTGCTAAGTGAGTGTTGTCCTTAGTGTAAGTTTGTTTAAGTTAGCTTAGGGACCGATGACCTCAGCAGTTTGGCCCCATAAGACCTTACCACAAATTTCCAGTTTTACTAGTGGCTAATACTCTTAACTGTTACTTCTCAAACATAGCTGAGAGCAACTGATAAATACACGTCATGCCAACCACCAGACCATAAGGAAGTAATACACACAAAAATTCACGGAAAGACGTTCTTTACGCATTCAGTGACACCTGAGGAATTGTTTAATGTTATATAGGTTTCACCAAATAAGTATTCAGGAGGTGTTGAATTACTAGATGTTATCAAGGCAAGTGCAACATTACTAGTTGAACAACTAGTAGACTTTTTAAATTCATCATTTGAGAAAAGTTTATTTCTAGATGTTTTGAAAATGTCAAAGGACACACCCACTTCACAAGAAGGCAGCCAAAAATGAAATTTCTAATTACACCGCTCTGTGAGCACATTTGTTCAGAAAACAACGAAAAAAAGCTTTTTTACTCATATTACACAGGCACTTGCTCAGTATTGGAGTCAAATCTTTGCGCCTTGAATTTACCAGCCACCTTTTACGCCGATCTGTATCTGAAGGAAACCGGTAAAACTTATAGCGACCATGTCTGCTGTTATTTGAGCAGTTTCGGGCTGCACACCCACCACTTGACACTTTGAAACAATAAAATTAAGCAAAATTGGCTGATTCACTTTTCCACGCCACACGAAACATGGAACACAGTCCCAGAACTGAGATTCAAAATGACTGGTTGTTCAGCTCTGAATATCCAGTGCCTGTCTTTCTCGTGGGCCTCGGCTTTGTCAGCAACGTCAGTGTAATGGTTGCACTTCAGGGAATTTGGATTTTAATTCCTTCTAGCATTAGGGTAGAGTGCGGTTACTCCGCTAATTTCTACTGTAAGCCCTACATATTACGACACGAAACTTTTTAAAACATCTGTCAATGTGATACAACTATGGTATGTTAATTGAGAATGATTCTAGTATACGTAAGGTCGAAATTCCTTCACATGAACGAAGTATTGAACAAACATCTGAAGAAGGTAGAAATCACAGTACTTAAAAATGGTGGAGCTATTCCACCCAGTCAAGAGACTATTCCGCCCAGTATATTTCAGTGTCAAAAGCAGAAGCAGTTACCACAAGTGAAGCTTCTTCGTCCTTTTGCACCCACATGCATTTCGTGAAACCATGTAGCACAGAGGAGCTGCCTATTAACATTTGATACTGCTTGTTTCGTATCTTTCTTGGACTTGGCTTTCTCCTTTGTATGTATGGACCATCTGCAAAGAAACCAAGAAATTACGTTCTCACTAATGTCGCAGCAAAACATCAGTTAAATAATAATATTACCGAGCTGGAATAGCCCCATGTGCAAACATTTCGAAAGACGCTGCAGATCAGACCCTTATGAAAAAAGCCAGCAATATTTTTTGATGCACATATCGCATAACCTATGTTCTTATACAAATAACAACAAATGTTTAAAATTTCGCGTTATTGTGTATGGTACAGCTTAATTCATTAGGTTTTATTCTTTAACTATGGCAATAATCCACCACAATCCGCTTATCTCTACACTTTGTTCTCCAGATACTGGCACATACTGAAGGCAAAGCGACCTTCACTCTGTGAGGAACTGGCAAACTGTTACAAATTTATTATTTCGGACGGATTAGTCCTTTGAGCAGAATACCTCCTCTCTACCCTACTCGTTGTCAAATTTTCGTTGAAATAAGGAACAAAATGACGCCTCTTCTATTTCTGCGACAGTTCTAGGACATCGTCGGTTTGTCAGTCTTTTCTCTTTACGATTTACTGTATGCTTGGAATCTCAGGAGGAGAAGTCAGTATTCAGTGATATTACATGAACAACAATTGTAAGCAATTAAATCTAGTAAACATGGGATCTAAGACGCATACCTTAAGAACTATGAGCACTTGTTCATCTTCGCTACTGTAAAACACATCTCTTCTACTGAAAACAAGTGCGCACAGCTCTTAAGTATACATTTTAGAGCACATGGTACTACGCTATTTTTCTTCGAATGAGCGTTCCTGGCATATCCCAGAATATTGACCTTCCCTCCTAGGAACCCTGTATACACTTCTGCACTAGTCCGGATGAAAGGAACAGTTGGCACTGATAAACGTGGGCTGCGTTAGCGCCTCTTTCGGACAATCTGTAAGCTATTTCCAAATCATCGCCGACGTAACGCCTTTTTTATTTTATTTCCTAATAAAATGCAGTAAGATGTTCTTACGTGTTTCTTTTTCGGAGTATGTCGTGATATCCGAGGTGATAGTTTGGTTCAAAATGGTTCAAATAGCTTTAAGCATTATGGGACTTAACATCTAAGGTCATCAGTCCCATAGACTTAGAACTACTTAAACCTAGCTATCCTAAGGACATCAAACATACATACATACTGAAGCGCGTAGAACCGCTCGGTCGCAACGGCCGGCCACCGTTCATCTCTTGACTCTTCTGGATACTGGTCAGCAAGTTGCTGAAGGTGGATCGAAGCTGCACTGCTGGAATTGCTGGAATCTCATCCGAAATGTACTGCTGCTGAAAACTGTGAGGGATGTTGCTGGCACTTTGACACCACTAAAGCTTCTCAGCGAACAACTGACCACACCGTTTTCAGAACTTTGTTGACACGTAATTTTCCACAACGAACACCAGCTGCCCCACTGTGGGTACCATCGTCCTCTTTGCACTGCTCCACCCACACTAACACAGCCCGCACTGCGCTCTGAACCAGCGTGGATCAAGTGCCGGGCGTACACGTGGTTTGCGTACATCCACGTCCAATCGTATATTCTCATCCGGCCCACTTTTATTTGCCCAACCCCGTATTTTGTAGGCGTGCTCCTATTTCTGTTTCCCCATCATCTCCTACCTTATGTTATGTTATGTTAACCGGGGACCTAGAAACGACGGAGAGGCTCCGTCCCCGCCGCAGCCCCACGACGACTACCGCAGTCCACTTCACCCCTCCTCCGCCCCACACCGAACCCAGGGTTACTGTGCGGTTCGGCCCCCGGCGAACGCCCCAGGGGACGTCTCACACCAGACGAGTGTAACCCCTAAGTTTGGGTGGAAGAGCAATGGTGGTGTACGCATACGTGGAGAACTTGATTGCGCAGCAACCGCCGACATAGTGTAGCTGAGGCGGAATAAGGGGAACCAGCCCGCATTTGCCGAGGCAGAAGGAAAACCGCCTAAAAACCATCCACAGACTGACCGGCTCACCGGACCTCGACTCAAATCCGCCGGGCGGATTCGTGCCGGGGACCGGCGCTCCGCCGGTCGGAGTGGCCGAGCGGTTCTAGGCGCTTCAGTCCGGAATCGCGTGACCGCTACGGTCGCAGGTTCGAATCCTGCCTCTGGCATGGATGTGTGTGACGTCCTTAGGTTAATTACGTTTAAGTAGTTCTAAGTTCTAGGGGACTGATGACCTGAGCTGTTAAGTCCCATAGTGCTCAGAGCCATTTGAACCGGCGCTCCTTCCCACCCGGAAAGCCGTGCGTTATACCGCACTGCCAACCGGGCGGGCTATCTCCTAACTTAGTGTTAGGTTTCTTCTTTGTCAATGGAAAATGCTAGCATTTGTTCAATTTTGAAGTGTTGCGATACACGCTTTGCTTTCTTTCCAGTAAATTTGTTAGGGTTTCTTTAATCATAGTTGTGTATCGTGGTTTTAACCAGAATGTATACGTCCCGGAAAATCTGGGAAAAACTCGGCAATTTTTTCATCCGGGAAAAATTCAGGAAAAAACTGAGAACTTTTTAGAATTCCAAAAAGTTTTCGTTGTTTTAATTTTCAGTTAAATTTTTGTATCTTTGACTGGTAAGGACTGATACTATAACAAAGAATTTTTCTTTAGCCCGCTACCGTAGTAATAAAACGTAAACAAAAGAATAACACCAAAATAAAACGTAAGTTGCAAGGAAAATGCGCCATTTACAACAACAAAACACAGTGCACATATAAGCGTCTGCCGACAGTCAAAAGTGTCACAGATTTTAGGATGAAAACTATGCCATACTTCGTAACGATAATCTTCTTTTGATGAGCGTGACGTCACAACTATTTACATTCCTGATGGGCCCCACACACCACCGACGGATCATATAGCCGACCTATCGCTTCTTAGATCGCACGTGTGTAGGCAAATCGCAGGGATCGGTCACTGATCGCGTGGGAATCCCAGACAATCTGATGGATCACACATGCAATTCGTGCTCGCGGTACCGCTACCTCGCCGGTTAAGAACAGTGTGTGGCAATATGGTAGAGATTCGTTTTTCTACTTATTAAGCATGGTTGTGCAATTTTGTTTCGTTTCGCTTTGCTCATGTTGAGTAAGAAATTTACTTTAGAACTTAGTTATCCAAAGACCACGAACTACCCTGGGAAGCGAAGTGGAAGTCAGAGTTGCCATTTATATCAAGGAGTAAAACAAATAACATCCTCCGATGTTACAGCGATTAGCATTTTGAAGCTTGTGCTATATAAGTGGAATTGATGGGGAGTCATAGTCATGCTACAGTGGTCTCCGCCGGCCGAAGTGGCCGTGCGGTTAAAGGCGCTGCAGTCTGGAACCGCAAGACCGCTACGGTCGCAGGTTCGAATCCTGCCTCGGGCATGAATGTTTGTGATGTCCTTAGGTTAGTTAGGTTTAACTAGTTCTAAGTTCTAGGGGACTAATGACCTCAGCAGTTGAGTCCTATAGTGCTCAGAGCCATTTGAACCATTTGAACAGTGGTCTCTCTCTTATGATCTTGAGTTAGTTATGAAATAATTATACACCTTATTAAAGTTCTTTGACTTCCAAACCAAATGACGTACGTCCCCACTGTAATGTTAAGAGGACATTTTAATTTAAATGTTTAGGACAAGTCAACGAGTATTATACAGTTACACTCAACTCTTCTGTCATTTCATGTAATCTAACTCTCCTTCACACAATTTATAACAAGAGTTACGGTAATCAGTAGTGCTTTCAGTGAAAATATTCCTATAGACACATCGAGTACATTGTGTAAATTCTAGCAATTAAATTATAATACTAATGAATAAATAGGAATTGACTACTAATGACAATAAATTACATTGGCACACTGGAAAGATCTAGACGACCCATTTTGCGTCAGTAAAAAATGTAATATTATGTAAAGTAATCTACAGTTCCCAGGAAAAGCGTCTCAAAACAAGTTCAATAGATTATAATTCTCCTTTATTTTAAATTTATGTTTTGCAAGTATTCTTAATGATACGGAAATCAGATGCAGCTGTTGCTAAATACAGCTGTTCATTTTCATAGCAGAACTCGTGGACACAGTGACGTTCATAAAACTGTTTGAAAGTGCTTGGCAAATCGCTCGTGCATGGGGTGTCAAGGCGAGCGACCGATTATAACAGATATCGCATACGACGCCGAAGCTGCGATCCGTCGCTCTTGGGGTTAGGTTACATTAGTGTTGTTTAACGTCCCGTCGACAACGAGGTCATTAGAGACGGAGCGCAAGCTCGGGATAGCCAGCCGCGGTGGTCTAGCGGTTCTAGGCGCTCAGTCCGGCACCGCGGGACTGCTACGGTCGCAGGTTCGAATCCTGCCTCGGGCATGGATGTGTGTGATGTCCTTAGGTTAGTTAGGTTTAAGTGGTTCTAAGTTCTAGGGGACTGATGACCTCAGATGTTAAGTCCCATAGTGCTCAGAGCCATTTGAACCAAGCTCTGGTTAGGGAAGGATGGGGAAGGAAATCGGCCGTGCCCTTTCAAGGGAACCAACCCGGCATTTGCCTGAAACGATTTAGGGAAATCACGGAAAACCTAAATCAGGATGGCTGGAGACGGGATTGAACCGTCGTCCTCTCCAATGCGAGTCCAGTGTGCTAACCACTGCGCCACCTCGCTCGGTTCGTCGCTCTTGTATGTGAAAGAAAATATTGCGAATGGTGCCTTGAGAGTAGTTGCTTTCAAAGTAAATTTCATTTTAAACAAGACAAATTATATTGCAGCCGGCCGGAGTGGCCGAGTGGTTCTAGGCGCTACAGTCTGGAACCGCGCGACCGCTACGGTCGCAGGTTCGAATCCTGCCTCGGGCATGGATGTGGGTGATGTCCTTAAGTTAGTTAGGTTTAAGTAGTTCTAAGTTCTAGGGGACTGATGACCTCAGAAGTTAAGTCCCATAGTGCTCAGAGCCATTTGAAAAACTTTTGAATTTGTTGCATTTGAGAATATGCGATGAATTTCTTACATCACAGATCGTTTGACTCTTATTCAAAACTTAACACACTGAGGACCAACCACATGGAAAAGCTTCGGACCCAGAAGATTAGACATTTGCGCCGTTATTTAAAATTTCGCTGGCACATTTGTGCTTGATATACCTTAAGGTAACACACGCTAAAAAAGATCAACATTATATGTTAAATATTAGCTTTTCTTTTAGCTATACCGTGTTTATATTAACTTAACCATTAACTTTTCCTAGTTGCATATTCGCGCTACTTGACTACTATTGGCTGATTACATCACGTGTCCTATCCTCTGAATATCAGCTGCCATTGGCTGGCTAGATCACTTGACATGAGCTACTGTTGACTGACAAAAGCGCTTCGCAATCTCTGTTTCAGTGCTTCAGAAGCTACCGTGCTGTATTTGGGTGGAATTCGTATGTGTACTTTGGCAATGCGTAAATATGCAATGTACATGTCGCCGCGCGTTAAAGATCTTTCCAAAACGCGTGGTTTTTTTCCCCCTGGTTTTCGTTTCCTTAAGTGCCGTAGAGTTCAAGGCCGGTGTGTAAAACCTTTACGATTCAAAGGACTCATACGTTTTTCAGCTCCGAGGGGAGCTATATTGTCATTGAACATGGAAAAAAAACTGTGTTTTCACCGAGGAGAAAGTGTGTTTTTAACCTGGAAATCCGGGATTTTTTTTTCTTTTTGTCCACATATACTCCCTGTTAACTCAGTTTATACCAGGTGGCCCAGCTGCCTTTACTGCTGTCGTTTTATGCAACCCGCAATTTTATACCCGTATTTCGTAAGCCACGCTCTGGATTTTCATATTCTCGCTCGCTACTTGCAGATCGTCAGTCGTACTGAAAAAAAATGTACAGGACCTTTTTGTAGGAAATTTAATGTCATTAAATTTTGTACTGGGATACGTATTTGGTGGAGGCCACGCTTTTCCAGTTATTTAAGAAAATTACAAAAGTGACGTATGGTCACTCTCAGCACCCACCAGTCAGGATTTCTAGTATGTTGTTCATGGCGCTCGCTCTTACCACTGCACAAATATCTACGAGTGCACGAATTATTTACCACGTTCGATTTTTTTGGTCCTTACTGACTGGCCTTAATATGCTACCGGTTAGTGAGCACTTACAAATTGTAAAAATGGCGTTTGTTCAAATTTTATCTAACAGATTTGAGAATTTTAACACACAAAGTAAACAGTTACATCGTTGCATTCGTCAGGCCTTCCGACTACGAAACTAGTGTGGTCGTAAAGGTCAAGTTTGGTTCGAACTGTCAACGTAATTAGTTTTAGCGTAACGTTTACGAAGGTAGTTTTTCGTTCATTACTCTCACGGGAATGTTTAAATGAACAGTGTTCACGAAGTAACCGGCTGCTACAAATCCTGACTGATGAGGGATGAGTGTGGTGAGGAGGTGCGTTTGAAGGTCACTTCAGTACGTTTTTTCTTGAATAACTCTGAAGCCTTGGCTTCCAGCTAAAACGTATGTCAGTACAAGATTTAACTACGCTGAATTTCCTACAAGAAGGTCCTCCTCATTTTTTCAGTAGGACTAATAGTTTGCGCTAAGCGAGCGAGAGAATATGAAAAATCTCGCGCGTGGTTTATGAAGACCAGGTAAAAATGGAAATTATCGTATGGCATTGTTGGCCGGGAGGCCCCGTTCGGGGGAGTTCGGCAGCCGTATTGCAAATCCTTTTTAGTTGACGCACTTCGGCGGCTTGTGAATCAGTGATGATGGAAATGATGATGCAGGACACACAACACTCAAGTCCCCTGCCGGGAATCGAACCCGGGCCCCCCTGCGTGATGGGCAGTAACGCTACCGCTACGCTACGGAGGCGGACACCAAGTAAAACACTGGCAGGAAACTGAGGATCAGTTTCTAGTGCATAGTTTTCTTATGAATAAACTCTCTAGATCTCTAAATAAAATGTCTTTATTACTAATTTTCTGTACCTGCCATCATCATGCACCAAACAACTTTGAGTTTGCAAATCAGGGTGAGGTGTCAATATTAAATTGTATACTTAATCGAGGTGTCAACTAATAACTTTTTTGGTATCAGCTGCGGAGGAGGAGGAGATTATGTTTAATTTCCCGTCGACATCGACATCATTAGAGACGGAGGACAAGCTCGAATTGTGAAGCATGGATAAGGCAAGCGGCTGAGGCTTTCCGAAGGAACCACCCCGGTATTTGTCTTAAACGAATTAGAGAAACCACGGAATAACCCCCCCCCCCCCTCCCCTCCGTCCTGATATCAGGTAACGGCAGACGCTGAAGCGTCATAATAAAGACATTTTATTTAGCGATCTAGACGATTTTATTCATAAAGTATTAATAATGATCATGGACTTAGACGGGAAATTTGTTTTCTTTATTAGTACAAAGTTTTTGTTTTCAACAGGACCGTCCGATTTTGTTTGGCATTCCCTGATTTAGAGGCTTGCTCATTCAAAGTTGAGGTACTTGTTGCAGTTACATTTGGGATCAAAGTTTACATTTCATAAACGTTCGGTGTGCCCTCCACCGGACGTACGACGAACATCCAGACAATAGTCAAACTCGTTCCATACTTCTGCGACTATGTCTGAACTATTGTAGTATCCACCGTAGTAGATATGTGTGGTTGAGATATAGAAGATCATTCACAAATTTAAAGAAAAAAATAATAAGTAAAATTACGTACTGTGAGACCATGCAATGTTACAGGGCAATGATGCAATGCAAGATTTTTGAGGCAAATGATCGTTAAAAAAATTTTGTGTAAGAGCCAGTGTGCTTGTGCTCCGTCCTGTTGAAAAGTGACATTTTCAGTACGTTCTCACAACAGTTTAAAGCAAACAGCATATTTACCTATGCGAATGCATTGACCATTTCTTGCACAAAAAAGAAATAATCTTAAATCGTTTCTCGGGAAATGACGCAAAACGCATGAAGCTTTGGAGGATCTCTCTCGTATCGACTAAAGTATGTCGTTGCCGTGTTCCCCAGTTACTGACTGTTCACATTCGCACTTTTTTTTTTCGTACCTTCGTCAACGAACACTAAAGATCGAAGGGGATTTTATCTCCCATCTCCTTGCTCAGAACGACCACATAAAGCTCTAGCATTTTGTTGTAATCGCCATCATGTACGGTTTAGAGCAGTTAAATAATGTATGATATCAAATGCTAACGTCACCACAAAATAGGAAACGCAGACACATGAGATGTAGCTAAGCGGCATTCACCAACTGCTAGTACTGTATGCTTGTGGTATTTCAGTGCTATCGAGACGGATATGTCGGAATATCGTGGTGGGTAGAAACATCCTATTATTAACTCGTAAGGTGTGGCGCACGAATAGTTGATACATAACACTAAACAGAAATTGTACCTCTAATTATATTTGATTCAAATTTCGCTGTACTTTGTTTCACGGAAACGTAGATAGAGGTCATGTTTCTGCAATATCGCCAGTCCCTTGTTTCACAGTTCTCGTTTCGCCATGGCCGATCATGGGCGTTTATCTCCTCAGCAGCGTGCTAAAGCAATTTTAGTTTATGCTGAATTGAAAAGTGTCACAGCAACGCAAAGGAGGTTTAAGGCAATATTCTACACGCGTTGGGTTCCATCAAACAACACAACTCTCCGATTACCGAGAAAATTTTGAAGAAGAATGCGGTTCTCTGGAAGGGAACCGGCCTCGGGCACCGACTGTTCGTTCTCCGGAAAACATCGCAGTACTTTTGGTCACCATTCAATGAAGTCCGAACGAGTCATCACGCGGACAGCAGGGGAATGGGGGTATCCCCCATTTCTGTACAAAAAATTTTACAGAGTGACCTCAAGCACTTCCCTTACAAAATGACTGTGTTGCAGAAGCTGACTGAGCGGAACAAACAGAAAAGACTGGAGTATTCATTATGGGCAGACGGCGAAGATGTAATAATGTTCAAGACATGGTTTCAGACAAAGCTTATTTCCACCTCAATGTAACATTAAACAAACAAAATGTTTGATTTTGGGATGGAAAAAAATGCAAAATCTTCTTGTTCTTGAAGAAACGACGCATTCGGAAAAAGTGACAATGTAGATATCTCTATCCATTTGTGGCCTAATCGGACCAGTGGTTTTCGGTGAAACTGTCAATGCTGGCCGATACAACACAGTGTTGGAAAATGTCTCGTGCCATCTCTTCTTGCCACCAGTCTTCCAACGAACACAATGGTTTATGGAAGATGGCGCAACGCCTCATACGGCTAGTGCTGTAGTGGATTTTCTACAGGAAATATTCGGCAATGGTGTCATGTTCCATCCTTACCCGGACGCCATCACGGGGGATTCTTTTGGCCTCCTTCAAGTCCAGATTTAAACCCATTTGTCTTTTCTTGTTGCGGTGGGAGGGGGGGGGGGGAGGGAGGGGAGAGGAGAGGAGGATGTTTGAAAGAGAAACTGCACCTTTTGATACCACAGAATATTATGGAAACACGAAATGCGTGCCTGGACAGCTGAACTGTGCAACGAGATAAATGAAGTCTTGTGCAGCAAAGTTGTAAGGAATATGTGAACTTGCCTTCGCAAAGCTGGACTCGCATTCGGGAGGACGACGGTTCAATCCCGTCTCCGACCATCCTGATTTAGGTTTTCCGTGA
Source organism: Schistocerca americana (assembly GCF_021461395.2). Lineage (NCBI taxonomy): Eukaryota > Metazoa > Arthropoda > Insecta > Orthoptera > Acrididae > Schistocerca > Schistocerca americana. The sequence continues at coordinate 435,047,760 of NC_060123.1, forward strand.
TTTCCCTAAATCGTTTCAGGCAAATGCCGGGATGGTTCCTTTGAAAGGGCACGGACGATTTCCTTCCCAATCCTTCCCGAACCCGAGCTTGCGCTCCGTCTCTAATGACCTCGTTGTCGACGGGACGTTAAACACTAACCACCACCACCACCACCTTCGCAAAGTTGTCCGTTGCAACGAAGCGCATATTGCACACTTGATGAAGTGACATTCATTTCCGTGGACCACACTAGGATTTGAAAATTTTCATTTTATAAATAAAAGTGTTGTGGCAATATTAAATATGTCAACAATTCATACACCATCCTGTAAGTCCACGACAGGATGGCTTGCCAGATTGCTTCGGTTACTTAGTGAGAGGAAACTGGAAGGTTGATGGCTGTTTATAGTCACCTATTTATGACTGTCAGTGTGAAGTACGCAGTCAGAAAGTGCCGCCTGGAGGTCGACATTGCAAAAGGATCTGTTGGACACGATGTGACCCTTGGCCCCTCTGCGTGTGACAGCTGGCCTTGGCGGCGCCGGCTTTGTGGTCAGAGTGCCAGGTGCAGGGTTGCATGCGCTGGTGAGTCGCACGCCGCATTAAACGACGTGAGGTCGGAATCACGTGGCCTCACACCCAGAACCACCAAACTCAATGCAAGTCGCCCATATTTTTTTATTTCTTATATCACATATCCTCCGTCTGGTTTGATACCCCAACTTCCGTTCCTGTATCATCCCCCCAACGACCTCAATTATTTATTGGATATACTACGGTCTTTGTCTACAGTTTTCACATGTCCACATGTCCCTTCAGTATCCTGCAAGCTATTCCCTCATACCTTAACGCACGTCCTCATCCAGTCTCTTCTTCTTGTCAGTGTTTTCCACGTATACCTTTCCTTGCAGAATCTGCGGAGATTTTTTTTTTTTCCTTATTGTATTTCAATTCCCCATCGGGGCGGGCTGGCAGCAGCATATGCGCTGCTCTTCAGCCGAAAGACATAGAACAAAATAGAAGACATTTAAAAACAGCAAAGGAAAGAATAAGGTGAACATAGATATAAAAATGGGGGAACAACATGGAAGGCAATAGACAAAAAACGGGGTGACTGTAAAATGGAGATAAAAAACTGTTTAAAAGTAGCACACACAAAAAGCCACGCACTGCGACGATTAAAAGAACACAAGGCACAGTATGACTGGAGCATAAAGGTGTTGACGGATGGCATAGCACATAACGTAACACTGACGGCGAACCTCAATGCAGTACACAATTAAAATCACACCTCTTGACGCACAGGAGAAACAGCACTAAACACAACACTGATGTGGCACACTGATGATGATCAATACAGAGGATCTGCCATGCGCTAGAAGATGAGGGAGACCTGAAGAAGGGAGGGAGGGGAAGAGATGGCGGAGGGGAGCGGGGGGCGCGCGGAAGAGGGCCAGGTAGGGGGGGATGTGGGAAGGAGAGAGGAAAGTATGGGGTGCAGCGTCTCAGGGGAGGGGGGGACAGAGGAAAATCCGCTCTGGGAGAAGGCGGAAAGAGGAAAAGGGGGCCCTGGGGAGGGGGGGGGGAATAAGGCCAGGTTATAGTTGGAAGGAAGGGTAGATGTCACAGCGAAGTTCGTCATCCGGGAGGAGGAGGCATTGGAAATTGCCCTGATGAAGGAGATGAAGGGTGTGGAGGTGGAGAGAGGGTGGGATACAGCGATAGAGGAGCGGCAATGGGTGGGGGGTGGAGAGGAAGGAGGAAACCAGAGGGTGGGGGGGATCAAGCCTGCGAACAATGTAAAGGATGCGGAGATGTTGGAGGAACAGGAGGAGGTGGGGGAAGGGGATCAGTTCATACAGGAGCCGTGTGGGGGAAGGAAGGCGGATATGGAAGGCAAGGCAGAGCGCATGGCGTTCAAGGATTTGGACGGCCTTGTAAAAGCGGGTGGGGGCGGAGATCCAGGCGACGCTGGCATAACAGAGGATAGGACGGATGAGGGATTTGTAGGTGTGGAGGATGGTAGTACGATGCAATCCCCATGTCCGGCCAGACAGGAGTTTCAGCAGGCGGAGGCGGGAATGGGCTTTCTGCTGGATGGTCAGGAGATGAAGGGTCCAGGTGAGGTGTCGGTCAAGGGTGAGGCCAAGGTATTTCAGGGTGGGGGTGAGTTGGATAGGACGACCATAAAGGGTGAGGTAGAAATCATGGAGGCGAAAGGAGCGAGTGGTGCGGCCTATGATGATTGCCTGGGTTTTGGAGGGGTTGAGACGGAAGAACCACTGGTTACACCAAGTGGTGAACTGGTTAAGGTGGGTTTGGAGGGTACGTTGAGACCGTTGAAGGGTACGATAGAGGACCAGGAAGGCGGTGTCATCAGCATATTGGAGAAGGTGGACTGGTGGGGGTGGCTTGGGCATATCAGCTGTATACAAGAGATAAAGGAGAGGGGAGAGGACAGAACCCTGGGGGACGCCAGCCATGGGATAAAAGATACGGGAGTTGGTGTTGTGGAGGGTGACATAGGAAGGATGGTGCGAGAGGAAGGAAGCAACCAGATGGACAAAATTGATAGGCAGGGCGTAGGTTTGGAGTTTAAAGAGGAGACCGGGATGCCATACACGGTCATAGGCATTTTGGAGGTCAAGGGAAACAAAAATGGCGGAGCGACGGGAGTTGAGCTGGAGGGACAGAAGGTGAAAAAGGCTGAGGAGTCGGTCGTCAGCAGAGAAGGAGGGTCGGAAGCCACACTGGGTAAGGGGGAGGAGGTGGTGTTGAGCAAGGTGCTGATGGATACGGTGGGAGAGGATGGATTCAAAGACCTTACTGAAGACGGAGGTGAGGCAGATGGGACGATAGGAAGAGGCGGCAGAAGGGGGTTTGTTGGGTTTGAGGAATAAGAGGATGCGGGAGGTCTTCCACAGGTCAGGGTAGAAGCCAGTAGAGAGGATGACATTATAGAGATGGGTGAGGACAGTTAGGAAGGAATAGGGGCTTTCTCAAAGGTGACGGTAGGTGACACAGTCGTGACCAGGGGCCGTGCTGCGTTTGGACTGGAGGAGAAGTTTAATGTCTTGTGCTGTGATGGGAGTGTTGACGTCGGAGGGGGGCAACTGCCCCAAGTACTGGAGACTAGGAGCAAGTGGAGCGACCGAGGTATTGGCATGTTCCATGATGGTGGGGAAAAGAGAATAATCAAAGTGGGGATCATCGGGGATGGAGAAGACCTCAGAAAGGTGGGAAGCGAAGTGGTTGGCCTTACTGAGGTTGTCAGGAAGGGGGCGATCGTTATGGAGAAGGGGTTAGTGGGGAGTGGAAATGGAACCAGTAAGATGATGGAAGGCGGACCAGTACTAGGAGGAGTTGATAGGGAGGGTGGCATTGAGTCGTGTGCAGGTCTGGCGCCAGTCTCGGCGTTTCATTGCTGTAATAAGGTTCCGTACGTGTCGCTGTATTTGCCGGTGGCGTTGGAGTGTGTCCCTGTCACGAGTGTGCAGGAAGGAGCGATAGAGGCAGCGGGATTCACGGAGGAGGAGGACAGCCCACGGAGGGAGAGTGGGACAGTGTGGGTGGATGGTTTTAGTAGGAACATGGGCCTCCACGGCGTCAGTAATTACCTTCTGAAGGAAGGACGAGGCGTGGACGATGTCGTCAGGATGGCAATAGGTAAGAGGGTGGCTTTCGACCTGGGTGGAGATGGAGTCCCGGTAGGCATCCCAGTTGGCACGGCGATAGTCATGGACGACCTTGGGAGGGGGTGCAGGGTGCAGAGCCGGAGGGGGGCGGTTTGCAGACGTTATGGTGAGAAGGACAGGGAGGTGATCGCTACCTGTGGGGTCAAGGACGGCGACAGTGATATGCCCAAGGAGGTTGGCGGAGGCAATGACAACATTGGGGGTGGTGTTACTTTCAGGTCGGGTGTGCTGGGGAAGGGGAACAAGGTCACCTTGGATTGTGGAGAGGAACTGATGCCACCGCTGAAGGGCAGCAGGAGTGCGGCTATGGATTTTGAGGTCGGCGGCAATCACATAGGTGGAGAAGGAGTGGTCAATGTGTGAGATGAAGTCATAAGGAAGAGGAGCAGTGGAGCGGACATAGATGGTGGCACAGGTAATGGTGAGGGAGGGGAAGAAGACGCTAAGGATAAGGTGTTCAGTGGGGTCATTGAGGAGAGGTTGCGGCCGGACAGGGATATGCTTAAGGTGGCCAATCGCGACTCCACCCTGTGCACAAGGACCAGGAGCGTCAGTGCGGTGGAGGAGATAGGGGGAGGTGCAGATAGAATGGTGGGGCTGGAGAAAGGTTTCGTTCAAGAGGAAGGTGTCGACCTGGTGGTGGGAGAGGGTGTGCATGAGGAGGTATTTGTTGGAGCGGAAGGAGCGAATGTTCTGGAAGAGGATGCGAGACTCGTGCCGCGCCATGACGGGAAGGAGGAGGGGAAGAGAGGGAAGGGAAGAGACTTAAACTAGGGTGTCAAGGCGGGTGAAGGTGAAGTGGGCTTGGTTGTGGGAGTAAGTGCCGAAGGTGTTCAGGTGGAAAACAGAGCGAGCAGCAAGGGATATTTGTTGGAAGGTGTGGGGGCGCTGAAAAGGGTGAATGTTTTGGAGTACAACGGTAATGAACCGGATGATGTCCTCGGCCGTGGGGGGTGGACGGAGGAAATTGTTGGGATGGACAGGGGGATCGACGGGGCGAACTGGGACTGTAAGTTCAGGGGTGGCTGGAGGGGGTTTAACTTTACACTTGTGGGAGTATGTGGGATGGGGGCCATTGCAGGTATTACAGGAAGGAGGAGCAGCGAGGTAGGGGCAGTTCTTAAGAAGGTGGGGGGCCTTGCAATGGGGACAGGTGGGGGGGTTTTTGCAGTTGGGAGTCAACTGGTCATTGTACATCAGGCACCGCTGGCAACGGTAGGATTGGGGAGGGGATTTGGAGGATTCAACAGGGTGGCGACGGTGGTATATCAGGACACCCTGGGTGAGGAGATGGTCTATGGATGGGGCGGATTCAGAGAATACCTGCATGATGTAGGTGGGACCAGAGGCATTGTGGATACGGCGGGCAGAGCGGATTTCCACGTCCGGGTGGGAGTTCAGTTCTACCAACACTTCATCCTCTGTGATCACCGGGCTGAGCTTGGTGATCACAGCGGTGTAGGTGGGGGGGGGGGGGGGCGATGGGGAGGCTGGGGTGACAAGGAGGGGAAGCAGAAAGGAAGGGTGTCAGAGAGGTGTGGGGGCCAAACATAACTCGTGGGAGTTTTCGCAGGAGGTCTGTGTGAAAGGATGGGGACGGGGACTTGATAAGGACTGAGTCCCTGCGGAGAATGAGTTGGGAGATGGGAGCACCAGGTAAGTACTTTCGTATTTCCTTGGTGAGGGTACGAGCGTCGAGGAACTTAGGATCGGGAGTTGACAGGACAAAGGTGTGGAGGGTGGGAGCCAAGGTATGGGTGGCAGGAGGAGGGGTGGTGTCCATGGTGACGGCAGGGGGAGGGGGAGGTGGTGTTGATTTTTTGTGGGAAGTGGCGGGAGCAGAGTCGGTTAGGACGCGCTTTTGGGGTTTTTTGGAGACTGGAGGCTGGGAGGAGGGGAGAGGGATGGGGAGGAGAGGGAGGTGGCGGGTGGCAGATCCCTGTGGCGTAGTGGAGGCACCGGGAGAAGCAGCTGGTTCAGTGGTGGCGATGGTGGCTCGGCGCGACGTGATGCGTGCGGGAGATGCAGAAGACGAAGCGACGGGGTCGGTGAGAGAGGGGAAGCCAACCACCTGAGGGGCGGCAGCAGAGGCGGCAACAGAGGCGTACGTGAGGGCGGGGGTAGGAGTGGTAGCTGTTGAGGGTGTGGAGGCTGGAGGAAGGGTGTAGAGGTGTGGGTATACAGCAGGGGAGGAGATGGGGGGATGGGTAAGTGGGGGAAGGGAAGGGAAGGTGTTAGGAGGGGGGCCAGGAGAGGCACTCCAGGAAGTGACTGTGGGGGAGGGGGAGGTGTAGATTACGGTGGAGGTGGGAGTACTCATTGCAGACGAACGGCGACGGACAGACGGACGTGCAGCAGGCAGCGGCGGCGTCGGCGTCGGCGATGGTCGGCGGCGAACAGACGGACGAACAGCAGGCGGCGGTAGCGGCGGCGGCAGCGGCAGCGGTCACGACGACGGCGATGGACAGCAAGCAGGCAGGCGGACGGACGAACGGACGGACAGACGAACGAACAGCGACAGCAGCAAGCGGCGGGCACACAGACAGACAGATAGACAGACAAACACAATCTTCGAAGACGGAGATTCCACCCTGAGAGTAGCCCAGGCTTTGCAATCTGACGCTTTCGAAGGAGGGGATCCAACCCTCTAGATGTCTGCGGAGAACCACTTAATTTCTTATCAGTCCACTTAAGTCTCAATATCCTTCAGTAACACCACATTTCAAACCTTTATTTTATTGTCAGATTTTCCCAAAGTCCATGATTCCCTTGCATACAATGCTGTATTCCAGACATACGAGGGGGGATCAGTAAGTAATGGAACACGTGTTTTTCTCAGTCAGTTTCAATTGAAAAAATGCAGAATTTTTTCTGGAACATCATAGGGTATTCCCGCTTCAGACCCTATAGTTTCATGAAGTTCCGATTGGTGGCGACGCTATACGTAGCCTTCAAAATGGCGTCTGTAAGAGAGGTGGGCTCCAAGCAGAGAGATGTCATTGAGTTTCTTTTGGCGGAAAACCACAACATCGCAGATATTCCTAGGCGCTTGCAGAATATTTACGGAAACCTGGCAGTGAACAAAAGCACGGTAACTTGTTGGGTGACACGCCTGGCATCATCATAAAAAGGTCACGCAAACTTGTTCAATATCCCGCGTGGTGGCCAGCCGCACACAGTCGTGAGTCCTGAAATGTTGGTAACGTGCGGACACTCTTATTCGAGTAATCAACAGGTAACAATCAAACACGTCACTTTTTCAACTAGATGTCTCTGTTGGTAGTGCTGACACATTCGTCTACCAGTCGGGGTGCTCATAGGTGTATGTGCGCAAGGTTCCTCATCTCCCGACTTGCATCTGTTCGGTCCAGTGAACGATGTACTACGCGGGAGACAGTATATGCATGATGGGGAGATTACTGATGCAGCAAGTCGTTGGTTCCGACGTCTACCAGTGGAATGATACCATGGGGGCTTAAAGGCACTCCCACTATGGTGGCGTAAGGGTGACGCAATCAACGGTGATTATGTTGAAAAGTAAGGTTCTGTAGCCATAAGACTGGGGAATAGTATGGTGTATTCAAATCCTGAATAAAACCAACTTGCTTTCAGGAATGTGTTGCATTACTTACTGAACGCCCCTCGTATATTCCCAGAGACTACTTCCTCAAATTAAGACCAATGTCTGATGTTAGCAGAGCCGTTCTTAGTGATGTATTCTCTCTTTGCCAGCGCTACTCTCCTTTTTTATGTCATTCTTGCTTCATCTGTTACACGTTGGTTCCAGTGTAGCAGAACTCCTTCACTTCGTCTACTTAGTGGTCACCAGTTTTTATGTTAATTTTCTCACTATCCTCACTTCTGCTATTTAATATCACTTCGGTCATTCTTCGGTTTGCTCTCAAACCGTATCTGAGCTCAGTGGCCTCTTCATTCCATTCAGCACATCCTGTACTTCTTCCTCGCTTTTACTGAGGATAGCAATGTCTTCAGTGAATCTTAGAAATGACAACTTTTCACCTTGTATTATAATCCCACTTTCTAACATTTTTTTTATTTCTGCCATTGCTGCTTCTACGTGCAAATTCAACAACAGAGACGAAAGACTGCACCCCTGTCGTACATCCTTTTTAATCTGAGCACTTTGCTGTTGGTCTTCCGGTCTTTTTGTTCCCTCTAGGTTCTTGTATATTATCGTTCTTTCCCTATAGCTTACCCCTGTTTTTCTCAGACTTACGAACATCTCGCACCATTTTACATTGTCAAATGCTTTTTCCAGGTCGACGAATCCTATGAAAGTGCCTTGATTATTCTTCAGTCTTGATTCCACTGTCAACAATGATGTCAGAAATGCTTCTCTGATGCCTTTATCTTTCCTAAGTCAAAGTGGGCCTCAGTTTTCTTTTCCACTCTTCTGCTAGTACGCTTATTACAGTAGAGCAAAACGAATGGTGCATGAGAGTTCGAAAAACGTGCAGTGATATTTTCGTTATTATTGGCCTTTTATCTCACGACCACACCGCCATACATAATACACATACACTAAGAAAGAGCAAGTTTCAATGTTACCTGTTTGGAATGGTCATAAATTTTTTTGTTATCACCTCGGAAAAATAAAGCGTTGTCCAATGTGAGGTGGCAGCTGCGTTGTTTTGCATACCCCTATCACGCTGATGTTGAATCTCTGGTGACGTACTGAGAAGAGAAGGGCTCTATATGATCATGCATGTTAATCAAAGGAAATAATAATGCCAGACTACAGAAACGTCTTACTGAATAACTATTATTACGGACGGCCCAATCAAACATGATAATATGGGTAGCACGCCACACACATAGACATATTAATGAAAGGATGGATCATCTAACCTATAGCAGAAACAAGTGAGCTCTGTAACAACCAGATTTAATACGGCGACGTAAAACACATGAGTTATCCAGTGAGATAAATAAATGAAAATTAAATACTTGGCAAACGGGTTCTTTCGGTGAACTGTAACCTTGGGAAAGGTGGGTGGGCACTATAAAAGCAAAGATTTGTGGATAATGCTAGAATACGACCAGTGCCTGTAAGCAAGCTTAGTCACAGGTAAAACAGGATCGAATACCAGTGAGATCACCAAAGCACATATTGAGAGCGAACTAATTGGCTGCCAGTATTAAAATGGAATGACTGCCTCCTGAAGAAATTGAAGTAATATCGTACGCCTACTGAATTGCCGATCGTAATGAAGGCGCATCTTACCCTGCTCTGGCGTTAGTGGCTGCATTCTCAAAGTTCAGCACTTTTTCTGTGCTCGCAATTCGAGTCGCAACATCCTTCTCTACGACCGCTGTCTATCTGTCAGTGTTTACTCCTCCATCTCCTAACACGTACTCTTTCCTCATCTAACATGAAGGCATTACTCTGCAAAAGCCTAAAGTGGAGTGTTTTCTTTCGTCGCCTAGAGTGAAGTGTTTTCTTCCTGGATTCTCTGTAACTTATCTGCTTTTTACCACAGCAGGAACTCCCCGGCCAGCAGTGTCAGACATTGCAAGTTCTGTCCAATAAAACTCAAGTAAAGAAGTTAATCCATCTCCTACTCTTGCAGATATTTGTTATTTACGACCAACAGTGCTCGGAGGGCGGGGAGGATGGAGGAAGGCAGAAACTCTCTCTCTCATTAACATGACACAACTTTGGTACAAAGATGAGATGGCTGACACATAGGCACAGCCGAGAAACCGCGTGCTCTATGGAAAATTACAGTAAGAAAAAACCAGAACGCTGGATTTTAAAAATTTGAGTTGAACTTAATTCGTGGCATTGCTCCTCAGATAATGAAGATTCATGCACTAAACTCTGGTAAGCGACACCTGACTAGAGGTCTCTTATCTTCCTCAAAGGCTTCTACGAGGGTCACTCCAAAAGAAATGTATACTATTTTTGTAAAAATGCAGTCTTCATTCTGCATGTGTGAAAGTTTTACAGTGTGTAGATACATCCACCCCGTTTGTTTTCAAACTTAGTTCAACCTGTTCCCGTGAGTGGCGCCGCCACAGCAGGTCTTCAAGATGGCTGCTACACTTGACGTTCGTCAGAAGCAACGTGCTGTCATAGAATTCCTGTGCAGTGAAAACGAGACGGTCGGAAACATCCACAAGAGGTTGAAAAAGGTGTATGGAGATGCTGCTGTCGATCGCAGTACAGTTAGTCGGTGGGCAAGCAGGTTACGTGATGAAAGCGGGCACGGCAATATTGAGGATTGTCCTTACAGTGGCATGCCTCGTACTACAAACTCCAGACAATGTGCAGAGAGTTAACGAATTGGTGACTGCTGAGAGACGCATCACAGTGAACGAATTGTCACGCTACGTTTGGATAGGAGAAGGAAGTGTTCGCAGAATACTGAAAGTGTTGGCGTTGAAAAAGGTTTGTGCCAGGTGGGTTCCCAGGATGTTGACAGTGGCCTACAAAGAAACAAGAAAAACGGTATGCAGAGAACTTTTGGAACAGTACGAGAATGGTGGAGACGAATTTCTTGGAAGAATTGTGACAGGTGATGAAACATGGGCTCCATCATTTTTCAACAGAGACGAAGAGGCAATCAATGGAGGGACATCATGCAAATTCACCCAAGAAAAAAAAAATCAAAACCACACCGTCTGCTGGAAAAGTTATGGCTACAGCGTTTTTCGATTCCGAAGGACTCTTGCTTGTAGACATCATGCCAAGTGGAACCACCATAAATTCTGATTCATATGTGACGACACTGAAGAAACTGCAGGCTCGAGTGAGTTGTGTTGCACGACAATGCACGGCCACATGTCAATCAAAAAACCATGGAAGCGATCATAAAACTCGGATGAACAACACTGAAACACACCCACCTTACAGTGCTGACCTGGCTCCATGTGACTATCATCTCTTTGGGAAACTGAAAGACTCTCTTCGTGGAACAAGGAAGACTCTCTTCGTGGAACAAGGTTTGAAGATGATGACTCCCTTGTACACGCTACCAAACAGTGTCTCCAACAAGTTGGTCCAGAATTTTACCGTGCGGGTATACGGGCGCTGGTTCCAAGATGGCGTAAGGCAGTTGAGAGGGATGGAAATCGTGTGGAGAAATGAAAATATTGTTCCTAAAGGATGTATCTACACTCTGTAAAACTTTCAAACATGTAGAATAAAAGATGGATTTAAAAAAAAGAATAGTGTGCATTTCTCTTGGAGTGACCCTCGTACAAACAATACTGCGCTTTCCGGCAGAAAGCGGCCATGCGATGACCCCCGCTGGAGAGCGTGGGATGGGGGAACTGAATGCCTGTCTGCCTGAGGCAGTGACTTTGCCTCAGTTTGTGAACATTTTTATGATAGTCAGCTCCTCACAGCCGTATATGAAATGTATTCGCAGTTGTCAGAATGTACGACCATCAGCTCTTATAAGGGAATGACGACAGTGAAAATTTGTACCTGGCCGGGACTCTAACCCGGATATCCCACTTTCAGCGAGAGGTCACCTTGACAGCTTTGGCTACCCACACGTGATCCACGACCAGGCCCAAACTTGCGTATGTCGTCAATCCTGCGTCGCAACCTGTACTCGTACACACATTATATAATTCCCGCAAAGATTGCATACTTCACAAATCAAGGCGCCGCTGTTACATCAGTATTAACCCGCTTTCTTCAATCCCGCAGTAGTTCCACGAGTATGACGAGTCTGTGAAATGTGGAGCTGCGATCGCTTCATACTCCTCCACTCGTTCTCTCTTAGTGAAGCGTTCATGATTGTAAGGCTGGTCGTGACTTCTTGTTAGAACGGAAAATGACACGTGTGCTGTGAAGCAGGACTGACAAAGCGAGCTAACCTATTGTCGAAATCTGATAACCTTTAATAGAGCTGTGTTTTGTGAGACTGTGGAGAGTGTAAGACGGAATTTCCTGATGCAAAGCACACTATTGTAAATCACAAGAAGTTGATAACTGGACTGAGTTTCACGTTATGGTCCATGCTTCAGACGTAAAACATACAGACTTCGTCCAACGCAGACAAAATGGGTGTATCCTTGTTTATTCCGCCGTCTCCATTATGAGAAAACATATGTGCTGCATCAAACGAGAACTGAGCACAGAGCATCGTCACTGTTATATCACTGCGACAAAAAGCGCTCTACTTCTGTATTCGTTTGGTCATGCCATCTCGCGTCTATGGCATGATGGCGACATGTGTAGCTTATCATTCATTTCTGCTGTTTATTTCAATAATTCGTAAGAAACGCGGTATTGCCAAGGTACTTATGTATAGCTGTATGTCCACGCTGTGTAGTTTATTTTAATAATTAATCACTATTTAGAGACTGCAAATCATCTTCATGTCATATTGTCTGGTTCTGTCGTTATAGAGTCGGTAAAGCCTCGAAAGTGTGCTTACGACAATTGAACTTTATATGAGGGTAAGTCAGTTATTATCCGCAAAGTAGTTATAAAATTTTATTGCAATCAAATCGGAAACTTACAAGAACATCATTTTTCAACATAGTCTCCTAGCGTTTCAATGCACCTGGTCCATCGTTGTACAAGCTTCCTGATGCCCTCATTAAAGAAGGTTCTCCGTTGAGCTGCGAGCCATGAATGTACCGTTTCTTTCACTGCTTCGTCCGAAGCAAACTGACGGCCCCTTAATGCCTGTTTGAGTGTACCAAAAAAGTGATAGAAGAGGCCAGATGGAGGATGATCAAGTACTTCAAACTTGAGTTTCTGTAGCTTTTGCATGGGGGCTTAATTAAATAGTTTGAAAATATTTTTGGTTTTTCGTAGCTGTATGTCCGATTACGCTGTTTCGTAAACGGTTGGCCCTGACTAGTATTATTACGCTATCTGACTGCAAAGAACAACAACAAAGAATGAAATGAAAATTTTCGTTAACACAGTTAATTAATTAAGTCCCCAGCAACTATAAAAACTACTAAACCAAAGCACAAGTATAACTGTTCTGTATGTGGAAGTATGACACAACGCACATCTGGCACGGTTCTTCTTCAACAAGACAAGAATTTTTAAATACCAATTTTACTGACGTGATAAAAGAAAATTACAAATACTATAATTGCGTAAGGAAAGCAGAATTAAACTCTAATACAAGAACACACGCCAGATGCTTTGTTGACTGAACCTGTAATTACGCATTATTTAGGACACTGAAATAAAAAGAAACGGAGTGAGTTACCTCATTTATATTGATGAAAATCACTCTAATCCTTACAATATATCTCTACACCGATTCTCTACTACCACATCTCAACAAGACTCTTCAGTATCACATCTCAGCAAGCACTGCCTACTAGCACATCTCAACAAAAACTCTCTGCTACGAGTTCTTAACAAGCACTCTACTACGAGCTCTGGACAAGCACTGACTACTACGAGCTCTCGACAAGCACTGACTTCTACGAGTTCTCTCCAAGCACTGACTACCACGAGCTCTCGACAAACACTGACTTCTACGAGTTCTCTCCAAGCACTGTGGAGGCGGCTTAATAATACTCTTTGGCGCAAACTCTGGCGCCGTGGCTCAGTGTAGCCACCTTTCATATGCCCCTCCTCCACAGGCCAGAATTTGATGGTATTTTTGCCAGCGTTGGTGGTGAAAATACCACCAAATTCGTCCACAAAAATACAGACAAAAATAAAAGATAATATTAATACCTAAATATCACATAATTAGTTAAAATTTTGGCTTTGCACTGACCTTTCAATAACCTAATATATAAAATACAGTAGGCAATACAAATTCTTTTCATACATGTGGCTTTACATAATAGTTTACACAATACACAAAAAATCAGTTTATACAAATGTTCACATAAAATGCTTTCAATGATTAGTTTATACAAAAAAGACACCAACAGGTGACATCTTATCAGTAGAAGCAGTCCATCAGTGGCACCCAGTAAAGTTTAGCAGGTACACCCAGCAACAAGTCACATTAGTTCAGTAGAAGCAATCCATCAGTGGCACCCAGCAATGTTGAGTAGGTGCAGACAGCAAGAAGTAACATCATTTCAGTAGAAACAGTTCTAACAGTGGCATCCAGCAATGTTGAGTAGGTGCAGACACCAGTAAATGACATCATTTCCATAGAAGTAGCTTCATCTGTGCACCCAGTAATGTAGTGGCACCCAGCAATGCTGAGTAGGTGCAGACAGCAACAAGTGACATTATTTCAGTAGAAGCAGTTCCATCTGTGGCACCCAGCAATGTTGAAGAGGTACACACAGCAACAAGTCACATTAGTTCAGTAGAAGCAATCCATCAGTGGCACCCAGCAATGTCGAGTAGGTGCAGACAGCAAGAAGTAACATCATTTCAGTAGAAGCAGTTCCATTAGTGGCACCCAGCAACGTTGAGCAGGTGCAGACACCAACAAGTGACTTCATTTCAGTAGAAGCAGTTCCATTAGTGGCACTCAGCAATGTTGAATAGGTCCAGAGAGCAGTCCATAATATTCACTATCACTGATCACACTGTTCATCAGAGTATATAAGCACAAATTAAACATGTCCTAGTGGCACCAATCATGTAGAAAAAGTACAAGTAACAGTCCATAATATTCACTATCACTGATCACACAGTACATCAGCAGAAATTAAACATGTCCTAGTGGCACCAATCATGTAGAAAAAGTACAAGTAACAGTCCATAATATTCACTATCACTGATGACACAGTTCAGGCATTAACAATAGTTTGAATGCACATACAAATGCTTTTACACTAAACATACAAATCATAACAAACACACAAATGATATCAGATAATTGTCATATTAACTATTACAAATACTCAAATATCAGTAAACCTATAATATTTATGGGTGTCAGTGCAAGCCACAACAAACAAATAAAATAATATTTAGGAAAGGAAAACACACAAAACACACTCACTCATCTTTCATCCACATTAAGTACTACTGTGTAATTGAATAGTGTTAACTGTGTAAATGCAATACTGTCAAATTTTGATGTTCATCTTGTGTATCAAGTAGTAGTGGCAGCAATGTATAACAGTCAATAATAGTTAAGTCAACGTCATAGTCATCATGTCAAGACCAATGTTTGCCAAGCCAGATCAAATGTACTGTTGTTGAACAACTGTCAGTGAGCCAAGATATGCAAATACTTCCTCTCTTCAAAAAAAATTATATACTGCTTAGTGATTTAACAAAGTGTGTGTATAGACTATCTTCCTTCTACTTTAGTGTTCTAGTCTGCTATCTTCATCCTCCTTGTTCCATGAGACCAACAAAAAAAAAATATGCTCCTCACTTACTTTACCTCTTATACACCAAACCTCCAATAATCATCAGCATCACATAATCTCAATACTTCAATAATACCTCTTACGTCGATACATATAAACCTTATCATTAATAGCATTTACCTTACCTCTTGTCCACAAAAACTCCAATAATCATCAACTTCATATAATCTCAATACCTCAATAATACCTCTTCAATACGTCGACACATATAAACCTTATTACCAATATCATTTCACTTCCATAACAACTCTTTCCTCTAGTCAGTCTCCTCGAACAAGTACAGATAAAATCCTAGTGCAAACTTCAGTTCATCATCCCATACAATCTGAAGACACATTGTCAACACACAACCTCTGTGTAATCCGTCTGACCCAAATCTTCTACTCATTATGAATTATAAACAACAGAAATCCATACATGACCTCTAACAGACTTTGTTCGAATAACTCTCACTAATTAAGTACGATTACGGAGTGTGAATGATCATAATATTTCACAGTGTGTACACCACTTCAAGAATTATGGCAAACAGAAGCAAACATGTGGAGTATTTCTTGTGTCAAGTGTCACTTCCTATTTCAATTGCTCACGAAAAATGCAGTGTAATAACTGTTAATGGTCTAAACCTAGTAATGGTATGTCATGTCGTTAGCTTCCTTCCTATTAGCATAAAGTTATACAGCTTCCATAAAACCTCCAGCTCGTGTGACTTCAACGAAGTTCTTTGTACCAATGTCGTTCGTCGAATTATAGCAGTTCATTTTCTTATCTTAAAAATATAAGGCACTGAGTGTAAGCAAAACAAGCACTAGCGAGTAAATATACCAGTAGAGAACAGAATGTCAACAAGTGGATGCAGCACAATCCTTACAACGAGGCTCTGCCAAGCGAACAATCCATAATTAACACCATACTGTAGCCTAAACTCTCTGTTTGTACACAGTATATCAGCATTTCTATACACCAAATTAAAGAGTAGTTATGACAACAACAGATGTGTATAAATATGCAATCCATACGCATAGCAGCAAACATATGTTATCTAACATAATAAACAGGTCATTAGCATCATATCAGCATAAGCAAATAAATGTTCATATGTCATCTTAATAAGTAAATATGAAGGCACAAGCAGATAAATCACAAAGTATAACTTACACACATAATCACAGTCAGCACAATTAATCAGGTTACAATTATAATTTAAATAAATAAGCACAGCAGGCACACAATAAAAAAAAAAATATGACATCAGTGAAAAAGCAGTGCAGCCAAGCGATGCATAATACACACAAGTTACAACCCAGTTCATTAATAATCATTGTCAAAATCAGTTAACGTACGCAAGCACGTCGCTTCACAAGTAATTTCATAGAAGATGAAATTAGCGCAAAGTATGAATCACGTAATTGCGAGCAGCAAATTACGTCTAAAGTACGTACCTATGTGGAAATATGTTACCTGAAAAAATAAACTCAATTAATAGTTACCCCTTTTAGTTTATTAGTTTCTTCTTCGAAATTACATTCTTCCTGAAAATTTCTCGATAGCAAGTCCTCTTAACGTCGGAGACACACAGAATTTACCTGAAGTTCTTAAATATTTTATACAACCGTATCCTGAAAAATACTGAATGTTAATAACATAATTCATCATGTCACTATAGCTTTATACTGAATTTAATCGGAGAAATTAAACTGTGTATTTGTTTACGGCTGTCAGTGCATTCGCACTGAGCGCTCGATTAGCTGTAGGCGCGTGACGTACGAAGCTATTGTTTGCGGTCAACGACTGCCTTGTGCGGCGCGCAGACTTCACTGTTGCTTTGAGCATGTGCCGCCGCCAAAACACAGCGCGGTATCCTTGTACTCTCCGCATGTTTACATGTATCTGTGAGTTTCTCTAAAGTATGTCATTCCACAAAAATTTTTACGTTAGATATATGATGTATTCCTTTAGAGCGTCGTGATTTAAGAGTTTCTACTTCAACAGTGTTATCATGTATAATTTTGCGAATTCTATATGGACCGTTATAAAGCAGAAAAAATATGCGACACAAGCCTTTTCCTTTGTGAGACAAACGATGAGACTTAATTAACACCTTCTGACCAACTGACAAGATTTTTGAACGACCAGGACGCTTAGCTGATTTCTCTCTTCTAGCAGCCGCAGATGCAATATTTCGTAGAGCCAGGTTGACAACTTCAGAATGCCGCAGTTTCCGTGTAGGCGGAAAAGGAACGATTTCAGATATGCGATTTGCCGGTGCTTTGTTTTTTAATATCAGTAAAGGCGGTAAAGAAGTTGAATCATTAGGGAGTTCATTCAGAATGTTTTGAAAAATATGAAGATACTGATCCCAAGTTCTGTGATTCTGATGACAATAAAGACGACACAATTTATTGATTTCCTTCATCCATCTCTCTGAAGCGTTAGATTGAGGGTGAAAAAGTGAAATGAAGATTGGTTTAATTTTACGACGCTGTAGAGTACGAAGCCAAATTTTAGAACGAAACTGTGATCCATTATCTGATATAACCTTATCAACATGACCAACTTCTTTAAGAAAATGTTTGATGAAAGCGTTAGATACTGAACGAGCTGTTGCTTTGCGTAACGGTGTAAAACACACATATTTTGATGTCAACTCCAACGCTACGAAAATGTACGCAAAACCATTAGTAGAACGAACCACTGGACCGAACAAATCGACTGCAGCCATCTCCTTTAATTTCGCTGGAATGATAGGAAACAACGGTGCTCTGTGAGAAACTGTTGGCGGCTTAGCCTTTTGACATAATTTGCATTTGGTCAGAACAGATCGAATACGTTTTTCCATATTACTGAGGTAGCAATTTTCTCGTAATTTATGAAAACATTTTCTGGGACCAAAGTGTGCATAACTGAAATGCGTATACCAAATCAGCTTATTAACCCACTCATCAGGAATACAAACTAACCAAACAGAGTTGTCGACCGATTTTCGTTTAAAAAGAATGTCATTGCGAACTAAATAGCATCTAGTTTCTCTGGATCAGGAAGAATACCTTCTGTAGAAATAATGTGACCGAGAAATTTCACCTGAGAACGACCAAATTCAGATTTTTCCAAGTTTACTGTAATGCCAACTCTTGCAAAGATACGTAACAATGAATCCAAAATTTTGTTGTGCTCACTCCAAGAATGTTTAGCAATAAGAATATCGTCAACATATGAAATAATATTGTCACGAAGATAAACAGGTAAAATTTCATTTAAGCTACGAATGAATGCTGCTGAAGATACAGTAAGTCCAAACGGTAATTTCCGAAATTTCCTTTGGGTAAATTAGTCATATCAGGTTATTGTTTACTTACTCACTAGATAGATTGATAGTCGAAGAGTTGGTTTGACAGATGCAAAGAATAGTGAAAGAGTAGGCAGCGGTACAGAAAACTAAAAGAGAAATAGCACCACTACAGCTCGGGGCCCTATGCTCGCTACGGCACATATTCACTTAGTGTAGTGAATCCCCTGAGGACTTTAATAGCCGCACATAATTTCCAGTTTGTGTCTTAGTAGCCAATTCGGTGGGAGTGCGTACGTAAATTGATCTAACCGTGCACATGGATGTATGTCATTCTTAGAATTGCGGAAGATCTTAAATTTCCGGACAGTCAAAAAGTGTTTATAGTCAAAGTTTTCGCCTCGTGGCGACAAAGACTTACCGCGTCTGTCCCAGTCCGAATGTCGATTATTGTCAAGTTCGCGCGCCTGGCGCTCTCTTGTTGCTTCTCGTAAATGAAATAAATTACTTTCTTCATACCCCTCTGCTATCTGTGATTCTAAGTTTCTTCTACTGTCCTTTCCTACTATTTCGCCTTCAATTTCTTTGACTTGCTTTCGTAATGCCTCAAATTCCCTTTTCACGCGTTCATTAAATTTTCCCTGATTTTCAACATGTTTATTTATATTCTGGTACTCTTCGGTTTCTGAAAATGGTAATGGAGCTGTATCATCCGAATCTCTGTCCCCATTTAAACTAAGATTTATCAATTTATCTGAACTCTCAACTCTTTCCGCTAAATCACCTATTTTTTCTTTCTGTTTATTTACGTCTTCCGTAAGTGTCGCAACTCGGGTTTCAGTATTGACACATTTGGTAGTTAACTGCTCATACTGTTGTGTTAGATTATTTATTCTGTCATTTGGTACGGATTCCTCGATTCTCTCAAATATTTCTTCCTTATCTTTTGCACGTTGTAAATTTAACTCTGAAAATTTCTGTACTATCACGCGATCTCTTTCTTCCTGTTCTCTATCCTGTTCCCTTCGTCTAATCTCTACTGCAACTAATTCTCTGATTTCTTTCTTTAATTCATCTTTCATATTTTTGAAACATGTCCCTATTCGTGAATCTAACCGTGTTTCCAAAGTTCCCATATCAGTTTTTAATTCAGATTGTAAAGTTCCCATCTCTGTTTTAATTGTTCCTATTTGTGAGTCTTACCGTGTTTCCATACGTGCTCCCAAATTTAATATAGCACTCATCAGCTGCTCCATATTAAATGGTTCAGAATTCTTTTCGCCCCTAACATTTCCCACAAAACTAACTTCCTTCTGCATAGCCATAAGGCTATCTGTGTTCGATACTATTCCAGAATCTTCTGTCGTTAATCTCGGATTCTGTGAATTTTCTGACTGAGAAAAATTTTCAAATGGTTCCGGACTATTTTCCCGACTTATTACATTGTTTTCCACTTCATTATCCATCATACTGTTTTCCTCTGTTGGCGAGTTCGCCATGTTAACAATGTCGTCATTCTCACTATCCATCATTTTTGCCTTTTTCATTGATCGCGTAATCATTTACAAAATATACCAAACTCGTCACTATATGAAAATTACACACAATGACTCTTTATCTCCAACAATACCATACACACGAGATGTTTCCCTCAAACACGATTAACGAACAATTGAAATAATTGCACTAAATTGTCGACCCCATAGACAAGACAACAAATTTAAATTTTGGAAAATACCATTAGAAGAATGACAATTACCAAATCTACACATGCAAAATAGACTACTACTACTAAACTACAAATTACTACAACAATACTACGGTCTACTATTTTTACAATCAGAAGAATTCCAAGGGACGATCCGAAGCAGCGGTCGTCACGTGCATGGGGGCTTAATTAAATAGTTTGAAAATATTTTTGGTTTTTCGTAGCTGTATGTCCGATTACGCTGTTTCGTAAACGGTTGGCCCTGACTAGTATTATTACGCTATCTGACTGCAAAGAACAACAACAAAGAATGAAATGAAAATTTTCGTTAACACAGTTAATTAATTAAGTCCCCAGCAACTATAAAAACTACTAAACCAAAGCACAAGTATAACTGTTCTGTATGTGGAAGTATGACACAACGCACATCTGGCACGGTTCTTCTTCAACAAGACAAGAATTTTTAAATACCAATTTTACTGACGTGATAAAAGAAAATTACAAATACTATAATTGCGTAAGGAAAGCAGAATTAAACTCTAATACAAGAACACACGCCAGATGCTTTGTTGACTGAACCTGTAATTACGCATTATTTAGGACACTGAAATAAAAAGAAACGGAGTTAGTTACCTCATTTATATTGATGAAAATCACTCTAATCCTTACAATATATCTCTACACCGATTCTCTACTACCACATCTCAACAAGACTCTTCAGTATCACATCTCAGCAAGCACTGCCTACTAGCACATCTCAACAAAAACTCTCTGCTACGAGTTCTTAACAAGCACTCTACTACGAGCTCTGGACAAGCACTGACTACTACGAGCTCTCGACAAGCACTGACTTCTACGAGTTCTCTCCAAGCACTGACTACCACGAGCTCTCGACAAACACTGACTTCTACGAGTTCTCTCCAAGCACTGTGGAGGCGGCTTAATAATACTCTTTGGCGCAAACTCTGGCGCCGTGGCTCAGTGTAGCCACCTTTCATATGCCCCTCCTCCACAGGCCAGAATTTGATGGTATTTTTGCCAGCGTTGGTGGTGAAAATACCACCAAATTCGTCCACAAAAATACAGACAAAAATAAAAGATAATATTAATACCTAAATATCACATAATTAGTTAAAATTTTGGCTTTGCACTGACCTTTCAATAACCTAATATATAAAATACAGTAGGCAATACAAATTCTTTTCATACATGTGGCTTTACATAATAGTTTACACAATACACAAAAAA
This sequence comes from Schistocerca americana, assembly GCF_021461395.2. Lineage (NCBI taxonomy): Eukaryota > Metazoa > Arthropoda > Insecta > Orthoptera > Acrididae > Schistocerca > Schistocerca americana. The sequence continues at coordinate 435,068,978 of NC_060123.1, forward strand.
TCAGTTTATACAAATGTTCACATAAAATGCTTTCAATGATTAGTTTATACAAAAAAGACACCAACAGGTGACATCTTATCAGTAGAAGCAGTCCATCAGTGGCACCCAGTAAAGTTTAGCAGGTACACCCAGCAACAAGTCACATTAGTTCAGTAGAAGCAATCCATCAGTGGCACCCAGCAATGTTGAGTAGGTGCAGACAGCAAGAAGTAACATCATTTCAGTAGAAACAGTTCTAACAGTGGCATCCAGCAATGTTGAGTAGGTGCAGACACCAGTAAGTGACATCATTTCCATAGAAGTAGCTTCATCTGTGCACCCAGTAATGTAGTGGCACCCAGCAATGCTGAGTAGGTGCAGACAGCAACAAGTGACATTATTTCAGTAGAAGCAGTTCCATCTGTGGCACCCAGCAATGTTGAAGAGGTACACACAGCAACAAGTCACATTAGTTCAGTAGAAGCAATCCATCAGTGGCACCCAGCAATGTCGAGTAGGTGCAGACAGCAAGAAGTAACATCATTTCAGTAGAAGCAGTTCCATTAGTGGCACCCAGCAACGTTGAGCAGGTGCAGACACCAACAAGTGACTTCATTTCAGTAGAAGCAGTTCCATTAGTGGCACTCAGCAATGTTGAATAGGTCCAGAGAGCAGTCCATAATATTCACTATCACTGATCACACTGTTCATCAGAGTATATAAGCACAAATTAAACATGTCCTAGTGGCACCAATCATGTAGAAAAAGTACAAGTAACAGTCCATAATATTCACTATCACTGATCACACAGTTCATCAGCAGAAATTAAACATGTCCTAGTGGCACCAATCATGTAGAAAAAGTACAAGTAACAGTCCATAATATTCACTATCACTGATCACACAGTGTCCCCATTTAAACTAAGATTTATCAATTTATCTGAAATCTCCTCAACTCTTTCCGCTAAATCACCTATTTTTTCTTTCTGTTTATTTACGTCTTCCGTAAGTGTCGCGACTCGGGTTTCAGTATTGACACATTTGGTAGTTAACTGTTCATATTGTTGTGTTAGATTATTTATTCTGTCATTTGGTACGGATTCCTCGATTCTCTCAAATATTTCTTCCTTATCTTTTGCACGTTGTAAATTTAACTCTGATAATTTCTGTAATATCACGCGATCTCTTTCTTCCTGTTCTCTATACTGTTCCCTTTGTCTAATCTCTACTGCAACTAATCTATTATTGTGAGCATTCAAAATCGGTTGTACTTCTTCTCTGATTTCTTTCTTTAATTCATCTTTCATATCTTTGCAACATGTCCCTATTCGTCAATCTAACCGTGTTTCCAAAGTTCCCATATCAGTTTTTAATTCAGATTGTAAAGTTCCCATCTCTGTTTTAATTGTTCCTATTTGTGAGTCTTACCGTGTTTCCATACGTGCTCCCAAATTTAATATAGCACTCATCAGCTGCTCCATATTAAATGGTTCAGAATTCTTTTCGCCCCTAACATTTCCCACAAAACTAACTTCCTTCTGCATAGCCATAAGGCTATCTGTGTTCGATACTATTCCAGAATCTTCTGTCGTTAATCTCGGATTCTGTGAATTTTCTGACTGAGAAAAATTTTCAAATGGTTCCGGACTATTTTCCCGACTTATTACATTGTTTTCCACTTCATTATCCATCATACTGTTTTCCTCTGTTGGCGAGTTCGCCATGTTAACAATGTCGTCATTCTCACTATCCATCATTTTTGCCTTTTTCATTGATCGCGTAATCATTTACAAAATATACCAAACTCGTCACTATATGAAAATTACACACAATGACTCTTTATCTCCAACAATACCACACACACGAGATGTTTCCCTCAAACACGATTAACGAACAATTGAAATAATTGCACTAAATTGTGGACCCCATAGACAAGACAACAAATTTAAATTTTGGAAAATACCATTAGAAGAATGACAATTACCAAATCTACACATGCAAAATAGACTACAACTACTAAACTACAAATTACTACAACAATACTACGGTCTACTATTTTTACAATCAGAAGAATTCCAAGGGACGATCCGAAGCAGCGGTCGCCACGTGCATGGGGGCTTAATTAAATAGTTTGAAAATATTTTTGGTTTTTCGTAGCTGTATGTCCGATTACGCTGTTTCGTAAACAGTTGGCCCTGACTAGTATTATTACGCTATCTGACTGCAAAGAACAACAACAAAGAATGAAATGAAAATTTTCGTTAACACAGTTAATTAATTAAGTCCCCAGCAACTATAAAACCTACTAAACCAAAGCACAAGTATAACTGTTCTGTATGTGGAAGTATGACACAACGCACATCTGGCACGGTTCTTCCTCAACAAGACAAGAATTTTTAAATACCAGTTTTACTGACGTGATAAAAGAAAATTACAAATACTATAATTGCGTAAGGAAAGCAGAATTAAACTCTAATACAAGAACACACGCCAGATGCTCTGTTGACTGAACCTGTAATTACGCATTATTTAGGACACTGAAATAAAAAGAAACGGAGTTAGTTACCTCATTTATATTGATGAAAATCACTCTAATCCTTACAATATATCTCTACACCGATTCTCTACTACCACATCTCAACAAGACTCTTCAGTATCACATCTCAGCAAGCACTGCCTACTAGCACATCTCAACAAAAACTCTCTGCTACGAGTTCTTAACAAGCACTCTACTACGAGCTCTGGACAAGCACTGACTACTACGAGCTCTCGACAAGCACTGACTTCTACGAGTTCTCTCCAAGCACTGACTACCACGAGCTCTCGACAAACACTGACTTCTAAGAGTTCTCTCCAAGCACTGTGGAGGCGGCTTAATAATACTCTTTGGCGCAAACTCTGGCGCCGTGGCTCAGTGTAGCCACCTTTCACGTTTCATCAGTGTGGGCAGCAGTATGCGGACGGGCATTGTCGTGCAACAACACAACACCTTTTGACAGCAATTCTCGGCGTTTGCTTCGGATTTCAGGCTTTAGCCTGGGAGTAAGCATCTCACTGTAATGTACACTGTTTATTGTTGTACCCTTGTGCGTCCCAAACAACTGTAAGCATTAGTTTTCCTGTGGACGGTTGGGTCTTGAACTTTTTCTTGCATGGCGAATTTGGGTGTTTCCATCTCATACTCTGCCGTTTATTCTCCGGCTCGTAATGACTGATCCATGTTTCTTCACCAGTAATGATCTTGTCTAAGAAGTTGTCCCCTTCGTTGCCATAGCGATCCAAATGTTTCTTGCAGTTGTCCATGTGCGTTTGTTTATGCAACTGTGTGAGTTGTTTTGGGACCCATCTTGCACAAAGTTTGTGAAACCCAAATGTGTTGTGGATGATATCGTAGGCAGAACCGTGACTAATATGCAAACGATGTGCCACTTCGTCAATGGTTCTCGTTCGTCTAAGAGACTCATTTCATGTGAACGCTCAATGGTTTCTTCATTAGTGGTGGTAAACGGTCGTCCGGCTCTTTCATCGTGCTAATACTTGTGTGACCATTTCGGAATTTTTCAATCCATTCGTAGACACTCTTCACTGAACGTTGCTCTTCTTTGGTGCAAATAGACAACGGAGCAGTCATGATTAGCAGCACGGCAGCGATAACGAAACTATCCTACCAGCTTGCAAAATTGCAAAGATATAACAGCAAATAAACAAAGCATGCGTCATCAACGTAAAACGACAGTTCTACCAAAATAAACAAAAATATAACTAAATTGTGGATAATAATTGACTTAACCTCGTACATTCTTTGGGTAGGTACTAAACAATATTTTAAAACATTTACAGCGTTGTTCGAAAAAGTTTCATCTGTGTAAATGTATGTGTAAACAGAACAATATTCACTGCTAACCGACCAGTCATTGTATTGTTGTATTTTGTGGCATTTCATCTTGATCTTGAGAATGGTTATAAAGCCGAAATCATGATTGTGAATGGTAATTTACAGTTTTTGGCGGAAATTTCTTTCAAAACCGTTGTGTATGTAGCGGGAGTGACTCGAGTCCGCGATCATACTTGCGAACTCGTGTGCTCTCTCTCCTTCCCGAGCGAGCTCTGTCCACTTGTACCCGACAACAGGTTCAAGTCACGAGACTTAATTACGGACTCAGGGAGACACCGAGTTCGGAGACGTCACAGGACTCGCTGGCGAGCTTAAAGCGAGTATACGGAGTGCATTTCTGATCTCTGTTTACCAGTGGGTTGTGCCGTTTCTCTACCAGAATTCCAAGCAAACAACAAATTAATTACGTGACTTTATTTTTTCGTTGTAATAATTAATACTTCATGAGTGGGCCTCTTACAGTCACGCTAATAACAATATTATGCCATTACGGAAGAGAGAAAATTCATTTACAAAATAAGTAGTACAATGTTCGCTGTCTGTATGTACCACATTCCGTATGTCCACTTCGTCTTCTGTTGTTTTGGGTAGTTAACTCTTTCGTACAGGCCAGATCTTTCTTAATTTCAGTTTTTTTTTTCTGTACTGATGTAGACACCTTGGAGTGACCGTATACATTTGTGGACTAGTGTTGCAGTTCTTCTCTGGCTCATTTCTGGTCCAAAGTGCCTCTCTGGCGACTTCTGCTGCATGCAAAGAAATCTTGAGTTACTCGCAAGATCTAAAATTTTCAGCCGCTGATTATATGGACACTCTTAATTTTTGAAGAAGTCTTCAAGCTTTAGCGTCTGTTGTCCTTAGGAGAATGTTAACGCTTTGAGGGACGTTGTGTCCTATAGTACTTAATTATTTCGATATTCGATGGCTCGCAGCTTTATTTCCAGGACTCCTAGTGTTATGTGTTTCATATCTTCTTCGTCTCCACATGTACGAAGAGGGGTGCAGTCGGTCCAAGTCGATGTAGATTTTTTTTTAACTGACCATGATCAAATTTAATACATTCAGTGGTTGTATAAACGGCCTTGCCGCAGTGGTTCCCGTCAGATCACAGAGTTCAGCGCCGTCGGGCTTGGCTAGCACTTAAATGGGTCACTGCCTTGGTCTGCCGAGTGCTGTTGGCAAACGGGGTACATTCAGTCCTTGTGAGGCCAATTGAGGAGCTATTTGATTGAGGAGTAGCGGCACCTGTCACAAAAACTGACGTGCGGCCGGGAAAGCGATGTGCTGACCACATGCCCCTCCGTATCCGCATCAGGTGACGTCTAAGGGCTGAGGATGACGCGGTGGCCGGTCGGCGCTATTGGGCATTCAAGGCCTGTTCGGATGGTGTTTTTCTTTTGTTGTAAAAATTCTCTTTATTTCTTTTCCTTGATACACCAAGGAGTTATCAAAATCGCAAGGCGTGACGCCTCTCGCATCCAAGTTTTCAGCTCATTCTATCTTATCGGTCCTCTTCTTGCTTGGGTCTGTCCTGCACCGCACACTTACTGTATAGTTCCAATGTACCCGGGGTTTTCCTCATCTCGTGTGTCGTGGAAGTCTGTTGTGCCATATTAAAGAAGGGCATCTTCCATCTGGCATTCTTCTAAGTTGTCCATACCATGTTAGCCGTTTGTTTTCAATTTTGTCTACCAAATTCTTGGTAACGCCCACATGTTCTTGTTACTTCACAACTTCGTCTCCGTCACTCCGTTTACATTGCCTTTATTTTCTCCTCATTGACCCTGGAGACTTCCCACAGTTCAGCACCATGCAGGGCAATGCTCTCAACTGTAGTTTCGTTAATCCTCCTCCTCAGACTTTTTGACGTAATTTTATTCCCAAATAGTGGAGTGTAAGTGCTTATTTGCCGCTTTTCCCTTTGCTAACCTGTGCTTTATTTCCTCGTTGCTAACACGTTCATCTGAAATGATTGTCCCTAAATATCTATATGGTCGACTACACTTTACTATAGATCCATCAGCATAACAAGATGCCATCCTATACCTCAGACAACCAAGCTTTCAATCTTTCAAAGGTTAATTTTTATACCCCACCGCTCATATTCTTCTTTAAGCTTTCTTAACATGTAAGACACCCACTTCTTCCTCGTCGAAGGTAACCTGATCGTCGGTGTAATTTAGGGAGAAGAATGTCATCACATGCTGTAATTCCCATGTTCTTGCACTTTCTTTCCAACTGTTCGTTGTTTCGTTCAAATCTATTTTGAAGGGGTAGGCGCTAAACGTAATTCTTGTCTCGGTCCATTGCTAACTTTGTGGTACCGACTTCCCGACTTAAACACGACAAGTATTATCTGAATACAGCTTTCTAACGACTGTCACATAACATTTATGAATGTCCTGGTTATTCATTACGTCTCACGTCATACAAAGTGGTACAGTGTCATAGGCCTTCTGCAGGTCTATGAAAACCATGAGTGTCTCCAAATTTCGTGGCTGTCTCTTATCGGTCACCTGTCTAATTCTTAAGTTATTATTGAAACAAGACTTTCCTGCCCGAAAGCCACTCCGTTCTCCTACTTCGTCGAAATCTTTCTCTGTTCTACTTTTATGTCTCGATATTGAACTGAGACTTGTGATGCCTCGACAATTTGCACATTCATATATGCTTCCCTTTATAAATACATTTTTGATGGACCCTTTTTTTAACTCGACAGGTATTTCCTCCCCACTAAGACACAGATTAAATAGCTTTGCGAGATGTTCCTATAACACGTTTGGCTCAGCCTTCAACAACTCCGTATGTACAGCACCTGGTCCTGGTGCTTCGCTATTTTTGAACTGTGTAACTGTATCCAGTACCTCTGCTGTTGTCTCGTGGATTCCTGCATCATGTTCGTTACCTGCAAGATAGCATATGTCTTGAAATTCGGACCGATCTTTTTTAACCAGTACTTTATTGTATGTCTTCCATCTGTCTAGGATTATCAACTGTGAGTTTATACTACTTCTGTCATTTCTTCTTAGCTGTTTTATCATCTTCCATGCTTCTTTGGATCGCAAGGTGCATGTCTCTATAATGTTTCCCCCTGTTATTAACTGTTCTCTGTTCTACAACGCCCGTCCAAAACATTCCGAGACTGATTTTATTCCTGGTGTAAAAATGGTGTCGTTTCAGAAACTCCGATGGCAGCTTTACTGCCGGCCGTGGTGGTCTCGCGGTTCTAGGCGCTCAGTCCGGAACCGCGCGACTGCCACGGTCCCAAGTTCGAATCCTGCCTCGGGCATGGATGTGTGTGCTGTCCTTAGGTTAGTTAGGTTTAAGTAGTTCTAAGTTCTAGGGGACTGATGACCACAGATGTTAAGTCCCGTAGTGCTCAGAGCCATTTGAACCAAGCAGCTTTACTACTAACAGTATACAACAGATGTGCATTCCACCAATCCTAGTACAGGAAGTGCGACTGTAGTACGTCAAAACCGTTGTGTCGCAAATCGCAGTGGAGCAACATCTCTAAATAAAATGTTCAAGACGCCCTCCAGAATGTTTTGGAAAGCAGAAAAGTGTGTGCAAAGGTTGTACCGAACACCTCCACTCCCGAACAGAAACGACGGCGCATGGACGGCCCTGACTTCATTGACATACAATACGCACACGTTTATTTTCTGGAAAAAATCATCTAGGCTGTTATCAATATGAACTTACCACAAAACGACAAAGTACAGAAATTCAAATAAAGTGTCAACACATTGACGGTATAATCGACATTCAAGCCATGTGACGCACGAGTTGACCATCATCCCAAACAAGGACTTCTCTGATAGTTTCATATGATTGTATGGCCATTATGTGCGTTGTACTCAAAGTGGGGCAGGGGGGGGGGGGGGCGGAGGTGGGAGGGGGTAGAGTATGTAGAACGCCTGAACCATTAAAAACAGTCTCTACTTTTCTGTAGTTTTTATTAATCCAGTCTCGAAACTTTTTGGACTGATAAGGTACGCCGCACCTCATTCGCCTTATCATTTTAAGTGTACTAGGAAATCACTGTGTAGTATCTTTGGATGACATGGAGTGCCTGACGTTGCACCTTGTTTAGCCAGTTGGTCATCCCGATTGTCACCATGATATCAACGCGGCCTTTGACACATACTAATATGACTTTTTTGTGCCGATTTTGCTTGCCATCGACTTGCTGCATAATTTCATTGACAACAGGGCTGTTGTGCCGTTGTGAAAAATGGTTTTCCAGGACCATGACTGCATCCTGGAGACAGATAAGATGATAATATTGCCCTGCATACAATTTTCTGAGTACTTAAGTGCTTCTGCAGTTATAACAGACGTTTCTACAGCTAATTTGAGCAATCTCCAAACTTGTGCCGTCTGACCTAGGAAATGTTGATATTTTTAAAAATATCAGGAATCCGATACTTCGACATTTAAAAAAAATATCATTTTCGGTCCATGATATATCTACATCTATACTCCACGAGCCACCATACGGTGTATGGCGGAGGGTACCTTGAGTACCTCTATCGGTTTTCCCCTCTATTCCAGTCTCGTATTGTTCGTGGAAAGAAACATTGTCGGTATGCCTATGTGTGGGCTCTAATCTCTCTGATTTTATCCTCATGGTATCTTCGCGAGATATACGTGGGAAGGAGCAATATACTGCTTGACTCCTCGGTGAAGATATATTCTCGAAACTTCAATAAAAGCCCGTACCGAGCTACTGAGCGTCTCTCCTGCAAAGTCTTTCACTGGAGTTTATCTATCATCTCCGTAACGCTTTCGCGATTACTGAATGATCCTGTAATGAAGCGCGCTGCTTTCCGTTGGATCTTCTCTCTCTCTTCTATCAACTATTTCTGGTACGGATTCCACACCAGTGAGCAGTATTCAAGCAGAGGGCGAACAAGTGTACTGTAACCTACTTCCTTTGTTTTCGGACTGCATTTCCTTAGGATTCCAATGGATCTCAGTCTGGCATCTGCTTTACCGACGATTAATTTTATATGGTCATTCAATTTTAGATCACTCCTAATGCCTACTCCCAGATAATTTATGGAATTAACTGCTTCCATTTGTTGACCTGCTGTATTGTAGCTAAATGATGAAGGATCTTTCTTTCTATGTATTCGCAGCACATTACTCTTGTTTACATTGAGATTCAATTGCCATTCCATGCACCATGCGTCAATTCGTTGCAGATCCTCCTGCATTTCAGTGCAATTTTCCATTGTTGTATACTACAGCAGCATATATCGAGAAAGGTATGGACATATCGATGGAAAAAAATACGTACCAGCCTATAAAAGTATTGACTGTGCATTGTAAATATACTACCAGTCTCGGAGCTGTATTTTTAAGTATTAATTTATTGTTAGATACGTTCTACATCAACAATCTACAGTCTGTTTATCCCTCTTACAGCAAGAATTAAAAGGAAGGTGATGCACATTCACAGTTGGTGACAACGACTTTGCTAATAATGCTAACTGCATATAATTGTTACGCAAATACGTTTCAGTAGTAGGACAATGTTCGTACCACCCCACATTGCGTTGTTGCCAAATTTATTCAAGATGGTGGATCCAAGACAACAGCGATAGATATGGCAATGTCGCAATGACGTCATCATGGGAAGTTCAAATTTTGGCGGGAAAATAGTTCACTTGGGCTACCTCCACTAGCCTGAGAGAATGGTGGGGAAAAAGGCCACTTGGAATACGTCCACTAACCTAAATCATCCGACCGCCACCTCTTCCAAGGAATGAGTAGGAAAAGGACTCAGCCGGTGCTGGCTGCCGGATAGGATGGACATAAGTCTTTATTGTACAGGCAGTGTTTATTTAAACAATTTGAGGCAGTAGCCCCAGTGAGTGTGTTCACCATGAGGTCTGGAGTCCAACTGACCTACTGCACAGTACCGCCACCAGAGGCTGCTGTCGTCCCTTCCATGATGGCTGTGGGAGTGTTCTGGGCTGCTGGATAGGAAGGAGTGTACTTTATTTATTCTGGAATAATTTAGTTAGGGATGGAGTTCACCTATTTTGTATATTACACTGATACGAAGCACTCAGTCTGACGTGGTTGAGGTCACAATACAGTACAGACCTGCAAACTACTTGTAAGTCACTGAAATAATGCAGTATAGTGACGCACAGACATGAAAACACTCGTAAATTGTCAAAGTAAAGTAAGCAAAACTCTCTACAGACAGACTCACTAATTCTAAACAGTCCAAATAATGCATACCACAGACTACAGACCTGTTCACAAAATAATGCAACAGACATATCCACTACGCATGGAATTGTCAAAATAATGCATATATAACGCTCTGCCAACATGCTCAAAACAATTAAACAGCCGCAAATAATGCAGTGCACAAACACTCATTGCAAGTATTAAACGCTTTCGAACTATCGTCCACTACAACATATCAGAGGCTCCAACCCATACGCATACCGACACCACCACAAGCCATCGCTGGTGAGACGAATGTAGGGGCACAAGCCATTGCTCTCAGTCTGTTGTCACCTACGGACAGCAGGTAAGTCATGTCAATTTTCTGGTACACAGTTACAGTGTTATAATGATGTAACATGTCTATGTAAGTAAGAGCAAGGTCATCCTATGAATGCACATGTGTTTACCATTGCTGGTGGGATGCCTCTCTAACTGCAGTCCAGCATTGACCTAATTGATGAGCGACTCACGTAGCTAAAAGGTTCTAAAAATTATAGTGATGTTATAGGTCCGCTAACGAAATCTGTTTCAGTGCTTCCCAGAATAGAACAGGGTGCATTGTTCCTAGTGATCCTAATGGAACATGCGAGCTGCGTCTACACGTGCACACATTTTCCTGCCCAGTGTGGCTGCTGCATCGCCACGAAGTGTTTGCATCCCTCCTCATCATCGCAGGAGCGTCTAAAATATTCTCAATGTTATAATTATGTCACATGGCTATGTAAATAACAGCCAAGTCCTCTTCTGGGAAATTGTAAAGATTCGCAGAAATAGTTAACAGTCGCTTTTGTAGGAGCTTTCGTGATCTCTCAGCTTGTCCGCATGAAAATTCTCATCCTAATAGGACATGTTTACGAAAATAGCCCAGAATAACGCCAAATGCATTCCTCCTGATGGTCCTAACGTCGCACCCTGTCCATCATGTGATACCCTTCCTGGAAATCGTTAAGCCCTGCTTACAACAAGCATCTCCGAAAGGCAAACGTTCTCACCACTATATAGATGCTACTATGTCCCGGCACAAAGGTTGTCTTGTGAATCAATGAAGCATTATGATCAACTCTTACTGAATTTACCCACCAAATTACTGATGCTGCTGGTGAGATAGCTCTGTGCACCTTTTCCTTTCTGCAGACGAGACTTTCAGTGGCAATACTATTCTGTACAGATTTCAATATTGCACTGACAGTTAAACCTTGCAAAAGTGGCCTAAAAATCGTCAAATATGGAAAGACTCTTACTCAATTACACTGCTCTAGCACTGAGGATGGAAGCTCGAATATTAGAGTGTGAAACCGATCTCCAACCTGACAATCCATCACCACATACCATGTTGATGTAGTAAACATACAATTCCCATCCTGCACCATACAAAATCGCCCTGTTGCATCATTCGTGTAGCTATCGACCGCCAGACACATGTAAATATACTGCAAAGACAGATAGCATAAGCACAGGCACCTTAGGTATACTGCTTGCAGTATTAGATATTTTCCCGCAATGTCTGGCGGTCATCCACCATAGCCGATGGTCACAAGTCATCCCCTACTGATGTGTGACCAGAGCACCCTCAGCAGACTGAAGTCACTCTCTGAACTCTTATACAAAGACAGGCTTGTTACACCTTGGCACAAAGGTGTTACTGTTTCTGGCCCTGACCTGCATGCCTGCTTGCTTTCTATGCTTATCTGCAGATTCTGGGATTACAAGAACATATGTAATTTCACGTGGTTCGCCAGAATATCATACCATTTACGCGATACTTCTTGATATCAAGCACACAGCAATATCACTTACATAGCAGTAGTAGCACTCTTACAGTATAATTTCGAAGATATAGAGTGGAAATTATTTCTCTAGAAACCTGAACTTTAATGAGTTGCTGTAAACCACTGAATAACTAGAAACTTATCCTGTTTGTGAAGGCCTTTACGTGAGAACTCGAAAAAAATACTCGCAAATATTAATGTTGGTGATGTAACATCTTCCAAATCATTATTATAATTTACAAAGTCAGCTAAGGTGTTTCTCATGTCTAGAGGACCAGCAAATGTGTCTTCAACCCGTCTTTCACCTGCTAGATGCACACACCACAATCAATGTTCCCTCAACTAAATAAAAGCGCAAAATGTGCAGAAGCAGTCAACCAGACAATTTACATGGGAGGGAATAATGGTCCAGCGCAAACACACGTCCATATTGGATCTTCTCAAATTTCCACGAGATCACGAAAGCTATCCAACACATACTAAGTGTTAGGTGATTCGGCCGTCTAGAGGATGACGTGGTTAAAACATTCCTGCATCCCAATAGTCCTCTCCATTCGGACAGGTCCTACCATTAGCTACAAATGTGAATCATTCCTGCCACAGGCCACCGGCGCAGACAGAATAATCCTAGGAAACTGGCCACATATATATTTTATCATTGTACTTACAATTAAATATTACAATCATGGTTTCAAATGAATGACATTCGAAAATGAGCAAGTATCGGAAATACATCGTACTGACGGCTGTGGCTCTGGAAAGAGAAATATCTGTACCATCCTTATGACTTCACATACTTTCCTCTTTGCTATGACAGTATCCCACATCAAATCCATACCTTCGTTACATGACTGGACATAGTCACTTTGTACATGTCAGAGCACACACATACTTTATAAGACTGATGCTCAAGCGAAACTATCATGCATCCCCTACTAATGAGTATCATACTCCACCAATAACTGATTCCTGGTGATATGAAATAATACTGACCGAAAATCAATGATAGGTGGGCATATCTCATATGTTTTTCCTAAAAGTGCTACCACTGTGTCTTAGAGAGAGATATATAATCGTCTTACAAACCGCTATATGTTAAAAGAACACGACCATATTACTTTCACAATCCATCTTGGTTCTACAGGTGCACACAAGTATTCATGTTAAAGCTATACTGGCTTCATAAATTGAGGTACGACATTCCCTCCAAATGAAGTGGTCTTTCCGGACAAATACTGCGACACTGAACATAGACAGTGTTCACCAGAGTGTATATTATCAGGACCAACAGTGTGTTTACACGTAACCCACGATGCAACCTCATGATAAAATCACAGAATTTTGAAAGTGATTCGGGTAAGGAACATGATATTATAATTACGAGGGCCGTTCAGAAAGTAATCTCCGGTTGATTTAAAAAAATACACCAAGTTAAATAAAAATATTTTAATATATACATCTTACAACTACATCTTTGCACTATTTTTCTACATAGTCTCCATAGCGATTGAGGCACTTATCGTATCTCTTCACAAGCTTTGAAATTCCTTCTGCATAAAAATCACCCACTTGTGCCTGGAGCCAGCCTGTGACCGCATCTTTGAGCTCTTCGTCATCATCAAACCGCTGTGACCCGAGCCATTTCTTTAATCACTTGGCGCCAGGTCTGGGCTGTAAGGTGGATGGTTGATAACGTCCCACTTGAAGGACTCAAGAAGGGCCGTCGTTCTGCGAGCAGAGTGAGGACGGGCGTTATCGTGCAAAAAAACGATACCGGAAGACAGCATACCACGGAGTTTGTTCTGTATAGCCCGTCGTAACTTTTTTATTGTTTCACAGTACACGTCTTGATTAATGGTCATACCACGTTCCATGAATTCAACCAACAACACCCCTTTGGCATCCCAAAACACCGTTGCCATCAGTTTTCTGGCAGAAAAATCTTGCGAGGCTTTTCTTGGTTTGGTAGGCGAATTTGAATGTGCCCACATCTTTGATTGTTCTTTTGTCTCAGGGTTCACGTACTTAATCCAGGTTTCGTCACCGGTCACGATTCTGTTTAACAGTGGTTCTCCTTCGTCCTCATAACGTGACAGAAAGTCTAATGCAGAGGCCATTCTTTGAGTTTTGTGGTGGTCGGTAAGAATTTTGGGCACCCATCGTGCACAGAACTTACGGTAACCCAATCTTGCTGTCACTATCTCGTACAAGAGAGTCTTAGAAATCTGTGGAAAACCAGTAGACAACTCCGACATTGAGAAACGTCGATTTTCACGAACTTTTGCATCAACTGTCTGAACGAGTTCGTCAGTCACCAATGATGGTCTACCACTCCTCTCTTCATCATGAACGTTTTCTCGTCCACTTTTAAATAAACGTACCCATTCACGGACAACTCCTTCACTCATAACTCTTGGTCCGTACACGGCACAAAGCTCATGATGAATAGCTGCTGCAGAATATCCTTTGGCTGTAAAAAACCTTATGACAGCACGCACTTCACATTTGGCGGGGTTTTCTATTGCAGCACACATTTCAAACTGCCACAAAAACTAAACTAGCGCAGGTACGACGTTCACTCGACCACGGCTTGATGCCGACTGACCTGTTGAGTGCGTGAACGCACAGATGGCGTCGCTACTTCCCCCACAACCCGCACTGTGACCAATCGGAGGTTACTTTCTGAACCGCCCTCGTATTTACAACTCCCTCATGCCGCCGCTAGATATTCCTCAAGTATTTGAAATAGATTCTGTCTTGATACCATGTCAGAGGTTGTGTGATATATCCACTGGATTATAGGTGAAGGTTAATTGAGAGGGGTCACAAACCATGCTGATTGAGGTCGTAAGAAATATACAAAGGCTTTTCAGATCTCTAGTGTTACACTCTCTGGTAGAAATGCTGTCTGGGATTTGGAATCAAGTCTTTTCATTCAACCACATACCTGTGTTCAATCTTACAGACAAGTCCTTTCATGATTACAGCCACTAGTGAATCATATTTCTGGCACTATCATATCAGTCACCTTTCTCGAACCTATCTGCTGCAGTGAAACTCCAACGTGGTTTTAGGAAGTCCTTGTGCGTCTTGCAACCGTCCCTCAGTCTCCGCACTACCATCCCTGCAGCTTTGCACATGTGATCATTCCAATTTAAGTCGGAACTGAGTAGAAGTCGGAGGAAGCTGTATCTACCCCCTTCTGCGACCCGTGCAGAAACAGGCTGAGCTGAGTTAGTGCAACAGTGTTTTGACCACTCGATGGAAATGGGAACATGTTGTTGTAGCTCCACCATATGTGCTCAATGTGTAAGGTCAGTGGCAAATGAAGCCCATTCCTGCAACACAAGGTAGTATAAAATGCATTACAGGAACTGTGAGAAGGACGAGGAATTTCCTACTGCATTGTGGTACTTCTGCCAACTACATACATATACTGCAGTCCAAAGCAGATTCGTGTCCCTCAGGGCCAATTCACCTCTATCACTGCAACATGCTATTATTGTTATTCTGTACCATCCAACAGAGAAAAATTACGAACTACACTCCTGGAAATTGAAATAAGAACACCGTGAATTCATTGTCCCAGGAAGGGGAAACTTTATTGACACATTCCTGGGGTCAGATACATCACATGATCACACTGACAGAACCACAGGCACATAGACACAGGCAACAGAGCATGCACAATGTCGGCACTAGTACAGTGTATATCCACCTTTCGCAGCAATGCAGGCTGCTATTCTCCCATGGAGACGATCGTAGAGATGCTGGGTGTAGTCCTGTGGAACGGCTTGCCATGCCATTTCCACCTGGCGCCTCAGTTGGACCAGCGTTCGTGCTGGACGTGCAGACCGCGTGAGACGACGCTTCATCCAGTCCCAAACATGCTCAATGGGGGACAGATCCGGAGATCTTGCTGGCCAGGGTAGTTGACTTACACCTTCTAGAGCACGTTGGGTGGCACGGGATACATGCGGACGTGCATTGTCATGTTGGAACAGCAAGTTCCCTTGCCGGTCTAGGAATGGTAGAACTATGGGTTCGATGACGGTTTGGATGTACCGTGCACTATTCAGTGTCCCCTCGACGATCACCACTAGTGTACGGCCAGTGTAGGAGATCGCTCCCCACACCATGATGCCGGGTGTTGGCCCTGTGTGCCTCGGTCGTATGCAGTCCTGATTGTGGCGCTCACCTGCACGGCGCCAAACACGCATACGACCATCATTGGCACCAAGGCAGAAGCGACTCTCATCGCTGAAGACGACACGTCTCCATTCGTCCCTCCATTCACGCCTGTCGCGACACCACTGGAGGCGGGCTGCACGATGTTGGGGCGTGAGCGGAAGACGGCCTAACGGTGTGCGGGACCGTAGCCCAGCTTCATGGAGACGGTTGCGAATGGTCCTCGCCGATACCCCAGGAGCAACAGTGTCCCTAATTTGCTGGGAAATGGCGGTGCGGTCCCCTACGGCACTGCGTAGGATCCTACGGTCTTGGTGTGCATCCGTGCGTCGCTGCGGTCCGGTCCCAGGTCGATGGGCACGTGCACCTTCCGCCGACCACTGGCGACAACATCGATGTACTGCGGAGACCTCACGCCCCACGTGTTGAGCAATTCGGCGGTACGTCCACCCGGCCTCCCGCATGCCCACTATACGCCCTCGCTCAAAGTCCGTCAACTGCACATACGGTTCACGTCCACGCTGTCGCGGCATGCTACCAGTGTTAAAGACTGCGATGGAGCTCCGTATGCCACGGCAAACTGGCTGACACTGACGGCGGCGGTGCACAAATGCTGCGCAGCTAGCGCCATTCGACGGCCAACACCGCGGTTCCTGGTGTGTCCGCTGTGCCGTGCGTGTGATCATTGCTTGTACAGCCCTCTCGCAGTGTCCGGAGCAAGTATGGTGGGTCTGACACACCGGTGTCAATGTGTTCTTTTTTCCATTTCCAGGAGTGTATGAAAGCTTCACTAACTTCATCCAATAGAGAACTCGATAAGATTTTTACTGCATCTCACTCCTCACGTATATCGAAAGAAAATACCGCACCTGTACTGTAGGATGACCGTATTCCACAGACTATACTGTAAGTCGCAAGAGACACTCCCTGTGACACTGTGTCTTTGTTTGAAACATTGATTTTTTTATACTGTAACATGCTTTGTACACTGCCAGACATTTTGTTTTTCCATCATTATTTCGAGGTCTGTCTCAGATTCTAAACTGACACTAACATCTTCTGATCCATTGCCTCTCGCAGAAAACTAGACGTCGCATGGTGTAAATTATGTTCTTACTGCTCCTACGATAAGACACCACACACACTGGATGATTTTAAATGAAAGACAGTTATAATATAAGAAAACTGGAAGAGTTTCGCGACGTTGTGGAACGTTTCCAAACTTCACTCCAAAGCTGATTGACGACCTCTACATTTAAACTGATCTGTCACAGTGACGGAATAGCTGATAGCTCTGCATTCCATTTCGACTGATTTCTCATGTACCCGATCACTGTTTTGGTGCTAGCCATCCACAGAAGGTGTTTCCCCTCCACCAAAACTCTTTCTCCATCTCAAACAAACGATGTCTATCAATCATTATTCAGTGACCAACAGCGTACTAGTGGACGGATGGGATGGAAAAGACGCTGTAGATGTACTGTAATAATAAGCATCACAATTAATAGTGCAAACGATTTTAGCAGCTTTACAGTAATTTCAACAATGACCAATGATGCGACAGCACGTTTCCCAATAAGAGTATCATCGCTAAACTGCCCATTCTCTACTTTGCGACTATCATTGTGAATGTATTTAGATGACTGCTGTACATCAATTAACTTTTAATTCTGAAATGGGTGGAAGACACATTTGCTGGTCCTCTAGACATGAGAAACACCTTAGTTGACGTTGTAAATTATTAGAATGATTTGAAATCTGTTACATCACTGACATCAGTATCCGCAAGTGGAAATGTAAGTTTCCCCTACTTTTTTTCGAGTATTCACATAAAGGTCTTCGCAGAGGGAATTAGTTTCTAGTGGCACAGTGGTTTACAGTACACTACAACTCTCTAAAGTTTCATGTTTCTAAACAAATAATTTCTAGTCTATATCTTCGGAATTACACTGTAAAAGTGATACTATTGCTATGTAAATGATATTGCTGTGTGCTTGATATCGAGAAGTATCGCATAAATGGTATGATATTCTGGTGAACCATGTGAAATTACATATGTTCTTGAAATCCCAGAATCTGCAGATAAACATAGAAAGAAAGAAAGCAAGCAAGCAGGTCAGGGCCAGAAACAGTAACACCTTTGTGACAAGGGGTAACAAGCCCATCTTTGCATAACAGTTCAGAGAGTGACTTCAGTCTGCTGAGGGTGCTCTGGTCACACATCAGTAGGGGATGACTTGTGACCATCGGCTGTGGTGGATGACCGCCAGACATTGCGGGAAAATATCTAATGCTGCAAGCAGTATACCTAAGGTGCTTGTGCTTATGCTATCTGTCTTCGTAGTGTATTTACAAGTGTCTGGCGGTCGATAGCTACATGAATGATGCAACAGGGCGATTTTGTATGGTGCAGGATGGGAATTGTATGTTTACTACATCAACATGGTATGTGGTGATGGATTGTCAGGTTGGAGATCGGTTTCACACTCTAATATTCGAGCTTCCATCCTCAGTGCTAGAGCAGTGTAATTGAGTAAGAGTCTTTCCATATTTGACGATTTTTAGGCCACTTTTGCAAGGTTTAACTGTCAGTGCAATATTGAAATCTGTACAGAATAGTATTGCCACTGAAAGTCTCGTCTGCAGAAAGGAAAAGGTGCACAGAGCTATCTCACCAGCAGCATCAGTAATTTGGTGGGTAAATTCAGTAAGAGTTGATCATAATGCTTCATTGATTCACAAGACAACCTTTGTGCCGGGACATAGTAGCATCTATATAGTGGTGAGAACGTTTGCCTTTCGGAGATGCTTGTTGTAAGCAGGACTTAACGATTTCCAGGAAGGGTATCACATGATGGACAGGGTGCGACGTTAGGACCATCAGGAGGAATGCATTTGGCGTTATTCTGGGCTATTTTCGTAAACATATCCTATTAGGACAAGAATTTTCATGCGGACAAGCTGAGAGATCACGAAAGCTCCTACAAAAGCGACCGTTAACTATTTTTGCGACACTTTACAATTTCCCAGAAGAGGACTTGGCTGTTATTTACATAGCCATGTGACATAATTATAACATTGAGAACCTTTTAGATGCTCCTGCGATGGTGAGGAGGGATGCAAACACTTCGTAGCGATGCAGCAACCACACTGGGCAGGAAAATGCGTGCACGTGTAGACGCAGCTCGCATGTTCCATTAGGATCACTAGGAACAATGCACCCTGTTCTATTCTGGGAAGCACTGAAACAGATTTCGTTAGCAGACCTATAACATCACTATAACTTTGAGAACCTTTTAGCTATGTGAGTCGCTCATCAATTGGGTTAATGCTGGACTGCAGTTAGAGAGGCATCCCACCAGCAATGGTAAACACATGTGCATTCATAGGGTGACCTTGCTCTTACTTACATAGACATGTGACATCATTATAACACTCTAACTTTGTACCAGAAAATAGACATGACTTACCTGCTGTCTGTAGGTGACAACGGCCTGAGAGCAATGGCTTGTGCCCCTACATTCGTCTCACCAGCAATGGCTTGTGGTGGTGTCGGTATGCGTATGGGTTGGAGCCTCTGATATGTTGTAGTGGACGATAGTTTGAAAGCGTTTAATACTTGCAATGAGTGTTTGTGCACTGCATTATTTGCGGCTGTTTAATTTTTTGAGCATGTTGGCAGAGCATTATATACAGGGTGTGGTAGATAAGGAATGAGACTCAGTCTAGAAAAACAAATTTATTGATCCAATTTGTACAAAACGTTAATATTCTTCAAAGTACTCGCCTTGGGCGTCGACACAACGTTGCCAGCGCGTTTTCCAAGCTTCATAGGCCCCACTGTAGTCCGTTTGAGTTATCCCAGTTAGTGCCTTCGTGACAGCACGTTGGATGTTCGGAATATCGTCGAAACGATGACCCTTCAGGCATCTTTTGACATTCGGAAATAGGAAGAAATCAGGAGGACTCAAGTCAGGGCTGTATGGTGGCTGTGGCAAAACTTCAACTCCAATTCAGGTGAAGTAGGAGGTCACGAGGAACGCTGTGTGCGCCGGAGCGTTGTCGTGGTGGAGACGGCAGCGTTGAGAAAGGTCCTGTCTCTTCCGTTTGACGGCTCTGTGCAATCGCTGAAGGACTTCTTTGTAGAATTCGGCATTGACAGTCTTCCCCTGAGGGACAAACTCTTTGTGAATTAACCCCCACTTGTCGAAAAACACAATCAGCATTGTCTTGATGCGGAACTTTGACATTCTTGCTTTCCTCGGCCGCGGGGATGACGGTGTGTGCCACTCCGAGCTCTGGGCTTTCGTCTCCGGGTCGTACTGGAATGTCCACGATTCATCGCCTGTTACTACATTGTCTAAAAAGTGTGGATTATTTTCCAAATCATTCAACATCTCACGGCAAACGTCCACTCGTTGTTGCTTTTGTTCGGCGGTGAGCACTCGGGGAACCAATTTTGCGCAAACTTTCCTCATCATCAAATCTTGCGTAACAATTTGGTGAACCGTAAATTTATTCACGGAGACCTCATCGACGATCATTTTGAGACTTAAACGACGGTCGGAGTCCAGGAATTCTTTCACTTTGGCCACCGTTTCATCCACACGACTCGTTGAAAGGCGTCCAGATCGTTCCATGTTTTCAACGGATTCCCTCCCGTTTTTAAATTCATTAAACCACCGGAACACTTGAGCTCTTGATAGGGAGTCTTCTTTGTAGGCCTCCGTAATCATAGCAAAAGTTTCCGAAGCAGTTTTGCCCAAGCGAAAGCAAAATTTGATTGCATACCGCTGTTCTATCGAGCGATCCATCTTCAGCGTTTTCACAAGTGTCACGGGCACACAAACAACGTAATATGCGAAGCTCGACCCTCACTGCACCAGAGCTCCGACGCGACTGCGAACCGGTTCTATTGTTAGCTCAGATCCCCCACCACGTGACGTACAGGTGGAGACCGCCCTGCGAGCGACTGGGGCGCCGCACGGCGGCCAGTCTCATTACTTATCTACCACACCCTGTATGCATTATTTTGACAATTCCATGCTTAGTGGATATGTCTGTTGCATTATTTTGTGAACAGGTCTGTAGTCTGTGCTATGCATTATTTGGACTGTTTAGAATTAGTGAGTCTGTCTGTAGAGAGTTTTGCTTACTTTACTTTGACAATTTACGAGTGTTTTCATGTCTGCACATCACTATACTGCATTATTTCAGTGACTTACAAGTAGTTTGCAGGTCTGTACTGTATTGTGACCTCAACCACGTCAGACCGAGTGCTTTGTATCAGTGTAATAAATAAACTAGGTGAACTCCATCCCTAACTAAATTATTCCAAAATAAATAAAGTACACACCTTCCTATCCAGCAGCCCAGAACACTCCCACAGCCATCATGGAAGGGACGACAGCACCCTCTGGTGGCGGTACTGTGCAGTAGGTCAGTTGGACTCCAGACCTCATAGTGAACACACTCAATGGAGCTACTGCCTCAAATTATTTAAATAAACACTGCCTGTACAATAAAGACTTACATCCATCCTATACAGAAGCCCAGCTCGGGCTGAGTCCTTTTCCCCCCATTTCCTAGGAAGAAGTGGCGGTCGGATGACTTAGGGTAGTGGAGGTATTCCAAGTGACCTTTTTTCCTTACCATTTTCTCTGGTTAGTGGAGGTAGCCAAGTCACCTTTTCCCCTAAGTATTTGAACTTCCCGCCATTTTCTGGGAGAGTGGAGGGGGTAGGTAGGGGAGGGAGTTAGGTAAGTAGAGGGAGCCCAACTGACCTATTTTCCCGCCAATATTTGAACTTGCCATCAGAACTTCATTATGATAATGCCATATCCATCGCCAACATCATGGAAAATTTTGGCAACAATGCAATGTGGGATCGTACAAACTTTGTCCTGCTACTGGTGTGCTGTGGTTCTGTCGTTCGGTTTCATCACATATCGGATTTGTTTGGAATACTTCATTTCAACTTCCTTGTTTTTTCGTTTGTGCAAACGCCAGCAACCTAGCAGTTGTAGCGCCAAAATTGCGTGGTAAAGTTACACGTTGCAGTTTCTGTTGGTAGCGCCGAGAGTCATTTATGTCAGCATTTCCCCTCACATATGTCTGCCACCACAAAGAACAATATTGTCATTTAGATTTTTGTTCACTATTTTCAGTGACAGTTTTTGAAGAATGCCGATGTGAAGAAATAGCACTGTAGATGCACTTTTCTTTTTTAACACGACTGGTGTGCTATTTTTTTATGTCGGAAATGTTGTTATTCCATTCACACCGCCACCACTCAGTGCAATCGGACTTCTTCTTTGTGCCACCTTTACTTGATTCACGCAGTCAAAGGGAAAGACTGTTCGTGATGAAAGCTCAAAAAGTAGTGAGACTCCTTCACACAGTGAAAGTAAAATTGTGCTCTACTACAATTTCAAAAGAACAGTTTCAAATATTGACCGAAAATTGCAAAAAATATATAAAATAAAATAAAAATATCGGAAGTCGATTGTGCCATTTCGACATCGATATATCGAGGATAAATAGCGCCGGTACATCTCTTTATTTTTGGAAAAATATTGATATATCGCCTTTTTTTCATCAACCGTAGTCTGATCTATGAATGTAAATATGGTGCCATTTACACTCATGGCCCAGTCCCTTTGAAACACTTTGACATGGCATGTGACCTGCAACTTAGTGTATTGCCTTCACATCATCTGAAGGATAATCATAGGAATAATTCATTTTTTGCAGTTGTTTTTGTGAGGACATGTAGCATTAACTGTTTTAACATGGTAGTATTAGAGCGCACATCGGCTTCTGTTGAACTTTTTCTATTTAAGAGTAATTTAAGATATAAGCTGGCAACTGTTTTGTTTGATCGAATATTGTCTTGTAACATAATTGATTGCAACCGTACACAACTTACACATTACCGACGGTCTTGTAGATTAGCTGTGGTCCAGCATGAACTTCGACCCAAGATGACGCCGTCAGAATCACTTCAGCAGTCTGAGGTCGCAGTACTGACGTGGGGAGGCCACCTACGTGCTATTTACCATAGTTATTGTTGAAAACTTTGCTGAACGAAATTACGAAAGAACTGTTGCTGACATTTGTATCGCTACTAATGTTACGCCTTAAGGGTCGTATTAAGAGGAAAATGTCTTGTACATATGTGCAACAATAGTAGTGAAATCCTGGGGGCGAACATTAGGCGTCACATTATTGGCGAGGTAAAAGGATCAGTGTGGTAGTTCGCCTTTGATGTAGGGGCCAACTGATGCGTCTTAAAACTGCTGCGATTTCTCCTGATGTGGGCTTAGCAGTCACCAATGCACGTCGTGAAGACGAGTGAGAAGCAGTCGTGCCCTGTCATTCGCTATCCATGCGGTTCGGTAACTCTAACTTTCAAACGGGCACTCGCCGATTGTGACCCAACAGACGAGTGCCCCCCCCCCCCCCCCCCCCAACCTGGTAGAAAACATGGCAGTCGTGGGGCATGTGGAAGAGCATCGAGCCTACGCAGGCTATAGCTCCACGCTGTAAGCACGCTGCGCAAGTGACTTTGACAGTAGGCAGAGCGCAGGCACTTGCAGTGCTCCAGTAGCGACTCAGTACCAGCTGAGGTGGCTGGGGATGGGAGAGGGAAACGGCTGTGCCCACCCAATCAAGGCATTTTTAAGGCCATTTATGCAACCATAGGAAAGCAAAACCTGGATGGGCGAAAGTAGGTTTGAATCCATTTTCTCCTGAACATGAGGACGAGATCTCTTTCTTGACAAACTCTTCGACCTCTAGTCGTGTTTATTAGACGTATGAACGACGACTATAGGACTGCGCAAGCATCCCAAGCCAAAATATTTAAACTTGTCCTTATAACTTCTGTGGCATGCTCACATTCATGACACAAAGGCCATAACTGAAGCGCTTAACAAAAATGGAGTGAATTCCATCGAAAGTGAGGTTGCCAGGGGTCTGTCATCTTGCCTTACGTGTGCCATCTTGCCATAGCTGTGCCATTCTTGCTACATCTGCACCATCTTGCCACGTCTGCGTCATCTTGTCACGCCTTGCCTGTACATATTCCAAACTCTGATTTTCCCCATAGTTTTTATCCTCTACAGCTCCTTCAAGTACCACACCTACAACATTACAACATTAGAAGAAAAAATGACCTATATTGCTCATTATTAAAACTTCAGTTAACTCAGAGAGGAGTTCAACATTCAGAACCAAACATTTTTGATTATTTGCCTAATACCATAAAATGTCTGGCACGTAGCAAAATGTAACCTAACATCTTTTCTCCTTGACAACTCCTTCCATACCTTGGACGAACTGCAATTTAAAAACCGGCAGCCTGAAAACAGCTAATTTTTACGGCTAGTGGCATGAGTACGAGTACAAAATAATGTATCCAGTAATGTTAACTGTTAATTGACTCGTTCCACATCACTTCGATAAGACTCGTTCAAACTGTTTATGAAAAATGTAACTCACTAACTGGAAGTTATTCCTTGATGTCTTAACACACGCTCCATCATCATGTTCTTTCTATTTGTCATTGTTTTCCACGTGTTTCTCTCCTCGCCTATTGTGTGGAGAACCTCCTCATTTTTATCAGTTCCTCCGATTTTGAACATCCCTCTAAAGCATCATATCTCTGACCCTTCGATTCACCTCTTTTCCGGTTTTCTCACAGTCCAGGATTCACTGCCCTACAATGTTCTGCTTCAAACATGCATCATGAGAAGTTTCTTCTTCAAGTTAAGGACGATGTTTAATACAAGTAGGCCTCTTTTGGCTAGGAATGCCTTATTTGCCTATGCTGCTCTGTTTTTTTTTTATGTCCTCCTGTGTGTGTGTGTGTGTGAGTGTGTGTGTGTGTGTGTGTGTGTGTGTGTGTGTGTGTGTGTGTGTGTGTTTTGCAGCATACTTGTGGAGCGCCTGGAGCTATTTCAACCAAACTTGGTGTACATATGGCTTAGTATGAGGAGACTACTAATGTGGGTGGAAGACAATCGTAACACCCTTATTTTTGGGGATGCAGAAGTTGTGACTGTGTATATAACACTGTATTGCCTGAAACAGTCTCAAGTTAGCTTAGAATAAATATGATTTCATATCTGGGAAAAAATAACATGTTGGAGGGCGGTGAGGGAGGCGGGGGAGGGGGGGGGGCGAAGGCACCACTAGAATCGCTAGCTATGGAAGTGGGAATCAGATAACATGTAAAAAGGATCGAAAACTAGTGTCGAGTCGATAATTTCAGACGTTGTTAGTATAACTGCATGAGTTTGATAGGAGGTTTAGTGAGGGTCGGAAGAGGCTGACATAAAAATAATGGAAAACGACGAATATTAGTATCGAATACCTACATCTCACGTACATCGAGAACCGGGGACTCAAGGATTCAAAAGCATGATTAAACAAAGAAGGACACGCCTGGCCAGCACTATGGCATGTTTACTAAGTATATAAATGATTAACAAAAAGGAGGGTTGCCGGGGGGATTGGTATGATGACGAAATTGACTCTAGGGGAGTGTCTGGGGGATGTGGATAGGAAGGAATTTTTAACGTGACCGCCTCTCTTTCAATGAGCTGAAGTTAACGAAAAAACAAAACTGACAAATGAAAATATTAACTTCCTGAAAATTCTGCTATGGAATAATTAGCAATCACGGCAACTTTAACGAAAACTGGGGCCTCTTTACATGAACTATAATTTCTTCGATTCCACTGTAATGCTTTAATGCAAATTCTTAAACAATCTCAGTAGCAACTTCAAAAATAGTTACGGCCCACAATTAGCTAGGAAGGCAGTTCTTCTGGTAATCTATAATCTGACCGTGTAATTTAATGCTATTTCTTTTCGGAAGAGAATATATTATTTATAAATTGGTTGCAGGTTCTATCGGAATTTAAACACAAAAGATAGCTGTGTATGAAATGGTGCTTAAAAATCTATGGACAAGAAGAATAGCTTCCGCATTTAATTATTCCACAATTACGAATCCTGTAAGGAAAGGAGTGATATTTTAAATAAAATAAAAAATGAATTTAACAATATATTTTCAAAGTAAATGACAAACACATTTACATTTGGTCATCACAGCGACTAATCGATAGTTATCTACATCTACATCTACATCCATACTCCGCAAGCCATCTGACGGTGTGTGGCGGAGGGTACTTTGAGTACCTCTATCGGTTCTCCCTTCTATTCCAGTCTCGTATTGTTCTTGGAAATAAAGATTGTCGGTATGCCTCTGTCTGGGCTCTAATCTCTCTGATTTTATCCTCATGGTCTCTTCGCGAGATATACGTAGGAGGGAGCAATATACTGCTTGACTCCTCGGTGAAGATATATTCTCGAAACTCCAATAAAAGTCCGTACCGAGCTACTGAGCGTCTCTCCTGCAAAGTCTTTCACTGGAGTTTATCTATCACCTCCGTAACGGTTTCGCGATTACTGAATGATCCTGTAACGAAGCGCTCTGCTCTCCGTTGGAGAGTTATGACGGAAAAACAAAAAAATGTCTGTGAACATAATACTTTTATATGATTCTTATACATTTAATTATTCCCGAAATATGATTAAACATTTATTCTCCAGATAAGAACTAAGGGAAGAACACCCAGTTAAATTAAAGTCAGATCAAAGCTGGCGCAATTGAGAATCAAGCGAGATAACAAAGCGAGGGAGCAGAATAGAGAAAAAAATGAGATCAAAAAGTGAGATCAAGGACCCTTGTACAATTGTTTATATAATCCCTCATGTCGATGATCGTTGTCCATTTAGAAATTACACTTATAGTTACAATTCATATATCACTTAAGTTTTATAATTTTTGTTTGTGCACTTCAAATTGTCTTTTTCCACATATTTACATTAATAAAATTCAGGGGAAAATTTTGTAAAGCTCGGCTGTGACGCCATAGATTTATACGCTACTCGTCATTAAAATGACTCCACCACGAAGATGACATGCTACAGACGCGAAATTTAACCGACAGGAAGAAGATGCTGTGATATGCAAATGATTAGCTTTTCAGAGCATTCACACAAGGTTCGCGCCGATGGTGACACCACAACGTGCTGACATAAGGAAAGTTTCCAACCGATTTCTCATACACAAACAGCAGTTGTCCGGCATTGCCTGGTGAAACGTTATTGTGATGCCCCGTGTAAGGAGGAGAAATGCGTACCATCACGTTTCCGACTTGATAAAGGTCGGATTGTAGCCTATCGCGATTGCGGTTTATCGTATCGCGACATTGCTGCTCGCGTTGGTCGAGATCCAATGACTGTTAGCAGAATATGGAATCGGTAGGTTCATTAGGGTAATACGGAACGCCGTGCTGGATTCCAACGGCCTCCTATCACTAGCAGTCGAGATGACAGGCATCTTATCCGAATGGCTGTAACGAATCGTGCAGCAATGTCTCGATCCCTGAGTCAACAGATGTGGACGTTTGCAAGACAGCAACCATCTGCACGAACAGTTCGACGACGTTTGGAGCAGCATGGACTATCAGCTCGGAGACCATGACTGCGGTTACCCTTGACGCTGCATCACAGACAGGAGCGCCTGTGATGGTGTACTCAAGAAAGACAAAACGTCATTTTTTCTGATGAATCCAGGTTCTGTTTACAGCATCATGATGGTCGCATCCGTGTTTGGCGACATTGCGGTGAACGCACATTGGAAGCGTGTATTCGTCATCGCCATACTGGCGTATCACCTAGCGTGATGGTATGGGGTGCCATTGGTTACACGTCTCGGTCACCTCTTGTTTGCATTGACGGCACTTTGAACGGTGGACGTTACATTTCAGATGTGTTACGACCCGTGGCTCTACCCTTAATTCGATCCCTGCGAAACCCTACATTTCAGCAGGATAATGCACGACAGCATGTTGCAGGTCCTCTACGGGCCTTTCTGGATACAGAAAATGTTCGACTGCTGCTCTGGCCAGCACATTCTCCAGATCTCTCAGCAAGTTAAAACGTCTGGTCAATGGTGGCCGAGCAAACTGGCTCGTCACAATACGCCAGTCACTACTCTTGATGAACTGTGGTATCGTGTTGAAGCTGCATGGGCAGCTGTACCTGTACACGCCATCCCAGCTCTGTTTGACTCAATGCCCAGGCGTATCAAGGCCGTTATTCCGGGCAGAGGTGGTTGTTCTGGGTACTGATTTCTCAGGATCTATGCACACAAATTGCGTGAAAATGTAATCACATGTCAGTTCTAGTATAATACATTTGTCCAATGAATACCCGTTTATCATATGCATTTCTTCTTGGTGTAGCAATTTTAATGGCCAGTAGTGCATGCATGTCATTAGTATATAATGGACAAAATATTTATGTCTACGTTTAGGAAAAATCAGCTGCTACTTTGAAAAGCATTACTCCCTAGGCCATGGGGATGAGAGGGTGGTGCATTAGTGTTGCATCTATAGACATTCATGAGCATCGGCTGATTGATGACAACCTCAGTGACATTTAGCCTAACTTGGCAATTTCCTGTAGGAAGTTAGTGTTCAAATAAATTTGATATCCCCTCTCATCACTCCCTACCAAGTTTTCTATGCAGTTGCCAGTTTTTTTCTGTTTTTTTTTCTGGCACTGGAATGTTAGTGAATCAATCCGGAAGTTTCAACGAAAGGAAACACCACCTGAAAGGCCTTTCTCTAAGGCAATATGATTTCTAAATCTACATCTACATTTATACTCCTCAAGCCACCCAACGGTGTGTGGCGGAGGGCACTTTAAGTGCCACTGTCATTACCTCCCTTTCCTATTCCAGTCGCGTATGGTTCGCGGGAAGAACGACTGCCGGAAAGCCTCCGTGCGCGCTCGAATCTCTCTAATTTTACATTCGTGATCTCCTCGGGAGGTATAAGTAGGGGGAAGCAATATATTCGATACCTCATCCAGAAACGCACCCTCTCGAAACCTGGACAGCAAGCTACACCGCGATGCAGAGCGCCTCTCTTGCAGAGTCTGCCACTTGAGTTTGCTAAACATCTCCGTAACGCTATCACGCTTACCAAATAACCCTGTGACGAAACGCGCCGCTCTTCTTTGGATCTTCTCTATCTCCTCTGTCAACCCGACTTGGCACGGATCCCACACTGATGAGCAATACTCAAGTACAGGTCGAACGAGTGTTTTGAAAGCCACCTCCTTTGTTGATGGACTACATTTTCTAAGGACTCTCCCAATGAATCTCAACCTGGCACCCGCCTTACCAACAAATAATTTTATGTGATCATTCCACTTCAAATCGTTCCGCACGCGTACTCCCAGATATTTTACAGAAGTAACTGCTACCAGTGTTTGTTCCGCTATCATATAATCGTACAATAAAGGATCCTTCTTTCTATGTATACGCAATACATTACATTTGTCTATGTTAAGGGTCAGTTGCCACTCCCTGCACCAAATGCTTATCCGCTGCAGACCTTCCTGCATTTCGCTGCCATTTTTCTAATGCTGCAACTTCTCTGTATACTACAGCATCATCCGCGAAAAGCCGCATGGAACTTCCGTCACTATCTACTAGGTCATTTATATATATTGTGAAAAGCAATGGTCCCATAACACTCCCCTGTGGCACACCAGAGGTTACTTTAACGTCCGTAGACATCTCTCCATTGAGAACAACATGCTGTGTTCTGTTTGCTAAAAACTCTTCAATCCAGCCATACAGCTGGTCTGATATTCCGTAGGCTCTTATTTTGTTTTTCAGGCGACAGTGCGAAACTGTATCGAACGCCTTCCGGAAGTCAAGGAAAATGGCATCTATCTGTGAGCCTGTATCTAATATTTTCTGGGTCTCATGAATAAATGAAGCGAGTTGGGTCTCTCACGATTTCTGTTTCCGGAATCCATGTTGATTCCTACAGAGTAGATTCTGGCTTTCCAGAAATGACATGATACGCGAGCAAAAAACATGTTCTAAAATTCTACAACAGGTCGATATCAGAGATATAGGTCTATAGGTTTGCGCATCTACTCGACGACCCTTCTTGAAGACTGGGACTACCGGTGCTCTTTTCCAATCATTTGGAACATTCCGTTCCTCTATGAACTTGCAGTACACGGCTGTTAGAAGGAGGCAAGTTCTTTCGCGTACTCTGTGTAGAATCGAATTGGTATCCCGTCAGGTCCAGTGGACTTTCCTCTGTTGAGTGATTTCAGTTGCTTTTCTATTCCTTGGACACTTATTTCGATGTCACCCATTTTTTCGTTTGTGCGAGGATTTAGAGAAAGAACTGCAGTGCGGTCTTTCTCTGTGAAACAGCTTTGGAAAAAGGTTGCTGAAAACTTTGATCGTACATATGTTACTGATTGAAATTTAATTGTAACAAATTGAACCAAGAACAATGGGTTTTGGGTGGATCTACAGTGTATCGCTGCCTTCAAATAGCATACGCTCATAACACGCAAGTTTCAATAATTCTTTTGCCACGAATATGATGTTTCTCATTATTTTATTGGAACGAATCACACAGTTCGCAACGGGTTTTCTAGTTATTCTCAATTTCCTGGTGCTCAGATACGGCATGTATACATGTAGGCTCGAAATGAATGCCAATGTGGCGCTTCACGACTCTGTGCTGAAGGGAGATGGCGTGCATGTGACGTAGGTGGCGTTGTGCCATCTCAATGGTCAACGCTCAGACGTACGCTCAGAACATCTGACATGCTAGATATTGCTCTGTTCGTTAGCAAAGACTCTCGAATGTGCTATTGCACGCTATGACGTCAGAAACTCAGCACGCTCAATGTTCTGATGCACGGTCCGTGTCCCGACGGCTTAAACCACCCTCAATATGCGCACACACTGCATCGCGAAGTATTCCCTTCGCTGCGCTGCCATGCCATGCCCTTCGCCGGCTGCGTCCCAGTGTGCGTAGTGTCGAGCATGTCGCGTTGAAGTGAGCCGGGGCTGTTGTCGCCAGGCAGAGGCGACAGCGAGTGCGCGGCGGAGGAGCAGATGTGGTACTCGCGCTTGGACGCGGCGCGCCTGCTGTGTTTGGGCGGCCGTGGCAACGCGCAGAGGTGGCGCTGGAGCACCGATGCCGTCTGCAGGGGCGGCGCGGGAGGCTGGCCGCTGCGCCGCTGGCTGCTTGGCCGCTGGAGACAGGGCCGGAGTGTCTCCAGCGCCCCAGACAGGCACCTCTCGCGCTGGCTGCAGCTACGCTACCAAGGTCTCTGTACTGTGCACACTCACCAGTGGTAGTCTTTGAGTCCTCCATCTCCAAACCCAACCAAAAATTCCTCTCCTACGCTAACCTTTCCATCTGTCTTCCTCTACAGTTTTTTATGTCCTCAGTTATTTGCTGGATGTATCTCAATCACTACGGCTCCATCCAGTACAATGGAAGTTACCCCTTGATATCTTAACAGACCATCTATCATCCAGTTCCTTCTTCTTGCCAGTGTTTTCTACATATTGCTTACCCCGTCAATTCTGCGGAGAATCTCCGCATTTCTTACCATATCAGGCCACTTAAATTTTCATCATTCGTCTATACCACCATACCTCATGTGCTTAGATTCTCTTCTGTTTCGATTTTCCCAGAGTACATGTTTCACAGCCAAAAAATGCCGTGCTCCGAGCATCCATTCTCAGAAATTTCTTCCTCAAATTAACGCTTATGACTGATACCAGTAGACCGCTCTTGCCATTGCTAGTCTACCTTTTATGTCCTCCTTGCTCCGTCCTTCATACGTTATTTTGCTGCCCAGGTAGCAGTATTCTTTAATTTCGTCTACTTCGTGTGGCGTCCCCGCACTCCAACAGCGTGCTGATATTGTCGACGCCGAAGAGCTGCTACTGCCACAGCTCTCGCAGGGGAGTTGAGACACGATGCGCGATGACGTAGGTCCCCTTGGTGAACGGGAGACAGAAATGGGAACTCGTACGATGGATGCTTCATCTGATTTAAGATCGAGTGATTCATTGCCCGGATATGCAGTAGTTGTGAAATCTTATCCGCGTCGTACACACCACCAATTGCGAGGAAACATTGTAATTATCAGTCTCCTCGTACGTTGTTGGCTCGTTGCTATGGAGTTGTTGAACCTGTATGAAGCGAGATCCACAGATACTCTTTGATCACGTCTGAGTGAGCCTACGCCATAATGTTAAAAAAAAGTTCATAAGTTCTCTTTTCAATTAATGAAGTAGGTATTTTGATATTCAGATTAAATTGTCCCTGCTGAACAGTCGTTGTTTAACTATCATTGATTAAATCACGTAATAATGTAGTCCACGCTTGATATTTCACTTGGAACGAACAGTTTATTGTTCCTTGGCCACTAAATACTTTATAACTTTCGCACCACACGCACACGCAGTTGGTTGGTAAAGTCAGTTCTATTAAAATTAAGTTTCTTGACAATTACAACTTGACTCTTCAGCGTAATCGTATTATCTTCGTGAAGTCGTGTAACTGTGTCCTACTCGAGACTGAGTGTTGTCCTTTGATATACTATCCATTCTTCTTTTAGTTCCAACTATTTGAAAGTCAAGTCCAATATTCACTAGTTTCATCAATAAAGTTCAATTAACCCGTTATGCACGGTTAAACGCGTCCATCAGTTCCTGTCTCTGCTTAGAAAATCCGTTTCCGAAGTTCGTGAATCACGTCACGCAAGAAACACTTCTGAACGCAAAACAATCTCGTCGCGATCCATACTTTCAATAACTAAGACAAGAATTGATCTCGCACGTCTTTACAGGACGAGAGCCAGCAAGCGACTTCTTCTGTGAAAGAGTATTGTAGGCGCATTGAATTTCTTCGTTGCGCTTACAACTCTCTTCCACATAAAAGTGTTCTCTAACTAACATCACCTCGGACTTAGATTTCAAGATATTAATTGCAATTACCACTTGGATATTTGTCCATTAATTAAATCTGAGGTTTCTTCCTCCTCTTTTCATAACAAAATATCTCAGTGATGTATAATTTTGTTGTTATCGAAACTTCTTGGTGTTAGCTTATCGGCAAAGATGTCGTATTTGCCAAGATAACTCTTCCCTACTTCATATTATGATATTCTGTCTTAATTGACTTTAAGGGGTCGTTGGGGTGTTATATTCGCTACCTCCAATTCTGATTATCAGTTCCTCGCCGTTCACATTTCTGCTACTTCTCATTACTTTCGTCTTTCTTCGATTTACTCTCAATCCATATACTGTACTCATTAGACTGTTCCTTCCTCTCAACACATCCTATAATGCGTCTTCATTTTTACCGAAGATTGCACTCTCGTCAGCTAATCTTTATCATTGATATCTTTTTACCTTGGATTTTAACCCCATCTTGAACCTATTTCTTATTTCCGTCGTTGCTTCTTCGATATATAGACTGAATGGTAGGGCGAAAGACTACACCCCTGCCTCATACCCTTTTCTTGGTCTTCCACTCTTATTGTTCCCTTTTGATTCTTGCACATATTGCATATTACCCGTGTTTCCCTTTAGCTTGCCCCTGTTTGAATATCTTGCACCATTTGACACTGTGTAACGTTATTTACAAGTCGACAAATCCTATGAACGTGTCTTGACTTTCCTTCGGTCTTGCTTCCATTATCAGCCGATACGTCAGAACTGCTTCTCTGGTCTCTCTATCTTTCCTGAAGTTAAACTGACCGTCGTCTAACACATCCTCTATTTTATATTCCATTCTCCTTCATGTTATTCTTATCAGCAATTTGGATGCATAAGCTATTAAGCTGATACTTCGATGATTCCAGTACTTCTCGGCTCTTGCTCCCTTCGGAACTGTGTAGATGATGTTTATCAGAAAGTCTGATGGTTCTACATCTACATTTACATACATACTTTGCAATCCACCATACGGTGCGTGGCGGAGGGTACCTCATACCACAACTACTATCTTCTCTCCCTGTTCCACTCCCAAACAGAACGAGGCATAAATGACTGCATATATGCCTCAACACATCCTCAATTCGTTCGTCGCCAGTATCATATATTCCACAAACCAACGTGAATAGCCTTTTTTTTTTTTGGCACAACCCCCAATGATTTTAGAAATTATGACGGAATATTACCTAGTCCTTCCACCTTACTTGATGTTACGTGGTCCATAGCTCTTTATATTCTGATTCTAATACTGGATCACTTGTCTCCTCCGCCGGCCGGGTGGCCGTGCGGTTCTAGGCGCTACAGTCTGGAACCGCGTGACCGCTACGGTCGCGGGTTCGAATCCTGCCTCGGGCATGGATGTGTGTGATGTCCTTAGGTTAGTTAGGTTTAAGTAGTTCTAAGTTCTAGGGGACTGATGACCTTAGAAGTTAAGTCCCATAGTGCTCTGAGCCATTTGAACCAATTTTGTCTCCTCCCTGTCGACTCTTGTTCCTTCTTCTACCGTATCATCAGGCAATTCTCCCCTTCATTTTACTCTTTCCATTTATCTACTTTCTAACTATGGGATTCTCATTGCACTCTTGATGTTACCGGCCTTGCTTTAAGTTCACCGAAGTTTGTTTTGACTTTCGTATATGGTGAGTCGGTCCTACCGACAATCATTTTTTTTTCATTTTCTTCACATTTTTCACGCAACCATTTCGCCTTAGCTTCCCTGCTCTTCCTATTTTTTAGTTCTTAAGTGATTTGTATTTCTGTATTCCTGAATGTACCTGAACAAGTTTGTACTTCCTTCTTTCATTGATCAACTGAAGTATTTCTTATGTTAACCATGGTTTCTTGGCAGTTACCGTCTCTGCATCTACAGTTTTCTTTCCAACTTGTGTTATTTCCCTTTTTAGAGATGTCCATTTCTCTTCAGTTGAACTTCCCACTGAGCTTTTCATTGTCGCAGGATCTATATCCTCAGAGAATTTCAAGCGTATCTCTTCATTCCTTAGTACTTTCGTGTGCCACTTCTTTGCATATTGATTGTTCCTGACTAGTCTCTTAAGCTTCAGCTTACTCTTCATCATTATTAAATTGTAATCGGTGTTTATGTCCGCTAGGCAAAGAGTTTTAACTATCACGTCGAAGAAATAAAACTGTGGGAGTGAAACCTAGTGAATGCTTCAGCCCTTCTCTGCGTATTCACTCTCTTCAATGGCATACATTATTTCTGACAATTGTTGATTTATAGGGGACTTCAGTTGTGCAAATCTGCATTTTGGCTTTTCAGGAAATACAACATTTCGAAAATCGCCTTGTCGACATTCTGGAAATACCTGGCACGTAAAGGATGCTTCATCCGAGGGAAGAGGAAGAAGTCACTAGGTGACATGTCAGGATGAACGAGAGGTGAGGTAAAATTTGATAGCCTCGTTGTCACAGAACGGAAACACAGAATGAGATTTTCACTCTGCAGAGGAGTGTGCGCTCATATGAAACTTCCTGGCAAATTAATACTGTGTGCCGTGCCTTCGTCAGCCTCTCGTATTCTCGTCAGGAGAATACAGAAGTATGTTCCTGCGACTGTTTGTTTAGTGATGGAAACAACTGGATGACAATAATCGATCCAGCCTGTTGTTAGAAAAGAATCGACTCATTTGTAGTTTTATATATCGGTTGGATTATTCATTCATCGATTTAGTCTGTTGTAGAGAGGAGAAAGTACAAGCTGGATCGGACTAGGAAAAGGAGTAAGACAATGATACTGTCTATCACCTATCCTTTTCAACCTCTACTTGGAAAATATGATTGACCAATGCTCATTAGATGACAAAGGAGTAGAAATTGGAGGAAGAAGAGTAGGGTGTTTTAGGTTTTCTGATGACATAGTCCTTCTAGCCACATGGAAAAAAGAATTACAGGATTTAGTAGACACCATTGAAGCTAACGGAAAAAATTATGGAATGAAAATTAACACAAAGAAAACAAAAGTATTGGCACTAGGAGGAAATAAAGAAATAAAAACTATGCTGAATGGAGAAATACTAGAACAGATGCAAAATTTTAATTATCTTGGAAGCAGGATAGACACCGACTGGAAGTCCACCACAGAAATTAAAGCAAGGATAGCAATGGCAAAAGAGGCGTTTTATAAGAAAAGGAGAATTTTCTGCAGCGACTTGGACAGAGAACTCAGGAAGAGACTCATAAAATGTCTTGTATGGAGTGTTCTTCTATACGGCGCTGAAACATGGACTTTGAGGAAGAAAGACAGAGAAAGGCTGGAGGCTTTTGAGATGCAGACATCGCCATGACATGAGGACGGAAAGAATAAGTTGGATGGACTGAGTAAAAAATGCATAGGTACTGAGAAGAGTGGGAGAGAAGAGACACTTACTAGAAGTAATAAAAAGAAGAAAAATAAATTGGATTGGGCATATATTAAGAAAGAATGACGGACTGATAAAAACAGTTGTCTGATGAAATAACGACAATGAAAATTCGTGCCGGACCGGGGCTCGAATCCGGGTTTGCCTCTTATCACGAGAGGTTGCCTTACCATTTGGCTATCCGAGTATGACTCACGTCGAGACGTAAACTTCCATATGGTTCAAATGGTTCAAATGGCTCTGAGCACTATGGGACTCAACTGCTGAGGTCATTAGTCCCCTAGAACTTGGAACTACTTAAACCTGACTAACCTAAGGACATCACACACATCCATGCCCGAGGCAGGATTCGAACCTGCGACCGTAGCGGTCTTGCGGTTCCAGACTGCAGCGCCTTTAACCGCACGGCCACTTCGGCCGGCAAACTTCCATATGCCCTCAGCCATGTGTCTACGAACATTACTCATATATCCCTTACGTATATTCCTGTACAGGCGAGACATTTTACTTGAAAGTCGCTTACCCCGTGTCGGCGGATAAGTACGATACTGCAGTGCATGTCCAAAGGAACATTGCATCCTAATTCGGAATAACACAGGCACTGCAATATCGTTATCTGTAGTTTTTCTGTCGGTTGAACTATCTATTCGTTCTTTCAAATGACTCTGAGCGCTGTGGGACTTAGCATCTGAGGTCATCAGTCCCCTAGAACTTGGAACTACTTAAACCTGACTAACCTAAGGACATCACACACATCCATGCCCGAGGCAGGATTCGAACCTGCGACCGTAGCGGTCTTGCGGTTCCAGACTGCAGCGCCTTTAACCGCACGGCCACTTCGGCCGGCAAACTTCCATATGCCCTCAGCCATGTGTCTACGAACATTACTCATATATCCCTTACGTATATTCCTGTACAGGCGAGACATTTTACTTGAAAGTCGCTTACCCCGTGTCGGCGGATAAGTACGATACTGCAGTGCATGTCCAAAGGAACATTGCATCCTAATTCGGAATAACACAGGCACTCCAATATCGTTATCTGTAGTTTTTCTGTCGGTTGAACTATCTACTCGTTCTTTCAAATGACTCTGAGCGCTATGGGACTTAACATCTGAGGTCATCAGTCCCCTAGAACTTAGAACTACTTAAACCTGACCAACCCAAGGACATCACACACATCCATGCCCGAGGCAGGATTCGAACCTGCGACCGTAGCGGTCGCGCGGTTCCAGACTAAAGCGCCTAGAACCTGCTTAGCCACGCCAGTCGGATTCGTTCTTTCAGCTGAAATCACTTATCAGTGCTTTAGCTGACTGAGCTGTCTATTATTTCTTCTGAGTGAAACCCGTCTGTAGTATCGTGATTAGTTGCAAAGAGCCATGGCATACAACAGGGGTACACATACCCCCGATGAGTATTCCTGTCTGCGGGGCTATGAGAAGACGTATGAGAGGGTATGCCGAAGTTACATAGTGAATAGACTAATCCTTCTTTCTATTATTTAAAGTGATAAATATATTACTGAGGTTTAGGTTGTTCCAGATGCAATTATCATGTGACTAATTATATCGCTAGGTTACAAAATTGAGGATAAAAGTCCCGTTAGGTGTAGTGTAACGACGTAAGTTTTGTATAAATGATTTTCTTTTGACATATGACCATGTGCAGACTTCGTCAGCAACGTCAGTTACAAAACACTTCAGAATTATTTAACCTCTTTTTAAAGTGGTCGCTGAATGGTTCTTGAACGAAACTGTAATTAAAACATCATCATTTGAGTCGTATGCTCAGAATTTCGTCACTCAGTCCAATTGGTTTGCGCAAACTTTTTTCAATTTAGATATCGTTTGTTTCTTCACAGAAATTATATTAATGCAAGTTATCTGCTTTAATAAATATTAGAACCACATTGAATAAAGTTTTAAGACTCAAACTCGCGATGAACGTTGTCAAAAATTAATAATCTTGTCAAATAAATCAGTAATACTTCTTCCTTAATGTAATTCTTCATAAATAAATTCTCGGAACACGTATTTAAACTTTTGTAGTATACACTAGTTTATTATCTTCATATATACTACAAACAGACGTGAACACGAGCCTTGACAAGATAGAACTGAACATTTACAACATTATTAAACTTTCTATGACGTCATTGTTGTAGAAACATTACAAATTCTTATTTTTTCAGTTTTTAGAAGCACGACGCAACAACTCGGTTTCAGGATCTTCTGTTGCTCTTTGGCTGTCGACCCGCGACGCATAGTGGCCAGAAATTTTCTCTCTGGTCCCGGCAGTGAAGATGCTGTCTCCGTTCGTTGCGCCGCCCTCTCCGTACATGAAACATAAAAATAAATACAAAACTTTAGATAATTCACAACCATTACAAATATTACAAAATACATAAACAAAACACTAAATTAAACTTATATTCACCTGCAAACTGGGCTGACACTGGTGGATGGGTAACGCTTCAATTTCGCGTCCCACTACATAGGATACATCACGAACTTTTAGCGACTGTTTGGATTCCGTTTTACTGAAAAGGTGTCAGGATGTCCCCATCTGAATGTAGCCCTTAAATATTTATTCAGCCATTGACTTTCGTGTGAGTAAAATATACTGTGTAGAAAATTACGGTACCTCCTACGTACGTACAACTCATATAGATGCACACAAACCTATTTGCCTGTTACAGCCTTTGAAAAGTAGCAGGGCATTTCCCGGACATGAAGTACTGTTTATATTCGCAAACACAGTTCATCCTCTCTGTCCGTCGCTGTTAATAGCCTGTAATCACCTTCGCACACTTCTGGACCGCTGGGAGAGACAAATGGAGAAACCTCATCCCCGGCGCATCCAGTTCAAAATGGTTCAAATGGCTCTGAGCACTATGGGACTTAAATGCTGAGGTCATTAGTCCTCTAGAACTTAGAACTACTTAAACCTAACTAACCTAAGCACATCACACACATCCATGCCCAAGGCAGGATTCAAACCTGCGACCGAAGCGATCGCGCGGTTTCAGACTGTAGTGCCTAGAACCACTCGGCCACACCGGCCGGCCGCATTCAGTTCTGAACGTAAACGTTAGATAGGTTTGGTGCTGTTAAGTCAATATTGTTTACTGCATTCTGATATCACCTGTCGTCGCTGTTCTTGTCGCCTGATATTTGATTTCTGTCGAATGCCAATTAGTATATAATAGTTCAGTTTTTCGATAATGTTTATGATGAGGCGTTTACTTAACAGTGAACTTTTTGTCTGGCTCAAAATGTCGAAACGCTCAGTGGTGTGGGAATGGAAGAAACCATATGTCTTGATAAAAAGTGATTTTCAAGGTAAATTCAATGCGATAAACAGTATCTGCAAGGATGATTCGTATTCTGAGCTATTACATTATCAACATTCAAAGAAAATTAACGAATGATCACAAAAACATCTTGCAAAAAAATACTTACCGCAATATATGCTTAAAAATCAAGTAATTAAATCAACAAACAAAATAAATTGCATGTTATATGGTTTCCGTCCACGTCACCTCGGCGTAAATCGAAAGAGAATTATTGGTGACGGCTGCAAACTAGCAGGATGAAAGAGAGATTGATTCAATAAATTAAAATAAAAAGGACATGTTCACTTATTTCACCATTAATTCGTAACGTAGCACCAGTTGTTAACCTTTTAAAACCAACCAAAAATCCGAATTTATTGCGAGAAGTACGAAAAATTCTTATTTAAGTAAACACAAAAACTTTGTAAATACTTCATTTTGAGAAATATACTTCCTACTCACCTCTCCTTGAAATAAATTACGTTATTTTTCGCTAACAAAGTTGGCAGCCCTGGTCATTGTTCATGTGTAACAGAAAAGGCTGAAAAAGTATGTGAGTGAAATCCCTCACACCCGGAGACAGAATGAAAACATTCATATTACTTAGGTGACTGTGGACACTAGTTTCATTCGGCTGTTGCACTCGACTGCCAAAACCGACTGACGAAAAACAGTCGACTGGTCAATCGGTTGGGAAAACCAGTCCCATCACTACATTTGCCATTTACTAGAAAATGTTATTTGATGGATAAAGAAGCTCTTTAGCTTGGCATGACAGCTGCTGCCTCGCTTCGGAGGGCCTTATTGTTGGTTGTGAGCAGTCGCGAAGCCCAGTGGGAAGCGACGTTTTTCTTGTTCAAAATGTCCCATAAAATGTTGAAAACTGACCCTTGACTGATGTCCACTTTTTCCACAATCACCTCGACTGTGATACTCCGCTCTTTGAGTACCAAGGCATTGGCTCCTCCTGCGGCTGCCAGTTCTTCATTGAGAGATGGTCTACCACTCCGTTCTTCCACATTCAGACTTCTCTGACCACTCTGGCAGGCCGGTCGGGGTAGCCGAGCGGTTCTAGGCGCTACAGTCTGGAACAGCGCGACCGTTACAATCGCAGGTTCGAATCCTGCCTCGGGCATGGATGTGTGTGATGTCCTTAGGTTAGTTAGGTTTAAGTAGTTCTAAGTTCTAGGGGGCTGCTTACCTCAGAAGTTAAGTCCCATAGTGCTCAGAGCCATTTGAACCACTCTGGAAGCGTCTGCGTCATTCAGTGGTACATTGTTGCAGTGCACTTCCACCAACTCAGCGTGGACTGTTAACTACGTTGTGTGTAAACTAAATTACCGCACTGTACTCATCATCATGAATAGGTTGGCCTGGGTATTTCTGTGTGTGGAAGTACCACAGATATGTACCTGCAAGTAAACAAAAAATTAATTCCATAACTTTATTTTATTTTATTTATTTATTTATTTATTTATTTTGAGGTGATGATTAAAACTGTATGACTGCATCTCATAAAGGAGCGTTCTCCGTCACTCTGAGCTCAGGAGGCCTTGAAGCTGCCTCCAGCCACCCACGCTTATGTCCATACTTCTCAAGCCAGCTTTCGACTTGCAGGGGAGGGTACATCTGGTACCACTGCCAGTTTATCCGTTTCTTGTTCCACCAACGAAGGGGTCGCTGGAAGAACTCTTTTTATCGGTATTAACAAGATACTTTGCGCCCGCATCTCGTGGTCGTGCGGTAGCGTTCTCGCTTCCCACGCCCGGGTTCCCGGGTTCGATTCCCGGCGGGGTCAGGGATTTTCTCTGCCTCGTGATGGCTGGGTGTTGTGTGCTGTCCTTAGGTTAGTTAGGTTTAAGTAGTTCTAAGTTCTAGGGGACTTATGACCACAGCAGTTGAGTCCCATAGTGCTCAGAGCCATTTGAACCATTTTTTTTTTAACAAGATACTTTGCAACAAAAATTGTTTGGCATAGAGGATGTTACACGCATCTCCGCTAAATAATGAAATTAAGTGTAGATTTAGAAATAACAGAACAGCCTACGCAGGAGAATAACTTCCTGTATAAATGCCGTCCTTAATAAGAGTTTCGAACAACGAGAGCCGGCCGCTGTGGCCGAGCTGTTCTAGGCGCTTCAGTCCGGAACCACACGGCTGCTAAGGTCGCAGGTTCGAATGCTGCCTCAGGCATAGATGTGTGTGATGTCCTTAGGTTAGTTAGGTTTAAGTGGTTCTAAGTCTAGGGGACTGATGACCGTTGTTAAGTCCCATAGTGTTTAGAGCCACTCGAACCATTTGAACAACGAGACGGTTGCATCACTGACACGCGTCCTACTGAACACTTCCTGTGTGTTTCACACTGATGTTGTTTTGCTAAAGTATGTTATTGTATTACGTATGCTGGTTTAATTACAAAACCCGCATAAGTATTGTACTTTGGTCTGTTTTATGTATGGAATTTATTTCTGTGATATCTCTGTCCATACCTACTATGGCTGCGCGAAACTTTTATTGGGAAGGCCACTACACATTACTTTATCTCCATACTTCTCTATGGATCCTGATATACTGTAAGCACAACTACTTTTCATCGTGATATTGTTTGATAATGTCCAAGCGGACGAAATTAGGTAATTGCTAAATGATGAAAGAAAGTGTATATTTCCTGAATGAGATTTTCACTGTGTAGCGGAGTGTGCGCTGATATGAAACTTCCTGGCAGATCAAAACTGTGTGCCGGACCGAGACTCGAACTCGGGACCTTTACCTTTCGCGGGTAAGTGCTCTACCATCCGAGCTACCCAAGCACGACTCACGCCCCGTCCTCACAACTTTACTTCTGCCAGTACCTCGTCTCCTACTTTCCAGATTTTACAGAAGCTCTCCTGCTAACCTTGCAGAACTGAAAGAAAGGACATTGCGGAGACATGGCTTAGCCACAGCCTGGGGGATGTTTCCAGAATGAGATTTTCACTCTGCAGCGGAGTATGCGCTGGTATGAAACTTCCTGGCAGATCAACATTGTGTGCTGGACCGAGACTCGAACTCAGGACCTATGCCCGCGAAAGGCAAAGGTCCCGAGTTCGAGTCTCGGTCCGGCACACAGTTTTAATCTGCCAGAAAGTTTTATATATTTCGAAATAGAAGAACGGCCTACGCAGGAAAATGTCTTCCCATATGAAACTATTGAAACGACCATCGAATCCGAGCATCATTACAAGACTGTGCCCGAGTTAACTTATGTTAAGCTTTACCGTAGCATGGCGGAGAACACCTATAGACAAGAGGCGGTTGGGGACGATACGGTAGCTGGCGGACCTTCAAAGAAGACGTTCCAGAAGGCTCCGGAGCGTGATGCCCGGGAGGGGTAGGGGGTGGGGATGTTAGCTGTTTGGCAACTTACACCAGTGTGCCTGCGGCTGAAAAAAAGTAGTTCCGGTGTCAAGTTTCTGGGTGGTCAAGCGGCTAGCTATCGCCTGCTGAGCCATAGAACTCGCCGCTTCCTTATGCACCAGAGGATTCCTAACCTGACGCAGCCTCGGCCGTTGGGACTGCGGGCTTTTCTGTGTTCGACCGAGAAGACATTCTACTTAAACTTGAATCTTTTCAAAGGCCTCCGTCATTATGAAAAATGTATTAATTTCTCTCAACATGACGGCAGCCCAAATCTGTCTACAGAATTCAGCTCCTCTGTGTAGAGAATTATTATTATACGGTTTCTTTCGTTTCTGTGATTATTTAGATGCTTTAATTCGCGGTTGAATTTTTAGATAAATCGAAATAAAATTCATACGTAAATTATGGATAGAACAGCGGTTTGTTCCTCACCAAAGGCCCCGAATCTGCCACCTGATTCCATATTCATCAATTAGTTTTCCATCCGTCCTTGTTTTTCGACCTTGCGCGGTCGCCCAAGTGTTCGTCACGGCAAGTAGCGTTCTTGGGAGGGTTGGTGTGTGTGTGTGTGTGTGGGGGGGGGGGGGGGGGGTTGAGGTTTTCGGGCGCTAAACAGCGTGGTCATCAGCGCCCAGGAGGGGAGGGAGGGTTGGTAACACGGTGTTGGTTCAAATGGCTCTGAGCACTATCGGATTTAACATCTGAGGTCATCAGTCCCCTAGAACTTAGAACTACTTAAACCTAACTAACCTAAGGACATCACACACATCCATGCCCAAGGCAGGATTCGAACCTGCGACGTAGCGGTCGCACGGTTCCAGACTGAAGCGCCTAGAACCGCTCGGCCACAACCATTA
This sequence comes from Schistocerca americana, assembly GCF_021461395.2. NCBI lineage: Eukaryota > Metazoa > Arthropoda > Insecta > Orthoptera > Acrididae > Schistocerca > Schistocerca americana. The sequence goes on from NC_060123.1 coordinate 435,112,947, forward strand.
TACCATGTACTTTATTTTCATTCCATTCGTGTATGGAGCTTGGGAAGAAAGAGTGTGTAAATGCCTCTGCACATATAGTAATTAATCTAATCTTGTAGTAATTAATCTAATCTTGTCTTGGCAGTCCCTACGGGAACAATACATAGATTTTCAGTATACTCCTAGACTCCTCACTTATTACTGATTCTTGCAAATATGTCAAGACTTCCGAAGTATTCTTGACCTCTATCTTTAAACAGCTGCCAGTTAAGATTTTTCAGCATCTCCGTGATGTTCTCGCATGGGTTAAACAAAACTGCGACAATGCTTGCTATCCTCTATGAGCCCGCATCTCGTGGTCGTGCGGTAGCGTTCTCGCTTCCCACGCCCGGGTTCCCGGGTTCGATTCCCGGCGGGGTCGGGGATTTTCTCTGCCTCGTGATGGCTGGGTGTTGTGTGCTGTCCTTAGGTTAGTTAGGTTTAAGTAGTTCTAAGTTCTAGGGGACTGATGACCATAGATGTTAAGTCCCATAGTGCTCAGAGCCATTTTTTATCCTCTATGTATATGTTCGGTTTCCGTTTTAGTCCCATTTGGTATGAATCACACACACTATAATGCTACCTGCGTCTATTACAAGCTGAATAGCATCATATTAATTCCTTCCCTTTCACGGCTAAGAAACATGACCTCATTTACGATTTATTATCTATCCCCGTAAGTCACCAACGGCGTTACAGTACATCAAAACACAAGAACCATCAATACTAAAAGAAAAAAGAAGGAGATTGAAATACACAATGTTTCTTATATAAATATTAGTAGTAACTGAATGTCAAAAATGTGTGATACGCACTAACAGATTTCAAGAAATATTCATAAATATTTCCAAAAACGTATATGTAAATATTCTGGTCACGGAAACTGACAATGGCGGGGATAGTGGTGTCGCGCGACTGCTACGGTCGCAGGTTCGAATCCTGCCTCGGGCATGGATGTGTGTGATGTCCTTAGGTTAGTTAGGTTTAAGTAGTTCTAAGTTCTAGGGGACTGATGACCACAGATGTTAAGTCCCATAGTGCTCAGAGCCATTTGAGCCATTTGGATAGTGGTGGGCTGACCACATGCCCCTCCATACCTGCATCCAGTGAGGCATATCGGCAGAGGATGATACGGTGATCGGTCAGTACCATTGAGTCTTACGAGGCCGTTTCGGACGGAGAATATGTATATATATTTTGCGTGAAAAATTAGGAGGAAGAAACCAGTTTTTAATAAATGGAACAAAAATATGATTTCGCTTGTAGTTTCTTAAAAAAAAGATAAGACAAGACAAAAGACAGTTTTATTACTTATATAGTTTTTTTATCTCCACAGACATCACAAGTGGCTACTCTGCTTTCGTAAATTTATGTAACAGGTCGTTATTGTATTTCACGCTACCGTCAGCAGTGGTTTTGGAGATGGAACTTGGGACCGGCTGAAGAGTTGCAAGAAATAAACTCGTGAAAGTTAAGGTAGCAAGTATTTAAACAGTTAAATCGAGGGATACATTGTTCGAAAAATATGAACTGAAAAATACTTCACGTTGAGCAACAATACGGGAGCAGCTTACGCAGTTCGTGTTAGTGTGGATAAAGGTATGTGGAATAATTTATAGCCGACCTTGATCAGTTTCTTACTGTTCATCACTAAATAAACGGACTTTGAATTGGTAATTATATCAGTGTTAACATAAAGGACACTGTTAGGCATGTTCTGTTGTTTCATGGTTAATAAACCAACAAAGGGCCCGCAACTACTCTTCAACAACTATTTCGTCTAGATTTATGGTATGTGCAGGACTTAACGGAACTGGGAACTCCAGAAGGCCAAGCGCTTAGGAAAATTAGCATTTTTCGCACGGGTCGGGCGTGGGATGAGCCATTTATGTCAGTGTAGTTCCCAGGCAGCGGAAAGGGGACGTTATGGTATTCCGAGGGTCAAGGGATCGAGTCTCCGTGCCAAAGCTATTTTTTCTCTTTCCAGTTTCTACATTACTTGCCCTACAAATAAACGCAGTAATGCTCAACGTTTTGTATAAAGGTCAGTCAAATGAAAGCGAGGCAGAAGAAAAATATTAAGCAAACTGTTTTATTATTTCAAAAGTAATTGCCATAACTGTTAATACAGTTGTACCCAAGCGCGTATCTCTTCTTCCTAAGCAAATCTACAGAGATCGGCTTCCCAGCGAAACTTCTGCAGCTTAATCGAAACAAAAGTCACGCCAGTTCCGGGAAGCTCATGATGGCCTTTCTGTTTGACTGAAAGGGCCCGCTGCTCAGTGACTTTCTGGAACATGGCACCACAATTAACGCATGGCGGTACGTGGACACTTTGTAAAAACTGAAGACGCCATCAAGTCCGAACTCCCAGGAATGTTGGCAGACGCTACAATTCTGTTTCAGGATAATGTCCGCCCACATGTTGCCAAGGTTTTTTCCAGTACGCTGCACAAGTTTCGCTGGAAAACCTCTACACATCCTCTACACCACTCCGACCCCTCCCCATGAGATTTCCAAATTTTTGGAGCCCTGAAGAGAGACATTCGTGACCGTCGATTTTCTTCGGACGTAGGCAACCGCAAACTTTTTTCCACGAAGCCATTGACAGTCTTTTCCCACAGTTGGATAAATCTGTTACAGTTACAGCGATTGCTTTTGAATTAATAACCGTGGACTTATTTTTTCCATCTGTCTCGTTTTCATTACGCTGCTCTTATATTTATTAACATTTTCATAAGAGGCACGAAGAGAAAATGCAAAAATTTGGGATTGCAAATAAATTTCCGGGAAGGGGCTGTAAGGCGTACACGAGAACTTCTATAAAATTCGATACTTTTATTATTTTACACTTGATGATATACATGTACTTGGTCGATATTCATCGTATAAACAGGGGACGAAGCTATTTTCTTGGTACCTTGCAAACGTTATAAACGTTGCATTTTTTACAATTAGATGGTTTTAAAAATTCTGGTTTACATTCATAAAAGATTGTCTCTCATCGCACAGTCTGGCAGCAAACCACGCCTAAAGCATCAATCACCAACCATTGGCAGTGTAATTTATTCTGAACAATCTTCTAGGGATGTGATTCTTTTTTGTCTCTCTCTTTCGATGAGACACAGTTTTGAAGCTTTTTCATTAAATTCTTTACAGTTAATTTGGTAAACAATTATTTTACTAACAGGTTAATAATTTTCAGTTTACAAATCCGTAGCGTTGAAGAAAGGTGAAGCTCTTGAATCTGTACTTCACATTAATATTGTCAGCTTCACAGTTCAAAGGAAGTGTTCCCTTAATGGTACCTCTAAAGTTTTTTCAAAGGATGGTGATCTGGAGTGACGCCCACCCAGCTACTCAAGACATTGGCAGCGAAAATCATTCACTATTGGACATAGCTTTGCTTTATGTAAGCCGGTATCCTTTGAATGATACGCTCGGTGGTTCCCACTGCATTTTGCATTTAAACATATAATAAAATTGTAATTTGAAGATGTCGGTATGTAGGAGATATTTAAGAAAACTGAATATGAAGGTGTTTTATACAACAGCTAACGAAGCGAAAGCATTATTTTTAGAATTTTTGTATGTATGTCTCACCCGCACCACGAAAAACTAATGCACGGAATTGGATGCGATTTTCAGTTGTATTTTTGGAGATCTGATACATCTTTCATTTTGACACGCCGGGTAGAAGTAAAGTTATGTCACCTTTGCCATAAAAGCGTGTGCTGTTACACAGCATAGGACATTGTCGCTTGCTTCAATCAAATGTGCCGGCAGGACGGCAAAACTTTGAGAGCCGCCGACCACGTCGGCGTCTTTTATGCGCGGCCGAAGTCGAGGGTAAAAGCTAGTCCCATATAAAAATAATGTCCGTTGAAGGAAACTACGCACACAACTGTCAGCATATAGTAAATTTTTAGCAAAGCGTGTTTATTAATATGTTGTTCACAGTCACTCCAATTTCTTCGAAAACAGAAGCAAGTGCGGGCTTATTTCAGACAGTCCCTCCCCGCAATGAACGGCCCTGGATGCGGTCAATCCGAAGACAAATCCGGAGAAAGCCACACTAGTGACAACTCTAAAACAGTAGGCAACCCACTTCCACCAAGTTTCATCATCATTCCGGAAACGGCAGACTCTTTAGTCCTTCATTCATTGACAAGGTTTTGTGACCTGAAAACTATGACGGAATGAAACCTAATCTACTGTAATCGAGTATGATTTTAGAAAACATGTCTTCTGTCTGTATTCCTTGTCAATAAAAAGACTTGTCTGCTAAAATATGATCCCCGCAAAACAAACTTTGCTCAACTTGTGCCCCTAGTATGCACGTCGCCTCTTTTAAAAGTAGAAACAGAGGTGACAGCCAAGTGTCGATCTGCAGATACCGTTGGCATGTTGTGTAACTTTATATGGTATTACTGACGCGTAGATCGCACGAGTGTGTCGTCTTTCGTCACTTTTTGATTGGAGGACGACCATAGGTGATTTCTAAAATGAAAATACGCTTATATATATTCTATCGAAACCTCACATAGACACAGTAGATAGGGTGCCGTTGAAAAATTCTTCACACCCGTAACGATACCTAGTTGTTTTGTTGTAGTGAGATGGGTTACCTTTCGCACCACAATAGAACTCTTATTGAATACGTACGCCCACGTAACAGATTATTTTAAAAAATTGGGCCTACTTGTATTGTGGCTACAACGTCCCATTACTCAATATGTTAACGTCGCGTACCGTCACGTTATTGTAGCATACGGTATTAAATTTATGTAGATTGATTATGTTGACCTTTGAATATATGTGCACACGCGTACATCGCTTTCTACCCTATTTACTGCCAATTTAAAGATCGAGTTTGTTATTATTGTTATACACGTAACAGACCCTTTGTGGATCACGTGAAGCTTCTACAGTTCCTCCTGCGGTTTTTCCATTAGACCTTCATTTTCTCGCTCATGGCTTTCTTTCTTTCATCTGTCCACTTTGTACCGGTCTTCTTGGCTCTGGTCTCTGGCTGGACTTCCCACTTGTGTATTTTGCTTCCGTAGATGTTACGGTCTGCAGTATCCTGAATGGTGAGTTGAGTATCAGTAAGGTCCTCTTCGTACTTGTACGGCCCATGCCATACCTTTAAGGTTTTCAGTGGCTCTGAGCATCTGGTGTGTGTGTCTATACTCATGGAGTCTGTGTATGTGTTCATAGAATTTTAGGCGTCTTTTTCTAATGTCAGCAGCAATATTTGAAATTTTCTCTGTAGTTTTGTTGGTTTGCAGTCTATATACAGCTTCAGTTTTTCGTGGTCCAAGGATTGTCCTAATGATCTTTCGTTCTTCTTTTCGTAGATTTTGTAACAGCATCTTGTTATGGAGTGACGAGGTTTCTGTTGCGTTTAGCGCCTCGGGTTGAATGACAGCGCTGTAGTGCCTGATTTCTGCATGCATGGACATGCACTTTTTATTGTAAAGTTGGTGTGTTCGACCGTAGGCTCTCTTTAGTTTCTGTGCTCGAGTTCCTTGATTTTTTTCTAGTCCAATGAGTTCCAAAATTTCCCATATTTTGTGGTGAGATTCTGTACGTTCAAGAGTGTACACATAAATTCGGTTTTCCCAAAAGAAATTTGCAAGCCAACCTTCCTGGCGCATTCCTTGAGTATTTCTATTTAATGTACTGCATTTTGTTCACTGTCAGTCAAAATTCCAAGGTGGTCGGCAAAGGCTAGGCAGGTGACTTCAGATTTTCTTCCAATCTTCATTGGTTTCCATAGGCCACGTTTTCTAAGCTCACTCTCCCATTCCCTTATGAATTTGCCCAAAACGATATTAAACAGAATTGGAGATAGTCCGTCTCGTTGTCTTACTCTGATCTGTGTTATAATAATTTTAAAAAATCTTAACGGCTGTGAAAGATTCTCTTCATTATAGTCTCCCAGAAAGTGACATACCGTTTCGTATACTCCTTCGCTATCATCTCGAGCTATTACTGATTATTTTCAATCTTCTGAGCAGTCTTCATTATCACTTATTTCATTTTAGCGTCCATTGTCCTTACCACCATTGGAGGTTGCAAAGAAGCATCTTCATTTGGAAAGTTGTCTATGATATCTGCAACGAAACAGAAACGTATAAATAAGAGCGCAAAGAAAAGCCCATACACTTCCATTTGCATGTGAAATAGCCAGAAAATAATTATTATTGTCAGTCATGTATTTACTAGCTCTCGCTATTTTACATTCAACCGTTTCAATTGGACCGTCTTTCCATTCAAATACAGGAACTGTCGCAGTGTAGCTCGTGAGTACCCGTTGAATCGAGGTTACGTGTGTACTAAGCGCTTAGGCTACAGAGCGACTGACGAACAGCCAGTGCGCACAAGTATAGACAGGTCTTGAATGCATACTTTCACTATGTGGCCAACATTCTCAAACTATGTCGTTTGTGGGAAACGACATTTTACCAGCGTGGTTCCCATGTTAAATATATAACACGGAGCCAAGTTACTGATGTTTTGTTGAGCTAATTTAAAGATGTGCCTGAGTTTGTATTGATGGGTAGATAACAGCTGAGAGCTCACTCTGAACTCGTTTTTTTCTTCTTCCTGCATAATTTTTGTGGGCAGAGATCAATAGAGCTCGATAGGCGGAAAGCTGTAGTAGTACAAACTCTCGGAAGGCGAACGTCGATTTCGCCCCACTCCCGTATAGTGCTAGTGAGCAGACTCTCGCTTCTGCTTACACGGCACGTATCATCCGCAAAAGCATTTAAGCAGTCAACTGGCACTAGCTTCAGCAGAAAATGGACGTATATTATGACACCTATGCGTTAAGCAATCCGATTAAATAGTAGTGTTCCATTTCTTAAATTTGTTTTCCCTTCTGAGAGATCAAGCTAACAACCATGGGCAGCAGACAGAGTTACTGGACGCCTCTACGCTTCTGGAAGTGCAACAGATGAAAAGGAGAGAAAGACAGAAGCTGTTATATCTCAGACACGTACACTGAGTTTTTTAATACTGCGGATGATTTTGCCGAATATACAGAAAATGAAGTACAAAATACAAAAGCTGTAGTTGATTGTAAGTGTGATAGTTATACTAAAGAAGATTGATCAGAATATGCAACTTTTTCCGATGCAGTTGCGTTTTCCACAAGTGATACAGCAACTGAATAGACGGCAAGTCTTCCTATTTCAGCCATATCGTCTCGAAGCCAAACTGAATTGAGAAGCATTGGAAGTCCTGTCGGCCCACAGACCTCGTCTTCAAGACAAAGAGAAGTCGATCTTACTGCATCTTGTACAAGTGGAACACAAAGTGAAAGTAAAATATATTCTAACGATATTGGTGAGTGGTCAGACAACTTCGACAGAGATTATTGGATTATGAAAGGAAGTAGCCAAGTTCACCATATGAACAGTAATTTCTTGTCTTCAATGAAAATATATGAGAAGGAAATAAGCCAAGATTCTGTAGAAAGTAGTTTCTCACGTATATACATAAACTAACGAATAAAACTTAAATAAGAGGTTGGTTGTGCTATTCAGAAAGCAATGGGTGACTTCTGTTTTGTTTGCAAAGTGGCAGATTCTCCAAATATTTTGCTGAAGAGACATGAAGGAAACAGTTCACATAGAAAAGCGATAATTTCCGTGTTAGTTCTTAAAAAAACAAAATGCACGTGTTAATTCTCAACTTGTAAGCCAAATTGAGAGCGAACAAAGGTATTGGTAAACACTATTAGAACGAATTGCGGCAGTTTTTTAGCTGAGCGAGGGCTAGCATTTCGAGGTAGTGATGGAATTGTTGGTTCAGCCCACAATGGAAATTATTTTGGGTAATTAGAATTCCTAGCCAAATTTGATGTGTTTCTGGCCCAACATATACGTATTCATGCAAATAAAGAAAAGGGACGTACGTCATATTTGCCAAAAACAATGTGCAAGGAATTTATCCATCTAATTGCATCAGCCATACTGGATCATATTACTTGCGAAATTATGAGATTCAAATACAATATAGTCGCACTGGATTCTACTCCCCATACACTACTGGCCATTAAAATTTCTTCACCACGAAGAGGACCTGCTACAGACGCGAAATTTAACCGACAGGAAGAAGATGCTGTGATATGCAAATGATTAGCTTTTCAGAGCATTCACACAAGGTTGGCGCCGCTGGCGACACCTACAACGTGCTGACATGAGGAAAGTTGCCAACCGATTTCTCATACACTAACAGCAGTTGACTGGCGTTGCCTGGTGAAAAGTTGTTGTGATGCCTCGTGTAAGGAGGAGAAATGCGTACCATCACGTTTCCGACTCTGATAAAGGTCGGATTGTAGCCTATCGCGATTGCGGTTTATCGTATCACGACACTACTGCTCGCGTTGGTCGAGATCCAATGACTGTTAGCAGCATATGTAATCGGTGGGTTCTGGAGGGTAATACGGAATGCCATACTGGATCCCAAAGGCCCCGTATCACTATCAGTCGAGATGACAGGCATCTTATCCGCATGGCTGTAACGGATCGTGCAGCCACGTCTCGATCCCTGAGCGAACAGATGGGAACGTTTACAAGACAACAACCATCTGCACGAACAGTTCGAAGACGTTTGCAGCAGCATGGACTATCAGCTCGGAGACAGTGGCTGCGGTTACGCTTGACGCTGCATCACAGACACGAGCGCCTGCGATGGTGTACTCAACGACGAACCTGGGTGCACGAATGGCAAACCGTCATTTTTTCAGATCAATCCAGGTTCTGTTTTCAGCATCATGATGGTCGCATCCGTGTTTGGCGACATCGCGGTGAACGCACATTGGAAGCGTGTATTCGTCATCGCCATTCTGGCGTATCACCCGGCGTGGTGGTATGAGGTGCCATTGGTTACACATCTCGGTCTCCTCTTGTTCGCATTGACGGCACTTTGAACAGCGGACGTTACATTTCACATGTGTTACGACCCGTGGCTCTACCCTTCATTCGATGCTTGCGAAACCCTACATTTCAGCAGGATAATGCACGACAGCATGTTGCAGGTCCTGTACGGGCCTTTCTGGATACAGAAAATGTTCGACTGCTGCCCTGGCCAGCACATTCTCCAGATCTCTCACCAATTGAAAACGTCTGGTCAATGGTGGCCGAGCAACTGACTCGTCACAATACGCCAGTCACTACTCTTGATGAACTGTGGTATCGTGTTGAAGCTACATGGGCATCTGTACATTTACACGCCATCTTCTCTGTTTGACTCAATGCCCAGGCGTATCAAGGCCGTTATTACGGCCAGAGGTGATTGTTCTGGGTACTGATTACTCAGGATCTACGCACCCAAATTGAGTGAAAATATAATCACATGTTAGTTCTAGTATAATTGTTTGTCCAATGAATACCCGTTTATCATCTGCATTTCTTCTTGGTCCAGCAAATTTTAGTGGCCAGTAGTGCATATCTCACGTAGATCAACTGAGTCTGATAGTGCGCTATGTCCTACCATCCGGACCAGTGGAAATATTTGTGAAGTTTTTGGATATGGAAGGTCATAATGTTGAACAACTCACCCAAAGCTTACTATCTTTTTTAACAGAGTATGGCATTAATATCAAAGATTGTCGTTGGCAAAGCTATGGCAGTGTCAGTAACATGAGTGGCAGATACACCGGCTTCGAACCACGAATATAAGACATAAATAAGTGCACTGAATATATTCCCTGTTTTTCACATTCGCTAAATTTAGTCGCCAAGTGTGCTGCAGAGTGTTGTACAGAAGCATCCATTTTCTTTGATTTCCTTGAAAGCTTCAGTGGTTCAAATGGCTCTGAGCACTATGGGACTTAACATCTGTGGTCATCAGTCCCCTAGAACTTAGAACTATTTAAACCTAACTAACCTAAGGACACCACACACATGCCCGAGGCAGGATTCGAACCTGTGTTCGTAGCGGTCACACGGTTCCAGACTGAAGCGCCTATAACCGCACGGTCACACCGGCCGGCCCTTGAAAGCTTATATATATATTTTTTCCGCTGCTACCAATCGATGGGGCCTTCTTTTGAACACACTTAAAAATGGTAATACTAAAATTCCGATTTTGGAAAGGTTATCGGACACTAGATGGTCGGGCAGAGCTGATGCTGCAAAGACGCTTCCATTTGGTTTTCATACGATCGAGCAAGTATTGAATGTCATATCTAGTAATATGTATCAAAAGGTAGAGTGGCGCATTCAGGCTCACGGATTGGGTTTGAAAATGAGTACTTTGGAAACGGAAATAATGTGTGTCGCATGGAACAGAATCCTATAACGCTTGCAAGCGACTAGCGTTTCGCTGCAGTCGTCTGGTCAAGATCTGAGCACCGGATTTGCACTTTATAAATCCTTACATGAATATATCCAGGGAATGAGGTTCACATTTTCAGAAATTGAGGCAAAAATCAATCCCTGACTAGCTGTGAAGAATATCAGCAACAAACATCAAGACGACACAAGCGAAACTCAAAGTACGACCATTTTAGTGGGTCAACTACACTGGATGAGACTGTAGAAAATCAAACACCTGCAGAACATTTTGAATTTCAGGTGTTTTTAGTGATAATTGGCAACGTACTGGGGGCATTAGCTAAACACATGGAAAAATACGATCACCTGACTAATGTTTTCGGAATACTACGGGACTTGAAATCTCTTACAGCAGAAGAGATCTTGAAAAGAACTCCTGGAATAATCTGTATCACTTCAGGCAGGGGGTTACCTTCATAGTCCCGGATGTTATTGAATTTAGCAAATGTTAAAATTCAGGAGTAAATAAGTAACACGTATTTTTTGTTTTCTCCAAAAAAAAATTCCTGCCCCGAGATACAGGCTTCCAAAGATGACACTGCGAACACCATTTTGAAGATGCGAATTTCGGAAAAAAATTTTAAATTCGGTTTCTCTGGAACAGTTCTAGATATTTTGTTAGAGTTTTTTATTTTAAAGGTAATTGCTTTATGATTACAATGGTATCCTCCGTTTGGACATATCTGTCAAGTTCTTTTACTGTCGCCTTTTGAATTTTTTTATAATTTACTGAAATTTTTTTTTTCAGAAATGCCAATCCAGAAAATTTTGTTTTTTTTCTGTTGATTAGTGTCATGTAGTACTACATTCTCTGTAAAGGAGAGCTTCCATTTTTAAGTTGAACAGGTTTTATTTTTAAAAAAATCATTTTTTAACTTTAAGGGTAATGTGTGTCTTTTGTGAAGTTGTTTCTTACTAATTTCTTTGTTGCAATGTTTATTTCTATTGTATTTGTTGCAGTTGTTTCTTATCACTTTCTTTGTTGCAGTTATTTATTTTTACTTTCAATGTTGCAGATATTTCTTAGTTTCTTTGTCGTGGTTGTTCAATGCAGGTTTCTATATTGTAGTTGTCCAGTGTTAATTTGTTTGCTGAAGAGGCTTCTAAGAAATCTGCACAGCTGCTGTGTGTTTCGTGAAAAGGACTGTTTGATATGTCTTCTGACTAGGGCCACAGGAGAGTGAAGTGCGCTGACTGTTTGCATATCCATAAAACAGTTATATATAAGATAAAAGAAACGACTTTGTTCAGATTGGGAATAAGTGTTCTCATTTGAAGACTCTGTTTCAAAGTGAAGATGTTTCCAGTGACGACTTTTTGTGTTCTACTCATTTTGACAGGATAACAACAATGACAGTATCTGAACGAGGTGAAGCCTCCCATGGTGCAAATGATGCAGATTTTGCATCAATAGAGGAAGAATTAAATACTGTGAATCAGTCAACTACAGAGGCAGGTGTTAGTTCTTTTTAGAAACCGTGGTGAGTGAAGTTGAGTCATAAGCTCTATGCATCAAGAAAGCGCAGAGAAATTACTAAACTATGGATGAATACACTACAGCAAAACTGACCACACTCTTCAAAGTAGAAATTCCACTGTCAGAAGAAAATGAAACCAAAGCACTCTTGCACCTCCTGCCAGCAATTTTTCACAAATATCAATTCAGCTGTTGAATATTGTGCATCCTACAGTGACAAAGTGAAAGTTTTAACTATTATTCCACAGACATTTTCAAAGAAAACAATTTGGAACAACGTTCCATTAGTATCATAGTACATGGTAGACAAATCAAGAAATGTGAGGTCTGTAAAAGGAGTCTTTGGAAGACCAGATACCTATTGTGGTCATCCTGTAGAAGCAGCTCAAGTTCAAACAGTGCAGTCATTTTATCTGGAAGATAAATGGAACTGTTCTCGCCAGAGTGCCAACAAAAGACACTATAACTATAGCAGTTGAAGGTCAAAATGTTGTGAAAGTGAAGAGCTACATTACTCGCGGTATGAAAAGAACTTTTGCAATTTATAATGAGAGGCACCCACATGCCTTGCTAATACTGTGGCATCAAGCAGTCAGGCCTGCAAGATGAGTGGTCTGCCATGCGAGTGGATTCATTCTTATTTATCGAGTAACATGAACTCTCGTACTCATAATTAAGTTACCAATTATCCTCCTGTATGAATAATACGCAACGGAAACGCACATCTGACTATCAGTAATTTATAAAACTCTGACTGTTCACTACGCACTGACAATACCACATTTTCTTTTTTCTTTTTTTTTTTTATTTAACGGCTTTTATCAACACGTGGCCATCGCACTGAATATGAGTGGCGCACACATTATAAATTCTGGATATCATGACAACATACAATTCGAAGGAAAAGGTCACCAATCTTTTTCTTTTCACTATCTTATTTATTCCGATATATTCTATAACCTAAACACACAAATTCTATTACCTACAACAATAACACATGAGAAATTCCGCCCAGTGGGCATGGCTTTACATTGGTGACTCTCTATCTTATGGTCTCGTAATTATTTAACGCTACAGTGCACTTTCTGGATAGGATGGTGGATCTTTTATTATATCTCACACTTCGACTCTCACAATCGTCATCACGAAACTTTCCTCCAGATCGAGCGGTACAGAAGGAACAAGCATAACCCACTATCTCTGAAACTACCTTGCTACTCTCCCATGGAAACCACACATACCCAAATTACATGACATACACCACACTACAACATGGAATACAACACAATAAATAGTCACAACACTATCACTTTCAGCTTTCCCACTTCAATTAGTATTTATCCCAGTTTCATAGCCGACCGAAGTGGCCGGTTGGTTAAAGGCGCTGCGTCCTGGAACCGCAAGACCGCTACGGTCGCAGGTTCGAATCCTGCCTCGAGCATGGATGTTTGTGATGTCCTTAGGTTAGTTAGGTTTAAGTAGTTCTAAGTTCTAGGGGACTAATGACCTCAGCAGTTGAGTCCCATAGTGCTCAGAGCCATTTGAACCATTTTGAACCAGTTTCATACGACACTGCCCCACTTCGTAATTCTTCTTTCCTACTATGAACTCTGGAGATATATGCACGTCTTCCTGTGCAATGCAAGCCAAGTGGCGTTGCTGGATAGACGTCTGACTCACCTTGCTTCTCTCTCAGAGTATTATAGTTTGAATCAAGCGTCACACGGAAACATATCTCGCAAAGTAATATTAAGAACATATTCATCACACACACGAGTCCTCAACTGATACCATGGACGAGTACTTCTCTTTATCCTTTGTCTCATACACAGATTGAGACTCACACAGTACTCACCACGTGGAAGTACTCGCCTCTAATTTCAAGTCCTGCACACGCTATTTCTTAAATATTTCAACTTATAGTACACACGCTAGTAATTCAGCTTAACTTAAGCACACGGAAGTATTTCAACTTATTGCTACACGTGGTTTCATTGTGACCGTTGGTCACTTCCGAAGATTACTACGATCCCATTAATATTACCTGCCTGACATTTAATTCTCCCCACAAAAGTTCCTGAAATAGAGAAATTATTATTTCAAACTACTCTTAAATATTCCACATGCATACCATGTCTCCACTCTTTTGTCTCTACGGAGCACACCCAAGACAGGTCTTAACAGCACAAGATCCAGCGGCAGAGTGCTGAAACATGGCCGTTCTTCAGGTCATCTCGCACCTCTGTCGAGGTGGGGAAAGACCATGCTACCGTATTCGTCAGCCACATTCAGGCGCTCAAAGCTCCGGTAAGTTTCATCTCTTTGGTTCCACCAAAGGTGGCCAAAGGATCGTCTCAAAGATGATCATATATTCACATTCACTATCTGCGGTTAGCAGACGACCATACATTCATTCATTTCACAGATCTCACCAAACTGGATGTAGGGATTTATTTTGTGGGAGTGCACATGTGATCAATTAAATAAATAAATTGTCATTCTTTCCCACACTGGTATCCGGCTTCGCTGTATTAATTGAAATTGAGTTATTTTTACAAAAAATATGTTGTTCTGACAAGAATAATGAAGTATGTTGTACCTATTTTCAATGTCGGGCGGTACTGTACCCTTTCAATAAGAGCTACTATACAACTTCACATATTGAAAGATCAAAATTTTATGCACTACGACCCAAGTGGGTAGTTCCACACCCACCTTGAGATGTCTGTTTGTGTGTACTGCGCCAGTTTTGAACTTTGTGTGGTAACTTTGAAGAACTTACTGGAGCACGTGACATATGATTCCTTGGTTGGGCGTGTGAAATCATTAGTAGTGTGTGACGTCAAGCGAGAGACTTGTTTGTTTCAAGAATGTGGCGACTGCACTGGAAAGGGAGGACTGTCCTTACAAACACTGGACCCGGAAGCCGTAGCAGATAACTCTGCAGAAATTATACATTTTCGACATGGCAGGAAAATAAACTAATTAAGAAAACTGTTGGCTTTGACTGTTTCTTTGATAAATTTGGTAAATGGTCAGTGAAAGCAGTAACACACCAGCATCTGAAGAAATTGCAACAACTCATTGTAGAAGTGAAAGGGTGTGTACAGGCTGCTGAACTATGTTTAGTGCTTCACTGTGATTTTGCTGAGAACTGGTCTGTAATTCTCCCACAAGAAGTACAAGGGTATAATTGGAGTAATGACGAGGTTTCAATTTTTACTGGAGTGAAATATTTTCAAAACAAGACCACAACTGTTGCTGCTATAAGTGATGACACAGGACATGTCAGCACACGCTTTCCTAGCAACACGCGAAATTCTTCAACTGCAAACAGGGGCAGGGATGGTCATCATTATTTCTGATGGTGCTCCTAGACATTTTAAAAACCGTTACCGGCTGTTTGAACTGAGTAAGTCGCTTGTTCCAACTAACTAGGTATATAGCGTTGCTGGTCACGGGAAGGGGCCTTGTGATGGTGTAGGAAGCCTGCTGAAGCGCCATGATACAAAACATAATCTTTCCAGACCAAATACAGTTGCGATCCAGAATGCTGAGGATTTTACGAGAGTCGTGAAACCTTACACATCCACAGCGCTCATTCTTTTGTCCAAAGAGGAAATCGAAGTATTCGGTCAGCATAAAAAAGAAGAATGGTCCAAACGAACTACTCCTGTGAAAGGAATTCAGAAGACATTTTTGGACTCGAAAGTGATGGACGAAATCATATTGCAAACACTTTAAAGAGCAAGAAAGAAGAAATTTCGTTCGTTCGGCCAACACCTCAGAAACAGCAGGATAATATACAGATTCATAACCTGAGAAGGTGGATGTTTGTGGCACGTGTGCATGACTGTGACTGGTGGATTGCAGAGATTGAGTTAAACGAAATTGTAGTGAACTTTATGCTACCACATGGACCAACTGCTGGATATAGGTTTCCAGCTGAAGGCCAGCAACAACGCCATCAGTGCTCACTACCTGTTTACAATGTTTCGAAGACTGTAAGTGCTCCAGTTCCTGTTGGTTCAATAGGAAGGCATCACTCTATATCAAAGGAAGATACTGAAGCAGTGGAACACATTTTTAGTTCATTGACTGGCCAATTTCGGTACAAAACAGAGTGCACAGAAGTTGTATAAATTGAAACCTTTAAGTCTTTGGACCATTTAAAATGCTTGAAAAATGAGTCTCTTACTCACTTTTCAAAACTGAATTATGTTAAATAAGGCTAGGTTTTGATTTTTATGAGCCTGTTATGTGATAAAGTGGTAATAAAACAGGTTTTATGTATGGCAAATATTTCAATTGTTTGTAAAACCTGTTCAACATAAAAGTGGAAGCTCTCTTTTCCAGGGAATGTAAAAATATCTGGTACTAATCAACAAAAAAATCAAAATTTTATGGATTAGAAAAATTTTTTTCCCAGAGATACACCATTTTAAATTTTTTTTCCAAAATTCACATATTCAGTATGCGCAGTGTCATCTTTGGAGGGCTTGTATCTCGGAGCAAAAATTTCGTTGGAGAAAACAAAAAAATACGTGTTCCTTACTTAGTCCTTCATTTTAACATACGCTAAATTCAATAACATCCGAGACTACGAAGGTAAGATATCTTCCTATCCTACCTGAATTGATATGAACTATGCCTCCTAATATCGTGACGCTTACCCAGATTTAGAAGAGTCGCTAGGCGACGAATTGGTACAGTTCGCTGAGCTGCTGAAAACGGATATCGCTGCTGCCATTGACAGAAAAAAGAACGAAGCTTTGGAACTACAAATTACAAAATTTTATTGGAAAATTCGTTAGGATCGTGTTTTCCAAATGTAGAAATAGCCTTACGCATTTACTTATCCTTAATGATCACCAAGCGTAGTGGAGAAGGTTCTTTTTCAACGTTAAAGCGGATTGAAAATGAATTAGGAAATACGCTGGGACAGGAACGTCTAAATGACCCCAGTGTAGTGAACATTGAATACTATTTGCACAGAGACATTTATCTAACTTGTATTATTTCTAAATTTGGCGAAATTAAACCGAGAAAACTTTATTCGTAACGATCTTGTTTTATTTTATATCCTAAACCATACGACCTAAACAAACCAAGGGCCCCTTGTCAGAATTTGCTACGGGCCCCGCGCTTGCTTAATCCGGGACTGACTGCAAGGTCTGTACAACCATTACATTCTGACCATCATTGAAGCATCAGAATTTTAAGGAATGCTTTTATTGTTATATGCAGGTGCCAGTGCGATGGTGCTTCAACCTGCGTAAAAATGTAATTTTGTTCGTGTTCTCGCAGTTGTAGGAAAATCTATATCTCCGTCATATCCAGGTACGAGATCCTGTAGTAATCTTTTACGAACATATTTTCTGCAGTTAGTATGAAACATATTAAGCTTTGCGAAGTGTCTCCCTAGCTGGGCTGCGGTACGTGGCTACTGCGTTCTCCACATTCTTAAGTTTGGTGGTTCACGTTTGCTCTTGGAAATAGAACATAGCCGCATCACTCATCAGTAAACACGAAAGGAAATAGTTATCCTCCCTCTCCATGCCGAAACTGAATTTTAAAAACTTTTCACGTGGTTTTTTATCACTGTCATGAAGGAAATGTACCAACTGACTCCTGTGTGTCTTGAAACGCAAAGGTCGCCTCGAAACACACTAGGCAGAGAATGATGAATGACAAACTCTCGGCAGGCACGACGAGTAGACTTTGTGGACTAAGAGCGAAACCCAATAAAATGCGCTTTTCCGTCTTGAACGAGCATACGGAGGGGACCTGTGCAATTTCTCTTACATAGTTAACTAGTGTACCGGCTATTTCTGTCTTCTCTCATGTAGAGGTTGAAATGGGATGAATCTTTGTGAAACTTATTGTATTATGCCCAGTTATGTATTCTCGAACACACGATTATTAGATGTTATTTCGGGACTGCAGCGGAATATTAGTTCTAGAAATGTTTAATATTCGTCTGCAGTGCCGAAACTTTAATGACAAAAATTATCCTTTAGTTTGTTTGTTTTGTTACCGCTCTGGCTTTCTCAAAGGTTCTGAGCTACCATGCATGTCTGTGTGTTTTGTATAAGCGGTGCTTCTCGAGAGTGCGGTTTTTATTGCGCGTATTACTTTCGTTTTACTGAGAAAGCTAAGTACTGACATTGTCACATACGTAATGATTTTTCGGGTGTTCATTGTTTCAGCCAGCTACGCCTTTGACCTGGACTTCTACTGCACTCTGTGACTGGGAGCCGATGCCGTCAAAATACGAGAAAATTCCCCGTACTCGGCCGCCTCTGTCTTCGTCACTTGTTTGTCGTATTGTATGCATTTGACTTAATTTTGGTGATTGAAATATACCAAGCTGTCTTACTCTCCTCCTGTATGGATTTATTACTTGGGCACATGACGAGAATGAAAAATTTCAAAAGTTTGAGACGCGACATTAATCCAAAATTCTCTGACATTGCAACCAATGTGATAAAATCAGATTCTGCATTCGCGAAATGTTTGTCAGAAATGAGCTCAAATTTAATCTCCCTCTATTTCCAGCGCAGCACGAAGATAATCGAAGTTCACGCTCATGTGTACCGACCTACTTAGGAAACTGATTTCATCATGCGTTAGACGAGCTGTGCGAGATGATTCTGTTGGGTTCTCCGCAGTTTTTGTCAATCTTAAGGCTGTCGATCAGCATCTAAGTGATTGCTTCAGGCCGGCTGTTGTGGCCGAGCGGTTCTAGGCGCTTCAGTCTGGACCCGCGCGACCGCTACAGTCGCAGGTTCGAATCCTGCCTCGGGCATGGACGTGTGTAATGTTCTTAGATTAGTTAGGTTTAAGTAGTTTTAAGTTCTAGGCGACTGATGACCTCAGATGTTGAGTCCCATAGTGCTCAGAGCCATTTGATTGCTTCGGATGGAACGCTCTTTGCTCGCCATTTCTTCATACAGAGAGATCTTTGTTCGTTATACAGAGTGTTTCAAGGTCTTTTTATCAAACGTCTAGGGGTGATGCTTAGTATTACTCGTATTTCGTATTGGTTGTGCCCCTGAGAAGCGTCAGGGAGTCGGTTACCTCCAGCATGACAATGCCTCGTGTGTTGCCTATGATCAGTCTTCTGCTCCACATGAAAGGGGGTAGGTAAAGTGAAATCTGTGTTACTGATTCGTTCTCCGTTTAGAGAAATACAGTCTTATAGTTTTCTTGTTGAAAATCACCCTAGCGTTTTACTAGGGTATGCAGCGCACCTGATTAGCAGGAACTGTTAGGTCGATGAAATCACATTGTACTAGGACCGGTGGATACTGGTTCAAATGGCTCTGAGCACTATGGAACTTAACATCTTAGGACATCAGTCCCCTAGAACTTAGAACTACTTAAACCTAACTAAGAACATCACACACATCCATGCCCGAGGCAGGATTCGAACCTGCGACCGTAGCAGTCCCGCGGTTCCGGACTGAAGCGCCTAGAACCGCACGGCCACCGCGGCCGGCCCGGTGGATACTAAAAGACGCCTAGTGTCGCCGAGAAACGTCATCGAACAGTTTGTCTTTAACAAAAGTTGTTCCCCATGCTGTAATCTGTCGCCCTAGACATTCGATGCGAAGACTTTGAGACACTCTTTATATATACAATGGCTGGACAGAAATATGAGAACACCGCGCGAAATGCATGCTTGAACATAAATGCAAATGATAGCTAAGCCTGCAGCATGTGTTGTTGTATTTGACCACGAATGACGACGGTGCAGTGTCAACGCGCTGTAACGGTCAGACGTGGTCAGTACATTGTTCTCTATTGTTGTAAGTGCATTGATTGTCGGAGCTAAGTGAATTCTGACGTGGGCAAATTGCTGGTGCTCGTATGCTTGGTGCTTCGGTAACCAGGGCGAAATGTTGTTTGGTGTTTCAGGAGACACCACATCTAAGATTCATTCCGCATACAAGGAAAGCGGAAAAACATCGTCCGCTAAGTCACAATGCGGACAAAAGTGTGTGTTAAGTTATCGTAAGAGGCGGTCATTAAAGAGGACTGTGAGGAAAAATAAGACGATAGCTGAAAAAGGCACTGCAGAAGTGATTGTCGCACTCTCGAATCCTATCAGCACCAAAACACGAGGGTTGTCCAGAAAGTAAGTTCCGATTGGTCGCGAAATACAAACCACAGTGAAAACCACAAACGTTTTATTTGCAACAGTTAGGTACACCTTCCACCTACTTCTCTGCATTCTCGCCGCTCCAACTTCGAGTTTTGTCGTAGTGTTGTATCAACTTTCCAATATCCTCGTCATAGAAAGCAGCCGCCTGCGCTTTCTGCCAGTTATCTGCTCGTTGTCTGTGGAAAAATTTTGTCTTCATAACCAGCAGATCTTGTGAGTAGAGATGAGACTCAGGGGGAGCCAATTACGGACTGTATTGAGGGTGATCAAACACTTCCCATCGGAAACGCTGCAGGAGCGTCTTCATTGCCCCTGCAGTGTGCGGCCGAGAATTGGCATGAAGAAGGAACTGCTCGACAGTTGTGTTATGTGGGCTGCGTGACACAGGCTTAATCTCTAACCAGGCCCTCATACTTGGTGCCAGACGCTATTCCCTACGCATCTTTACGTGATCATTGTTCACTCAAAACAGAAAAGAACGACCCGACACGATCGACGGGCATACTAGAGACACTGCCCAACACATCTGTGCAAACCTTTACCGGATTTTCCCAGTGGTTTTCATTTCGTGACTAATCGGTACTTACTTCATGAACAACCCTCGTAAAACAACACGAAGGGATATCCAAGCAGAGCGAGGCGGAATTGCAAAACCATGCACCAGTGGTGCAAGTGCCTGTAACAGGAAAACGTGGTACCGAAGACATAAAATCTACTATGGGGCAATGGAAGAAAGTCATTTGGTCGTACGAGCTTTTTTGCACATTGTATCCAATTTGTGGCCGAGTTTACGTTCAAAGAGTGAACCATGGCGTGCGTTCGATGATGATTTGGGCAGCCACATCGTGGGTACTCTCCAACTTCGCATTACTGCCCAGCCATTTTGGCTGCTCAGGTCCGTCTCATGGTAGAATGTTTGTTCCCTATTGGCGACGGTGTGTTTCAAGATGACAGGGCCTCTTATCTCATAGCTCACGTCATCGAGGACTGGTTTGGTGAGCATAAGAGTGAGCTGTCGCATCTCCCCTAGCCACCGATCACTAGATCTCAATATTATCCAGACTTTGTGATCTACTTTGGAGAGAAGGGTATGCGTTTACTATCCACCTCCATCATCGTTCCCTGACCTTGCTACTATTGCAGAACGCTGGTATAATTGCCTTGAAAACCGTTCAAGACCTGTATACATCCATTCCGATACGGGTGGAAGCCGTTTTGAATGTCAATTGTTTTCGTACACCCTATTAGGCATGGTAATGTGTTTCTGGTGTTTTCATATTTTTGTCCACCCCCTGTACAAGATGTCCCATTTATCTCAACATTTTGTCCAGAAGAAAAATAAAAAAATGTATGAAGCAGATGTTGTTTTGCCCCCAGGGGGGGCATTAAGCAGCATGTTTGCCTTTCTTTTCACTTTACTCGTAATGAAGATACGATAGCATCCTACAATTTTAATCGGTATTCCGCGTCATTCCCTCACTACCTGTTCAAAAACTTTTCCCAATCTACCATTCACCGAAGCATGACGCTATTAAATACGGAACACGAAATTTACTTTGAATCTCCTGTTGTAGACGACAGTGCATGTATATGTACTTTTGGAGTTGAAAGTAAACTCACTGAAACACAAGGAAAATGCACAGCCGTCTTTAGTTGAATGTTTGTGTGAGTACAATATACTCTAATGAGGAGAAGGTAGAAACTGCACTCATCTATGGAGAATGTAATGTAGTAGAACTACAACTGCAGTCATGTTGTCTTATGTACGAGGGCAGGAACTTTAATAGTGGCAACTATTTATTTACAGCTCGTACAATATAGATACGCGTTTCAAAGTTTTACTGACCTTTAAAGTAATCACCAACACTGTGATAACCCGTTGCCAGCGATGTGGAAATTGTAAGATACTCCTAGCAGTGCCAGTTGTGTTGACAGTTCGAGCAGCGCGGTCTATTGCCCGACGAATTTGTAGCAGTTCTGAATCGAATGCTGTGAAGTGTTCCCTTCAGTTTAGAAATCGAATTGAACTCACGAGGGCTTAAGTCATGGGAGCGCAGTAGGTGGTATAGCACTTAGCAGCCTCATCAGTCAAACAGATCAGTAACAGCTTGCACTGTACGTGCTTGAGCATTGTCCTGCAAAATGATTGTCAGGTCCTGCGGAAAGTGCCATTGCATTGGAATGATTTCCAGAATTGTGTAAAGTTTTGTCAGTGGACACAGCACCAAATACTTGCCATCCAGAGCTGCTTCTCCGATACTATTTTTGCCGATGAACGTTTGTTCTCAAAGGGCAATTAAGTACAAAGAACACACGTCATTGGTCCAGCAAAAACGACTTAGACATATGGAACATCAGAGTCAACGGTGTGGGCTTCTTGGTACTACAGCTTCTTGCCACAATTTCATCAATGGTAGCCTAAACAGCAGGACATATACCATCTTTCTCATACATATTCCTCCTCGTCTTCTAGATGAAGTACTACTAAAAACCAGAATGTTTATGCGGTACCAACACAATGGATGCCTTGTGTACACGTCGTCTTCTGAACTGGATGCATCCTACCAAATGGGCTGGTCACGGAGGAACAGTCGATTGGTCTGCTATTTCTTTGGGGATGTATAATCAGCGTTATCAATCGCGATAATCCTACAATGCCAGAGAACGTACCGTATTTGCTTGTAATTCACTGCGGCAGGCAACACTGGAAGGAACAATGGAATCATCCATCCAGCACGTAGACCTGTTTGCACTGTCCATGGTAACCATTTCGAGCATCTTTGAATTTTCTACCCCTTTACGGTGCTACAAAGTGGTATCGAGATCCCCATTTTTGTATTTTATTAGGGTGAATATTGTGTTCATGTGAACATGTAACAGGTTTGAACAGGTCTTTGGGTAAGGAATTTGATTATCGAATACAACAATAGAGTAAAACGTTTGTTTTTAACTTACTGGTACTCACTTTTGGCGAAATTCTAGATTTTGACTTTCACTAACAACTGTAACAAGTTTATTAAGTGATAACAATCAAAACAACGATTAATATCAATTATTTTTATTCGAAAACGAAGATTTACAAAACACTAGTAAAATAGCAGTAAAAATCGGGTAAAAAAATGGGCCTTAACCAAAAACGGCACAAAAATCTTTTCAAAAGTTTTAATTAAGCTGGATAAAACATTACACAGCAGTAGACGATTCTACAAAGAGCAGCTTGTTTATTTAAGCATTTTATACACACATTAAAAATGTTTTGCATCACCTTCGTTCCGAGAGTTCCGGAACCTGTACAGAAAATTGGAATAGAGATCAACATAAACATCATTTCCGCCCTTTTTATTGCTCATGAAAACCACACATTGCCCGTACAGCGATACCATCAGCGGTGGTGGTCCAGATTGCTTAACACACCTGTACCTTTAATAACCAGCAGTACTTCCTCTTGCATTGATGCATGCCTGTATTAGTAGTGGCATACTATCCACAAGTTCAAGGCACTGTTGGTCCAGATTGTCCCACTCCTCAACAGCGATTCAGTGTAGATCCCTCAGAGTGGTTGGTGGGTCACGTCGTCCATAAACAGCCCTTTTCAATCTATCCCAGGCATGTTCGATAGGGTTCATGTCTAGAGAACATGCTGGCTACACTAGTCGAGCGATGTCGTTATCCTGAAGGAAGTCATTCACAGGATGTGCACGATGGGGGCGCGAATTGTCGTCCATGAAGACGAATGCCTCGCCAATATGCTGCCGATATGGTTGCACTATCGGTCGGAGGATGCCATTCACACGTATCGTACAGCCGTTACGGCGCCTTCCATTACCACCAGCGGCGTACGTCGGCCCCACATAATGCCACCCCAAAACAACAGGGAACCTCCAACTTGCTGCACTCGCTGGACAGTGTGTCTAAGGCGTTCAGACTGACCGGTTTGCCTCCAAACACGTCTCCGACGATTGTATGGTAGAAGGCGTATGCGACACTCTTTGGTAAAGAGAACGTGATGCCATTCCTGAGCGGTTCATTCGGCACGTTATTTGGCCCATCTGTATCGCGCTACATGGTTTCGTGGTTGCAAAGATGGACCTCGCCATGGACGCCAGGAATGCAATTGCTAATCATGCAGCCTTTTGCGCACAGTTTCAGTCGCAACACGACGTCATCTGTCTGCACGAAAAGCGTTATTCAACATGGTGGTGTTGCTGTCAGGTTTCCTCCGAACCATAATCCGTAGGTAGCGGTCATGCATTGCAGTAGTAGCCCTGGGGTGGCCTGAGCGAGGCATGTCATCGACAGTTCCTGTCCCTCTGTATCTATATGTCCGAACAACATCGCTTTGGTTCACTCCGAGACGCCTGGACACTTCCCTTGTTGAGACCCCTTCCTGGCACAGAGTAACAATGCGGACGCGCTCGACCCGCGATATTGACCGTCTAGGCATGGTTGAACTACAGACAACCTCCTTCCTTGAGGAATGACTGGAACAGATCTGCTGTCGGACCCCCTTCCGATGAGGAGCTTATAAACACCTGACTTTGATGCCTTCATCAACAAATTCGCCTGATATGAACCTGATGAAAACGCTATCGGGGCGCCAATTCCGCTTTAGCAAACAACCGGCCAGCAAGGATACCTTTACCTGTATCCTTAAAAAGTTGCTCTTGTGTAAGAGTTAAAGCGTCAAAACGAACTTTGCCGGCAGTTTCTGAGTGATAGGGAATTAGGACTTTTGCAACCTCACTGTTTCATTTATTCAGATTACGCCAAGATCAGTCTGTCAGGGTAAAGCGATCTCGCAAAACATGCACCATTGTACATGAGAGAATCCTCATCAGTACTCTGAAGAGTCGTTGCATATATCAAGATTGGTACATTGTGTCCGCACCGTGGCATGATTCTTTCACCAAACTCTTCATGCTTATCTGTACCTGCAGAAACTGTTCAATCCACATGTGGATCAGCTCAGAAAAGATGAAAGACTATATGGATGTGTTCAGCAAGACCGAGTAATATCACGCACCACCTCGGCAACCTTGTCACGTATGCGCGGAGTTTTCGGTCAAAAGAGTACATTCAGCAGGGGCAGCGCCATTTCCTAGCCATCCCGATCACCTGGTCTCTCTCCTTGCGATTCTTACCCGTGGAGAAAATGGATAGGTCAGCTGTACTCACAGAACGCTCAAGCACTGCAAGAGCTGCGGCGGAACATTGAAAACCCTATTGGTTATATCCCTCAGACAGAGGCGTTAGACATTTCCCAAAGTTTGATAAATCGAGAACAGCGGTGTATCGACGTCAACGGTGGCCATTTCCAGCATATTCATTAAAAGGGGTCTATCCCGCGTCACTCTTACTGTAAATATTTTTTTCACAACTTTTATTGTGGCCACCCTGTGTATGAGCAGAACTGAGACGAGTGGGGGAGGGGCCACTGTAGGGACTAATAGGCTGTAAATGAGGAAAATCCACTAACATAAGATACTTTGGAAAATTGCACATTGTTATTACCCGGCTCATGAGACGGGGATCTGGGAAATGTCGAAGGTGGCTGGCTGTTGGCATGCTGCTATTGTGGGCATGCATAATGGCTGAAAGACGATGAACCACGAGATAGCTGACAAGGCGATGGATGTCCACACTTCATCATGGAACGCGGAAGTCGGAAACTCAGCCGTTCTACACTCCTGGAAATTGAAATAAGAACACCGTGAATTCATTGTCCCAGGAAGGGGAAACTTTATTGACACATTCCTGGGGTCAGATACATCACATGATCACACTGACAGAACCACAGGCACATAGACACAGGCAACAGAGCATGCACAATGTCGGCACTAGTACAGTGTATATCCACCTTTCGCAGCAATGCAGGCTGCTATTCTCCCATGGAGACGATCGTAGAGATGCTGAATGTAGTCCTGTGGAACGGCTTGCCATGCCATTTCCACCTGGCGCCTCAGTTGGACCAGCGTTCGTGCTGGACGTGCAGACCGCGTGAGCCGACGCTTCATCCAGTCCCAAACATGCTCAATGGGGGACAGATCCGGAGATCTTGCTGGCCAGGGTAGTTGACTTACACCTTCTAGAGCACGTTGGGTGGCACGGGATACATGCGGACGTGCATTGTCCTGATGGAACAGCAAGTTCCCTTGCCGGTCTAGGAATGGTAGAACGATGGGTTCGATGACGGTTTGGATGTACCGTGCACTATTCAGTGTCCCCTCGACGACCACCAGTGGTGTACGGCCAGTGTAGGAGATCGCTCCCCACACCATGATGCCGGGTGTTGGCCCTGTGTGCCTCGGTCGTATGCAGTCCTGATTGTGGCGCTCACCTGCACGGCTCCAAACACGCATACGACCATCATTGGCACCAAGGCAGAAGCGACTCTCATCGCTGAAGACGACACGTCTCCATTCGTCCCTCCATTCACGCCTGTAGCGACACCACTGGAGGCGGGCTGCACGATGTTGGGGCGTGAGCGGAAGACGGCCTAACGGTGTGCGGGACCGTAGCCCAGCTTCATGGAGACGGTTGCGAATGGTCCTCGCCGATACCCCAGGAGCAACAGTGTCCCTAATTTGCTGGGAAGTGGCGGTGCGGTCCCCTACGGCACTGCGTAGGATCCTACGGTCTTGGCGTGCATTCGTGCGTCGCAGCGGTCCGGTCCCAGGTCGACGGGCACGTGCACCTTCCGCCGACCACTGGCGACAACATCGATGTACTGTGGAGACCTCACGCCCCACGTGTTGAGCAATTCGGCGGTACGTCCACCCGGCTTCCCGCATGCCCACTATACGCCCTCGCTCAAAGTCCGTCAACTGTACATACGGTTCACGTCCACGCTGTCACGGCATGCTACCAGTGTTAAAGACTGCGATGGAGCTCCGTATGCCACGGCAAACTGGCTGACACTGACGGCGGCGGTGCACAAATGCTGCGCAGCTAGCGCCATTCGACGGCCAACACCGCGGTTCCTGGTGTGTCCGCTGTGCCGTGCGTGTGATCATTGTTTGTACAGCCCTCTCGCAGTGTCCAGAGCAAGTATGGTGGGTCTGACACACCGGTGTCAATGTGTTCTTTTTTCCATTTCCAGGAGTGTATAAAGCAGGATAGGCGGCGATCTGTGGCAGATCTGGAGACAGGTACATTGCTGGTACGGGACAAGTGTTTCAGATCGAACCGTTCAGAGAACATTGTTGAACACGGGGCATGATGATGTTGAACCGATACGCCGTCATTCAGGTGGTCGTCTGCTGAAAATATGCACTGCGCCACACACAATTGGTCGTTGAGTGCAGTATTACGCTATGGGGGACGTTTACCTGGGATTCGAAGGAGACTATGGTAGTAACCAAAGCTACCAGGACAGCTGCGGTCCACAAGAATGCTATTACGGACCACTTGCATCCCCTCATATCTGATATTTCCCGCGACTGTGACAACTTCTTCCAGCAGGGTAATTGTCTGTGTGATAACGCCAGAATCGTGCCACAGTGATTTGAGGAGCTTATAACCACCTGACTTTGATGCCTTCATCACCCAATTCGCCCGATAGGAACACGATGGTAAACGCTATCTGGGCGCCAGTTCCACTTTCGCAAGCAACCGGCCAGAAATTTACGA
Organism: Schistocerca americana; assembly: GCF_021461395.2. Classification (NCBI taxonomy): domain Eukaryota; kingdom Metazoa; phylum Arthropoda; class Insecta; order Orthoptera; family Acrididae; genus Schistocerca; species Schistocerca americana. The sequence goes on from NC_060123.1 coordinate 435,140,590, forward strand.
GAATTACGTGACCTGTGCGTAAAATCTGGTGCCGAATACCTCTGAATCTTACCAGGGACTTGTCGAATACGTACCACACAAATCGCCACAGTACTGCATTCAGAAGGTGGACCAACGAGCTACAAAAATATGGGCGGGCTTAATATTTTGGCTCACCTGTGTATATGTGTGATTCGAAAAAAGAGCTTTTCATATGAAAGAGTCGAAGAATATACAGAGTCAGTACTAAGACGCAGCGTAACATAGCATTCTTTGAATAAGACATCAATAGGTATTGGTTAGAGGTCATATCACAGCCTTTATACATCTGCCTGCACAACGACGCTTGTGCATCTCGCTCTCGTGTTTTGTTTCTGCTTCAGAGCACTTACTTTAGTCCGTCTGCTCTCTCTCTCTCTCTCATTTTGGCTTCACGCAAAAAATATCACTGTTTCCCACAATTGCGTATCAGGCTGACATTCCTGAGAAGTCAGCCTCTCCTGGATATTCCCGATGTATCTTGCATATTTCAATAAACGCAAGTGGGATAACTCACTGACATAGGCGACTTTTGAAAACAGCAGATTCTTATGGCCCAGACCATGGAACAAGCATCTCGAAAATGGAGATAGTTTATTTACGAAGGTGTGCTGAAAAGTAATGCCTCCGAATATTTATTCTGTTCTGAAAATCGGTTGAAGTATTACGTGTCATTCATAGAGCTCGGTCGACTTTCCCGCTTTGCTGACGCTAGTTGTAACCTTCTGCCGCTAGTGCCGCTAGAAGACCCCGAATTGTAGCGTGTAACGTGGCGATGTGTGACCTAACCATGTCGGTGCGTGAGAACCCCTCAGAAAACTGAAAGCACGAATTTGAAGAGCGTTGCGATATCTGCAACAATCCCACATCTCGGATTCATTGTTATCGATCATCCTCCATACAGTCCTGACTTGACCCCGCACGATTTTCGTCTGTTTCCAAAACTCGAAGAATACCTTCGATGACTTCACTTCGATAGTGATGAAACGGAGAAAGAAGAGGTGAGGTTGTGGCTCCGTCTACAAAGTCAACAGTGATGGTATCAACAAAGTGGTCTCTCGTTGGGAGAACTGTGTTCGTCACCAGGGTGACTATATTAAGAAATAAACTTGTAGGCATGAAGAATAAAGATGTAGAATGTCAATAAAGTTTGTTTTATTTTTAAAAAACTTTAAGAGTTTTTTCATAAAAAAATCGGAGGCATTACTTTTTTAGCACGATCTCGTAAGTGTCTCAAATACCCTGAAACATCAATATAATTCCCTCCTGTCCACATTGCATGCGATGCTGTGAACAGTATTTTCGGTCCAGGAAGATACCGTTCGCTTTACCAGTATTACACTTGCATCACAGAACCATGATGTTTCCCACGTTTCTTTTTTTCTCTGTATCCAATCGTGCTTACGTAACCACGCTGCAAATGAAGTGGCACTCACATTCTTCGCAGATCACCCGACGCATGAGGCTCTGAAGTCGTCACCGCTTCATAATCTGCAAAGAGAATGCTCCAACCGTAAAACAGAAGCTGTTACGCGTGATGTAGATAAATGGAGAGAAAGACAGGAAGCAGGCACGAGCTGCATTCGCGGTTCAAATTACGGTTGACACATGTATCTGTAATAGTTAACCTTGTATAATGAGAGTTGATTGACAGTACTTGTAAGCTGCAGTGCCATAAAACCTCGTCGTAAAATGGGGAACACGATACTTCCTGCAAACGATTACTGCGTAAATTTTACTACACGAGTATCAGTTACTGTGAATATGTTTCACTGCCTCTGCTACATCCCACGTGAACGGCCGTGGAGGCGTAAGAGGTAATGCCAGACGGATTGATTGTGAAGGAGCACCACATTAATAGCCTTAAGACAACGGCAGCTCACTGCAGTTCCGGTACACGATCTTGTATGCCCCGTTCACAGTAACTGATGCTGGAATGAACAGCGCGTTGGGTCTCTTCCCATTCAAGATGAGATCCACCTAGTGGCGCTTTTCATCTTACACATAGGTCTATCTGTAAATGCTGATGGCGATACAATCATGACGCTGCAGTCTGTGGTCGTGACCTTCATGTTGGCTTAAGGTACTGAAATTTGTCTGACATCTCGGAGGGTGTCGGGCAAATTCCTACACCCGGCTTGCGCCTCTAGTCCATGTACTGTTACAAGAAGACTGCACCTATTCGTCGTCGACGACTTCGTCCAACTGCCCAGCACAAAGTCCCAAGCGTCTGGAAAAGGCGCAGGTCACTCCTGTATATAAGGAGGGTAAAAGAACAGACTCACATAATTACAGACCAATATCATTAACATCAGTTTGCTGCAGAATTTTTGAGCATATTCTCAGTTCTAATATAATAAATTACTTCGCTACGAAATAGCTTCTGTCCAAGAATCGGCACGGTTTTAGAAACAATCACGTATGTGAAACTCATTTTACCGTTTTCTCACATATCCTCTGAACTATGGCTGAAGTGCAAAAGGTAGATTCTACAAAAAAAAAATGGCTCTGAGCACTATGGGACTTAACATCTGTGGTCATCAGTCCCCTAGAACTTAGAACTACTTAAACCTAACTAACCTAAGGACATCACACACATCCATGCCCGAGGCAGGATTCGAACCTGCGACCGTAGCAGTCGCGCGGTTCCGGACTGCGCGCCTAGAACCGCTAGACCACCGCGGCCGGCGTAGATTCTACAGTCCCAGGTTTCCGAAAAATCATTTGACATGGTGCCGCACTGCAGACTGCTAACAAAGATATCAGCATATGGAATAGGCTCCCAGATATGTGGGTGGCTCAAAGACTTCTTCAGTAGCAGTAACAGAACGTGCAAAGTATCGGCGCACTGAAGAGTTCTTTATGCTACGCAACGAGCGAGGCCAAGACGTGCGAATGTACGTAGGTTGGAACTTAAATAGTGGCAACACTGCTGTGGAGACATTATTCAATGGAATCTACTATTGTCGCTGATAGCACACGTTGTTGACATACCTACCTTACCTACGTCACCGGTGTACGCACAATCGAGGGAAATAAGTCACTTGTGAGCGGGCGGTCTAACGTAACGGTCTCACTATGTTTTCGAAACAGGAACAACGGAGTTGGGTAAGACGCTATGCAGCACGACAGTGTCATCAAGGTCCTAAAGAGGCGTGTGGGGAATCGGCATTGCCGTACAGAACGGTGGCACGTTGGGTAAAAGCCTTCAACGAAGGTCAGCAAACTGTGGCAGACATGCTTTGGGAGGGTCGTCCTAGCGTCTCTGAAGAAGTAGTGCATACTGTTGCCGCGTTAGTGGACAGTGATCGACGCCATGATTCGTGAGCCCGCCCACGAAACCGGATTAGCACATACGACTGTGCTTCGCATCCTGAAGAAATGCTTGGGAATGAGAAAAATTTCATCACGATGGTTTCCGCATGACTTGACGGAAATGCAGAAATGGATGCGTCACGACGCAGCTCAGACGGACTTGGAGCGCTATGAGCGCGAGGGAGAGGCTTTCTTATGCGTTATCATAACACTGTATGAGACATGGGTCACATCGTACGAGCCAAAACTGAAACGCCAATCCAACGAATGGCGTCATTATGGGTCGCTACGAAAGTCGAAAGTGCGTCAGAGCCCCAGTATGGTGAATGTTATGGTGATTCTCATGTACTACCGTGGAGGTGTTATCCTAACGCATTACGTTTCTCCACGGCAGACCGTCAATGCACAGTATTACTGTTCGTTTTCGGAGCATCACCTGCGACCAGCTTTGCGAAAGAAGTGGCGACACTTTCTGCGCAATCCACCCATCATTTTGCACGACAATGCGAGGGCGCATACAGCGCAAGCTGTGGCTGCTTTGTTCGGTCGATGGGACTGGAAGTACTGCACCATCCACCTTACTACCCGGACTTACGTCCTTGTGACTTTGATTTGATTCCGAAGATGAAGGAACCACTTCGTGGCAATTGCTTCAGAACTGTTCCAGAGATTCGACAGGCATAGACGCTCCATTCGCACCATCAGCAGAACAGGCTCTGCTAACGGTATACTACGCCTTCAACATCGCTGGCAGCGGGGTCTACACGGCGCTGGTGACTACTTTGAAGGACAGTAACAGGTGCAAACATGTAACTCTTTTGTGTCGGTTGTGAATAAATAGTTGCCACTATTTAAGTTCCAACTCTCGTATTTTAGCAAAATGTTCAAATCTGAATCAGCTTCTGTGGCCTGTGCACTTTTCCTATTGTTGAGAGGAAAGGACTGAAGCAATTCAGAATCGTGGGCATTGATGTGACAACAAGATGCAGCGGAAGTGCCCAAGTCTGTATCAGGGGCAATTGGAAGACGTGAAAGTGCGTCCGTGTGACCATGTTGACCTGTCGCACGACACAAAATCTAGTACTGGTATTGAGTCAACAAAAACGCCCATCGTTGCAGTTTT